>NC_083420.1:51401930-52001930 GCF_020745735.1 Hemiscyllium ocellatum
ACCCTCCAAAATGTATCCCATCCAAACCCATTGCCCTGCTCAGTTACTCTACATGTACCCCTGACTAATGCACCTAACCTACATATCCCTGAACACTATGGACAATTTAGCATGGGCAATTCACCTAACCTGTGCATCTTTGGATTTGTCCACATATAAACTGCTTTAATTATAACTTGTTATAATTGTTATTTGATAATAGCAATGAAAATTTAGCAAAAGTGTGCTTCCTAGGAACAAGGTATTTGTGTTTTGTAGGCCAAGAAACTTACTGGATGCCTCATGTTCAAAATCCCATAGCAACAGTTCGTCAATCAACAGTCAACACTAGTCAATCATCCATGGTATTGCACATCAGTAATGACTACCGAACACAGTTTTCAAGCTAAGGTGGGATATGAGGTGCATATTTAATTGGGTCCTTTTTTTTGTACATTATCATAAATTATAAAGCATAGGAGAGAGCCATTCAATTCATCATGACTGCATAAACTCAAATGGAAGTACTACTGGTTTGAACAGGGGGCTTATACTTTCTCCATTGTCCTGCTGTTTTCCCTCCCCCTTTGACCTTTATTCCAATTCCCCTTTCAAAAGTCCTATTGAATCTATTTCCACCATTCCTTCAGGAATAGAACTACAAATATTTATTTATTATCTCCAAAAGGTATTTAAAGCCGCTGTACTTCCTGTTCTTTCCTTATTTTATATAACTAGATATGTTAATAAGCAGAAGGCTAAGGGGTGGTGGTGACCTAATGGTATTATTGCTAGTCTATTAATCCAGAAATTAAGCTAATGTTGTGGGCACTTGGGTTTACAAGCTGCCATGATAGATTGCAGAATTTGAATTCAATACAAGAAGAAATCTGGAACTAAGAGTGAACTAATAATCATGAAAGCATTGTCAAAAAAAACCATCTGGTTCACTAATGTCCTTCAGGGAAAGAAATTCACCCCACACACACCCGGCCTTGTCTACATATGACTCCAGACCCACGGCAATGTGGTTAACTCTCAACTGCTCTGAAACGACTTAGCAAGCCTCTCAGTTGTTACAATTGGTACGAAGTTTCATGTGAATTGTAGTGGTTCAGGAAGGCAGCTCGCAACCATCTCCTCAAGGGCAACTAGGATTGGGCAGTAAGTGCTGGCCAGCCAGCGATGCCCACATCACAGGAGTGAATTTTGAAAAAATGATGGCAACTTGAGAAGTTAGTTAAGTACAGAGTTTCACAGTAATGAAAGCTTAGGTAATATGTTTTCAGGGAAAAACAAGTTTACATGAGAGTTTAATGATAAATATAGTCCAAGTAAAAGGTAGTTGGCCAAAGCATTTACATTGTATTTAATTCACCAGTCAGATAAGTCAACGGAAGAGATGTATGGCATGTAAACTGATCCTTTGATCAATTTGTCCATGCCAACCAGATTCCCAACCCAATCTAGTCCCACCTGCCAGCATCCGGCCCATATTCTTCCTGTTCATATACCCATCCAGATGCCTTTTAAATGTTGCAATTGTACCAGCCTCCACCACTTCTTCTGGCAGCTCATTCCATACACGCACCACCCCCGTGTTAAAAGTTGCCCCTTAGGTCCCTTTTATGTCTTTCCCCCTCACCCTCTAGTTCTGGACTCCCCCACCCCAGGGAAAAGACATTGTCTGTTTATCCTATCCATGCCCCTCATGATTTTATTTTTTTTTGTAGATATTTTTATTGAAATTTAACATTTTTGCAAATTTACAAAAATAAACAAAACTCTCAAATACAAACATTGATGTACAATTAAATCATATATACAATAGTCATAATTTAACAAAGAAAAGAGGAAAGAAAGAAAACAAAAAAAGAAAAAAAAAGAAACGAAAAACGAAAGAAAAAAAAACTCAACTTTCTACTAATCTAACCTATAACTAACCAGAGTGTATACCTAAGTCTCTTACATGCTCGGAATGTATAAACATCAAATATAATAAAACCCGTATTGGCGCAGGATTCCTCTCCCAAGGGGCCCCGGAGCAGCCCGGTCTGAAATCTTCACTAAATAAAAGCCCTTGTTAGGATAGCCGAAATATCTGCATTTATATAATTCAAAAAGGGCTGCCATATTTTATAAAATAATTCAGTCTTTCGGTGCACCATATTTGTGAGGAAGTCAAGGGGGATATATTCCATAATTAATCTGTGCCAATTTGAAAGTCCAGGGGGGCCCTCAGCCACCCAGTTCACCAAAATATTTTTCCTTGCACAGAAAGAGAGAATAGAAAATAGTCTCTTCCCATGCATATCCAGAGATGAGAGGTTCGAAAAGCCCAAAAGGAGAGATACAGGGTCCACCCTAATTTCCGTTCCTAAAATTTCTGTCAGGGTATTTGCCACTTTAGTCCAGTATCTGCGGATTTTCTGACAAGTCCACAGACAATGTACAAGAGTACCCACCTCTATTTTGCATTTAGGACACATTGGAGATGCTCCTGCCTTAAATTTTGCCAGTCGAGCCGGAGCTATATGGGCCCTATGAAGTATCTTTAGTTGGATAGCCTGAGTTCTGTTACAGATAGCAATTCTTCTAGCATTTTCCCAAATGTCATTCCACATATCCTCAGAGATTTCTAGCCCCAAGTCCTGCTCCCATGTTTTAAGCAGGTCATCCATGTCTCCTGAGACTCCATCATGTAGCAAATGGTATATAGTACTAACGGAGGATGCTCCCGCTGGTCGTAAGACATTACGTTCTCTGTCTGATTTATAAAGACTATCTATTAATGTAGTCTTCCTCTGTATATAATCTCGAACTTGGAAGTATCGAAAGAGATCCCCATTAGGTATTCTGAATTTCAGACGCAGCTGCTCAAAGGACATCAGGATCCCATCTTTAAATAGGTCCCCTAAGCATGAGATGCCCCTGGATCTCCAGAGTTTAAAGGTGGCATCTGTAATCCCCGGTTGGAATCCCCATGCGCCTACTATTGGTGCATGGGGGGATGTTTTATGTGAGTTACCCTCATTTTGCCACATTATATTCCAGGCCTTAATTGTGTTTAATATTATGGGATTTTTACAGTGGTCTGTAATGATTTTCCTCTTATCTGAAAATAAAAGGTTAATAAGTGGGTATTTTACTTGGGAGGCTTCGATATCCAGCCAAATTGATTGTGGATCAGATGAAACCCAATCAGCTATGTAACTTAGTAGGGAGCTTAACTGATATTTCCTAAAGTCTGGGAAGTCCAGTCCTCCCCTTGCCTGTGGAAGCTGTAGCTTCTTCAGCTTAATAAGGGGCCGTCTATGGTTCCAAATAAAGGAGCCCAACCAGCCATATAATTTACGTAGGGCCCCTCATGATTTTATAAACCTCTGTAGGGTCACCCCATAGCCTCCAACACTCCAGAGAGAACAGCTGTAGCCTGTTCAACCTCTCCCTATAGCTTAAATCTTTCAACCCTGGCAACATCCTTGCAAATCTTTTCTGAACCCTTTCAACATCTTTCGATAGGAAGAAGACCAGAATTGCATGCAATATTCCAACAGTGGCCTAACCAGCTGCAACATGACCTCCCAACACCTGTGCTCCATACTCTTACCAATAAAGGAAAGCATACCAAACACCTTTTTCACTGTTCTATCTACCTGCGACTCCATTTTCAAGGAGCTATGAACCTGCACTCCAAGGTCTCTTTGTTCAGCAACACACCCTAGGACCTTATCATTAAGTGTATGAGTCCTGCTCCAAAATGCAGCACCCTGCATTTATCTAAATTAAACTCCATCTGCTACTTCTCAGCCCATTGGCACATCTGATCAAGATCCTGTTGTAATTTGAGGTAACCATCTTCGCTGTCCACTACATCACCAATTTTGGTGTCATCTGTAAACTTACTAACTGTACCTCTTATACTCCACACCCGAATCAGTATGTAAACGATGAAAAGTAGAAGAAGAAGAAGGTATTTCAGTCATAATCCCATGCCAAAGATTGAAGAATGGAACAACTTCAGTTGGAGTAATCACACCTTGTTGAAAAGCATGCTCAAGAATAGCCACACGTGAGAACAATAGCAATGCTCAGGGTCAACCACCTTCTCCTAATGTGTTCAGACAATTACTGGGAGAATACTCCATCAGTTATGGAAATTTTGCACAGCTACAATATCACTGATTCATGGCATCAAGTCATGCTGTCATGTTTGATATGTGTCTGAAATTATGGGCTCAGTATATTACTAGACAAGGAGAATATCAACACTGCCTCAATTTCAGTGTAAAACCATACTTTGGAGATGAAGCCTAGTTTTTGAAGTAGATGTGGCTTATGTGGTGGAATTGCTTGCAGCCCATAAAGAAACGTAATATAACTGAGGAACCAAGGCACTGAGGAGGAAGATTGTGCTGCTGTTTGATTTTGTCAAGGGAACACCTGTCAAAAATTTGCCCCGTCCTGGAAGGAGCAATGAAAATTCACCTGAGGAAGCAGCATTAGAGAGAGCTGAATGACCAGTGATGCAATACAGAACAGCCTTAATCATTCTTGGATAAGTGTTCAACGTTGATGATTTTGACCCTTCATCTCATTCATTTAACCTTTTGCACACCACCTTGAATTCCAAATCACAGTTGCTGCAGCTTCAGTCATTGCATCGCTCATGATAAGACGAGTGGATATCAAGTGCAAGATTTATGCAAGGCATTTATTCCATTGATATTTTAGTCTTTTCTTGTAAAAGTTGTCATGGTACATCTATTAATTGTGCATTGTTGTGTATCTTCACCAATGCGAAGAGCAATACTAGAGTTGTTCCTTTTTAGAAATATTTTCTAATGTTTCCTGTAAGGAACAACTAGTTATGGCCAGTTTCAGCAATAAGCTTTTGTTGTGTATGTATACAATACATAGTCTGATCAATAAACTCATAGGGTGCCAACAGAGCCAGCAATATGTACTTTTCATACATAACAATAGTTGAGCAAAAGACATGCATTTTTTCCGTCCAATATTTAGCTGTATAAATATTTAGAATTTGAACTCAAACATATACTATGCCTGTCTCTTTGGCTACGTAGAACATTTGATCTTCCGTAATTACACCGGCAACACTCCCCACCTCTTCCTCCGCTACATTGATGACTGCATTGGTGCCACCTCGTGCTCCCGCGAGGAGGTTGAGCAATTCATCAACTTCACCAACACATTCCACCCTGACCTTAAACTTACCTGGACCATCTCTGACACCTCCCTCGCCTTCCTGGACCTCTCCATCTTCATTAATGATGACCAACTTGACACTGACATTTTTTTTACAAACCCACTGATTCCCACAGCTACCTGGATTACACCTCTTCCCACCCTACCTTTTGCAAAATTGCCATCCCGTATTCCCAATTCCTCCGTCTCTGCCGTATCTGCTCCCAGGAGGACCAATTCCTCCTCCACAACACACCAGATGGCCTCTTTCTTTAGAGACCGCAATTTCCCTTCCCACGTGGTTAAAGATGCCCTCCAATGCATCTCATCTACATCCCGCACCTCCGCCCTCAGACCCCTCCCCTCCAACCGTAACAAGGACAGAACGCCCTTGGTGCTCACCTTCCACCCTACCAACCTTCGCATAAACCAAATCATCTGCCGACGTTTCCGCCATGAGGGATATATTTCCCTTCCCACCCCTTTCCGCCTTCCGCAAAGACCGTTCCCTCCATGACTACCTGGTCAGGTCCACGCCTCCCTACATCCCACCCTCCCATCCTGGCACCTTCCCCTGCCACCACAGGAACTGTAAAACCTGTGCCCAAGCCTCCTCCCTCACCTCTATCCAAGGCCCTAAAGGAGCCTTCCACATCCATCAAAGTTTTACCTGCACATCCACTAATATCATTTATTGTATCCATTGTTCCCGATGCAGTCTCCTCTACATTGGTGAGACTGGGCGCCTCCTAGCAGAGTGCTTTAGGGAACATCTCCGGGACACCCTCACCAATCAACCACACCGCCCCGTGGCCCAACATTTCAACCTCCCCCTCCCACTCTGCCGAGGACATGGAGTTCCTGGGCCTCCTTCACTATCAGACGCCTGGAGGAAGAACACCTCAACGTCCGCCTCGGAACACTTCAACCCCAGGGCATCAATGTGGACTTCAATAGTTTCCTCATTTTCCCT
Organism: Hemiscyllium ocellatum; assembly: GCF_020745735.1. Classification (NCBI taxonomy): domain Eukaryota; kingdom Metazoa; phylum Chordata; class Chondrichthyes; order Orectolobiformes; family Hemiscylliidae; genus Hemiscyllium; species Hemiscyllium ocellatum. Next base: position 51,408,091 of record NC_083420.1, read on the forward strand.
TCCCCCACCTCACCCGAGTTCCAAACACCCAGCTCAGCACTGTCCCCATGACTAATCCTACCTGCCTATCTCCTTTTCCACCTATCCACTCCACCCTCTCCTCCCTGACCTATTACCTTCATCCCCTCCCCCACTCACCCATTGTACTCTATGCTACTTTCTCCCCATCCCCACCCCCACCCTCCTCTAGCTTATCTCTCCACGCTTCAGGCTCTCTGCCTTTATTCTTGATGAAGGGCTTTTTCCCAAAACGTCGATTTCGCTGCTCGTTTGATGCTGCCTGAACTGCTGTGCTGTTCCAGCACCACTAATCCAGAATCTGGTTTCCAGCATCTGCAGTCATTGTTTTTACCACCTATATTATTGGCATAATGACTATGCTAATTTAAAAAGATCTGGAGTTTTATTTTTAACATACCATTTTACTGTGGAAGTTGGTTTGAATAAACTTTGAATCAGCATCTCTCTGGCATTATATTTATTGTGTATTTTGAGTTGAGAGTTTGAATGCCTGTATTTGAACTGAGTGATCCAGTTTTATCAGGAGATGTGGATTATAGGTTTTCTCTGTCATTCAACTCCTCATCCCTTGGGAGAAGATCCTGGCTCTGACTACACACAGCAGCAAATAGACAATGTCTTAGATCCTGGACTGATGCCAGAAGCTGGCCTTCGCTTACTGTGCCTGCACTTAGTGAGTAAAGAGGCTATCTCCCTTGACTGAGGACTACTGACAACGTAGCAAGCGTTGAATCAGCAGTTAACAGTAAGGCAGCTCAGAAACAACGTGAGTCTGGTATATGTAGCTGAGAGAAGAATGCAAGGAGGCCAGGCAATGCAGGAGAGAAATATTGTGATCACCCAAGAGGGATGAGTGAGTGAGCAGCATGATAGCAAACTAGAGACTTAGTCTCGTCCAGTCCACAACTCCCTCAGTGTAGTGTCCTTGCAGTGCCAGTGCAGGTTTAAAGTGCAAAAGTGTACTGTTTTGGATCAGAGGTGTACTTTGAGGGTTCTTAGATGCTGCCATATATGGGATACAAATTTTATTGGAAATGTCCTTGGTTAATTTAGACATAGATTAATGTGTATACCCTGTTACCAAAGGCATTTCATTATGGTCGTTGATCATTTAAGTCTAGCAAATAATTTAGTGAGTCAGTGAATAGTTGAGTTTGATTTTTTTTTAAATTGTGTTCAATTTCTTTGCAGAAGTTGCTGATGCATCCAAAGAGAAAAGGACTGAAGTAATTGACGAAGAATGTGGGCTCGCCATTACATTCAGTAAAAAGGGCAATGTGATGCCACATGCACGTTACGATTGTGTGGAGCAAGACTTTACGTATGTAGCAATGAGTGTTCGTTGATGTGAAAGCCTTTTTAAGTTTATATACTCTGATAGTTAATCATTTGTGAAGATTTGAATTGAACTGTGTTGTTGCAATAATTAAGACAGTGTTGTACCAGTAGGTTAACTGGTGCTGCAGATTGTTGATACTAATGCATGGTGTTTGTACGTTGTGAACTAAATGTATTTTGAGGAGTTGGTGCATTTTGTTTTGAGGCCAGAATTCGTGTATTTCTAATGTGAATCAGATTATTTCCATGAGAGATTTGTCTGTAGTTTTTGGAATATCTAAAATTCACATGCTTTTTGCAAAATTGGAAATCTTAAAACCCCCTAAACTTAAATAGGACTGATTATAGGTCATTGACTATGATGATGCAATAACTTCTATTTGGTGATACCACCTGACCTGCTGAATGTTTGCAGCATTTTCAGTTTTTTGTGTGAAAAATAAGTTTTTTTTTTGTTCTGCAGCATTTTGCTTTCTGACTTACCATTTGTATCTATTTCCTGTTGAGTTTGCTGGTTGAACCTAGAAGTTTCATTTTTTTCTTAATAGTGTTTCTTCATTGGTGGAGAAATTTTAAAGTGGAATACATGTTTAATATGGCAATTTGAAACCCATGAAATTAATAGAATAATTGATTAAAGCTTTTGAATGGTCTGCAAGTCACTGATAGACATGTCACTGCTTTTTGACAGTGCTCCATCTCTTGTTTTTGGTATCTCCTTTGTCCAAATTTAATGGAGAAAACGTTAAATCTCTGATCGCTAACAATAATCTACTTAAATCTTGGAACAAGCACAAAGCCAAGTTTCAGGTGCAAGAACACATGCATGAATTTCAGTTCCTGCAGTGATGGAAAATGTATATCTTTTTTAATATATTGATGAAAGTGAGACATTTTTGAACATTAATTTAGGTCGGCATCATGCACTTTCATATTAAAGGTAAAATTACTCTGTTTCATCAGGTTAAATGTCAAATATGCACCCTTTTTAAATACTGGCTTTTTTCCTATCTTACAAAAAAAAACCATTCTGTCTGTCAGATAACAAGCAGTTTTAATCTTTCTTACCTGCCTGCAGGGAAATGGGTGAGGTTTTTTGCTATAATCCCCGTGGAGACTGATAGCTTTTAAAAAAGAAATGTATTTTTCTGTGACCTATGTAAAGGATCCCACTATTTTGCCTTTAAAATTTTTACAGTTACAAAAAAACTAAAATCAACATTGACTAAATACTGCTTGGCAGGTAAGTTATAAACTAAACTACACTTACCTCCATAACATGACTATAATCCCCCCCCCCCCCCCCCAAAAATACCATTATACAATATTATACTTGGCAGCAATAGAGCTCTATAGTTTCAAGTCGAAACCGTCTATCATTTCAGCAGGTTGTATTCTCCCTGTTACTTGAGTGAACCTTCCAGTGTCCCTTTCAAGCAAATTCCTCCGATCGTAATCAAGTGGGCATGCAGCCGCAAGATCCACTTTGATTTTACTCGTGAGATTCCGAAAGTTCCACGTGCTCCAGTATTAATCATAACGAACAAAAACCAACACTCCCCAAGCATTTTGTGCTCTCAGTTGCAGCTTCCTTGCATTTATGAAGCACACCTAACTACCCCCACCCCCAATTGCCTTTATAACTGGCACTGTAATATTCTGCTCTAGCCCTGCACATCGGATTCTGAAACATTCATCCATGCCTTTGTTATTATTACGATGCTACTTTACAGTGTTCTGCAGCAGCCCCTCCTCTTGCACCTTGAGTAAATTTTAATTTTCCCAGGAATTTGCTACTGAATCCTATTGCTGCTATTCTACACACAGACCTGTTCACTCATCTTCCTGTTCTCACTGTCCTAAAATGATAATTAGCCACTTTGCACATCTGTTCTGCAAGCTCTCATTTGAGGAATGTGTGATAGACTGATCCTTCCTTAAAATAAACTGTCTTCTTCATTTTAGGCGCACAGAAAATGAGGTATCTGAGCCTGCGGGTAGCAATGCATATTTCTGTGAGCAGTGCTATTGTTACATCTGTGACAAGCCTGCCTCTGAGGTGGGTAAACATTTATAATTGCAATCGTCACATAAATCGTACTGCCTCCTTTTTTATGGATTTAAAAGCCTAATAGTGAAAGGCATTATGTCCTGAGAGAAAATAATTCAACATTTAACATCAAGGGAACTAGAGAAAATTGAAATTAAAATATTTTACCCATCTTGATGCATACAATTTTTTTTTATCTTCATGAAATCTGAGTGGAAATAAATGCTTTTAATTTTGACTGCGTCGAAGACCAATTAGAAAGCTGTGGCTGCATTTAAGTTGGATATCCCTGTGCAATGATGTCAGTATGCTTTTCATTGATTAGTGTTTTCTCCTATCTCCTTTTTTCCCCCCCTTATCCTCTGCATTAGTGCCAGTACTGGAAACTCCCTTCAATTTGCCATTGCAATGCTCACAATAAAAGTACATACTGGAAAGCACATCGTGATGTTGCACTAACCGGTGCACTCTCAATATTCAATTTCAACCTGGTTGATATTGATTCAGAGCTTCGACGTGGAGGTAAGCATAATTGCTTGGTGTGATTACAGAGTTCATTAGCAACTTCAATATTCCAAGTGATCGTGCCTTGTTATGCAATTGGGTAGTGCAGCTTGGAATTTGCTTTAACAGCTATTATCTATTGTATCAAAATCCAACTCTAAGCATAATGAGTTCAGAATACTGATCCAAGCAGTTTTGTCTGTCCTGTTTTTAGAGCACAGCACTTTTCAAAGCTTGATGTCTATGTAACTTTGTAATTTCAGCTCTGAAAGCTAGAAAATTGACACTATGATACTATATTAAGCATAACATTTCATGTGTATTGGTTATGCTTTCATCCAGCTTCATCTGCATTGACAGTGATGTAAGATAGTCAGCAGTTAATTACACAAGAGCATTAGGATGAAGCAGCTGTAGTGTCATAAGCTGCTGAGGATGTGTAACGTTTATGAACATTAACAGAGCCAAGATTGAATTACTGCTTCAGATTGACTGTCTTAATCTTTTTGCAGTGTTGCATTTTTCTGTTCTTTTAAATATGTGGTGAGTATGCCAGGTATGATGATAAGTGACATAATGAAAGAATACAAATGAGAGTCATACATATTATAGATTCAGCTCTAGGGAATTGCCAGAACTAAGTGGATAAATGTACTATCTAGTATACTATTCAACTATACAAACTAGGAAAGTTCAAATTATTTTTGCACTATGGTGAGGTTAATTAAAGTTAACTGGGATGTGATGGGAGTGTCTGAGTTTGACCTTCATGCCCCTCTCGATGAGGTAAGAACTAACAAGGACTTCCGTTCCATTATTGCTATCCAGTGGCTATTGCTGCTGAGTACATGTGTACAGGCATCATTGTGGTGAATAAAGAAAATGAAACAGAGCTTGAAGGGTTCACAAAATCTATACCTTAGCATGAAGTGCAACTTTTAGAAAAGAAAAGGAATACAATGCAGTCTGATGCAACTGTATTTTTATGCAAATAAGACAAATGACAGTAAAAGTATCAGTATGAGGTACTTCTGAATTTGTGCCAGAGTATAGTGAAAGTACCCTATAATGCATAACTATTGAGTTAATTTGCATTTATCAATCTTGAATGCCTATCTATCTTTGTTTCCTGTTATCCCCCATAAGCTCGCTCTTGTTCTGTCATGCATGCTGTCACTATAATACTGTGTTAAGCAGCAACGCAGCTTAGTAAACCTCCAGGGTTTGGTCAATGTTTTTACTTTATCCTACCAATACTGCTCCTTTAGCTTCAGTGTTAATGAGTCATTCAGTTGTTTTGGGGGTCTTGCTGTGTGGAAAGTGCAATCCACACAAAACATTACTGCTTTGTTCTAGTGCAGGATGTTCTTTGCCAAATTTCTAAGAGATATAATGGAGTCTTATTGACCAGCTTTCAGCTCAGTTAATTGGCATTCTTTGTGCTTGGAGTAACGGACAAAGTTATGGAAGTCCAGACATTAGCTCAAGACAACTGTTTATCGTGGAGTGTCATTCAGTTTATGATCATCTAAGTTTTTTAGGCAAATTAGAGAAGGGGATAATCCTGAATGTTTAAATCTTTAAGTCCTTTATCAATGTTCATGAATTAAATAATGACTTACAGTTTCTATTGTGGAGTTCTGAAGAAAACTTATCTAAATTGAATGCATTCTCTTAATTGATTTTTCAGGTGCCTTATTGCAAAAGTTTTGGATGGAACTTGCTGTGGAATATAACAACTATTTAATGGGGATGATAACCACTCGGAATTGCCTGATTACATGTATCTGTGTTTGTCACAAACAAGTTCAAATATTCTGTGAACTGTGCCATTTGAACCATGTTGAGATCCGACTGTACAGGTAGGACACTGACACGTCTGATATTTGTCAACTTTATTGTCTTTTTTTCAAATGCCTTTTTGGGTAGAAAAACTCTCTAATCAAATTTGAGGCTGAGCATATTATCCAGTCTCACATCTAAGCACTGAAGTAGTATTGTAATGTTGGATGACTATGGCTTCGTCTACCCTAGGCTGGTAAATTATGTTGCCACTTCCATATGGTATTCCACTCCATATCTGCCTGCATTGTTTTTTGTCCAGCTGATTCTTTCCTTTCCTTGCAATGTTTTTCCCTGCTTTCTGGGATGAAACTCTCACCTCGGTAATGGAACAAGCTACAGTTGGAAATTGACAGCTCCTCCTGAATTAAAATCTACATTTGGTGATTTATGTACAATAAATCCACTATTTGGTTTAGAAACATGTCTCATCTAATGCTCCCTCCAAGCCTTATGACGACGCGGATGTCTAGAGTTTGCCTTGCAGATCAAACAGGCTGCACATGAGAGACTTTCCCTTTTAAGAGCTACAGATGTGTAGCAATTGTTTAGAGATCACAATGCAAGAAATGGGCTGCTCATAGCATAGGAAATGAGAGGGAATATTGGTCTGCTCTCACTGGAATACTGACTGGGCAAATTTCTTTAAAGACTATAGCTTGTATCCAGTATGCGTAATAAGAATGTGGTATGATCTGTGGAAAGTTTGTGGCAATCTAGTAAGCTGATGTGTCCTCATTTAACACATTCCTGAAAAATTGCAACTTAAGTGAAAAGTCTTTTCAATAGTATTAATTGTTATAGAAATTGAGTTAGAGTCAATAGGCTAAAGTAGAAATTGCTGGAGACACTCTGCAGGTCCAACAACATATGTGGGAAGAAAGCGGAGTTAATGTTTTGAATCCGGTGACTTCTGTACTGAGTTTCTCCAGCAGTTTCTCTGTTTTTGCCTCAGATCTCCAGCATCCACAATTCTTTGTTTTACCTTACAGTCCATAGATCCATCCTTAGCAAAAAGCAATTAAAAGATACCTATAGACTTGGTTTCAATACAACACTTTAAATGTCTCAATTCTTAAAATTTATTTCATTTTAACAACATAAGATATCTGTATAAAAGATGAATGTGACATTTTATGGGCATTGCCTCTGATAGTAGACCCTCCAATGGCCAGTGTCTGGGGTTTGCACTTGGGGCACTCAATTATTTCTGGCCACATGGGGGCTAGCGGTGCCCTTTTGGAGGAGCTATAGCAGCTTTCTTTTCTTGCTGCATTCTGCCTCTTCCAGAATTTGTACCGTCCTCTGCTCCTCCTGGCCAACTGCAGATCCAGATTAGGTTTACTGCCTCCTCTGTGTTGTCCCATCAACTATGGGAATGCAGTCTGCCACAAAACCCCCACCATTCTGAGGCTGGGCTGCTGAACTGGTGTGGTCATAGTGGGCGGCACGGTGGCACAGTGGTTAGCACTGTTGCCTCTCAGCGCCTGAGACCCGGGTTCAATTCCCGACTCAGGCGACTGACTGTGTGGAGTTTGCACGTTCTCCCCGTGTCTGCGTGGGTTTCCTCCGGGTGCTCCGGTTTCCTCCCACAGTCCAAAGATGTGCGGGTCAGGTGAATTGGCCATGCTAAATTGCCTGTAGTGTTAGGTAAGGGGTAAATGTAAGGGTATGGATGGGTTGCGCTTCGGCGGGTCGGTGTGGACTTGTTGGGCCGAAGGGCCTGTTTGTTTCCACACTGTAAGTAATCTAATCTAATCTAAAAAATTCTTCCTTGGACCAGTGATGGAGGTGGGGCAGTGGGTTGTTTACTGTAGTAGACAACATTTTAGCTAATCTTGCAACTCTCAATGAGGTTTCATGTCCTAATCGCTTAACCCCATATTAAAGTGAAACAATTCTAACCTGGGCCACTTCAAACAATGCTTCCCAAAAGTAAAAAGGGTGGGCTCAGGTAGAAAAGGGTATGTCTACCAAGTTGTGTGTGTGTGAGATCACAAATTGGTTTGTACAGGGCAAGAGCTCATTTATGGGAGTTGTCTTTGATGCTGAATACAAGGCTGCATGCCCTATTTCATTATCTAATTCTTGAATTAGTAAATTATGAAAAGACTATTAGGCTGTTAGAATGAGTAGCTCATTCATTTTTAAAGATATAAGAAATGTAAGTCTCCATAAGTCTGCTCTCTTGGGCAAGATCAAGTGTTCAAGCTCACATTTGAATTTGATTTCTACATGTAAATACTGGAGCTTATATTTTTGAGTAAAAAGATTGATTGCATCTGTTGTTTCCCTGAAATTAGGTGATCCAGCAGCAATGTTTCCAAAATCTTGAATAATACAGCACAAAAGGAGTCAATTTTTTCCAGTTAGCCCTCACTCTCTCAAAGAATAACCCGGATCATCCCTGGCTCTCTTTCCATTACTCTGCAGTGTTTTGTTTGTTCTGGTGTGCATTGGAACACCACAACTTGCAACTCCACACCCCCCCCCCCGCCAAACCCTACACTATTCTGACTTGGAAGTATGTTGTCGATCTTTCAGTGTCGCTGTGTCAAAATCTCTGTTGCCATTGTGGTTCGACGTATAGTACATGGACTGCAGTGGTCCAGGAAGGCTGAACTAGGAATGGGCAATAAATTTTGGCCAGCCAGTGGCACCCAGGTCCTGAGTGAATGAATCATTTTTTAAAAAAAATTCCACTTTCAATTTTGTGTCCACCCAGTTAGTCAGTGACTGACTGACTGACTGAGTCACTCATCATGTGAAAAATAATTTTTCCCATTTCACTGATTTCGTTGCCATTTCCCATAAATTTGTGCTTTCTAGTCAGTTACAGACCCTTCAGTTTCTCTTTATTAACTCTACCTTATGCTAGCCTCCCCAATCCATCCATATAATATTTTTATCCCTGGAAGCATTCTAATTCATTCTTCAAGGCTTCCACGTTCTTCTCAGGGTGATGACCAAAATTTTTCCCAATTGTTTGCAAATGAGTTGGAAGCAAAAAGTTATATCTTTGGAACTGGCAGACGGTGTGAAACAGTGCTACCCTGATGGTATAGAGAGAATGAAACAACAGTGAAGTTAATACAATGCAAAATGCTACCTGACCACCTAATAAACTAAAGACAAAGTACCCTTTGGTCTGGGTTTATTGTAAATAATCACTTTTTAGCAGAAACTGAATCTTTTGAGGTTTGCATAAGTAGTTCTTCTGTTGGTTCAGCTGGTTATGGAGGTGAGTAACTTATCCATTCAACCCACAAAGTCCCAGGTTTGATCTCCAGACTGACGTCAGCATTGGGAGTGAAAAATTAGCTTCAGTGCCCCAAGTAAAAGAGAGAACAAAAATGATTGTTACCTGCTCCTCGTTTGCTAAACACTGACCTCTACTGGCGATCCTGGGTTGGTGGGTTGAACAATCAAAAACAGAAGCAGATGCTGGAGATCTGAAAATTAAAAAAATGCAGAAAGTGTTGGAGAAACTTTCTGGGTCTAGCAGCTTCTGTTGGAAGTTCGTTAAGTGAGTCCAGTATAACATTTGAATCGCATTGATTCTAAAGCAGAGTTGTGTTGGTCTCTTTTCATTCCACTGTCTGCAGTGAGAGATATGAGACTTGCTGAGTTTCTCCAGCAAATCCTTTCAGTTTTTGACTCGTTGAGATCTGATGGCTGATTATTCATATTCAGGACTCTGCCATTTACTCTTCTTTCCTGCCTGCCCCCACCAATAACTCCTGTCAATCAAAATCTGGCAAACTCGGCTTGGATATATTTAAAGACCCAGCCTCCACTACTTACTGCAGAAGTGAATTTTTACGTCATTTGACCTTGAGAGAATTAAATTTTTCCTTATCTACTTAAATCTGAGGTGCCTTCTTTTAAGTTGTACCCTACCTCTGGACTCACTCAGGTGAGGAAATAACACTGTCAAACTCTTGTGGAATCTATGTTTCAATAGGATTGCCTCTTATTCCTCTAAATGCTCAACCTTTTTTGGCCTGTTGTGGTTCTGTTCGCCGAGCTGGAAGTTTTTGCTGCAAACGTTTCGTTCCCTGGCTAGGGAACATCATCAGTGCTATTGGAGCCTCCTGTGAAGCGCTGCTTTGATGTTTCTTCCGGTATTTATAGTGGTTTGTTCTTGCCGCTTCCGGGTGTCAGTTTCAGCTGTAGTAGTTTGTGTGTGGGGTCCAGGTCGATGTGTCTGTTGATGGATTTTCAGCTGTAGTGGTTTGTATATGGGGTCCAGGTCCATGTGTCTGTTAATGGAGTTTGTGGATGAATGCACATTCATCCACAAACTCCATTAACAGACACATGGACCTAGACCCCATATACAAACCACTACAGCTGAAAATCCATCAACAGACACATCGACCTGGACCCCACACACAAACTACTACAGCTGAAACTGACACCCGGAAGCGGCAAGAACAAACCACTATAAATACCGGAAGAAACATCAAAGCAGCGCTTCACAGGAGGCTCCAATAGCACTGATGATGTTCCCTAGCCAGGGAACGAAACGTTTGCAGCAAAAACTTCCAGCTCGGCGAACAGAACCACAACTACGGACACCCGAGCTACAAATCTTCAACCAGACTTTTTTGGCCTATCCACCTAAACCAATAACGTAATCTCAGAAATCATGGAGTCACAGAGATGTACAGCACAGAAACAGTACCATTCAGTTCAACTCGTCCATGACAACCAGATATCCTAAATTAATCTAATCCCACTTGCCGGCACTTGGCCCCTTTTTCCCTCTGAACCCTTCCTATTCATATACCATGTCCAGATGCCTTTTAAATGTTGTAATTGTACCAGCCTCCATCACTTCCTCTGGCAGCTCATTCCATACACGCATCATTCTGCATGAAAAACTTGCCCCGTAGGTCCCTTTTTAAATCTTTCCCCTCTCACCCTAAACCTTTGCTGTCCAGTTCTGGACTCCCCCACCCCAGGAAAAAGACCTTGTCTATTTACCCTATTCATGCCCATCATGATTTTATAAACCTATATAAGGTCACCCCTCATTCTCTGCTCCAGGCAAAGTAGCCCCAGCCTATTCAGCCTCTCCCTTTAGCTCAAATCGTCTAATCCTGGAAATACCCTTGCAAGTCTATTCTGAACCCTTTCAGATTTCGCAACATCCTTCCAGATATTGGAGGGAGACCAGAGTTGCACACAATAGTTAGGCCACTTCTGGAACAATGTCCTGTACAGCTGCAACATGACCTCCAAACTCCTATACTCAGTGCTCTGACCAGTAAAGGAAAACATACCAAACACGATCTTCATTATCTTATCTATTTGTGACTCCACTTTCAAGTAACTATGAACCTGCACTCCAAGGTCTGTTTATTCAGTAACACTCCCCAGGACCTTACCATTTAAATGTATAAATCATGCCCTGATTTGTCTGTCCAAAATGCAGCATTTCACATTTAGCTATATTAAACTCCATTTCCCACTCCTCTACCCATTAGGGCCAAGATATATGGAAAATACAAGATTTTTTTTTGGTCAAATATAATGTGTCAACTTCTACATGAGATTGTCTTTTACACGAGTATATATGGTATCTCTCCCATCTCCTGCGATTCCACACAAAGGCTGCTTGCTGAATTTTGAGGGGCCCTATTCTCTTCCTAGGTACCCTTTTGTCCTTTTAATGTTTTTTTAGAATCCCTTTGGAATCTCCTGAACCCTATTTGCCAAAACTATCTCTCATTCATTCCCTTTTTTGCCCTCCCGATTGGTCAAAATCTTGTTGTAATCTGAGGTAACTTTCTTCGCTGTCAGCTACATCTCCAATTTTGGCGTCATCCGCAAACTTACTAACTATACCTCTGATGTTCATGTCCAAATTGTTTTAAAAAATGATGAAAAGTAATGGAACCAGGGCCGATCCTGGTGGCACACCACTGATCACAGGCCTCCCAGTCTGAAAAGCAACCCTCCACTACCAACCTCTGTTTTCTCTCTTTAAGCCAGTTCTGTATCCAAATGGTTAATTCTCCCTGTATCACTTGTGATCTAATCTTGCTAACCAGTCTCCCATGAGGAACCTTGTTGAATGCCGTAATGAAGCCCATATTAGATCATGTTGACTGCTTTCCTCTCATCAATCCTCTTTGTTACTTCTTCAAAAAAATTCAATCAAGTTTGCGAGACATGATTTCCCATGCACAAAGCCATGTTGACTATCTCTAATCTGTCCTTGTTTTTTCCAAATATATGTACATCCTGTCCCTCAGAATTCCTTCCAAATATATGTACATCCTGTCCCTCAGAATTCCTTCCAAATACTTGCCCATTACTGATGTCAGGCTCACTGGTTTGTCGTTCTCTGGCTTTTCCTTACCACTTTTCTTAAATAGTGGCACCACGTTAGCCAACCTCCAGTCTTCTGGCAACTTACCTGTGACGATCGATGAAACAAATATCTCAGCAAGAGGACCAACAATCACTTCCCTAGCTTCCCTCAGAGTTCTAGGGTACACCTGATCAGGTCCTAGAGATTTATCCACTTTTCTGTGTTTCAAGATATCCAGCACCACCACCTCTGTAGTAAGGACATTTTTCAAGATGTCACCACGTCCTATATATTCCTTGGCCTTCTCCACAGTAAACACTGATGCTCAATACTTATTTAGTATTGTATATATTTGTGTAAAAGTCAAATTTTTTAGACTATTTTTAAAGGTCCACTATTACATGGGAACTAGTTATGAGGGGCTGAAATTCATGCTGCAGTTCAAAATACCATTTTATTAGCAAAAGTCAGTTTGATCGCTCAAGTAATCTTGGGTAAAAAAGAAAAACACAATGAATTATGGTAAAGGTAATTACCAGATAAAAGCAAGAGAAACAAGAATGAATTACTGGTAGGATATTTTATTTATACATACTGGTATGAAAATTTAACATGATTCATTTGAAATCCTGCAAAATCCCACTGTTCAACATCATGGCCTGGTATAATGGCATACTTAAAATGAAACATTTATTAAATTCTGAATGTGTAAGCATCGTGAACTTTCCTGCCAAAGTCTTCCATTTCCCTCCCATTCACACTCATAGGTAATGAACTTTAACAACATTAGCAAATTTGACAAAGAATTAAATATTATATGTTGTTAATATATCTCACTTTTATTCAGATATAATAGCACAATTAAAGTGATTAATTTTAACGATATTAACTTTTGGATTTATGGTGAACCAAGTGTGATAAGTACCAATAGACTTAGTACTGGTCTGAATGAATCAATTAATCAGTCAGTCAAAACCTGCTGTAGTAAATGAGGTGGGCTAAGTAGAGTTATGGACGGGTGTAAGAATGAATGAATGAGTAGAGACGTAATATAGTAAATAAAGAGCGAGTAGAGTGACCGGTATGAATGAAAGAATGCGATTTTGTTTAAGTGGGTTAATGACAACATGCAGTTTCCTTTTGTAAGAGGTTTATAATGTGATATTGTAGGGTCAACTTTTATGGGAGATAGATGGAAAATACAAGATTTTTTTGGCCAAAAGTAATGTGTCAACTTTTACATCGACTTTTGCTCGAGTACATACTTGAGTATATATGGTGTCTCCCCCATCTTTTGCCATTCCACACAAAGTCTGCCTTGCTGATCTTTGAGGGGCCCTATTCTCTCCCTAGTGACCCTTTTGTCCTTTAACGTATTTATAGAATCCCTTTGGAATCTCCTGAACCCTATTTGCCAAAGCTATCTCATGTCCCCTTTTTTGCCCTCCTAATTTCCCTCTTAGGTATACTCCTACTGCCTTTATACTCTTATAAGGATTCACTTGATCACTGCTGTCTATATCTGACATATGCTTCCTTCTTTTTCTTGACCAAAATCTCAATTTCTCTAGTCATCTGAAATTCCCTACACCTACCAGCCTTGCCTTTTCACCCTACATACAGCCTCTAGATTCTCATGATCCCATTTGATGGCTTCCCATTTTCTAGCCATCCCTTTACCTGCAACCATTCCCTTTGTGTGAAGCCTGGATGTTGTTTCACCTATTTGGGTGTTAGTGTCCTGACCCGGTTGGAACAGAAATGCTACATGGCCAAGATCCTGGAAGCTATCCCCGTCCCTTCGAATTTAACCTTGTGTGAGCAGCATTTGCTGCCAGGTGTTGTCTCCTTTTTATATTGAAGAGACCAGACTCAGACTGAGACTGCTTTATGGAATACTTCTGCTCTGTCTATAGGATGGACCTTGACCACCCAGTTGCTTGTTATTTCAATAAACAGTTTTGCTGTAATGGTAACATGTTTGTCCTGGGCCTGCTATAATGTTCTATCAAAGTGCAACACAATCTCAGGAAGCAACATCTCCTTTTCTGCTTTGGCACTCATAGCCTCTGTTTAAAAACTGACTTCCCTAACTTTAGAAACTGCATTCTGTCTGTTCTCCTTTTCATTCTAGTAGAGGGCACCCATTCACTCTCTTTCACATCTTACTTTATATCTACTTTACATTTTTGTTTCAATTTCCACCATTAAAAACCTCTTTGTCTTTTGAGTTGAGCCTCCAACCTTTCTGAGGCCCCTCTTGCTCCTCCTCTGCCCCTGTCAAAATGTTTTTTTAAATCATTAAAATTGTCATGCCAGACTAAGTGTTAACTCTGTTTCTCTCTCCACAGATGCTGCCAGTGCTGCTAAATATTTCCTGCATTTCCTGTTTGTTTCAAATATTTAGCATCTGCAGTATTTTAATTTTATTCAAATATTTGTTTTGCATTTGATGCCCACGTCACATGAAAAAGTTTAAAAATATCATTAGTGGTTTTCTTGATAACCATAATGTGGTTGTATTGAGCAAATTATGTTGCAAATGTAGAATCTAACTCTTAATAAGCCTGTTCTTTCCAAAGTACATGATATTCTATGAACTGGCATGATCTTTTACAGGGAGTTGTCACTTGAATAGCTTGACTATTTTCTAATGTTACTTCTTTCTCCCCACAGTTACACTGCAGTGTTTAATGTTGTGAACAACTTTCTGAATCAAGCAGAAAATGAAAAGCCAAAAGCAGCTGCCATTATGATGATTGGAGTGGCGAAGGAAATTCTCCTCCATAAACAGCCTCCACAGTTGGTTCATATTTTTTTTGTTTGCTTTTTGAAAATTTGAACATGATCACCCTGGTAAAGTGGTTCATTAATATGTTTTGTGAGCCAGAAGGCCTTGGTTTTGATTCTTGTTCCAGGTTTTATTTGATGATCCCAATCAAGAGTTAATCTTTACTGTTATCCTTAGTTCCTCTGGCATGGGGGAGAAAGAGCAGAGCTCTGACTTCTTTACTGTACCATTGCTCCTGCTGAAATGTACACATATACACATCTGAAAAGCATGAGTTCATGCTTGCTATTGTAAAGGATATTACGGGTGTGTCCTATTAGCTGAGCTCATGTCTGAAGAATGCCATTTTGAAGGAAGTACCAAAAGGTTATTGGTGCCATTGGAACTGTGCCCGAGCCAGTGCCCAGAAGCTTTGTGTGGGTGTAGTTAAGCCCCGCCCTGAACCCCCCTCCCACCCACTAGAGATTTTTAAGTTGTTTTGAATTATCCCCGTCTTCTAGTAGCCAATTAACTCAAGTCAGCAAAAAACCTTGGAATCTTTGGTAGAGAACACTAGGGTCTTCAATCAATCCAAGATAAGACACCTAGTATTAATGTCAGTGAGCTGTCGGAATCATCCTCCTTCGCCAATACTCTGCACGCTAACATTCTTCAATAGACTGGAGCTCTTTACTGTGTCCATCTGCACGTGCCACAGAAGGTAACCTGTAACCATATTATTCCACCAAAGTATATAAACCTTGCCTTGGGAAGGTCCTTTTATTAACAAGAAACTTTTTATCATATAAATTGTTGATATTACATAACCCTCAAACTCCATTTGCTCAGGTTCTTTCAGCCCCCTCTCCTTGAAAAACTGACTTCATTCTAGGACCTTGACAGTGTTGTTCAGTCCACTCTTAGTGAAAGATTTATCTCACACCCCACTAATTACTGGCTCCTCAAATTTACATAACCATTTCAAGCAGTTAACTCTGATTTAATATATCCTTCACCAGTTCTCTCTTTGTCCATTAGGTCCTTTCAGACCATATTAAATGATAGCAGATAAAAGTTAAGAGTGAGGGAATGTGACTTGCCCACTGCATGTATTTTACTGTATTTCCTCTACTCTGTCTACTATTCTACTGCCTTATTCCCCAGTTGCAGGAAAAGGATGTATCAAGTTGGATAATTCACCCATCCATGCCCTTAACTTTGTCTCTAGAAAGTGTACAGTTGAATTTTTGTTCCTTCTCCAATTTATAAAACCAAAAAACTTTCCAAATCTAAATTGCAGCAAACAACTTTGAGGTTCCAGACTGTGAGCTATGAATAATAATTCAAGAGCTGGTGCAGAGTCCAAAGGAACTTCTTTTGTTTGAAGCATAGAGACTAGGTGATGTGCTCACGTTTGTATCAAAATAATCAGAACAGTATAATTTTAACTTGCAAATGTGTGTTCATTAAGTTAACAGCAGCAGCGAATATATTTCCAAACCCATCTTTAGACTGGTTATTAGATTCTTCCTGATGCTAGTTGTTGAATAATTTCCTTTCATCTTTTGGTTGTTCCAAAGCTAAACAGCCTGATATACTGTAACTGGTTGTAGGACCCCATTCATTCAATAAGGCACATCAGGACGAGGTCACTTAAGGCATTCCTATTCAGCAAAATCTGTAAAGAATAGTTGCTTGATCTGTCTTGTCATTTTGTAATACAGAAGATTTTTGCCCATTTCATTTCCTGTGGTGTTGTAACAGGGAAACGTTCAACAAGGATGACCAGACATCGTCTCCAAGGCAGGCAGTTCCAATTTTTATGCGCAGGTAAGGTGTGCCTTGATTTTATTTAAAAATGCTGATCTTTGAAGTTGCTACACTTTTAAGATGGATTCCCTCGGAATTGAGGCTTCTGGCAAAATATATGCTCAATTGAACATCTTTTAGTTTGGGTACTGACTGGCTTTGCATTTCAGTTTTTTAGATGTGCTTTTTTTCCCTTCCTTGCTATTCAATGTATGGAATACCATGGACTAAATGGTTTCATTATGTAATCTCTCTGCATTTCAAGGTCGCGGTTAATCCACAGGGGTGCTCCAGAACCTTTTGTAATTTTCACCTGACTCATTTTCTGTCCTGTTTTTGACCTCGGTTGAAGCTTGCTTACTTGTAGCTGCTGGTTTGAGAAAATGCTATTCAAGAAATGAAGATTTTAAAGGTGATAAATATATTCAGGTGGTTGTTAACTTCTTTGAGTTTGCTTCACTCTATCTTGTAACAAATCCAAAGGTGCCAATTCTCATGAGATATGCCTTGGCCACTGAATTTACTGCCTGAATTTATGTACTGAATGCTGACTTAATGATTTGCACATTTAACACCAAGTGGAAAAGCAGCCTGAATGATTAGGTTGTGCACTTTGACGCATTTATGATCATTGATCATGGTTGTTGCACACTTATTTACAGCTGTTGTGGACGAATCACTCAACATTCTGTAAGAATTACTGGGAGATGTAGAAAATCCCTCAAAAAGTCAAACTTTAATTTGCAAAGAAAGGCTGTGGCAATCAGCTAATGGCTTCCTGATTGTCCACTAATTCTTTGTCTCTCTGCAGTTTATACAGTTGTTGCTCCCATGCTTATCGGATAACATTAGCATACCCAATCACACTGGCTTGCTTTGTCTTTTATCGTCTGCCACACTGGTTCCCGACATTACACTTAACCTATCACATTACCCCGCCATCATCTTCAGCATTAGCTCATCTACCAGTGATTCAACTAGCCTATCACAACGCACTACCATTATCTGTTCCTGGAGCCCTATAATATAATCCCTCCCCCCCGCCCAGCATAACAACACTAAGTTAACTACGTAACTGCCAGAGTAACCTCCATACAGCTAGTAGAATTTTATAGTACCAATGGATGCCATTTTGCCATGTTGGCTCTTTGAGAAAGGCATCTAATTCCATTCTCTGTTGCCTCTTCATTACCTGAAAGCTTTTGTTTTCCAAATGTGTGTTCCTTTCCCTTTTTGAAATATTACACTCAAATGTGCTTCCATCGCTCTTTCTGGCAGCTGATGCCAGATCACAGCAACTCACTGCTTAAAAAGAAAGCTTTCCCTCTGGATCTTGAGTTCTTGGCTTTGGTTATTGGACCTCTTATCTGTAAAACCGTTCTACTTTGTTCACTCCTTTTCAAACCCCTTGTCATTTATGAGCACCTATTTTAAATTTACTTCCAGTCGTTTGTCTATGGAAGACAATCCCAATTGTCCAGCAGCTCTCTTCTAGTGATGCCAACAACAATGATTTGATGCATCTGCCTTCTGTTTCTACTCTCGAGGACTAAATAGTACCTGCTTTAGAATCTGAAATTCAAACATAAAACCAAAATGAGTTTAATGTCTCTCAAAGTTGGAAATCAGAATAGTAAAGGAAGAATAAAATGAAATCTTTTGGAACTGAGCAAATTTCCGAACAAGAAATCTGAATCAAACCCTCAATATTTACACTTATTGCACTAGTTTATCATTGTTCTTCAGGAATGTTGGCAGATCATCTTGCTTAATATGGTCTTATTTTTGTTTTACAGAATCACCAGTGCATTGCAGAGAATGTTGGTATTGAGTGATTTCCCTCCTTATCTATTTAACAAGTTGAAGGCCTTTTATAAAACCCTTCCACTTCCTTCTTACTGCTATGCATTTACTAATAGGTGAGTTTTTTTACGCAATATTAAATTTATGTTTGAAAATGTTGTATTATTTTAAATAGGAAGAGAGAATGGTGAATTATTGCCACCTCAAAAGGTTTTGTGGCAAGACTAATGTAGGTTCCACATGGCGGCCTTCTCTACATTCCTGATTAAGGGAATCTTCTGTCCCAAACAGGTTTTACACTTGACTAACTCGGCTTTCCTTCCTTGCAACTGTCATAAGGTTGAGAGGTGACTAAGAAGATAAACTGAGAAGCAAGCAATAATAAATGAAGCAATGATATGTGATGTTCAGTCATCCACCTGAGGAATGGTCATTTTGTGCAAAATCTGCATTGAAAGTGACGATTCATTGTTTCTTTCTTGGGTAGAACCCCTCATTAATGCTTCTGTTGCATCTGTTAGTTAAGTTCTTTGAGGTGATTGTGAGTTAAGTGCATGATCAAAGTATCTTCCATCATAAAGTTTGATTGGTTCTTTAATCATTTCACTGTGTAAGATTACTGATTAAGTTAATTATTCTTATAAATTTACAGTCTTAATGTGCTGTCCTGGGATGACCCTTTTCTGACCTCCATCCTAAGGGGTCAAAATATCACTGGGCACCGACAGAAGAAAGGCAAAAAAGAAATGTTGTGGGAGGATGTCACTGTTGTGCAAGCACGAGTGGAAAGAATGGAGGCAAGAGGAGAGTATGTTTCCTTTTAATAATAGTTAATTCTGTTTTGCAACGAGCATTAACAAAGAGTATAGTTTTTTTTAATAAAAAATGTCTAATTTGGCACTTGTATTCTTGTATTCACCTCAAAGCTTTCATAATAAGAGATGTGACTGTAGAAATTAACATTTCATCCTATAATCACTTCGAGTTTAAACATCTATAATAGAAACAGTCTATTTCTGGTGTTAAGTAACCTGGAGCAAGTACACAGTTATAATATTAAATGAAAGCAATTTAGCACAGTGAGCAGAAAGAGTCTTGCCGTACGTAGGACTGAGACAGCAGATACAATGCCAGATTTGGCAGTTGAAAATGAGACAATATCCGATTAAGATAGATGGCTAAAAGAAAGAAGTAAGGTGTAAGATGTGGGATAAGAGATGTGGGAATAGGGTGGACACAGGCAATTCAGGCTGTTTGTGGGAAGGACAAATCCCAATAGATTAGATTACTTACAGGGTGGAAACAGTCCAAGTCCACACCGACCCACCAAAGCGCAACCCACCCATACCCCTCCATTTACCCCTTACCTAACACTATGGGCAATTTAGCATGGCCAATTCACCTGACCCGCTCATCTTTGGACTGTGGGAGGAAACCGGAGCACCTGGAGGAAACCCACGCAGACACGGGGAGAACGTGCACACTCCACACAGTCTGTCGCCTGAGTCGGGAAATGAACCCGGGTCTCAGGCGCTGTGAGGCAGCAGTGCTAACCACTGTGCCACCGTGCCGCCCACAATATGGGCCAAGCAGCCTGTTGTCATCTTTTAATGCACTTGTAGAAGTCACTGGCATCCATTGCAAAAGAGTTGACCTTAAGGGTCAAGAAAGAAATAAAATTTTTTTATGATGCAAGTTGATCAACAAATCCAAAGCTTATGTGCATTGATAAAGTATTGTAGTCATGAAATAAAAAATAGTTATGGAATTCCAATGGTAATCAGTCACTTAAATATTTAATTTCTTAATATTCGTGCCTTAGTGATTTTACACATTGCAGAAGTTTGCCTCAATTGTTAGAAGATTGTCCATTGTTACAGGCCATAATGTTATACAACAAATCTGTTATGCAGGTTTAACATGGAAGTTAATTTCAGATTTACCAGCTTTTATAGATACTTTTAATTAATCTCTGCAAACATTTATGACATGCCTGGAGAGCAGATGGGACTTGAACTCAGGCCTGTGTCCTAGAGTTCAGGACAAATTGTATCACACAAGCCCTCAAACCCAGCTTTTTTAAGCTCTGTAGGATTTCTCCTCCTGTGGTGATCCTAGAATTTAAAAGACGTTTATCTTTTGAGTGCATCAGGTTTACATCAGGTCCTGCTTCAATGAAGTGGCACAGACAAATTCCATCCGCATTATCCACTAACTTGCTACTCTCAGATTCAAGTACTTATGACACCAGCCCAGACCCTACCTTGTATCCCTCCCAGTTGTCTCGTCTGGTCTGCCTTGGGAAAATGATTGCAGGCCTTCACAGTAGAAAGGAGGGATAATCAGGAATAATATTTTTGTTATCTGCAGTAAATCTGTGTCCTTATCCCCGACAGACAACAAGTTCTGAGTCTACTACATTAATTCAACAGAATGAATAATGTGATGCACACTTCAAAATGTGACCTTGTTCCTTTAAGCCAGTGTGAGACTGTCTCAGATGTAGGGCCACACTGTGTGGCATTGCACCATTCAGTTCATACAAAGTGAACTTTGAAAATGCAAGGTTCTTAAAATATTTAGTGTTGGCAAAGTATGTACTTGACATTTATCAACTTGTCACCAAAAGCTAACCAGCCTGAGCTGTCAACATAACAGACTGTGCACTTCTTCACTTTGAGACTCTTGTCAGAGTCATGTTATAATTCCAAGTCTGTTGGCACAGTGGCTCAGTGGTAAGCACTGCTGCCTCACAACACCAGTGACCCGGCTCGATTCCAGACTCGAGCGACTGTCTGTGTGGAGTTTGAACGTTTTCCCTGTCAGTGTGGGTTTCCTCCTATAATCCAAAGATGTGCAGATTAGGTGAATTGGCCATGCTAAATTGCCCATAGTGTTTAGGGATCTATAGGTTGGGGGCACGAGTCGGGGATAAATGTAGGGTAATGGATCTGGGTGGGATAATCTTAAGAGAGTTATTGTGGATGTGTTGGGCCAAAAGGACCTGTTTCCACACAGTAGGGATTCTTAAAAAAAGTGTATAAATTGTTCAACTGACTTTGTTCTAAGAGTAGACATGTTGAATAGGGACTTTGAGCCACTTTTGGTAATTATCCAATAGTGCTAATTATATCTGGATTCACACTTGAACTTCTACTATAGATATCATTGTAGGGATTCAAATATGGATTTGTTTTTAATTGTATTATTTTATTACTGGGTTCAAACAAGGTGTAAGTAATCTACTAGGAGAAAATGAGGACTGCAGATGCTGGAAAAGCACAGCCGGTCAGGCAACATCCAAGGAGTTGGAGAATTGACATTTCAGGCATAAGCATGGTGAAGGACTTGTGCTAGAAATGTCAATTCTCTTGCTCCTTGATGCTGCCTGCTTTTGCACCACCACACTCTTCAACTTCAGCTTCAAACAGGGGGTGACAATTTTTCGCTGGGAGGCTGTAAGTAACTTTTGATGCCCCATCCATCATCCAATTTTGTGCACAGATGAATTAGACCCACTGCGTGGTGTGCAGATTACTGTTGTAGTGATCCTCACCTCATATCTCCTATATCATAATAGACGAACAGCTTATGCCTTTGACAATATGGTGCCTTCAAGATGTGTGTTCTCTCCTGTTTCTCTTGCAGGGATGTGTTGTCACAGTGGTGCTGAAATGTCTCCTTGAGACAAGCTAGACTGTTGGGAAACAGCTTTGAGTTTTCTCTTAAAGTAAGACAAAAAATGCATTAGTGGGTGGGACTAGGCTCACCAACCCAGAGAATTTTAGTTTTGTTTTCAGTTAGTTGGTAGTTTTTGCTGGCTGCTGGAGCTTAAAGCTTGAGTTTTCTGCTGTTAGAATGAAGTCTTAGACGAAAAGGCTTCCCTTTTAAAAATTCAAAAAGGGCAGATTGCTTCTTTCTACTGACTGGAGAGAGACAGCACGTGAGACTGATAGTTTTGATGAATTGCCTTTGCCAAGACTGTGTTTATAGGATGTTGCCTATATTGGAACAGTTATCAGTGGTTAAGTAATATATTATCCTAAGTATTTCAGTAGTGACGTTATGCAAATTCATCTCTTTGTATTTTAACTGTGCAAGAATAAAGTATGTTTTGATTAAAACTTAGTGGTGGACCAATCAAATCATATGGAGCACAACACCTCAAACTTGCCTTTTTAAAGAAAAAATGTAAAAGTTAGGAGTCTGGTCTGGTCCTTAATACCTTAGTAGTATTTTACTGACTAATATGCGGACCCTGTTTTTAAGAGCTCTATGCACAGAGCGATTATAGTTGTTTGATGTCTGGAGCTGCTTAAGTTCTGCAATTTGCTGTTAAGAATCTGCTGACAGCTTTAAATACATTTTTCTTTCAGATACAGGGAGTTGATCCGATACCTGCGAGTGGTAAAATGCAGTGACACATTAAAGTTAGTATGTAATGCATTTTTAAAATGGTTAAATAATTTTGAGTTAAAGTACACTGAAAATTCTTATAACAGTGCATGAGTTGTTTTTTTTTCCTTTTGATCAGGTTACGAGCCCTACAAGATAAAATTCCATTCTACTTTTGCAAGTGTGGAGATTTTCATGCTGCCACGCAATCATTTCATTCTAATTCCAACCTTTCTTGCTGCACAGCCTGCCGTTTAACATCTTACCAATACATGATATACTTGAAAATTCTCAAGACTGGATCTGTACCCGTTGGTTGTGAACTTTCGGAGGAAGGAAGATGGGTATTTATGAAAGGTCAGCCTCTAGATTTTAACCCAATAAATCAATTTATTTACGTTTAAACTGATGAGCTCTAAGAAAATTATTTTTAATCCTTAGATCCACCTAGTCCTCCAATCTTTCCACTCTCTCCTCTCCAGTTTCCTCCTATTCCTTCTTAAAGTTGCTAGGTATAGTTTTAGATGCATTTGTCAAACTGAGCAGAAGAGAGAGAATTCATATTGTTTTCAGCCTGGCTGGCCAGAAATCCACAAAGCTGACTCTTCCTAAACCTAAATTAGGAAGGTGCTACAGTAAATCATGTTTTTTTTTTCATAAAAGGATATTTAAAGTAAAGCTAGCTATTGCTAATAATGGAAACTCTGTGCACTGCTGTGATTTGAAGAGATAGCAAGACAGGAAAAGACTACAGCTTCTCCTCCAAACAACATTGCTGTCTCTCCAGATTCAGCTGCTGAATCTCGTCCAATGTTATCTGTTGAAGCAAATCAGAACTTGGGCCCCCAGAGACAGAAATTGTGATTGTCCAGTTTAGGAGTACTTGAGGGCAGAGATCAGCCTGTTGGAGCAGCCAGGCCTAGCGAAATGGTTTGTGACGAATGAGTAAGAGTTGGAGAAGAGGAGAAACACCCAGGAGAACAAAGAAAATGGAGTTCCGAGAATAACAGGGATGCAAAACTTGGAGGAGAGGAACGAAGAGAATCCGTGAAGTCCAGGACAGAGGAATATCAAAGAAATGCTGAACATTATGGAAGGGAGAATCAATTAGGGTATTTGAAAATGTTAGTTCAGAAAGATTGTGGAACAGCAAGGACAAGGAACATGAGAGAAGCTAATGAAGCTCAACACAAGTTGGATAAACAGCGCTTCATTTTCCAGTTGGGCACTTTACAACCTTCAGGATTCAACAACCTCAGAGTGTGAAAACTGTCTTCCATCCTCATCTCTGATTCTTGACTCTGGCTCTGCTCTCAGCCGAGCTAATCATTTTATATCACAATCTCTCATTTACCACCATTAGCTCCTCCTTTTGTGGTTTTGCTCTGAGCACTTCACCATCCATTACATTCATTGCCCCTCCCCTCCTTTTGTCAAGAGCATAATAATAATTTTGCAGCCTGGCTCAGTACCAATGGTTATTGGTTTCAAAATATTAACTCCATTTCTCACTGCACAGTTGCACCCAGAACTATTGAGTTTCCAGTATTTTGTTTTTATATTTGATTTCTGCAGTATTTTATTTTTGTTATCCCATGACTTTTCCCTTACACTCCATCCTACTATTGTTGTTATGGGAGCTGTATAAGACTCCCCACAAGTGACTTCTTTATCATTTTTGATCTCCACCCAAGCCTTACTTACATCCTGATTACCTGAAGTTAGGTCACCACTCTCTATTGTGCTATAACCATTATTAATAATGAGAAATGGAAAGCTGTGCCTGCTATCAGGCCTGGGTTAAAGCAAAAAAATATTGTTGTAATTTGCAGAGAGCCATAATTGGAGCATTTTGTATTATTGTATGTTTTGCGAGTTTGCTTCCATTGATTTTATCCACAAGATCTGTTCTGTTTGAAGGTGCTAATTTGGTAAAAGATTGTTTACTGCTAAAGTGTGCACTCAGGATCCTATTTGTGAATGAAGTACTCTACAGAACTGTAAGTACAATTTTGATTTGTACTTTACTGCATTTTTCCATTTTCCAGTTGTCAACTACCGATTTTTATTTCTCAAGCTTTCAGTATTTCATCATCGTTGCTGTCCTACAACATGACATCTATATTCTGGATCAATGTCCTTTAGAGTTATTTGTCATAGATATTGCTGATGACTATTGCAAACACACGGACGTGTGTGTGTGTGTGTGTGTGACCTCTTTTTTTCCTGTGCCAGAAAAGTTTTTAAAAAGCTTTGCAAATGTATTAAAGTGCAGAGTTTTCTTACAAATTTTGTTATTTTATATGCTGCATTAGCCATACTCTGCACATGGGTTTAAGTTGCTGCCATCTGTTTCCTGTACCTAGACTGGAATCATGTTATGATCTGTCTAATATTCACTTCTTAGGGCAAGGATAGGTCTGGCTCTTCTAATATGCGGATTAACTCTTGCTGCTGTCAATGGTGCAAATGCATTGAGGTGTCCGTATGGTTATTAATAAATGTTTGTGAATTGATCATTTTTAATTCAACTATTGACCTCGTTCCTTGCCAGCAAAGTAGTGAGATTACAATGGAAAATAAGGGGGGGATTGGAATTGCATCATGGGTGTGAGGGAAGAAATCCCAGTGACTTGTAGGTTAGTCAGTTTAACAACAGAGTGAGGTGGAAAATAATAGTATCCTACTCCTGGTGATATTTAAGAAAGGTGTAGATAAGTAAGAAATAATGATGAAACGGTTGGCTTGGATTTTAAAAGGGAAGACCTTACTTGATCAGACTTATTGAATTTTCTGGGGAGGCAAGCCTAGGTAGTGATAATACAGATGTAACTTTCCAGACTTTCAGCTTGCTGAGCCTGCTTTTACTATAGCCCTATAAAAGACTCAGTTGTTCAGAACTTTTGACAGTACCAACTGCAGAAACTTGAACCATCTTCATCTGGTGTAAATAAACATTGTGCAACTGATCAAATAGATGGCAGAACAAAAGTTGTCAAAAATGATTTCCCTTTCATTACACAAGTGGATGACCAAGCTGTCAGCCAAGAATGAAATACTGTAACAAAAGCAGTAAGTCCCCATGAATTAATTTTATTTTATTTTGAGTGTATAGTGGGTGGGTGGTCATGGAAGTATGAAAACTTGACATGGTGGGTATGAACCAACAGTGGAGAGACAATGTCCTAGAGCATCTGAATTGGCATGAATAGGGCATAGACAGTAAATGGAGGAGTGTGAGAATACTATACTTTGCTTTGCTTTGCTTTCAATATCACAACTGAGATAAAGTCACAGAGCACCAAGATGGGCCTTTTCAACCGCCTACATCCAACCTTCCACAGGTGAGGTGTCCAGCTCCTGTTTTCACTTCTTTACTTGAAGAGTTGTGAACTCATTACCACAGGGAGTGGGAATGAAAAGCATATAGATGCGTTCAAGGCGAAGTTAGAGAAACATATAAGGAAGAAGGGAGTAGATGGTCACAATAATGGATTTAAATGATACATGGGAGGAGACCTGAGTGGGTGATTAAAACTGGCTCGAGCTGGTTAGGCCAAATGGCACATTTCTGCATGCTGCATACTCTACATTCAGACGAGCGTCTAAATTGACAAGTGACGGGTTCTGCTTGCGCATAAATCTTTTTTATTGAGCAGAATTGGAGTGTGTAAAAATGTCTTCCTTGTTCAGGTTCACTGCTGGAGCGGACTGATTCAAATTCAATGCAATTCATTGACATTGACAGAAGATGTGCTTCAGGTACCACCTCATATATTTGTGAAAGTAAGTAACTTGCTGGTCTGTAGTGAAGTGGTATACAGAAGAACCTCGGTTATCCGAATATCGATTATCTGGCAAGATCGCAAAGTCCTGATGCTTGGCTAAACTACGTTACCAGGCATTCAATTACCCGGAATTTGATTAACTGAATGAAATACTCCCCGTCCATGTCCTTCGGATAACCAAGGTTCCTCTGTCGTTTAATCTGTATTTCTTCTTTCTTATTATGAGGATGTAAAACCCAGCAATTATTGCCTGTCCTGAGATTGTCATCTAGAAATGGTTTCCTCCATTTAAAAAAAGTTGAAAAGATTTATTTCTTCTCAGACCACAGCTGTCCATGCAACAGCAATCATTGAAGATCTGAAGAATGGAATAGTGGGCATACCTAAAGCCTTTTCATCTGCGGTAGGTGAAAGATCTTTTGTCTGAATACTGTGCAGGATTGTATATAACAAAGGCAGTACATCCTCTTAGTTCCAGGTATTAAATACTGAAAAGCATTAGAATAATTCAGCTGTTTTTGTAAAGCTACCTGTGAGCTGTAAATAAATGCCCTCTCTTATTGGTCTAGACTTGCAACAGTGTGACAATGTTCCCTTCAGTCAGCTGGTTTTTCTCCTTTTTTTTTACGCAAAATACTTTCCATTACATTATTCCTATATAATACATATCAAACCCATATCACTTTTTAATTATCCCTACTTAATGCTAAATGTGTAGCTATACCATATATACTCAAGTAATAGTCAATCTCACATAGGCTGACCCCCGATTTTTGGCCAAATGACCTGGAATTTTTCCATATATCTCATGAAAAAGTTGACCCTAGTTCTTCACAGGTAACTGATCAACATTTAGGAGTTAGTGTGCTGGATGTCACGCCCTGCTCCAGCTTTCCAGTATGCCGGTTGTTCCGCTCTGCTCCTGGTCATCCAGTCCACTGGCCGTTGCATTCCACTCCAGGTTTTCAGAATTACCATAATTCATTGTTTTCTTCATTCGTTTAGAGATCAATTGGGCTTCTGCTAATGTTATGTTATGAATTTTGACAGGCATTATTTCAGGCCCTCAAAAGTAGTATCCATGTAATAGTCAACCCCATAATTTTAACCTTAAAAAGTGGTCAAAAAGTTCAACTATTACTTGAGTATACGGTAATTTAAGGGGTAAATGACATGGGCTGGAGAATATTGGCATTTTTAAAAAAGAAACTCTAAAATTACAGCCTAAACAAAATATGTTGCAATTAAGCAATTGTTCATTCTGCATACTAATTTTGGAACATTGATCATTCTTAGAATAACATCCAGTACAGGACTACTCGATCCCCATAGTTTCAGACTTGTGCTCCTCTCATCTGTACACAGCTCATCTCTTGAATGAGTGCAACTGAGTCTTCATCAATCATAACAAAGCTAAATAGAGAATGCTGGACATTCACATTATTTAACTTGAACATCCGAAAGAGAAGAAAGATTAATTCCCTTTTGTTTGAAAGTTTCATGAGCTGGCATTATAGAATCCCTACAATTTGGCCCATTGAGTTCATGCCACCCCTTTGAGGAGTGTCCCACCCAGACCCACCCCCCCACCCTATCCTTGTAACCCTACATTTCCCATGGCCAATCCACCAAACCTGCATATCTTTGGACTGTGGGAGGAGACTAAAACATCCAGAAGCTCACGCAGACACTTGGAAAATGTGCAAACTCCACACAGACAGTCGCCAGAGGCTGGAATTACACCCGGGTCCCTGGCGCTGTGAAGTAGCAGTGCTAACCACTGAGCCACCACTCTGCCCTATTAGCTTTTTTTACATGCAAAATATTGCTGGAGAAACTCAGATCTGGCAATGAATTTCTGAAGCAAGACCACTGGACTCAAAACATTAACTGTTTTCTCTGCACAGATGGTACCAGTTTAATGACTTTCTCCAGCAAATACTGTTTCTTTTGAAAATTTCCAATGTCTGCAAATTTTTAATGTATTTTAAGTTGTCTCTGAAATATTTGTTTTTCTTTTGAAATGTTAATTGGCCTGGTATTTAAATTTTATATTTCTAATTCCTAAATGTCATGCTTTTTTCTTTCAAAAGTTCTTGGTAAATTAATTGTGTTTTAAAAACAAAGTATAGAAACACTTGGCAGGTAAGACTGCATCTGTGGAGACAATGAGTTGATATTTGGCTTGATGACTGAATATCAGTAACATTGTCTTTGTTTCTCCTGCCAACAGTGCTGTATGACTATTAAGTGTTTCCAGCAATTTCTGTTTTTATTTCTGACTTGGAGCATCTGCAGTATATGGCTGTTGTTTTGGTAATGTGTAGATTTATGCTTGAACCAGTGGTAAATTTGCAGTATGAGTCTGCAGTCAGGGTGCTTTCTGACTCTGGGGTGAAGGATACTGAAGATCCCTGCTTGTACCTCAACTTGCAGAGTATAAATTCAGTATGTCATACCAGCTATCTAAATTGATTGAACCTAAATCCACCTATAATTATTTTAAGTTATAAATTAAATATGAAACTATTATTTATTAAATTATTTTGATATTGCGGATGCTATTCATCACGCTGTCTAAACAATTGAATTCTGCCTGTTGAGAGAGGTGTTCAGGATGTTTGTGTAAGTACAGGTGCAGCAAACTCAATTCTGGGCAGCTGTATGCCATATGTAAAACTTGGAAATGTCAACAGTTTGAAAACAAAACTGCAGCCATCTGCTACTTGCAGCCTCAATGAAATATTTAGTGACCTGTATAACTTTTTAAAGACCTGGTTAGCTGTCAAAAATCACTAAGTAATTCATTTCAAATTTTACCTGATGTGCTTTGTTTTCATTGTATTAAATCCTACATTTAACTTTAATCTTTGCAATCAATTTCAATGGTGTACATGCAACTTCTGTTCCACATAGTGTACTAGCTGTTTTTTTAAAACAGTTTGCCTCTAATACACTGTCGTGTTCTATGCATATGCATTCTATTGTCTGATAGTCTGAATATTTGTTTTGTGTGGTAACTTGATTTGACTGTGAATAACACATCCCACTATGGAACCTTTTAGTCTTTGAGTTAATGGAAATCTATTTGGGGAGATTTTAGGACCTACCCAGTTCAGAAGCCAAAGTGAATGGATCTGAAAATGGCATTGCCAAGCAGCGTGTTGGCTTACTGGTTCAAGCCAATTTGTGGTGCTTTCAGGGTCTGTAAAGGCTGTCCACCCTCATGAGGCAGGCAACTAATTAGACGTGTTGAGGACCTTGTTAAAGGCAAATAATCTAAGTGAGTGGGGAATAGTAGGGCGACATGGAGCAGTTCAGATGCTCCGCAGTAGCCATGCTGTGACTAGCAGAAGTATCAGTGATGCAAGCAGGTTTCCAGTAACTATTGCAATTTAATTATGCTTCCAGCACATTTCCTTCCTCTGCTTTAGATGCCCCAAGAAGCAATGTCAACGCTATTCAATAGCCAAGTTATTGGGCTCTTAGTTTGGCCTGTTTTCCCCTTCTGGACTTTTTTTGTTTATTCATGGGATAAGAGTATTACTGGAGGCCAGCATTTATTGCCCATCCCTATTTTTCCAGAGGGCGTTAAGAGTGAGCCACATTGCTGAGCGTCTGGAGTCACATGTAGATCAGACCAGGTTAGGATGGTCGTTTCCTTCACATTCCTTGACATTAGTGAACCAGATGGGTTTTTCCAACAAAGTCATAGTCATCATTGTCATGTTCATCGTTAGATTCTTAATTCCATGGCAGGATTCGAACCTAGGTACCCAGAACATTACCCGGGTCTCTGGATTAAGAGTCCAGTGCTAATACCATCAGGCCATCGACACCTAAATTGTTAAATTTTCACTTTGGATGAGAAACCGAAGCTGGAACTATTTCCAAGTTCTTGCATCTTCTCCCCAGGGAGACTTTTAGGAGGAAATAGTTCTCTTAAGGGTATTCCCTTAATTTGCACGGAAACCTGTACATTTACTCCAGGCTGAATGTTTCAGTTACAGTGCTACTTTATGATTTTTAAAACTGCTATTCTAAATATGTCAGTTGTCTTTTGTGTGATTCTAGATATTCTGAGTTCTCCACTACCTGCCTCTGTTCATGCACTGACATAGACTTGAATATTGGTTAGTTACTTGATCAGGTGAACCATACATCATTCTCCAGTGTTATCCTCAAACACCATCTACACCTACACTTCTTGCACTTGATCAATGAAGAACTCTTGCAAGAACGGCAGTCAATTTATCTCTCTCCTAAAGCCTAGGACTAAAATAAATTGTAGGTATTATAGTCCTATATCACTTCCAACTGTTTGTTCTGAAAGTGCTAACTTTTTAGTTATTTAAGCATATCTTCTGTTTTACAGACATTCAAAAGGTTTAACTGCAGTTAAACGTTGTATTGATTTCCATGGCTTATTAGATGAATGAATATCCTTTCTTACAGTTTCACAGAGAATCTGCATTGATTCTTGTAACGGTGGCTGCTGCCCAGATGCTTCATCAAAATCTCTCTGTGATCAACATTGTTCTGCCATTAGTTGTAGCTTATGGGGTAAGAACAGTAAAATTACTGTAATTAGTTTATTTCCCTTTTGTAATTTGTCGTTATTATAACTCTTCTCGGTTTTGAAGGCGATGGTGATTCTGTAGCTGGTGTTTTCTTCATTCCTTCACCATCTTTTTAGTTTCCAATTTCTATGTTTTTAAAAAAACTAATTTTGGTTATTTAGAATTCCATTTTACAATTACACTAATTTTAACTTTGTTTTACCCAGTTACTTTATTCTGTTATTTGATCTTCTATCCCTTTTTTTAATCCTAATAATTTTCTTTCTTCCTCTATTCCTTCTAGTCTTCTGAAGACCTCTACTCATTGCCACATTTTCTGACCTTTAGTTCCTAATCATAAACTGAGAGCTGGCATTCAGTTGAGGGAGATGGCAACTATGTTTCCTCAATGTTTTTAAGTGAAAATACCCAGATGGAGTTTTCAAAGTGGCCTCAACTTGATCAGTCCTCAAAACTGTTTATTTTTTCATAGAGCATATGTACTTGGTGTAGCATTATAGAGTTAGCCTGATTCCATCTTCTCCTGATCTTGAGTGAAACCAGCAAAAATTTTTTTTTTAAAAGAAATTGAAACTCAGGGTTGTTAGCCATAAGATTTTGCATTTTGAACAAAAAGACGAGTTAAACCAAGCAAATGATACTAAATTCATGAGTGTTTATTCTTAAAACCCAAAAGTCGCAACAGGACCCCCCCCCCCCCCGCCATTTTATTGTTTTTCCACCCAAGAGTTCCTTTATACTTGGCAGGATATTGATGGATCCTTAATGTTTGGAACCAAACCAAGATGTGCCACAGGTCTCAAGAATTCACTTTGATTCTTCCTCATGCACCTGCTATTCTTTTGAGATCATAGAATCCCTACTGTGTGGAAACGGGCCAGACCCATTCTCATACCCTATTACTCTACATTTTACCCCTGACTAATACACCTAATCTACACATCCCTGGACATTATGGGACAATTTAGCACGGCCAATTCACCTAACCTGTACATCTTTGGATTGTGGGAGGAAACTGGAGCACCTGGAGGAAGCCCATGCAGACACACGAAGTATGTACAAATGTCACACAGACAGTTGCTCGAGGCCGGAATCGAACCTGGGTCCCTGACACTGTGAAGGTGCTAACCACTGAGCCAACCCAGATGGATAGATGTGAGCTTTCTTGCAGTCATTTCAACAGCACTGAGCTAGATGACCCTCCAACTCTCCTTAATTGTGCACATCCCACCTCCAAAAAGTTTTAGTTGCCATTTTTCTTCTGATCTACTTTTTTCCTGGTGGGTTTCTCTCTGTCTCCCAAACTGTTTCAAGTCTTTAAAGTAACTGTCTTTTTCAGAGAGAAAATATATGAACAAAACCCAATCCCAAAACAATTTCACTGCAATATATTCCCATGGCAATGTGACATGTATGGGATATTGCTAGATAGATATCATTATCTCCCAATTCAAAAGTTCCTTTTTGTACTGGGAAACCACATGAATAATTTAAGCCTGTGATGAAGACAACTGTTACATCTCTTCTCTAACAAAAAGGCTTTAGCCCACGTATCATTTGCAGTTTTCCCACTTTGAATTCTGAATACTTCAATAACGTGAACCATCCTTACAGTCACAATTTTTATTTGTAGTTTGTTTACAGGTTTCTCACCACCTATTTGTTATTTTACGTTTAATGCATCAAGGTGGCAGTATGCTGCCGCCTTAAAGCTTTGATTTAGAGGTGCTAATGTTGGACTGGGTGGACAAAGTTTAAAAACCTCAATACCAGCTTATAGTCCAACAGGTTTATTTGGAAGTAAAAGCTTTCGGAGTGCTGCTCCTTCGTCGGGTCGTTAGTGGGGCAGGATCGTAGGACACAAAATTTATAGTATGAGATCAACATGTCATACAATTGATGCGATGTGTTGAACTAACCTACATTGCTGTTTGTTCTTTAATCATTTAGAATGGGGATGTAGGTTTTGATTGATTAATCAGTAAATCCCAGAACTACTTTCAAGTCACAGTCCCCGGATAATTTAGGGTTTTATAAAAGAAAAAGTGACATCTCAGCTCAGATAATGCATTGAAGATGTGAAGTTAGAGTCTGTCTGTATTCCAACATTGAGTCAAACTGCTTCTATTTCCAAAGTAGGAATTTAAAAAAAGTCACATAGACTAACTGCCTACAGATTGTGCAGTTTTGAGCAAAATAGAATGTATCTGCAAATGCAAATTCATCCAATAGACACGTGTGTGTTCGTGCGTGTGCGCACGTGAGTGTGACAGAGTGTATGTGAGAGGGTGTGCACATGTGTGCATCTGAGAGAGAGAATGTGCGAGTGTGTGTGTGTTGTGTAGTTTGGTCACCTGTAGTGTGACATCAACCCAAGATCCCAGTTGAGGCCATCCTTATAGCTACCGAACTTGGCCTTCCTGCTCCACTAGCTACCCAATGAAGGAGCAACTCTCCAAAAGCTTGTACTTCCAAATAGACCTGTTGGACTATAACCTTCTTAAACTGCAGCAGTCCTAGAGCCATAGAGACACCCACAGAAAGGGCATTCAAAGTGTTTGACCCAGTGGTAATGAAGAAACCGTGATATAGTTCCATGCAAGTATGATAAATGACGTAAAGGGGAAGCTGTAGGTGGTGGTTTTCCTGTGTACAGAGGAACCTCGATTATCTGACTGACTTGAGCAGGGAGTATTTTGTTTGGATGATCGAGTGCCGGATAACACAGTTTAGCCAAGCATTAGGACCTAGTGATCTTGTCTGGATAATCCGAACTTCAGATAATCGAATGCCAGATAATTGAGGTTCCTCTGTATCTGCTTCCTTTTGTCTTCCTCTGGTAGAGGTTGCAAGTTTGGAAGGTGCTGACCCGAGGAGAATTTGCATCTTGCAAATGGTGCCCTCTTCTGCAGCTGTGCAGTGATAGTGAAGGTGGATGAGGTGTCAATCAAAGAAGCAGTTTTGTATTGGATGTTAAGCTTTTTTGAGTATTATTGGGGTTGCACTTACCCTGGCAAATGTGGAATGTTCCATCACACTCCTGGTTCGTCCATTGTAGAGGGGGTGGGCAAGCTTTCAAGATGAGAGGTCAGTTACTCACCACAGAATTCCTAATCTCTGACCTGCTCACATTGCTATACTATCTATATAACTACTCCAGTTAAAGTTCAATTGGAATTGGGGATTTGGGAACATTACATTTTAATGGCAATTTTGCCCATCATGTCCACACTGACCCTCAGAAGAGCATCCCACCCTGACTCCC
The DNA here is from genome assembly GCF_020745735.1 of Hemiscyllium ocellatum. Lineage (NCBI taxonomy): Eukaryota > Metazoa > Chordata > Chondrichthyes > Orectolobiformes > Hemiscylliidae > Hemiscyllium > Hemiscyllium ocellatum. Next base: position 51,442,578 of record NC_083420.1, read on the forward strand.
CCTCTACCCAAAAAGCCCGCACTTTGTTGGACTGTGGAAGTAAACCGGAGCACCTGGGGAAAACCTATGGCGGGGGGTGGGGGGGATGGAAGGTGGAAGGAATATGCCAACTTGACAGTTGTCCAAGGCTAGAATCGAACCCAGGCCCCTGGTGCTGAGAGGCAGCCGTGTTAACCACTGAGTCTCTGTGCCGTACTCATCCTTTTGATTGTCTTTCTGGAGCATTGTCATTGATACCAGGCTGACCACCCATCCTGTTTTTTTTTTACAGCATTGTCTGTGAGATATAGGAGCAGAGGGAGGCCATTTGGTCTATTTGAGTCTGCCCAGCTATTCAGTAAGATCATGGCTGGTCTGATCGTCCTCAGCTTCACTTTCCTCCTGTCATTTCCCCATAACCTGTGACTTCTGTACAGATTAAAAGTTCTATCTGTCTCAGCCTTGAAGATACCCAGCCTCTGCAACAATGAATTCCAGAGATTTACTACCCTCAGAGAATAAATTCTTCCTCAGGTCTGTCTTAAATGTGCGACCTCTTATTCTGAGATTTGCTCTCAGCTCCTAGACTCTTTCACAGGGGAAAGAATCTTTCCCCATCTACTCTCCCAATCCCCTCACAGTCTTGTAAGTTTCAATAAGATCCCCCCTCATTAGAAGAATGAGTACAGACTGAACCTACTAAACCTCTCCTCATGAGACAATCTCACCACACCTGGTATCAACCTAGTGAACCTTCTCTGAACCACCAATACCAGTATTTATTCCTTGAGATAAAAGAGTCAAATGTTCTTCACTGTATTCCAGCTGTTGTTTGACTAGTGTCTTGTTTTGGCAAAACCTCCCTATTTTTATCCTCCATTCCCTTTGAAATAAAGGTCAGCTTTCCATTTGCTTCCCCTATTACACACTGAACTTGGATGATGGATTTGTCCCATGTGTTGATTTCCAGGGTTGGCATTTGCCCCGTATTTGTAAAGCTGAGTCTCCGTCTGGATTCTGGAATTGTGCCTTGTGTGTGTTTGGTATTTTGTGTTGCTGCATTGCAGTCTTATTGTTGGCCACAGGATGGCATCAAAGCCTTCAGTACTTGCAAACTGATTAGCAGGTTTGAAACTTATCAAAAGTGCTGTAAGTGCGTGGTTGACCTCGGTATTGAAGAGGAATGCACCCTCTGGCAAAAATGCTCTTAAATATTAGGGCAGCTATAATATTGTAGAATTGAAGAGTGTACCAGATGCTGCATGCCCAGATAGGTGACCAGCATGAACATGCTGAAACTGCGCCATTTTAACAAGTGGAATAAATTTAGATGGGAAGAGAGTAAATGGGTTGGAGGTTAAGATGGAAATAAATGCTAGCTGAATTGTCCTGATGATCTGTATTTGAGAAATTATATATAAAGGGCTGCTGTAAAAGGGTATTGTATAGTCAGGTGCCTCTGTTGGACAGAAATACTTGAAAGTATCTGGAAACTGTGTATATACTATTAATATGTGGTCTAGATGCTATCATTCTGTCACCGTGGGTGAAGATCTGATGTGATATGGGAGGAGGGTGCGAAAACACTAAGCAGCTTTGGTTCCCTTGAAGTGTGAGTCACTTGTGAAACACTGTTATCAATGTGATGTGCCCAATTGACTGTCAACCTGCAAATTTCAAACCCCACCATTGAGATGTAGTATATTTCAGAAATTGGAACTTGGAACAGAATGTAACTTTGAGCTCAAACCTTGCAAACAACTTTATTCCCCTGCTGTATCACTTAGAATTGTGGAATTATAACTTTCTGATATATCATTACTATCGATTTCCAGTGCAGCCTTTACCCCTACTAGCTTCACTTAATCAATACTATCAGTACTTTTCCTTTGATAAACACTGGTACAAAGTACTCATTCTGTATTCTAGCCTTGCCCCCCTCACATTCCATCCTTAATAATAATATTTTACTTCATACTATTTGTATGATTGCAGTGAAGTTTTGCATTTCTTTTTGTTAATTGCCATTCTGTTTTCTGATGCTCTTTGTTCATGTTTTCTCTTCAATTCCCCTATCAACTTATTGCAGTTGTCTTGATTCTTGCTTAAAGAATTCATTTGACTTGCATTGTGTTTCCTCCACTTAGCATATTCTCTATCTCTCTCGTCCTCTGAGGACTGTAGCTTTGGTTTCCTTGCTTTGCACCATTGCTGACAGGTACCTAATCTAAACCTTTCGATTTGAGATCGCTGTTACCCAGATGTTCTTCCCTTGACGTTTTGTCCACTTAGCCCATTTCAGCACCACATTCCAAACTGCTGTTCGGTGATGTGTGATGCAAGAAGTCAGGATTGAATTTCTTTATACTGGTTTAATACTGTCTGTTAAACTTTTAGAAAAATTTCTGGGCCCTGAAACTCCTGTTTGACTGTCTGAGCATGAAAGAGGAAGTCTTGCACCATTTCTGTGGCATGCTGTGCAGCAATATTTATGTATATAAAACCATGTTGACTGACGCGTAAGTATAATTTCACTGCTGTTGGTAGATCTCTTAACACCCAGTACTTTGTTTAGATGGTTATGTTGAAGGCTGTTAAAAGCTTTAGTGTAAACTGTGCACTATATGAGGAATTGCATTGTTAAATATTATGGATTCTGGATCAGTGGTGCTGGAAGAGCACAGCAGTTCAGGCAGCATCCAACGAGCAGCGAAATCGACGTTTTGGGGAAAAGCCCTTCATCAGGAATAAAGGCAGTGAGCCTGAAGCATGGAGAGGTAAGCTAAGAGGAGGGTGGGGGTGGGGAGAGTGTAGCATAGAGTACAATGGGTGAGTGGAGGAGGAGATGAAGGTGATAGGTCAGGGAGGAGAGGGTGGAGTGGATAGGTGGAAAAGGAGACAGGCAGGTCTGGACAAGTCATGGGGACAGTGCTGAGCTGGAAGTTTGAAACTGGGATGAGGTGGGGGAAGGGGAAATGAGGAAGCTGTTGAAGTCCACATTGATGTCCTGGGGTTGAAGTGTTCTGAGGCGGAAGATGAGGCGTTCTTCCTCCAGGTGTCTGGTGGTGAGGGAGTGGCGGTGAAGGAGGCCCAGGACCTCCATGTCCTCGGCAGAGTGGGAGCAAAGACCGTTCCCTCCGTGACTACCTGGTCAGGTCCACGCCCCCCTACGACCCACCCTCCCATCCTGGCACTTTCCCCTGCCACCGCAGGAACTGTAAAACCTGCGCCCACACCTACTCCCTCACCTCTAACCAAGGCCCTAAAGGAGTCTTCCACATCCATCGAAGTTTTACCTGCACATCCACTAATATCATTAATTGTAACGGTTGCTCCCGATGTGGTCTCCTCTACATTGGGGAGACTGGGCGCCTCCTAGCAGAGCGCTTTAGGGAATATCTCCAAGATATTCGCACCAATCAACCACACCGCCCCACTGCCCAATATTTCAACTCCCCCTCCCACTCTGCCGAGGACATGGAGGTCCTGGGCCTCCTTCACCGCCGCTTCCTCACCACCAGACGCCTGGAGGAAGAACGCCTCATCTTCCGCCTCGGGCATCAATGTGGACTTATTTCCCCTTCCCCCACCTTACCCGAGTTACAAACACCCAGTTCAGCACTGTCCCCATGACTTGTCCGGACTTGTCCGACCTGCCTAGCTCCTTTTCCACCTATCCACTCCACCCTCTCTTCCCTGACCTATTATCTTCATCTCCTCCCCCACTCACCCATTGTACTCTGTGCTACTCTCTCCCCACCCCGACCCTCTCCAAACTTATCTCTCCACACTTTAGGCTCACTGCCTTTATTCCTGATGAAGGGCTTTTGCCCGAAATGTCAATTTCGCTGCTCGTTGGATTCTGCCTGAACTGCTGTGCTCTTCCAGCACCACTGATCCAGAATCTGGTTTCCAGCATCTGCAGTCATTGTTTTTACTTTGTTAAATATTATGTATAGTATCAACTCCATAACCACCATAAATTGTCACAATATTATCTTTCTAAATACATTGAAAAGTTCAGCATTATATTACCTCCAATGGGAAAATCTCTCCTAAGAGAGCCAGCATGTTGCTACATTAAGTAGGCACTTTGTGATTCACCATTGGTTTCACTCAGTGTAAACTTCTGTACCAATGTTTAGGGCAGTTTGCTGAACAATTGTGGATGTTGTGCAGGCTCCTCTGTTTGTTTGTCCCAGCAGCAGCAATGAGATTACTACTGCGACCCGTTAGAGTAGGAACCTGAAATAAATTGCCTCAACAGCATTTGCTGCCACCAGCCAAGCCCAGGCTGGAGCAAGAACGCCATATCACCTAATAAAAAAAAAAATTCTTGCCACTGAAATAACGCAAAACAAATAAATTGTTCATCAGTTCAAGATTCGCACTTGTTCTGTTGAACCCAGTGAGTGCAAGCTAACTCCCGTCGAAACAATCAGCCCAAGTTCAAGTCTGATAATTGTGCAGATTTGTGAATTCCACAGTCTGCCTTGGCTGACTAGACAAATGAGCTCTTTGGTATCCATCATTGAGGAAATTGTTTCTCATTCAATCCCTTTCTGATATCCCTCACTAAATAACTTGGTAATGGCCATATTAGGCTGAAGATTGTTGCATGTTTTTCATCAACCCTCAACCCTTAGCAGTAAAATCTGACCAAGTAGAGCAGCAATTAGAGACTTTAGACTGGAAAAAGGCTGGGAACTATTTGCCTTTTCCTCTTCCACTCTTTTTTTCCTGCTCCTTCCAGTCTGCTTCTGCCTCCATCGTACCAAGGATTCAGAAAAGATTTACAAGGATGTTGCTGGGGTTGGAGGATTTGAGCTATAGGGAGAGGCTGAACAGGCTGGGGCTGTTTTCTCTGGAGCGTCGGAGGCTGAGGGGTGACCTTATAGAGGTTTTCAAAATTGAGGGGCACGGATAGGGTAAATAAGTGAAGTCTTTTCCCTGGGGTCGGGGAGTCCAGAACTAGAGGGCATAGGTTTAGGGTGAGAGGGGAAAGATATAAAAGCGTTCTAAGAGGCAAGTCTTTCACGCGTGTATGGGATGAGCTGCCAGAGGAAGTGTTGGAGGCTGGTACAATTGCAACATTTAAGAGGTGTATGAATGGGTATATGAATAGGAAAGGTTTGGAGAGATATGGGCTGGCTGCTGGCAGGTGGGACTAGATTGGGTTGGGAGATTTGGTCAGCATGGACGGGTTGGACCGAAGGGTCTGTTTCTGTGCCGTACATCTTTATGACTCTATGATCGTGTCATCTGGCTCTTGTTTATCCCCTGCTACTTGCTAACCCTGCTGGCCTGAGTTCTTGACTTTACATTTGCAAGACTGTGGTTGCAAGAAATACAGTTTGCAATTTATTCAAATACTTGAATAGGTGGCACGGTGGCTCAGTGGTTAGCACTGTTGCATCACAGCATGAGGAACCTGGGTTTGATTCTGTGTGGGGTTTGCGCATTCTCCCCATGTCTGCGTGGATTTCCTTTATGTGCTCCAGTTTCATCCCACCGTCCAAAAATGTGCATGTTAGGTGAATTGGCCATGCTAAATTGCCCATAGTGTTCAGGGGTGTGTAGGTTAGGAGCATTAGTCAGGGGTAAATGTAGAGGAGCGGGGTTTGGGAATTGGTCTGGATGGGTTACTGTTCAGAGGGTCAGTGTGGACTTGTTGGGCCAAATGGCCTGTAGGGATTCTATGATTCACTTCACATGATCACCCATATTTTAAACATTTCTCAAGATTACTGTAATTGCAATCAACTGTCCAATAACACGTACCTTTGTCAAAGGACCTGATTCATTGCATGTCAATTACACTTATAGCCGACTGTTGTTTCGTGAAGTGCTTTTCAATTTATCGTGCAATGACTAATGATCACCAGTGATGCCGATCTGTGTGCAAACAGAATACCATTATAATTAAGGAATTTCAGGGCTCAGTTAGCTTGGTCGGCTGAATGTTGGGTCTGCAATGCAGTGTGATACAAACAGTAGTTTCAAACCCCGCACTGAGGTTATCACGAAGGACTGTCCTTCTTAGCCTCTCCCATCATCTGAGGCGTGGTTACCACCTGTCATCTCTGTAATGAGAGAATAGCCCTATGGTTCAGTCTGACTATACCTTAACTTTACTAAAAATTTCATTTAAAATGGTATGTGAAAAACTGATCTTCCTGAGGAAATTGTTCTACCAACTAAATAGAGCTCAATTTGGTTACACTGATAATTTCATGCTCACTGCATAGGGGTGAGGGAGAAGAATTCAGCAGTTCTGCCCTATAGAATCCTTACCATGTGGAAGCAGACCATTAGGTCCATCGAGTCCACAATGACTCTCCAAACAGCATCCAACTGAGACCCAGACCCCTAACCTGTCCCTGTAACCCTGCATTTCGCATGGCTAATCCATCTAATCTACACTTCTTTGGACTGAGGGGGGAAACTGGCACACCCAGAGGAAACCCACGCAGACCCTAAGAGAATGTGCAAACTCCACACAGACAGTCACCCGACTGTGGAATCAAACCTGGGTCTCTGGCGCTGAGACGCAGCAGTGCTAGCCACTGAGCCACCCCTTGTCTCCTTTTAATTCTTTTTTCAAGAATGTGTTTGAAAGTTCAGTTTCAGTTGTTTGGAGTTTGTCATTGTTTTCTTACAAATACCTCTGTGGTTTTCTTCTCCTTTCATACTGGGTTTATTCTTGCACTGTTATTAAAATCTTTGTGAGAAAAGTGGTAATGTGCTATTTTATTTTATCTTCTAAATTTATTTAGGTTTAAGCGTCATGATGCTGACTATATCTCTGATCTGGTGACCCTCTTCCTGTCTTTTAAGCAAGCAACTATCCAATCTGTTAGCATCCCTGTGCTCACCATTCTTGTGGAGTCATGGCACGAGTGAGTATTTCTGGGATCTGCAAAGATGTAGTTTAAATGTTGAAGGTAATGTCAGATGTCTCCAGTTGGCTGCCTTGTGATGTGAGGTGATTTTTAAAATGTATTTGGTGTGTGGGTTTTAAATGTATTGGCCTTTTAATGTGATGTTTTCAAAAGTAATTCACATGAAGAGATGCGCTACCCACACCCGTACAATCAAATGAGGACCAAGTCAACTCCCTTTTTATTTCAGCTTCTTTAACTGTTTGCAACAAAGATTTAAGTTTGTTTTGGCATGGAACTACACCCTTCCCTAATTAAAATGTAGTTTAACTGCTTTCATTGTAAACAACAAGGAGCCAATCACAAGGTTTCCTTGAGTGAAAGAAAAGACATCTTGATTTTCGAACAGTAATAAAAGATGTGTTGGCAAACATACAGCCTTTGTACCTGTGTATGTGGCTCCAGTGACTGGCACAAAGTTAATAAATGATCGGAGTTTAAAATGAAGAGTTCTTGACTTGAGCCCGTGGTTAGTTGACTTTCTTGGACTGTCAGCAGCAGAACTGGACTGCAGAAATTATCTGTTAAATTCTCTGTTCCAAGATACTACTTCCAGGTCGATGCTATCAAAGCAGACCCCTTGCTCCTTGAGCCTGTTCAGTTTTGCATTCTCAAATCCATCTCCCCTGGTCTACCTTGAAATAACTTCTCGTTTGTACACTCCATGTCTGCGAGGGCTGTGTTTTCAGGTATGATGATTGTAGCTGAGGTTTCATCTCTAATGTGTGAAGATTCCCGTAATTGTGCAAATCAATAGATGAGGATCTTTGTATATTTCACATGTAGCCTGTCTGACAGGTTTCCTTGCCCTTGGCTGGTCAAACATTAATTTCAAAATGCTGTTTTTGACTTAAACCGGCTGCAGTGATCACCTAACCCACACAATTGGCTAGGTTTCATGAAACAAATCTGAATTAGACAACTGTTTTGGTCCCTTTCTCATTCCATGGTAAGCAAGTTATTAAATTGGCCAATGGAATTCAGAGATCATCGTTTATATTTTATATTATTGTAATGCATCATTCAAAGGCTAGGTGCGAATAGGCAATTGAATCGCTGAAAAGTATTTTTCTTGCAAGCTGATGTGCTGTAATATTTGTGACCTATTTGTTTATATTCCAAACAAAATACTACATTGCTGTAGGCTTTGTATCTTTAAAATTGGAAGACAGCTCTTTACCCAGGGAGTCCCATGCCATTTTTTTGCCTGGGTGATATCCAAGCTTGAGAATTCAATCCTGTGTGCTTTTAAATAGTTTGTTTTTAGAAATTAGTATTTTTCTTTCCTTCTCCTTGCTGACATACAAGTCCAAGGGTTTTATGTCCCCGACACCTTGCTGAAATGTGTGCATCTTTAATTGTTACTTAACCATCAGGATCTTCAATAGAAGCTTGATTCTGTTTACTTCTCTTCCTACCATCCAGCTGTGCTCAGCTGAGGGGGTTGCAGAAACCAATGTTTACCTTGGTTGAAATCAGCCTACAAAATACAAGCTTCAATGCGTTGGTGTAGATTTAATAATTGCGAGCACAAGCTCAAAACTAACCATAGCAATTTCAGAATTCAAACTAACTTTTAAAAAGTTAGTACCAGTAAATGAGTGATCATAAAGCTGTCTGACGTTGTAAAAGGCTGAGAGACTTTTAATCAGGAAGGGAATTGAGGGTTTTCATAAAGAAGGAAAGTGGAGTTGAAGATTATCAGATCATCCATGATCCCATTGAATAACGGAGCAGACTTCATGGGCTATATGTCCTACTTCTGCTCCAGCATCTGATGGTCCGACATTTTATGGTCTTATCGTAACTGGTTCACTTGTGTCTTTTTGGGATGGAAACCAGTTGTTGCCTAATCTGGTAAGGATCAAGTGATTGATAATATCTGATGGCTTTGCTAGTGCTCTCCAATGTGAGACAGAGCCTAGAATTTTATTTTCTACGTTTTGAAAAGTCTCAGCAAACACTGTCAAATTTCTCTGATACTCTCCTCAATGTTGACCAAGTCATGATAGGAAAACACTTCTAGTTCCATACTAAGTCATGGATCTCCAAGAGGTGTAGAGTAAAATGTTCAACAAATAGAGAAACATAGGAAGATCAGAGTTTGTTGAAACCCATAATGGCAAAACTTAAAACAGGCTTAAAACTCATTTGGATGCAGAGAAGAATTTTAGATGATTAGCTTCCACCTTGGTATTGGTATTTTAAACCATTCTAGGTTTTATTTTCCCAATGAATTGGTCAACAAGTTAATAGGACACTCTTTGTTGCAAAAATTCTGTCACAGTTCTATTTTTCTTATCATCATCATGGTGTGTGCTCTCTCCAAAGGCAGATTCTTGACTTATGCTTTCCTCCAAGTCTCTCTGCCAGTTTTCATTTGCCAATCACTTATTTCAATTTTCAAACCATCTAATATCCTCAATTCTCTTTCTCTGTCTTCCATTTATACGTGGAAATCTTCCCTCCATAGCATTTCTAGCAGGTCTGTTTTCTTGTAAGAGCCTCAGTCTCAGACTTAGCCTCTTGGTCTTTTCCAAAATGCATTCGGCCAACTTGTTCATTTGTGCTCCACGCCCCTTCATTTGTTAGATGTTCTGCCCAGCTGATCCTTCCCATTCTGTGCAAGTGTGAACCATTATTTAAATTGATTGGATGGATGGCTTTGCACATTTGCTAATAATTTGCACATATTTAAGAAAGGATGGAAACAGGCAATTCAGATGAAATATCATTTGATATGTTTATCCTTCCACTCCAGTTTCCCTAAATCGTTATATCCTTCTCTAAGTTTCTTCCTCGTTATACTTATTTAGGTTTTCCCTTAAATGGTATTCAATTCCACGTAGTAGTGAGTTCTAACCATTCTGAGGTAAAGCAGTTTCTCGAGAAATCTTTTTTTTGATTCATTAGTGGCCCCTATACATTTATGGGCACCGTTTTGGACTCCTCTAAGTGGAAAAACTATGTTCAGGCTGCAGAATTCCTTCAACTCTTTAAAGATTATCAGGGTCACTGCTGCATCTAGAGAACAGGCTGAAAACAGGAAACTCCCTATTCCAAGTTGTTAACAGCATGCAGTCTCTATACTCGAGAAGAATTTTTTCCAGTATATGAAAAATTTTAATATCTGTATTTGTTTGCTTTAAACTGTGCTGTCACATTGTGTGAATTTCAAATGTGGACATCATTTGGATGGAAGCAGTGGTTTTACACTCAAGTTAATTCATAAGAATTTAAAGCATTCTCCCAACATGGCAATTCCAATTTAACTTCGACAACCCTGTACTTATCACATCTTTGCTACACCACCCAGTTAGCAAAATATTTTTATTCCTCCTTTACTTCATGTCTTACCTGTTCTGTGCAGATAATTTGCAAGAATACTCAATTCTGATGCTTGAGCTTAAATTCTTCCATCCTTTTGAACAGTTCTTTCGTTTCTGAGCAGAATGTTGCTACACTTGACATTTCCTTTGCATTTTTTAAAGTCTGTCTTTGCTCACCAAAAGTCTGTTTGTATGTCTTTGCCAGATTTCACAAGAGTATGCAGCGCTTGTTAGTTTAATTCTTTTACCTTTGTGAAGTCAGTCACTGTGGTATAAGTGCCAGCCTTCAACTGTAGGTACCATGACTGAAGACAGTGAGGACTGCAAATGCTGGACATTAGAGTCAAGGGGTTGTGGTGCTGGTAAAGCACAGCAGGTCAGCACCATCCAAGATGCAGGAGAATTGATGTTTTGGGCAAAATCCCTTCATCAGGAATGCAGCTAGCAGGCAGAGGAAATTTTTATTTTGTTAATCATGTTGGGAATGATTCTGGGTCACTGAGGTCAGATTTAATTCCCTGGAGTAACTGTAAACAACAAATAAATATACTCATTGTGATCACTTTCTTCCATAGATTCAAAAATAAGGGACATCACTGGACACAAACTCTTCACAGTTTTCTACAAAGTAAGGTATGTTTACACTTTTAGAATTTGACAATGTTGATTTTACTCTTTGATGCACATTGCAGTTTTGGGAGGCTATGAAATTTGAGTAATAATGTAGTAGTTCCTCAGAATCTACATCTATATTCAATCCTCTCACAATTGGGCCTCCAGAATTATTTTTATTTCATTACCTTGCTTGTTTATGATATCTCTTGTCTCGCACCATTTGCAGTCAAATGGGCATCCAGAGAGCCTTGCCCCATTATGTTATATAAAGCATCTTGTACAAGTGTGTTCCAGTGATACATTCCTGGCTTCCAGCCTGTGTTCTACATGGTACATGTCTGTATTGGACCATCTTGCTGTCCTCACACTTCCATTGGGAGTTAAACACTGTTTCAATTGAAATTTTTATAGCAGCTTAACCATTTTGAGAATCATAGAATTCCTACAGTATGGAAAAGGCTGTTTGGCCAATGAGATCCACACTGACCCTCCAAAGAGCATCCCACCCAGACACGCACATACACCTTTTGCCTGCACAGACCAGGACACTATGGGCACTTAAGCGTGGCCACACATCCCTACCCTGCGCATCCTTGAGATTGAGAGAATCCATTGGAATATTTATTATAAAGTTTTGTTTTCTTTCTCTGCTGCAGGTTATACCAGCTATGGAAATGTTGAACACTGCCCAGTTTGTAGAGTTACGGAATAAACTGAGCCAGCTAATTTAAGAGGGGAGAAAATGGACACGTCCTGGGACATATCCAACTCATTGACCTCTGTGGGAAAATGTGGATTACAGTGAGCATGCATAATTGAATATCAATGATTCTGATATTTGGTCCTTAAATAACTTATTACAGTGATCAAATGTCTCAATTGTAATTATTATACAATAGTGAATACTCAACACAAATGGAATCTTTACAGTCTTTTTAAAAAAAAAACTGTCACCTTTGACAATTATTCCACTGTTCATAGGTGGAGTATCTTGAAGGATATCAACATTTCATCAGAAAGCAATTAAAATGTTGGTGTTAAGATGTCCAGTATGTAAATATTTTCTCAGTTACCAGGTTAAATATATTGTGTTTCAGAGTAGTCAAGTATTTTACAAAATGTGACTGAACTGAGGAAGGGAATGTTCAGTTCACACAATAAGAAATTGTCTTATTTATTTAGCATTTCAGCAAGAAGATCATAAGATATAGTGTGTTTATACCAAGCAGGTGCTACAAAGTAAAGAACAAATTTTCTATTTTTCAATGGAAATTAAGAGAACTGTGTTTTTCAGATGACCATTAATTAACGTCCATTGCTGTGTTTGTTTCTCATAGTTAGGCCAGGTCAGCTGGAATGCCAAAATCATTCTAGTTTATTCAATACAAAACTCCATTGTGTCTTATACAGTGGAGACTGACGCTTGGTGCTGTGAAAATAAAAGCCTGCATTGTAATTTTATAGAATCCTTTCAAGAGTGCTTTCTTCACTTGAGAGTCCATACTCTTTTTTTAAAATAAGACATTGCATTGGCTGGAATTGTATTCCAGAACATTGTATTTATATTGATCCTGATTTTCCTTTCTACAACACTCTATTGCATATCAGCAGAGCAGAGCTACAGCTGCACTGTTTTGACACTGCAGTCTCCTGCTCTTGGCTTTGTGCCTTTTTAAATTTTGAAGAAGTGACACTTATGCAATACAGAATTTTCTTTTTGAAAAACCTTTGAAATGTACTGAGATTTACCAAAACTCAATTTTATTCTTGCATTTCCGAATGTACTTCAATGCAAGTATTTGGGTCCTTTTGTGAATTCGCATCATTCACCTTTTGAGTTTGCATTTTCTTTTTGTCACTGTCTTCAGAATGCATCTACGAATTTGGTGCCTTTCTAATTAAGGGCTATCTAATGCGGTTTTAAAAAAAAAAGGCCTCTAACTTTTGGAAAAGTTCACAGAAAGTAGACAATCTCTTTATACCTCTCTTTTGTGGTCGTTAACAGTCTCTGCATATTGAGTGTGTGGTTCTGGCTGTTGGTACCACTTCATGTTTTTGCTATTGCTCACAAACTAAAACACTTTAATTGCAGTAGGTAAAACTTGCAATAGGTATGAAATTTTGTTTCAGGATTTTAGGAAGAACTTATATTTTTCTACAGGTTCTGTGAAGTTTGTCTTTTTAAAATCTGTTTTTCAATGTATTAATTCAATAAAGGTTTCAATTTCAAGAATCTGCATATGTAGTAGTGTTTGACTTTGGAGTCCATTGTGTCTGGTAAGGAATTGTTCGTGGTGTCCAACGCTATTTGGAATGTTCATTGAATTTGAAAAGAGAGTACAGCTAGACCCTTCACTTATTACAGAACAGAATACTAATTTTTCTTAGTAAAAAGGTGCGCTGACATAATCACGTTCTAAACATAGAAGCTTTCAACTCTTCCAGAGCCCAGACATGAAAACAGAATTCAGCATTTTTGTCACAGAGGTATTAAGTTTCTTTTTAGCTGTCTTTTTGATTTATGCTCCTTTTGAATTTTCCTTTCTCCTTTTTTTTCCATGCACTAAATATGCTGCGCAACATACTGTTCTCTTGTGATCAAATTGATTAATGACATTGTTAACTTATCCTCCTTCAGAAACCTTCCAACGTTAGAATTGTCTACTTCCTTCACTGCTTCTTTGCTTACAACCTACAAGTTTTATTTAGAAAAATGATGTGTAGACAAAAAATTGGGGTCATTGTGCAAGGTATTATTATCTCGAAGGGGGGAAACATTCTTTCATTGGGATGTTTTGATACGATGAAACTAAGTGTTTTAAAACACTTTTTAATACGATGAAACTAAGTGATTTTATAAGAAATGGAAAATTTAGTTTCATTTAATCACTCCACTTTTTCTTTTGACCTTGGTAGTCTCATGCACATTGGACTCTTAATTTAAAAATAAGACATTGAGAAGTTTAACCATTTGAAGTGTTTAAAATGTATATGATGGAACCACAAGTCTGTCTTGACTGAAATGAATGATGCAAAAAGTAAAAACCAAGGAATGGGATTTGTAGTGGAGGATTATAATTCTACTCTGAGGCGACAGCCTAGTGGTATTATTGCTGGGCTATTAATCCAGAGACCCAAGTAATGTGCTGGAGACCTGGGGTTTGAATCCCACCGTGGCAGTTAGTGGAATTTGAATTCAATAAAAATCTGGAATTAAGAATCCACTGATGACCATTTGTCAGGGAAAAAAATTAATCTGGTTCACTCATGTCCTTTAGGGAAGGCAACTGCCATCCTTACCTGGTCTGGACTGCATGTGACTCCAGACCCACAGCAATGTGGTTGATCCCTAATTGTCCAGAGGGCAGCTAAGAATGAGCCATAAATGTTGGCTTAGCTGACAACTCCCTCATCCCATTAACGAATTAAAAAATACTCCTAGTTATGTGCGCTTATAGATGTGGGTTGTCTGGAGCTATGGATCGTGATGATAGGCTCTAACATTCTTTTCATCGCATGGCTGACCTAGAATCTCTTCCATTCTACTTGTTTTTGGCAAGGTTGCAAGCATTTTCAGATCAGTGTATGAGTTCTTCGACTGTTCTATGAGCACAGTGTCATTGGTCATCCTGAGCTAAGAGCTTCAGACCCAGCCAGGGACATTACTCACTCCATCTCAAGACCAATGGGGAAAATGCAATGAGGATAATTGATAAAGTATTTCTCAGGAGAATTCCAAAGGTATTTGAACTTCTGGGGGGTAAAAAATGAATGTCGCAGCTCAACTCTTAATCATTTAAAAATGATTTTAGAAGTGAAGTAATTATAGTAATTAAACTTGATCTTGTAATTAAAATACTTTTTGTATTGGAGTTAACTTTGTAGCAATGTATAAGCATTTAAATTTTCATCAGTCAAAACTATGCATTTGAGTATCGGTGTTGAGAGATCAAGTTGTGGTTGTACAGGATATTGGTGAAGCCATTTTTGGAATATGGTATCCAGTTTTGGCCACTCTGCTATAGGAGGGATGTTGTATTAAATTAAAGAAGATTCATAAAAGATTACTGGAACCGGAGGGTTTGAGGTATCAGGAGAGGCAGAATAGGTCGGGGATGTTTTCCCTGGAGCACTGGAGGTTGAAGGATCACCTTTTTAAGAGGTTTACAAAATCATGAGGGGCACAGATAAAGTGAAAAGGAAAGATTTTTTTTCCCCCCAGGTTAGGGGAGCTCAAAACTAGAGGGCAAAATTTTAAGGTGAGAAAAGAAAGATTTAAAGGGAGCCAAGGGCCAATTTTTTTTTCACAGTGGTTCAAATGTGGAATGAACTGCCAGAGGAAATGATAGATACAGGTCCAGTTACAGCATTTAAAAGACATTTGAATAGGTACATGAATAGGAAAGGTTTAGAAGGATATAGGCCAAATGTAGGCAAATGGGACTAGTTTGGAAAACTTGGTCAGCGTGGACGAGATGGATTGAAGTATCTGTTTCTGTGCTGTATGATTCTGACTGAATTTTTCATTATTTCACGACACTCTCTTTAAATAAAGTTGTATGTGTTTGTTTCAATTAGTAATTTGATCATTTGTATTAGTTCTTTATAGATTTCAGGTTATAACCAAGTTTATACAGCATATCTTTTGATTTTAAATGAAAAGAGGTAATAAAAGCTCTTTTCAGATATGGAAACGTCTCAATGGGTTTTTAAAAAAAACTATCATAAATTATGAATTCTGGGGAAGTGACAGTGGATCTGAAATCTGATTTCTCCCCACATCTGCCAGATCTTTTGGGATTTTCCAGCAGTAATCATTTTTTCTGATTTCCAGCATCTGCAGTTCTTGCGGTTTTTTTAATCATAAATTATTCTCTTTGCAAAAAGCATTAAAATTGACAATAACAAAACTTAATGAAGTCAGACTATGGATAATTAAAACTGAAAGAACCAGTCAGGAGATAGTGGGCGGAGACATTAGTCAAAGTTAATAGTTAGTTCAAAAATGATAATGTATCCCTTAAACCAATTAGCAACAAGCCTCACCTCAATTAGGCTAATCTGAATGTAAATACATTATTTTTATATTTTGTTCTTTCATTCAAGGCATGTGGGTGTCACTGACTGACTGGGCTAAAATTTAACACCCATCCCTATTGAACTGCCTTCTTGAACTGTTGCAGTCCATGTACTTACTGTAGGTAGAGCCACAAGCCAGGATGGGATTCAAGTATTTTGGCCCAGTGACAGTGAAAGAGCATGACATATTTTCAAGTCAGGATAGTGAGTGGCTTGGAGGGCAACTTTCAGGAGGAGGTGTTCCCATGGATCTGCTGTCGTTTTCCTTTTCTTTGGAAGTGGTTGTGGATTTAGAAGTAGCTGTCTCAGATGTCTATGTGAATTTCTGTAATGCATCTTGTAGATGGTACAGACTGCTGTTATTGTGGAGGGAGTTGGCGATGTGGATGTGGTTCCAATCAAGCTGGTTGCTTTGACCACTGATGTCACGTTTCTCAAATATTGTTGGAGCTGCATTCTCCCAAGGAAGTAGGGAGTTTCCATCACAGTCCTCACTTGTGCCTTGTAGACAGTGGTCAGGTTTTGGGAAATCAGGAAGTAAATTACTCACTACAGGATACCTAGCCTTCGAACTCCACTTGTAGCCACTGTATGTATATGACTCGTCGAGTTCAGCTTAGTTTCTGGTCCGTGGTAAACCCCAAGAATTCAGTGATTGCCATTTTTCAACCCAAGCCTGGATATTGTCCAGGTCTTGCGGGCCTTTGGAAATGGGCATTTCCAGTATCTGAGGGGTCATGAATGGTGCGGAGCATTGTGCAATCAATGGCAAGCATCCCCACTTCTGGCAGTATGATGGAGAGAAGGTCATTGATGAAGCAGCTGAAGATGGTTGGGCTAAGGACACTACCCTGAGGAACTCCTGCAGAGATGTCCTGGAGCTGACATGACAAACTTCCAACAATCACCACTATCTTGCTTTGTGCCAGCGATGAGTTCTACCAGTGGAGACTTTCCTGTTGAATCCCATTGCCTCGAGTATTGCTAGGGCTCCTTGCTCCTTGACCCTTAGTCAAGTATCACACTGTGTGTTACAGTTTGGAAAGAATGAGTAAGCAGCTTTTACAATGACGAGGCATGCATCAAGTTTAAAAAGTGAAGTTATTCCGTTGTCCAGTTTGAAGCAAAGGACCCACAAGGTGTTAGAGAGAGACGAGAGAAACAATGTTGACCCTGTGCCCTGAACTAAACTAAATTACAAAGAAAAAGTATTAGTACACATACAAAGCTATTGCCCTTCTTTGATAAGTATAACTTAAAAAATGGTTACCATGAAGTGTTCTCATTCTCAACTTCTCCACTCACCTGAGGCACAGTGACCCTCTAGTTAAACCACCACCAGTCATCTGCAATGAGAGAGCATCCCCGTGGTCTGGTAGGACTGTGGCCATTCTACTTTCCTTACTTATAATTTTAAGTAATGTTTTCTGTGATACTGCACTAGACTGTCTCCTGTTGCCATACTGGTTAAAATCTGAAATGAACAAAATACTATTGGAATTTTAGTTTAAGTTGTGACTGAGAACTCAGTTACTCTATTCACTGGGCTGCATGTCTGTACAATGAATCACCGTTAACCTCTCCTTTGTAGTCGATTTCCTGGCTTTTGTTTTCCCATTTACTGATTTTCAGCCTTTACTATGCACTTTGCTTCTTGTCATTCTAAATCTAGGCCCCACGCCCCCATCCACCCTGCGAAGCTACCTTCACCTCTCCTCTTTAATAAAGGCCCTTGAGCTTTTAAGTATTTTGACTGAAAGAGGAATTGCTCGGTCCTCAAGTTTACTTTGAATGTCATTGGAATAGTGTAGGAGGTTGAGGAGAGGGGCTAGAATGGGAGTGCAGTGGAGAATTTAAATGCTTATTAAAAATTCTTCAGTGTAAGGTTTGATTCTGGCTCTATCTGTAGTTAGTAGAGGATGGCTTTGATACAGATTGGGAGATTTTTAAAAAATCAATCAGGCTCTAAGTACAGATATTATTAGTCAACCTGACACGTTTGGGTAAGGTGGAAGTTGAACCCAGCCCTTCTGACCTGGACCTTAGTGCTGTATTACAAGAACCTCCAGAGTACTAGTATATAATTGGTAACTCCTGTTTGAAATGTACGTTTGTAGAGATCTATAGAACTGTGCAGCAGGAAGGATCCAAAAGGAGGAAATCAGTGAGTAAAGAGGAAAAATGTCATTAGCATTTCAAAACAGTGAAATTATTTTTAAACATCAAAGTGTCAGGCCATTAATTTGCATTTCAAATGTTTTGCTTCTTATCGGCCTGGATCATCAATCAGACCTCTGGGACAACCTGATTCTGCAATTAACCCTGCTTTGTGCTTTGCATAATGCAGTGTGGAGTTTGGAAATTATCTCAATTTGCATGACTTAAAGCAATGCTCTCTAACATGTAAATAGATTGCAAGGGCAGAATATATTTACCAGGATGTACTCTATTGCATCCCTGCGTTTGACCACAGCAATTTGTTTTTGCGTGTTTCAAGTAAAGCCTGAGAAATGCGTTTACGGAATTGGACTTAGTAATGCATTGTCCTGTTGTACTGTCGGCTTTTGCTTACTATTTTCTCCCTCTTTTTCTTAATGCTTTTGAATAGTGCAATTCATTTTCCAATTCATTGGCTTAACTCTTTCGCGCGCTCACCATACAGATGCAGCCATTATAATTAAATCCTGATGAAGGGTTTCAGCCCAAAATGTTGTCTTTACTCCTCCTCAACTGCTGTCTGACCTGCTGTGCTTTTCCAGCTTCACATCTATTGACCCTGACTTCCCACATCTGCAGTCTGGGCTGTCCCCCAACCATTATAGTTACTTTTTCCCTGCAGTGCAGGTGATTGACAGTTTTCGCGACCACATTAAACAGTGTGAGGATTAGTGAGCAGCGGTTGTTTCTGATAAGCACGGAAGGCAGTGTTGATTGCTGAACAATTTGTGAAATGTCACTGCAACCCTAATTGGCAAGATAAACTTGTTACCTTGCTCGAGTGACAAAGTGAATATTCAGCATTTTTTCTAAAAAAACTAAGGATGGGTAGAATGGACGGAGTCCCATGAATCTTGAATAACAGCCTCCCAGATTTTCATAAAGTTTTCCACGTACACACTTAGGCGGACAGGTTGCTGTCCCAAATGTTAATTGAAGACAAGAAAATTATTCTAAGGAAGAATAGGATAATAGAAAATGTGAATTTGTATAAATTGTGTGAAATCACAAGATAAGAACATCTACCCAATGTTGTTTTAATTTGGAATTTGTAACACACCAATATTTCATGGAATAGAATCCCTACAATGTGGAAACAGGCCATTAGGCCCAACAAGTCCACACTGACCCTCTAGGCATCCCACTCAGACCCATTCCACTACCCTATTATTCTACAGTTCCCTGAGTAATGCAGCTGACCTACATATCCCTGAACACTATGGGGCAATTTAGCATGGCCAGTCCACCTAACCTGCACATCTTTGGACTGTGGGAGGAAACAAGAGCACCCAGAGGGAACCCACACTGACACAGGGAGAACATGTAAACTCCACACATAGCCGCTTAAGGCTGGAATCAAACCTGTGGCCATGAGGAAGCCGTGCTAACCACTGAGCCACCTTATTGGAGAATTCAGAGGCAAGTCCTGACAAATCAGTATTACTTAGATTCAGTTTAAGAGATTTCGTAAAGTATCTCTGGCAGAAGTCTTGCGATTGAAGTGGTACTTTCCCTGACCTTTGTGGCAGGAGACCTGGATTCAAGTCCCGCCTGCTCCAAAAGTGTGCGAGAAATCTCTGAATAAATTGATTGAAAGGTATTTAAATAATATTAAAAGGTGATTGCCTCATGGTATTATCACTAGACTGTCTAGAGACTCTGGTAATATCTATGGACCCAGGTATGAAGGAATCTCCTCTGGCAGAATTTGAACTCATTAAAAATCTCTACAGTGACACTGATTAAGAGCTCTTGTGGTAGTGTCTGTACCTCTGAGCCAGGAGCCCGTGCTCGGGTCCCACCCACTCCAGAGGTCTGTGGTGACATCTCTGAACAGATTGATGAGAAAATG
The DNA here is from genome assembly GCF_020745735.1 of Hemiscyllium ocellatum. NCBI lineage: Eukaryota > Metazoa > Chordata > Chondrichthyes > Orectolobiformes > Hemiscylliidae > Hemiscyllium > Hemiscyllium ocellatum. The sequence continues at coordinate 51,462,590 of NC_083420.1, forward strand.
AATATGAAATGTCTCTCATCCAGCTGCTTCCAGTCCCTGTCATTTGGCTTCAGACTGTTTCAGTAAAATGCTGGAACATGTTTGCCAGAGGACTGCAAGGTCCAGATGTAATCCAACATAATCGCTTTTGGTCTGTGATCTGCCGCCTTGTAAGTCCAAAAATGTAGTTATTTAGCTTTATTTAACAGTGTGTTTTAGAAATACAGACTATTTATAATGTCAGCTAAAAATAAACGGTTTTACCAATATAGATTAACCTTGATAGTGTTGTGGCAGCCCTGTACATTTAAAGCATCCTAGGTCAATAATTGCAGTATTTATGCTATAAGTAGCTGAATATAACCAGAATGTTAGTTGTTCTGCTCCAGTATGGATGTTTGCAGACACATCTTTGGCACTTTCTGGAACCTCCAAATATAAACATACAAAAGGAGCCTGGCTGGTGTTGTATTTTCTTCAGTTTCCTCTTAATTAAGTAACATTGACATCACACAGGTCGCAGGCAAAGATCATCTCCAGCAAGAACCTAATCACCTCCCCTCGGCATTCAACAGCTTTACCACTGAATTCCCCAAGTGCTGGCAAATAGGACTTGATTGGATTTCTGGTTGGCATGGACGAGTTGGACCGAAGGGTCTGTTTCCATGCTGTGTATCTCTATGACTCTAAATAAGGCAGGCTGTTCCACAAGGTAATATAAATAGGGAGTGGGTGTAAGTGCTGAAGAATGTTACGGGGATAGGGAGAGATGTAGGTGCTGCAGAATGGTACAGGGATAGGGAGGGGTGTAGGTGCTGGAGAAGTTGAAGATTTACCTCTTTATTTCTCCCTTCCTTATCACCAATTTGCCTCATTATTAAGCTTGTACCTCAAAACATGATGCTGTTTGATCAAAAAGTTTATTTTGGAATGAATGTTTGGTGACAATTCCCTTGCAGTCATTAAGTTCAATGTTGCCACATTGCAAGAACGCCTGTATCTGTCTGTGAAGCATGATTTTTGTCCTCCCTGGAACTCTGGCCACTTGAGATTTTAAATTCTGGTTTTAGTTTTCGAGAAGTTGGGTTGGAGAATACAATGTGAATTTGCGCATGCATTCATCTCTTATTTATTGGTATAATCCGTCTTTGTGCCATGGGACTGTCTGACTAAGTACAGTATGAAATAATCAGAAGATTTTCATTTAGAAAATTAATGGGTGACACTTTTAACAAAATCTTGAGAGTATCTTGATATTTATTTGCAAAATAATGTCAACTTTTCTCATTTTCCTGACTACTTGCTAGTCAGCCAGACTTCTTCTCCAAATCACTTTATGACAAACAAGTAAGTGTTTGAGTAAAGTGATTAACAGAAACAAACGCAGCCTTTTTGTTGGAACTCTTTAGGATTCTGATCACAATATTGTGCTGCAATCAATCTGCAATTCTTAGAGGGTCCCAGTCATTTCTGGAGCATTGGCAGCACTAGTAATAAAGGGGATATAGTCACTCTCGTTTTGGGCTTGACAGGTACCTGCTTTGCATCACTAGATGGCTAACTGCTCAAACGTATTGCTACAACACCAACTGAACAAGGCAGGACTATCATCAGGGTATTCTCTCCTCAATGCACTCTTCAGTGCACTTCCAGTTGATCGTCATGAATTGGCTGAGGTTGGCAGCTGATCTCGAAGGTAGCAAAACCCGAATAATTGAAACACTGGAGTTTGATCCCTAAAATAGACTGAAAACAGCCCATGCTTTGCAGAACTGTAGTTGTTTGCATGTTACCAACAACGTACTAGGGTTTCCAAGTTACAGCCTACAACCTGTATGGGGAGAATGCAGGAACAGGCGACTTGAGTTGGATGATCACCCGTGAATATGGATGAGCAGGCTCAAAAGGCCAAAGGGCCTACACCTGCTCCTAAACTCTATGCTTCTATGTATCTCTGAGACCCATGTGTTAGTCTCACGGTCTCAGTTAATATCCAGATAGTTTTTAGGCCATTTTAGCTCCGATGAAGAGTCATCTAGGCTCGAAACATTAGCTCGCTCGCTCTCCATGGATGCTGCCTGACCCACTGCATTTGTTGTTTTCAGTACAGATTCCAGTATTTGCTCCTAATTTTTAGTAGCCCTTACAGCATTAAGTGGATTCATTTGCATTATAAGGAGAAAGTGAGGAGATCAGAGTTGAGAGTGTGGTGCTGGAAAAGCACAGCAGGTCAGGCTGCATTTGAGGAGCAGGAGAATCGATATTTCGGGCATAAGCCCTTCATAAGGAATGAAGCTTCATCAGGAATTTGCATTATAAGGTTATTTAGGTGCTTGTTTTGCAAGCAATTAACCTCTCGAGCACTTTCTGTGCTATATCTCTGTCATTTACTAATATATTGGTACCAGGCACATTTTCCCCTGTGTCTCTACCTATTTTCCCTTTATCTTACCCCAGTATTCTCAAGTAATGATGAGAAGTGGGACTGTTTAAAGACTGGCTCAATAGCAGCATGCAATTGTATTTATAAAATGCCCTTTAAGCAGTAAAGTGCCTCAAGGTGTTTCCTTGCAGCATTTTCACCTGCAACATTTGCCAAAATAACATGATACTAGCAACTGCTTCCCACTGCTCCTTCAACATATCTTTTTGACACAACTTTTAAAGGTCTGCATGCATGGCTCAATGTTACATTTAATTTGATTATGTGTCTTTATGACTGGGAGAAAGTGAGGACTGCAGATCTGGAGAGTCGGAGTCGAGCACATTTTTATTACTGTATACTGCTATTTAAATGCATGTTCTTGCTGCAAGTGCTTCTCCCTTAGTCAATACTATTTCCCATCAGCAGAGGGCACCCTCCCTCAGTCGGAAGTAATGCTGATACTGAGCTTTTGTTCTAAAGCTCCTAAAGTTGCTTCAATAATTTATACAGTAATTGGCTTCTGAAACCAGAGTGCTATGCAGCACACTCTGCCAACATTCAGAGAGATATATGACAAGAAAATGATCAGAAACCAGCTAATGACAGGTAGATTAAATCTTGCAAAAGGGATTTTTCAGGAGTGACAGGATAAGAATGAGTGGTGCTCTGAATTGTCAGATTTTAATAATTAATTTATTGCTCCCTGATTAAACCTCAGTGATGCCTCCAGTTTCTCACAAGCTGAGCTTTTTATCTGAAGCACTTTTGTCCCTCCCCACCATCAGAAAATCGCTGAAAATATATATTTTTTTTAAAAATACTCTTTGTCTTGCCAGCAATGACCTCATTCTGTCATTTGATAACCATTGTAACGTGCCCTTGAAAATCTTAGAATCCTTTATAGTGTGGCTACAGGCCATTCAGCCCACACCAACCCAACAAAGAGCATCCCTCCCAGACCTACCCTCTACCCTGCATTTCCCGTGCGTAATCCATCTAAGATACACATCCCTGGACACGATGGGCAATTTAGCATGGTCAAACCACCTAGCCTGTATATCTTCAGACTCTGGGAGGAAATCCGCACAGACACATGGAGAATATGCAAGGTCCATACAGGTGGTCACCCAAGGGTAGAATTGCACCTGGGATCAGAAGGCAGCAGTGCTAACCACAGAGACACCATGTTGCCAAAGTGGCCCACAATATATCTTGACCCACAATAGTCAGTGTGGTGCAAGTGATACAAGAGGTACACATATTTTTATTTTTGAAATATAAGCAGGCCAATGAGTGTTTGAATTATTAGTTGTCTGTTTTTCACAACTAGAAGGAAACAAACTCTTTTTAGTGTTCTTTTGCAGGAATTAGTTTTGACACTTTTGTACTGGTACCAAGTTTCTTTGAGAAATAAAGTAATTGCTCAGTAATAAGGTTAGGATTGGTTTAGAATAGCAGCTGGACGTTGAACTGAGAGGAGAGAAAGGAATTGGAGCACAGATCTGCAAAACTCCTGTAAGCAAAATAAATCCTTCTCTCTTCGTGTTGTCTTTTTAATTGGAAAATAAATAATGCCTAAAGACTTTGCAAAAATGAAAAGAACATTTAATTCAAGAGAAGACCTACATCCAACTGATTTGAGGACTGCTGCAGTTGGCAACAATATAATATAATTACCAGAAACCAAAATAAATTTGCAAGATAATCATCCTCATTCCCCCCCCCCCCCCCCCCCATTTTGGTTTGATCTCAGATCCACTGATTTTGTCTTTTGGCCTATAATTTTCACACGTGACCGTCCTGAAAATCTCCCCCTGCATTTGTCCATTCTAGGTGTGAATGAACGTGTGTGTATTTAGATTTAAAGGGGTGAAGTTTGCATCAGTAATTATTAGTAATATGTTTTTGACACAAGTGAGACGCTACACGTTATAATAAAGATTTTTTTTGTTTCTTGTTCATTGATGAAAAGAGAGTTTCTCTTGCCTTAAGTATTGGGCATAGTTAGACATTAATCCTCCTCGAGATTAAACTGGTCATAGTTCAGAACTAATGATGAGCTGATGTCCGAAACATCAACTCTCCTGCTCCTTGGATGCTGCCTGACCTGCTGTGCTTTTCCAGTGCCACACTTTTCGACAATAGTTCGGAATTTGACACCTTGTGAAACCTTAGGGCTTGAGTTGCACTGCACTTCACCTCCACAAAATCCTGAAATCTCCCATTCAAAAGAAGTTTTGGTAAAGTGACAGTGATACATTTCCACATCAAGATGGTGAATTGCCTGGATGGGAACTTGCAGGTAATGCTGTACCAATTATCTACTGCCCTTGTCCTTCTAGATGGTAGAGATTACAGTTTGGATGGTGCTGTTAGACAAGGAGTCTTGGTGTGTTTCTGCAGTGCATCTTGTAAATGGTACATGCTGTTGCAAATGTGTCATTGTGGATGTTTAAGAAAATCGACATTTCAGCCAAGAACCTTTCATCAGGAAGCTTTTGCCCGAAATGTTGATTTTCCTGCTCTCGGATGCTGACTGACCTGCTGTGCCTTTCCAGCACTACTCTAATCTTGACTCTAATCTCCAACATCTGCAATACCCACTTTCGCCCTGGTGAACAGGGTGCCAAGCAAAGGGATTACTTTGTCCTGGATGGTACTGTGACTGCTTCTAGCTCCTTCAGCCAGCAGATTGTTGTCATGGTGCCCCATTGTCTGTTTTACTCTATCCTGAAGAAGGTTTATGCCCGAAACATTGACTTCTCTACCTCCTGATGCTGCCTGGCTTTGCTGTGTTCTTCCAGCCTCCTGCCTGTCTACCTTGGATTCCCGTCTCTGCAGTTTTTTTGTACAGGACTTTGGTTTGGCCACATTTGGAATACTGTGTACAGTTCTGGTCGCCACATTACCAAAAGGATGTGGATGCTTTGGAGAGGGTGCAGAGGAGGTCATCAGGATGTTGCCTGGTGTGGAGAGTGCTAGCTACAAAGAGAGGTTGAGTAGATTAGGATTATTTTAATTAGAAAGACAGGTTGAGGGTGGACGTAATTGAGGTCTACAAAATCATGTGAGGTATAGACAGGATGGATAGCAAGAAACTTTTTCCCAGAGTGGTGGACTCAATTACTAGGGGTCATGAGTTCAAGGTGAGAGGGGAAAAGTTGAAGGGAGATATGTGTGGAAAGTTCTTTACGCAGAGGGTGGCGGGTGCCTCAAACACATTGCCAATGGAGGTGGTAGAGGCAGGCACAATAGCGTCATTTAAGATGTATCTAGACAGATGCATGAATGGGCAGGGATCAGAGGGATACAGATCCTTAGAAAATAGGCAACAGGTTTAGACAGAGGATCAGGTTCGACACAAGCTTGGAGGGCCAAAAGGCCTGTTCCTGTGCTATAGTTCTCTTTGTTCTTTCGTCTCTATCCTCACACGTTGACTGTCACTTATCTGCAACTGCTCTGTGATATCAATCATCCAACTAGACTTTAGTTGATCCCCTTCCTGCTTCCTTCCATTTTGCCTTCTAACAGATTTCTATAGTTTTCCAGCTCTGACAAAATGGTAGAAAAGATGGATATTTTTTCAGTGTCACTTTCTAAGAGTGCTTTTTACTCTTTGCAGTTTCACTCTTATCCCCTGTACTTGCAATCTTTCGCATTTCAAAGGCCTTTATTTTCTTCCGTAGATCTTGACTTACTGTCCAGGGTTCTGAGGCAAATGGGGAATGTAGAGAAGATCGATTCTTAAGGATTTTTGTTTTTCTGGTCTCAAGCTTGAATTTTCTTGTTGTTAACACATTGTTCATCTTTGCAAAATTACTTCTGGCTAGCCTTGTCCTCCTCGTGACATCTGCGTCACATTTGCCATCACATCCGTTAGCGTTTCTCTGAAACAGACAAACCAATCAACTAGTTCCAGTGGGACACCATCCACTCTAATGTGTTCTGTCAAGCTACCATTGTTTTTGTCTTTGTCTTTATGCTGTTCATATTTAATTCATATTCTAAACTACCAGATTTTACAGTATTTTGCAGGGCCTCTGTTAGTAGTGCTGTGTTGTCGATGTGTTGCAGCTTTGTAACGTTTACGTTGTCAATCTGGCAGTCCCAGAATTCTCAGAATATTTGCTCCGTTTACAGATGGAATGAGTTTGATGACAGTACTTAGCCTTTCTTGTACTCTTTTCACTTGAAACATTCCCAGTGGTCCCTGCTCCAGCCTGATGCTCAGTATCTGGCCTCAGGAAAAGCTCTGGATATATGTCATATCATTGCTGTCAATGTTACATTTCAGTAAGTATTCCATCACACTTCTGACTTGTGCCTTGTAGATGGTGGACCAGTTTTGGGAGTCTCAAAAATCCCAGTTGCTGACTGGGTCTAAAGCCAAAAGAAATGGATGGCATGGTGGACCAGTGGTTAGCACTGTTGCCTCACAACGTCTAGGCTCCACGCCTCCCACCAACCTCCCCACCTCCATCCAAGGCCCCAAAGGAGCCTTCCACATCCGTCAGAGATTTACCTGCACTTCCACACACGTCGGTTACTGCGTCCATTGCTCCCAATGTGGTCTCTTGTACATTGTGGAGACAGGATGTCAACTTGTGGAACGCTTCAGAGGACATCTCTGGGATACCTACACTGACCAACCCTACCGCACCATGGCCAAACACTTCAACTCTCCCTCCCATTCTGCCAAGGACATGCAGGTCCTGGGCCGCTTCCACTGCCAAACCCTTACCAATCGATGCCTGGAGAAAGAACACCTCATCTTCCACCTTGGGACCCTCCAACCACATGGGATCAATATGGATTTTACCAGTTCCTTCATTTCACCTCCCCCCACCTTATCCTAGATCCAACCTTCCAACTCAGCACTGCCCTCTTGACCTGTCCTACCTTTCCATCGTACTTCCCACTACCTGCTCCACCCTCCTATCCAACCTGTCACCTTCACCCCCAACTTCATCTACCTATCGCATTTTCAGCTACCTTTCCCTCAGCCCCACTCCCCTCTCGTCTATCCTTGGACTACCCCCTCATTCCTGATGAAGAGCTTATGCTCAAAACGTCAACTGTCCTGCTCCTCTGATGCTGCCTGACCTGGTGTGCTTTTCCAGTGCCATACTCTGCAACGCTGCCTCACAACACCAGGGACCCAGGTTCAATTCCTGCCTTGGGCGACTGTCTGTGTGGAGTTTGCACATTCTCCCCATGTCTGCATGGGTTTCCTTTGTTTCCTCCCACAATTCAAAGATGTGCAGGTTAGATGAATTGGCTAAATTGCCCATAGTGTTCAGGGATGAGTAGGTAAGGTGCATTAGTCAGGGGTAAATGTAGAGTAATAGGGTAGGGGGAATTGGTCTTGATGGGTTACTCTTCGGAGGGTTGGTGTGGGCTTGTTGGGCCAAATGGCCTATTTCCACACTGTAGGGATTCTGTATAGAGATTCTATGATTTATAGAGCTGAAACAACTTCCATTCTGAAGTGAAGAATAGAGAAAGGCACATATGAAGACTGACCTATCTCCAGTCACTGGGATAGTGGCCTAGTTCCATGCACGTGTGCTAAGCATCTTAGCCATCAGCCCTCATTGCCCTGATCCATCTTTCACTATCTCCCTCATCCCCCTCTACATCCCCATATCTGTCCATACTACCATCCATCATCTAATTCCCCCATTCCTTATCATTTCCTGTCATTGGCCCTCCATGCCCCATGTTCCTTCTATACCCTCATAATCTATTTTCTCTCATGCCTCATTTATATCCACCATGTTCCCTCCATATCCATCTGCATTAACCTAGTATCAGCAATGGACAGAACTGGGCAGTTTTTAAGATGTTTGTGATACTCCCAAATAAATATACATGCAAACACTTTCAAAAAGTCTGAAACCTCTTAAATAATCATAGTACAGCACTCTTATCCGGTATCCTTAAAAATTCCGTGTAATGGGAATAGAGGTGGGAATCCCAGAATAGGGTCATGAGCACAATTTATAAATCTCACCTGCTTCCAATCCACCATGGATGAAGGTAAAACAATGAGAAAATATTAGAGTACTTAAGTATTAGAAAGGACTTGAGCTGTAGGGAGAGGCAGGATAGACTGGTGCTATTTTCTCTGGAGCATCAGAAGTTGAGGGGTGACTTTATAAAGGTTTATAAAATCATGTGGAGCATGGATAGGGTGAACAGCCAAGGGAATGTATAGTGGGGGACAAAGAAATGGCTGAGCAACAGAATACCTACTTTGGTTCTGTCTTCACAAAAGAGGACTCTATGACACAAATCAGGTACCAGAAATGTTGGAAATTTATTGAGAGGGAAGAACTGAGGTTGATCAATATTCATAGAAAAGTGGTGCTGGGAAAATTGAGGGAATTGAAGGCAGATAAATCCCCAGAGCCTAATAATCTACATCTCCGAGTACTTAAGGAAGTGGCTGTAGAGATAATGGATGCATTGGTGGTCATCTTCCAGGATTTTAGAGACACTGGAAGAATTCCTGAAGATTGGAGGGTAGCTAATATTACTCAAATATTCAAAAAGGGAGGTAGAGGGAAACCAGGATTAACCAGTCAGCCTAACATTGATAGTGGGAAAAAAAACTTGAATCTATTATCAAGGACTTTATAGCAGAGCATTTAGAAAGCAGTGGCAGAATCAGACCGTCAGCGTGGATTTTTGAATGGGACACATGCTTGATAAATCTGTTGAAATTCTATGAAGATGTAATAGAGTTGACGAGGGGGAGCCAGTTGATGTGGTATATTTGGACTTTCAGAAAGCGTTTGACAAAGTCCCACATAAAAGATCATTGTGCAAGATTAAAGTGCATGTGATTGGGGAAAGTGTATTGAGATGGATAGAAACTGGTTGGCAGAGAGGACACAAACAGTAGGAATTAATGGGTCCTTTTCAAATTGGCAGGCAGTAACTAGCAGGGTCCCACAGGGATTGGTGCTGGACCCCAGCTATTCACAATATATATTTGGACGAGGGAACAAAATGTAACATCTCAAGGTTTGCAGATGATACCAAGTTGGGTAGGAGGGTGAACTGTGACAAGGATGCAGAGATGTTTGACCTGGACAGGTTGGGTAAGTGAGCAAATCAATGGCAGATGCAGTATAATTTGGATAAATGCAAGATTATTCACTTTGGAAGCAAAAACAAGGCGGCAGATTACTACCAATGGCTGTAAATTGAGAGGGGGGAGTTTGCATCAGGATCTGGGAATCCTTGGGCATCAGTCGCTGAAGGTAGGTATCCAGGATGTGGATGCTTTGGAGAGGGTGCAGAGGAGGTCATCAGGATGTTGCCTGGTGTGGAGAGTGCTAGCTACAAAGAGAGGTTGAGTAGATTAGGATTATTTTAATTAGAAAGACAGGTTGAGGGGGGACGTAATTGAGGTCTACAAAATCATGTGAGGTATAGACAGGATGGATAGCAAGAAACTTTTTCCCAGAGTGGTGGACTCAATTACTAGGGGTCATGAGTTCAAGGTGAGAGGGGAAAAGTTGAAGGGAGATATGTGTGGAAAGTTCTTTACGCAGAGGGTGGCGGGTGCCTCAAACACATTGCCAATGGAGGTGGTAGAGGCAGGCACAATAGCGTCATTTAAGATGTATCTAGACAGATGCATGAATGGGCAGGGATCAGAGGGATACAGATCCTTAGAAAATAGGCAACAGGTTTAGACAGAGGATCAGGTTCGACACAAGCTTGGAGGGCCAAAAGGCCTGTTCCTGTGCTATAGTTCTCTTTGTTCTTTCGTCTCTATCCTCACACGTTGACTGTCACTTATCTGCAACTGCTCTGTGATATCAATCATCCAACTAGACTTTAGTTGATCCCCTTCCTGCTTCCTTCCATTTTGCCTTCTAACAGATTTCTATAGTTTTCCAGCTCTGACAAAATGGTAGAAAAGATGGATATTTTTTCAGTGTCACTTTCTAAGAGTGCTTTTTACTCTTTGCAGTTTCACTCTTATCCCCTGTACTTGCAATCTTTCGCATTTCAAAGGCCTTTATTTTCTTCCGTAGATCTTGACTTACTGTCCAGGGTTCTGAGGCAAATGGGGAATGTAGAGAAGATCGATTCTTAAGGATTTTTGTTTTTCTGGTCTCGAGCTTGAATTTTCTTGTTGTTAACACATTGTTCATCTTTGCAAAATTACTTCTGGCTAGCCTTGTCCTCCTCGTGACATCTGCGTCACATTTGCCATCACATCCGTTAGCGTTTCTCTGAAACAGACAAACCAATCAACTAGTTCCAGTGGGACACCATCCACTCTAATGTGTTCTGTCGAGCTACCATTGTTTTTGTCTTTGTCTTATTTAATTCATATTCTAAACTACCAGATTTTACAGTATTTTGCAGGGCCTCTGTTAGTAGTGCTATGTTGTCGATGTGTTGCAGCTTTGTAACGTTTACGTTGTCAATCTGGCAGTCCCAGAATTCTCAGAATATTTGCTCCGTTTACAGATGGAATGAGTTTGATGACAGTACTTAGCCTTTCTTGTACTCTTTTCACTTGAAACATTCCCAGTGGTCCCTGCTCCAGCCTGATGCTCAGTATCTGGCCTCAGGAAAAGCTCTGGATATATGTCATATCATTGCTGTCAATGTTACATTTCAGTAAGTATTCCATCACACTTCTGACTTGTGCCTTGTAGATGGTGGACCAGTTTTGGGAGTCTCAAAAATCCCAGTTGCTGACTGGGTCTAAAGCCAAAAGAAATGGATGGCATGGTGGACCAGTGGTTAGCACTGCTGCCTCACAACGTCTAGGCTCCACGCCTCCCACCAACCTCCCCACCTCCATCCAAGGCCCCAAAGGAGCCTTCCACATCTGTCAGAGATTTACCTGCACTTCCACACACGTCAGTTACTGCGTCCATTGCTCCCAATGTGGTCTCTTGTACATTGTGGAGACAGGATGTCAACTTGTGGAACGCTTCAGAGGACATCTCTGGGATACCTACACTGACCAGCCCTACCACACCATGGCCAAACACTTCAACTCTCCCTCCCATTCTGCTAAGGACATGCAGGTCCTGGGCCTCCTCCACTGCCAAACCCTTACCAATCGATGCCTGGAGGGAGAATACCTCATCTTCCACCTTGGGACCCTCCAACCACATGGGATCAATATGGATTTTACCAGTTCCTTCATTTCACCTCCCCCCACCTTATCCTAGATCCAACCTTCCAACTCAGCACTGCCCTCTTGACCTGTCCTACCTTTCCATCGTACTTCCCACTACCTGCTCCACCCTCCTATCCAACCTGTCACCTTCACCCCCAACTTCATCTACCTATCACATTTTCAGCTACCTTTCCCTCAGCCCACTCCCCTCTCGTCTATCCTTGGATACCCACTCATTCCTGATGAAGAGCTTATGCTCAAAACGTCAACTCTCCTGCTCCTCTGATGCTGCCTGACCTGGTGTGCTTTTCCAGTGCCACACTCTGCAACGCTGCCTCACAACACCAGGGACCCAGGTTCAATTCTTGCCTTGGGCGACTGTCTGTGTGGAGTTTGCACATTCTCCCCATGTCTGCATGGGTTTCCTTTGTTTCCTCCCACAATTCAAAAATGTGCAGGTTAGATGAATTGGCTAAATTGCCCATAGTGTTCAGGGATGAGTAGGTAAGGTGCATTAGTCAGGGGTAAATGTAGAGTAATAGGGTAGGGGGAATTGGTCTTGATGGGTTACTCTTCGGAGGGTTGGTGTGGACTTGTTGGGCCAAATGGCCTATTTCCACACTGTAGGGATTCTGTATAGAGATTCTATGATTTATAGATCTGAAACAACTTCCATTCTGAAGTGAAGAATAGAGAAAGGTACATATGACGACTGACCTATCTCCAGTCACTGGGATAGTGGCCCAGTGCCATGCACGTGTGCTAAGCATCTTAGCCATCAGCCCTCATTGCCCTGATCCATCTTTCACTATCTCCCTCATCCCCCTTTACATCCCCATATCTGTCCATACTATCATCCATCATCTAATTCCCCCATTCCTTATCATATCCTGTCATTGGCCCTCCATGCCCCATGTTCCTTCTATACCCTCATAATCTATTTTCTCTCATGCCTCATTTATATCCACCACATTCCCTCCATATCCATCTGCATTAACCCAGTATCAGCAATGGACAGAACTGGGCAGTTTTTAAGATGTTTGTGATACTCCCAAATAAATATACATGCAAACACTTTCAAAAAGTCTGAAACCTCTTAAATAATCATAGTACAGCACTCTTATCCAGTATCCTTAAAAATTCCGTGTAATGGGAATAGAGGTGGGAATCCCAGAATAGGGTCATGAGCACAATTTATAAATCTCACCTGCTTCCAATCCACCATGGATGAAGGTAAAACAATGAGAAAGTATTAGAGTACTTAAGTATTAGAAAGGACTTGAGCTGTAGGGAGAGGCAGGATAGACTGGTGCTATTTTCTCTGGAGCATCAGAAGTTGAGGGGTGACTTTATAAAGGTTTATAAAATCATGTGGAGCATGGATAGGGTGAACAGCCAAGGGAATGTATAGTGGGGGACAAAGAAATGGCTGAGCAACAGAATACCTACTTTGGTTCTGTTTTCACAAAAGAGGACTCTATGACACAAATCAGGTACCAGAAATGTTGGAAATTTATTGAGAGGGAAGAACTGAGGTTGATCAATATTCATAGAAAAATGGTGCTGGGAAAATTGAGGGAATTGAAGGCAGATAAATCCCCAGAGCCTAATAATCTACATCTCCGAGTACTTAAGGAAGTGGCTGTAGAGATAATGGATGCATTGGTGGTCATCTTTCAGGATTTTAGAGACACTGGAAGAATTCCTGAAGATTGGAAGGTAGCTAATATTACTCAAATATTCAAAAAGGGAGGTAGAGGGAAACCAGGATTAACCAGTCAGCCTAACATTGATAGTGGGAATAAAAACTTGAATCTATTATCAAGGACTTTATAGCAGAGCATTTAGAAAGCAGTAGCAGAATCAGACCGTCAGCATGGATTTTTGAATGGGACATCATGCTCGATAAATCTGTTGAAATTCTATGAAGATGTAATAGAGTTGACGAGGGGGAGCCGGTTGATGTGGTATATTTGGACTTTCAGAAAGCGTTTGACAAAGTCCCACATAAAAGATCATTGTGCAAGATTAAAGTGCATGGGATTGGGGAAAGTGTATTGAGATGGATAGAAACTGGTTGGCAGAGAGGAAACAAACAGTAGGAATTAATGGGTCCTTTTCAAATTGGCAGGCAGTAACTAGCGGGGTACCACAGGAATTGGTGCTGGACCCCAGCTATTCACAATATATATTAGGATGAGGGAACAAAATGTAACATCTCAAGGTTTGCAGATGATACCAAGTTGGGTAGGAGGGTGAACTGTGACAAGGATGCAGAGATGTTTGACCTGGACAGGTTGGGTAAGTGAGCAAATCAATGGCAGATGCAGTATAATTTGGATAAATGCAAGATTATTCACTTTGGAAGCAAAAACAAGGCAGCAGATTACTACCAATGGCTGTAAATTGAGAGGGAGGAGTTTGCAGCAGGATCTGGGAATCCTTGGGCACCAGTCGCTGAAGGTAGGTATCCAGGTACAGCAGGTGGTAAAGAAGGCAAATGGTATGTAGGTCTTCATTGTGAGAGGTTTTGAGTACAGGAGCAGGGATGTATTGTTGCAGTTATACAGGGCCTTGGTGAGGTCAAACCTAGAATATTGTGGAAGGATGCTTTTGCTCTCGAGGGAGTGCAGTGAAGGTTTACCAGGCTGATTCTGGGGTATGGTGGGACTGACGTAGGAGGAGAGATTGACTGGGTTAGGATTATTTTCTCTGGAGCTCAGATGAATGAGGGGGTGGATTTCACAGAAACTTATAAAATTCTAACAGGTCTAGATAAGGTAGATGCAGGGAGGATGTTTCCGATGGTGGGTGTGTCTGATGATTCGGGATGAACTATTTAGAACAGAGATGAGGAGACATTTCTTCAGCCAAAGAATGGTGATCCTGTGGAACTCATTACCACAGGAGGGAGTTGATGACAATGTATTCAAGAGGCAGCCAGATATAGCACTTGGGGTGAATGTGTTCAAAGGTTACGGGGAGAAAGTAGGATTAGACTAGTGAGTTGGATGATTGGCCGTGATCATGTTAAATGGTGGAGCAGGCTCAAAGGGCCAAGTAACCTCCTCCTGCTCCTATCTTCTACGTTTCTATGTCTTTTCCCTGGGGTGGGGGAATCCAGAACTAGAGGGCATAGGTTTAGGGTGAGAGAGGAAAGATTTAAAAGGCACCTAAGGGGCAATGTTTTCACACAGAAGGTGGTGTGTGTATGGAATGAGCTGCCAGAGGAGGTGATGGAGGCTGGTACAGCTACAACATTTAAAAAGCATCTGGATGGGTGTACGAATAGAAAGGGTTTAAAGGGAGATGGACCAAATGCTGGCGATTGGGACTAGATTTATTTAAGATATCTGATCGGCATGGATGAGTTGGACCAAAAGATCTGTTTCCATGCTGTACAGCTCTATGACTTAAGTCATGGGGTCTTGATAGAATGAATCTGAAGATACTGAGGGAAATAAGGAAGTATTGGAGTTGTATTTTATTCCTGCTTCCATATGAGGGAGGTGCTAGAGGACTGGAGAATTGCAAATGTTATAACCTTGAGCAAAAAAAAGTTTAAAGGTAAACTAGCAACTCCAGGTCAATCAGTTTAATCTCAGTGGTGTGAAAGCTTTCAGGAACAATAAACTGACGCAACTGTAACAGTCACTTGGACAGGCATGGATCAATTAAGCAAGACCAGGACAAATCTGTTCAAGGAAAATTGGATTTAATTAACCTGATCATGTTTTTGATGAGCCAGCAGCAAGGGTTGATGAAGGTAATGTGGTAGAGTAGTCTACATAGTCTTCCAAACTGCATTTGACAAAGGGTCACATGATCACTTGTCCGCTGTAGTTGAAGCCCATGAAATGGAAGGCATCGTGAACATGAGGTTGGCTGAGTGACAGGAAATACAAAGCAGTAGGGAGCTGTTGTTCTGCACACTGGATGAGGATGTGTACTCAGGCAGTGCCCTGACCCATTCAGAGTCTATCTTCCTGGTTTAAAATTTAGGTAAAAACAATGACTGCAGATGCTGGAAACTAGATTCTGGATTAGTGGTGCTGGAAAAGCTCAGCAGTTCAGGCAACATCCAAGGAGCAGTAAAATTCACGTTTCAGGCAAAAGCCCTTCATCAGGAATACAGGCAGAGAGCCTGAAGGGTGGAGAGAGAAATGAGAGGAGGGTGGGGGTGGGGAGAAAGTAGCATAGAGTATAATAGGTGAGTGGGGGAGGGGATGAAGGTGATAGGTCAGGGAGGAGGGGGGAGTGGATGGGTGGAAAAGAAGATAGGCAGGTAGGACAAGTCATGGGGACAGTGCTGAATTGGAAGTTTGGAACTGGGGTGAGGTGGGGGAAGGGGAAATGAGGAAACTGTTGAAGTCCACATTGATGCCCTGGGGTTGAAGTGTACTGAGGTGGAAGGGTGGTGAGGGAGCAGCGGTGAAGGAGGCCCAGGACCTCCATGTCCTTGGCAGAGTAGGAGAGGGAGTTGAAATGTTGAGCCACAGGGCGATGTGGTTGATTGGTGCGGGTGTCCCAGAGATGTTCCCTGGACGCCTCCTAGCAGAGCGCTTCATCCCCTCCCCCACTCACCTATTGTACTCTATGCTACTCTCTCTCCACCTCCACCCTCCTCTCATTTATCTCTCCACCCTTCAGGCAGTCTGCCTGTATTCCTGATGAAGGGCTTTTGCCCAAAACATCAATTTTATTGCTCCTCGAATGCTGCCTGAACTGCTGTGCTTTTCCAGCACCACTATCCAGAATCTGGTTTAAAATTTAAACTAAGCCTAGTCATTAATTAGTGCATTCTCTTGGTAATGCCTCTACCCATCAAAGTCCTACCAATAAACACACTCATTTCGTTTAGTATTAATGCTGATTTTTCCCCTTGGATTGGTATTCTTGCAAGTGGTCCTGATAAGTATAAAGCTTTGACAAAATGCAAATTTTCTCAGCAATACCCAAGTTCTGCCCTACCAATTTTTTTTTAAATGGTTATATAAAACCCACCAAATTGGATGGTTTTTGACAAGTTTGTGTGACATAGCAAGATTCTGTTTTCTGTTTGTAATTTCTTTACATCCATAGGAAGGAGAACTGTTTAAAACCTTTCTTTGGCCACAGAACAGGCAGAGTAAGATTATTATAGTTAAAGAGATAATATAATTGTCAAAACAATGTAAAGAAATGGAGGTGACTCAGTGGTTAGCACTGCTGCCTCACAGTGCCAGGGACCTGGTTTTGACTCCATCCTCAGGCAACTGTCTGTGTGAAGTTTGCACATTCTTCCCGTGTCTGTGTGGGTTTGCTCTGGGTGCTCCAGTTTCCTCCCACAGCCCAAAGTTGTGCAGATTAGCCATGGGGTTGGCCATGTTAAATTGCCTGTAGTGTCCAGGGTTGTGCAGGCTAGGTGGATTAGCCGTGGGAAATACAGGGTTAGAGATGGGTTTGGGTGAGAGAATCGGTCTGGACCCGATGGGCCAAATGGACTGCTTCCATACTGTAGGAATTCTGTGAATTGTATTTGTTCAGAGGATGCATTTTCTAGAATATATAAAATTAGACCTGATTTGTAAACTCGATAACAAAAGGTCATAGCTAAACCGGTCTGGATATGATCTTGAAAACCACAGGTGAGTATCCTAGAGAGAGGATTGATGCTGAATGGTTAACTTTCCCAACTAGAAAGTGAAAGGTCAACCCAAGGTACTTAACATTAATAGTCTTCAGCCTGCAAGCTGCAGTATTTCCAAAGGGACTATTGGATCTGTCTTGAGCTCACAACTCAAGTCTTTTAAGTGTACTTTAACTGGATGGTATACTTTGATTTAGCATTGATATAATTTATTGATCATTCACCAAAGCATTCCAGTTAAGGGAAAAGGAATCTTGGTGAGAATTGCTTACTGTATTTCACCACTGCAGTTTTTGATGTGATTACTAACGTTGCCATCTATAATTTACAATAATGTAGCAGAGATTACGGTGCTTCTATTTTGCAAAGTGAGCCTATGCCAGATCAACAGATGGTCTTTAATTATTATGATTACAGTACTGGCTGGGTCAATGATCGCCACCAAAGAGAAGTCAGCACAGATAATATACAGTTCACCAGCCGCTGAGCTTAGGAGAGAGGCTTAACTGCAGTGATGAGCATCACAAAAGATAGCACAGGGCTTACCGTTAAAATTAGTTTTGGGGGTGGGGTAGGGGTTAAGCTAACAGATTGAGCAGTGCAGACTCTCTGGCAAGACAGGAGCATCAGTGATCTGAAGCAGTTGCTGGGCTGCAGGTGGTGAGGAAATTCATGATGCTTTGTAATAATAAAGACTCAAGCGCTGATGTGCTTCATTAACCTGGCTCATCCCCCGACTTAAGGAAGAACTTGCATTTACATGGCACCCTTCGAACCCCCTGGATGTTCCCAAACATTTTGCAGCCACTTTTGAAATGTTGCCACTTTTGTAGTGTAGGAAACACAAAATTCCAATTTACGCACAACAGGCTCCCCTACAGGAAACAATAATAAAGTCACCATCAGGCGAGGGGGCGGTGTTCCGAAACCTTGTGATTTCTACTGATCCTGACGGACGATAACCGGATGTGGTGGGACTTCTGACCTTGTCCACATCATAGTAATGATGAGATAACCTGTGGTAGAGATTGCAGGATAATAGGGAGATGAGGGAGAACTCCACTGGGGTCCTTCAAAGTAGCGCCATGGGGGTCTTTTACTAAACCTCACTTTCACATTTCACCCAAAAATGGCACTTCTGACAGTGCAACGGCCCTCCGCACTGCCATGAAACATCAGCCTGAGTTATTCACTCAAACCTCTGCGATCGTACTTGGACCCACAACCAAGACTTTGCGCAGAGGCAAGTTTGTGACTCACATGCCAAGGCTGATCCTTGTCAAATATTTCTGTCTTCCACCAGATGCAGTCGTGATGGTCGTGTGAAAGGTAGTAGACAGACATGGCACAATTCAGTGAATTTAACAAAACGTTTTATTCCTCACAGAAATTTAGAGTCATAGAGATGTATAGCACGGAAACTGATCCTTCAGTCCAACTCATCCATGCCGATGAGATATCCTAAATAAATCTAGTCTCATCTGCCAGCATTTGGTCCATATCCCTTTAAACCCTTTCTATTCATATACCCATCTAGATGCCTTTTAACTGTTGCAATTGGACCAGCCTCCACCACTTCCTCTGGCAGCTCATTCCATCCACATACCACCCTATGCATGAAAATGTTGCTCCTTAGGTCCCTTTTATATCTTTCCCCTCTCACCTTAAACCTATGCCCTCTAGTTCTGGACTCCCCACTCCAGGGAAAAGGCCTTATCTGTTTACCATATCCATGACCCTCATGAGTTTATAAACCTCTGTACGATCACCCCTCAGCCTCTGATGCTCCAGGGAAAACAGCCTCAGCCTATTCAACCTCTTCCTATAGCTCAAATCCTCCAACCCTGGCAACGACCTTGTAAATCTTTTCTGAACCCTTTCAAATTTCACAACATCCTTCTAATAGGAAGGAGATCAGAACTGCACCCATTATTCCAAAAGTGGCCTAACCAATGTCCTGTAATATGACTTCCCAACTCCTACACTCAATGCTCTGGCCAATAAAGGAAAGCGCTTTTTGATATCCAATTTTGTGATGTCCAATTTTGTATCCTGTGCTCTGCCAAGAGCCAGCCCCCGATGTTATGTCCTTTTTCAGTTTCTCGGACATACTGTTCTCCTTGAATTGTGATTTCCTTTGGAGCTGTCAAAAGATGGTAACATTTTCCAGAAATGACCCAGCGTGCTCCCATACTGGCCCAGCTACAAGAGGATTGAAAATCTTGATGATTAAATCAAAGAGGGTGTAAATTAGATTCTTGTAGAGACAACAGCATGAGATTTAGCTGCTGTCCTTGATATGTTATTGTACAGCTGACATTGGCTTGGCACGTTATTTTCATGACTGATGCATGCTATATTTGAAACATTTTGGAATCAAAAAGAGGAAAGAAAGTGACAGTGAAATGTCTCATGCATTTCTGGCACCATTTACAATCTCAACATTTCATAGAATCCCGACAGTGTGGAAAGAGGCCATTTTGCCTCAACAAGTCCACACAAGCCTCCAAAGAATAACCCTCCAGACCGATTCCCCTACTCTAGCTTTACCCCAAATCAGCAATTGGCAAGAAAAGCTGATATTCAGTCGTGCTTTTTAACAAAGAAGAGTGTTTGGGAAAGCACTGATTGTAACACTACTTGGCGATGGTGTCAGCAGATGGCAATGGAGAGAGGGTGCTGACAGGGCAGTTCGAGCAGGTGTGCCTGGAAGAGTGGTCATGAGAAGGAAGGATATTGTCGTGCAGGGAACTGAAACAGTCAAAGGGACCGCTTCCTCAGGAGGGAAGGAGGCCTTGGAAAAAAGAGACCATAAGGAGAGGGAAAGATCAGGCTGAAAAAGGAGTTCCTCAACCTAATATAAACCAAATGCTCCTGCTGGATAGCTCCTTCGGCTTCTGTCCCTGGTCTGAATTGAAGGACAGACTCAGGAGAATCTGCTTTTGGGTATTCTTGGTTCACTCTCTGTAACTTCCTCTGAGATCTCTGTGTTCCTCCTCTTCCAACCTCTTGCACAACCTCACATTCCTTTGATCTCCCATTGGGCCTTCCTGCTCACTACCCTGTATGAATTGATGCTCATCAGGAAGGTTGCTGCCACCATTCTCTTTAAGTGTTGGAAACCTCAGGTACTACTTGCTCTAGAGTCGAGGGCGTGAGGAGAGTTTATCATAGCTAACAAGATATATTTGATTGCACGTTAGCACCTAATTGGTGGAAATCTTATTGGGGTGTATAAGAAGCTAAAGTCGATTGATAAAGTAGATGCAGGGACGATTTTTCTCCTTGTGGGGCAATCTGGAACAAGAGGTCATAGTTTTAGACAAAGAGGCGGCAGATTTAAAATGGAGATGAGGAATTACTTCTCTCAAAGATTAGAACATAGAACAATACAGCACAGAACAGGCCCTTCGGCCCACGATGTTGTGCTGAACATCTATCCTAGATTAAGCACCCATCCATGTACCTATCCAATTGCCGCTTAAAGGTCACCAATGATTCTGACTCTACCACTCCCACGGGCAGCGCATTCCATGCCCCCACCACTCTCTGGGTAAAGAACCCACCCCTGACATCTCCCCTATACCTTCCACCCTTCACCTTAAATTTATGTCCCCTTGTAACACTCTGTTGTACCCGGGGAAAAAGTTTCTGACTGTCTACTCTATCTATTCCTCTGATCATCTTATAAACCTCTATCAAGTCACCCCTCATCCTTCGCCGTTCCAACGAGAAAAGGCCGAGAACTCTCAACCTATCCTCGTACGACCTATTCTCCATTCCAGGCAACATCCTGGTAAATCTTCTCTGCACCCTCTCCAAAGCTTCCACATCTTTCCTAAAGCGAGGCGACCAGAACTGCACACAGTACTCCAAATGTGGCCTAACCAAAGTCCTGTACAGCTGCAACATCACCTCACGACTCATGAATTCAATCCCTCTGCTAATGAACGCTAATACACCATAGGCCTTCTTACAAGCTCTATCCACCTGAGTGGCAACTTTCAAAGATCTATGTACATAGACCCCAAGATCCCTCTGTTCCTCCACCTGACTAAGAACTCTACCGTTAACCCTGTATTCCGCATTCTTATTTGTTCTTTCAAAATGGACAACCTCCCACTTGGCAGGGTTGAACTCCATCTGCCACTCCTCAGCCCAGCTCTGCATCATATCTAAGTCCCTTTGCAGCCGACAACAGCCCTCCTCACTGTCCACAACTCCACCAATCTTCGTATCATCTGCAAATTTACTGACCCACCCTTCGACTCCCTCATCCAAGTCATTAATAAAAATTACAAACAGCAGAGGACCCAGAACTGATCCCTGCGGAACTCCACTTGTAACTGGGCTCCAGGCTGAATATTTACCATCTACCACCACTCTCTGACTACGACCGGTTAGCCAGTTTTCTATCCAATTGGCCAAATTTCCCTCTATCCCATGCCCCCTAACTTTCCGCATAAGCCTACCATGGGGAACCTTATCAAATGCCTTACTAAAATCCATGTACACTACATCCACAGCTCTACCCTCATCCACATGCTTGGTCACCTCCTCAAAGAATTCAATAAGACTTGTAAGGCAAGACCTACCCTTCACAAATCCGTGCTGGCTGTCCCTAATCAAGCAGTGTCTTTCCAGATACTCATAAATCCCATCCCTCAGTACCCTTTCCATTACTTTGCCTACCACAGAAGTAAGACTAACTGGCCTGTAATTCCCGGGTTATCCCTATTCCCTTTTTTGAACAGGGGCACAACATTCGCTACTCTCCAGTCCCCTGGTACCACCCCCGTTGACAGTGAAGACGAAAAGATCGTTGCCAACGGAACTGCAATTTCCTCTCTTGCTTCCCACATAATCCTAGGATATATCCCGTCAGGCCTGGGGGACTTGTCTATCCTCAAGTTGCTCAAAATGTCCAACACATCTTCCTTCCTAACAAGTATCTCTTCTAGCTTACCAGTCCATTTCACACTCTCCTCTTCAACAATACGGTCCCTCTCGTTCGTAAATACTGAAGAAAAGTACTCATTCAAGACCTCTCCTATCTCTTCCGACTCAATACACAATCTCCCACTACTGTCCTTGATCGGACCTACCCTCGCTCTCGTCATTCTCATGTTTCTCACATACGCATAAAATGCCTTGGGGTTATCCTTGATCCTATCCGCCAAGGATTTTTCATGCCCTCTCTTAGCTCTCCTAATCCCTTTCTTCAGGTCCCTTCTGGCTATCCTGTATCCCTCCACTGCCCTGTCCGAACCCTGTTTCCTCAACCTTATGTAAGCCTCCTTCTTCCTCTTTACTAGACATTCAACCTCCCTCATCAACCAAGGCTCCCTCACACGACCATTCTTGGTACATACATATCAAGGACACGTCGTATCTGCTCCTTGAAAAAGTTCCACATTTCCACCACATCTTTCCCTGACAGCCTATGCTCCCAACTTATGCTCCTCAAATCCTGTCTTACAGCATCGTAATTTCCCTTCCCCCAATTGTAAAATCTACCCTGTTGTGCGCACCTATCTCTCTCCATAACCAAGGTGAAAGTCACAGAATTGTGGTCACCATCACCAAAATGTTCACCCACTACCAAGCCCATCACTTGTCCCGGTTCATTACCGAGTACCAAATCCAATATGGCCTCCCCTCTGGTTGGACAAATTTACATACTGAGTTAGAAAAGCTTCCTGGACACACTGCACAAACACCGCCAATTAGATTAGGTTAGATTTCCTACACTGTGGAAACAGGCCCTTCGGCTCAACCAGTCCACACTGACCCTCCGAAGAGTAACCCACCCAGACCCATTTCCCTCTTACGGATGCACCTAACACTATGGGCAATTTAGCATGGCCAGTTCACCTGACCTGCACATTTTTGGATTGTGGGGGGAAACCGGAGGAAACCCACGCAGACACAGGGAGAATGTGCAAACTCCACACAGACAGTCACCTGACACGACTCCAACCCAAAGGATTGTGAATCTGTGGAATTCAGTCCCCCAAAGTGCAATGCATGTTGGGACACTGAATGAATTTAAGGAGGAGGTAGATTGATTTTTAGTCAGTAATGGGTTTAATTTGTAATTGATTATGAAGCACAGGCATGAAAGTGGAGTTGAGGCTGAGATGAGATCAGCCATGATGGTATGAAACGGCACAGCCAGCTTGAGGAGTCTCTCCTAGCTCTTATGTTCTTAGTCATGTTGATAAGGGAGACATTGTGACAGTCTTTCAGCAGGACTAGAGGCTGAGTTTAATTTCTTTATGATCCTAAACTGTTCGGCCCACAAGTCCATCTAATGTTGCTATAGTGGGTCATGATTAAGGCAGTCCTCAGTATTAACCCTTTCAGACCCATAGACAATATCTCATAGAATCCCTACAGTGGAAAAGTCCACACTAACCCCCTGAATAGCACCCATTCAGATCTGCCCACTACCATTTGCTGTAACCCAACATTTCCCATGACTAGCCCACCTAACCTACACACCTTGAATACTACAGTCAACTTAGCATAGCCAATCCACCTAACCTGCACATCTTTGAACTGTGGGAGGAAACCGGAGCCCCTGGAGGGGACCCACACAGACACAGGGAGCATGTGCAAACTCCACGCAGACAGTTGTCCAAGGTTGGGATTAAACCCCGGTCCCTGGAGCTGTGAGGCAGCAGTGCTGACCACTGAGCCACCCACCTCCCAGGGAATTTCTTCTATGCAGTATATTGAATAGTTGAAGCTTGGATGTCTTTTCGAGGTGGCAGCTCCCATGGGGCCGTATGCATCTCATCTTCAATCTGCAGGTTTTTATGATCAAGTCACCAGTTAATCCACAACTGTTCCTCAAACTCAAAACTATGATTTGGAGCTACTTCCTGTGTAATCCTTCATTCATCAAAAATGTACAGGGAATGGGACTTATCGGGAATGGGTCTCAGCTCTTCCCATCATTTCAATTTTTTAAAAATCCCTTTACATATAGTTAATTGCTCTAACTACTTATACATTTCCCATTGCCCCCTTGGTTTAACTTACTTGCCACCTAACCTACACATCAAGTTCCCGTTCTCCTCAAATTCCTACTGTTACTCTTGTTCTAAGCAACTTAGTTACGTGCAGACAACTCTATACTAGTACACACCCCTCATCTAAATCGACCCGGCCTTCTCCGCAACCACAGAAATTTCTTTTTTTTCTTTGCTTTCCTCTCTTTCCCTGCCTCAATCTTTACTTAAAACTCATTGTATTGCAAAATATTTCAGATCTGACACAAGGCCATCCGCACCTATACTGGATCTGCTGCGTGTTTGCAGCAATTTTATCCCATTACTTCAGCTTTGCAGCATCTGCAGCACTTTGCTTTAGTCTGACACAATGAACCATCAGCCTATTGTTCCTGATTGCCTGTCGAGTGGAATCATAGCAGTCAAAATGGCTGCTGAGCATTTACTGCTCCAGCCCTCCTATTTTAAATATGCTATTTAGTTCAGTCAGTTCAAGCACCTGCCAGGTTAGACAGCACTCGTCACTATGAACAGGAAGGCTTTGGAGGGATGTGGACCCAAATGCTGGCAAATGGGCGTAGATTTATATCGGATATCTGGTTGGCATGGACAAGTTGGACCAAAGGGTCTGTTTCCATGCTGTACATCTCTATGGCTCTAAGGGATGCGTATTAGTAACCAAGAATCAGACACTCAAGCCTAAAACAATGGAACAAATATTAATGGGACAAAACCATTCAAACCATCAGTAGCTATCAAGCAGGATCTTATGACTGGCTAAAGCTATAGAAAGATCCAGAAGATATAAAAATAACTTACACAGAGAGGGGAAGAGATAAAACAGCTTTATAGACCCATAGACAGAGAGAGAGAGAGAGAAAGCATCTTTGCAGTCATCTTTACAGAGAGAGTGACTGTGTAAAACTACAAAAGACTCAAGAAGTATTGTAAGCTTAAGGGGCCTATTGGGTTAGAGATAGTATCGCTTAGTATGAGAGGCTTTTGTAACCTATTTTGTGATAAAGTTGAGACTGTTTGCATTGGTACTGGCTTGTGTTTATATAGTCATTGGACCATTTCAGTATTGTGGAACACCTGGGCAAATGCTGTTATGAATTGTCGAACTTGTGAGGCCAGGCGCATCACTGGTGAGATGATGAGATCATCCTTTGAAATCTTTATCAAATTCAGTCCACCAAACTGTCCAAGGTGGGACCAGTCTCTCTGAGTCCCACTCAGAGCCAAAATCTCCTTCTACTGACATGATTTTCAAGAGACTACCCTCAGTCACACTGTCCAGATTAGCTATCAGAGCACTGATGCCAAAACAGAGTGAAAGAAGAAGAGGCAGAAAGAAATTGGAAAAATAGTCATTGCTTTTACAGAGAGTCTTTCATGATGTTCCAAAGTCAATGAAGCAATGCTTTTGAGATGTTGCCATTATTGCACCTAAACCAGCTAATTACAACATCTACAAACAGTAATACGCCAATGAGCAGATTAAATATCCCCGGTAGTCGCAGGGAGTGGAGTGCAACATTTCCCCCTCCCCTTCACTGTTTGATCACACAGCATTGCCCTTTGATGTGAAGGGCACTGCTTGTCACAGGCCACTCGGGTGTTTTCCTATCTTCCTGGTGGTGGAAATTGAATAAAGATTCGTACACCTTGTGTCTCTCACTGTGTCTCACACCTGCACACACACACCATGGGTGCTGGGAAAAAATAAGCACTACCGCAGTTAGGCGGTAGTGTGGGGGTTTAAAAAAAGTAAAAAAAATAAACAGGAGATGCATTGCCCTTTGATGTGAAGGGCACTGCTTGTCACTGGACCACTCAGGTGTTTTCCAAAGAGAAAAAAGAAAAAAAGTAAATATCGGTTGCGGTGGATGCCATGGCTATTGGGGGAGTTCTGGGAAAGGCTGGGAGTGCTATCTACTCCACCAGACTGATATCTGAGATTGCTGAAGGAAGTTGGGGTGAAGACGGGGAAAGGACTTCCCTTAATCTTTCAATCTTCTTTAAAATGGGGCAGGATAGGAATGATTACATCAGAGACCTGTTCAGGGTGGCAAATGTGTCACTCTTACTCATAAAGAGTTGTCAAAATGATCCCAACTACAGGCTGGTTAGTTTAACCCCAGTCAGAATAACGACAGGCTGGTTCGTTTAATGTCAGTCAAGGCATAGAGCTTAGAATACAGAACAGTACAATATTGGAACAGGCCTTTTAGCCCACCATGCCTCTGCTGGCCATGATGCCATTCTACACTAATGCCCTCTGCCTGCATGTAGTCTGTATCCCTCTTTTCTTTGCCTGTTCATTTAAGTCTCTAAATGCCCCTTAAGCATTGCCATTATAATCTCCTTCTACCACCTCTCTTGGCAGTGCATTTCAGGCACCTACCACATTCTGTGTAAAAAATATTTCCTTGTACATCTCCTTTAAACTCTCCCCCTCTCGCCTTAAACCTATACCCCTATTATTTAACATTTCCACCTGGGAAAAAGACTCTGTCTATTCACCCTATCCATGCCTCTCATAATTGCACATAGTTCCACCAGATCAGCCGCCCACACTCGAGCAAAAACAATCCTAGTTTGTCCAACCTCTCCTTATAGCTAATACACTCCAATCCAGGGAACATCCTCTTTTGCACACACTCCAAAGCCTCCACATCCTTCCTGTAGTGTGCTGACCAGAAATCCTAAGCTAATCTTGTCCCATTTGCCAGCACTTGGCCCATACACCCTTCCTATTGAGTTGCCCATCTAGATGCCTTTCAAAATGTTGCAATTGTGGCTTGTAAACATTTATACTGAGTGCCCCAAGTGATGAAGGTATGCATGCCATATGCCTTCTTCACCACCTTACCCACTTGTATTGCCACTTTCAAAACTCCCAGCCTCTGATTGAGGCGTGTTGCCACCATTCTCACAAGTGAAGGTTTTTGTCAATGGGGACTGCGAGGATGTAGATGGTGGGGGATTCAGGGATGTGATACCACTGAACATCAAGGGGAACAGTTAGGTTCCCTTTTGTTAGTGGTGGTCCTTGCCTGGCACTTGTATAGCACAAATGTTCCCAGCCACTTCTCAACTCAAGCCTGAATACTATTGAGTACTTGCTGCCCATAGGCACGGAATGCTCCAGGATCTGAAGAGGTACAAATGCAAGTGAACAAGATGGAGTCATCAGCAAACAGCACTGCATCCACCTAGGACAGCCACTAATGAGTCCAAAAGGCAACTTGGGAGAAACCCAAGGACTAGGAAGAAGTTAGGACTGACTGCTACAATGAGTTGTTGAGGCTCAGTGTGGACGCATTTAAAAGACTGCTGATAAACACATGAAGAAGTGGCAGAATGGATATGCTTTTGGGTGGTATAGGAGGAAGCTCATGTTGTGCTTAAACACCAGTATGAGTTGAATCACCTATTTCAGTTATGTAGACACTAATTCTGAGAATGAGGATGGGCTGATAACAAATGTAAATCCAACATGAAATGAGAGAGGAGCTGTGAATTCTGATGATAAATGTGTCTCCTTCTGCCCAGTGACATCAGAGCACCAAGTATCACTGAAGCTGATGTCACTGATGATGCAGACAGGCCATTATTACTCAATGACATCATGAAGGGAAAGAATGTTAGCATCACTATTTCCACATTGCCCATACACACAAACAGTGGAAGCGGATGGTGAGTAGTGGTATATAAGTGTTGGAGAGAACTGATTATTGTGGCAAGATCAGGTCTACGTTCAGGTAAATAAATGTTAACTGAGATTTTTAAGCTGATGTTAGCTCAGTTCTCTGGATGGCTGGCTCACAGTGTAGCGTGATGCCAGCAGCATGAGTTCAATTCCTGCACTGGCTAAAGTAAGAATGAAAAGACTCTCCTTCTTAACCTCTCCCCTCCCCTGAAATGTGGTGACTGTCAGGCTAAACCTGTCACTAGTTGTGTGTGTCTCTCTCTCTATTGGGAGAGCAGGACTATGGTGACTTTATGTACACCAGAGAGGGTTGGAGGAAAACTTCCCTGAGGCCTTACACCCTCAGGTCTCGGTTCCATCTTATAACTGATGGCATAGATAATAATTATAACGAACTGTCATACTGCAATTGTGTTGGAGATACAGTATAGAGGAGGAAATCAGTTCCACTTTAGGAGTGCCTGATGATTTTATACAGTAAAATGATTATCAATGTCAGGACTTGTGAAAGGATGTTCTTGCAACTGAACTTGGTTTCATTTCAGATATGTCTAACGAGTGCAGAACTAGATCAGTAGAAAATTAACACACCTCACATTATACTGAAGATTTAAATAGTTTTTCCACAGAGTAGTCTTTACCTGGGGTGTGAAAGTTTCCAATTTCAATTACATTCAGTGTTGGGCTTTTATGCCATTTTCTATCCAATTCTAGTTCCTTCCATAGTAGTTAATTGCTGACACAGAGCCTTGATAAAAGTTGCTGAAGATCAAAGCATTATCTAGCTTATGCAGCAGAATGATGTATTTTTGAAGGGTGCAGCAGGTTAGTTAAACATGACAGGAAGAATCTTCTTCTATCTTGCCTCAGTTGCTGCCAGTGGAACTAAGAATTCCTTCTTATTCTGTAAGTCCATGCCAATATGTAATCCTTTAATGAGAGTTGCCTTTTTAGTTTATTGGCCCCAGTTTAATTGTCAAAATAGTGATGTGGATAATCATACTCACCAATACTTAAATGATTGATACAGCAACATCAGGCAAAGGATAATTACATTATCAAATTCCAATACTCAAAATATCCCATTATGCAATTCATGAAAAGAAAATCTCACTATCTAGCTCACCTTTGAAATGTATTGAATAATATGAAGTTGCTCTAGATATGAGCTAAACTCACTATAGAAAGACAAGTCATGACATGACAGTACCCCTCTAATGACATAATTAAGTTGCTGCCAATCACGCTCTCTGCCTTAATGAACTATTGCAAGCATCGAGTCTCATTCCTTCAGATATTAATTGTTGGAGACTTACAAATTTTAAATTATTCCTTTCCTTCCTGCCCCCTTGTTTCATTTATCACTGAGTTCCATATTTCTTCCCTTAGGTTTGTTTATCTTTCTGTATCTAATCCAACATTGAATTCACACATTCTCATCTACACTGCTTACTCAGTCCTTTACTGCTTCATTTACAATACTGAGCTTCACAGTCATCCTTCTAGTTCGAGACCCAGATGTCTGATTTCTCTGGTTGCTTCATTATCAACTCACAAGTTCAGTAACTTGTCAATCAGGCGATTATGTCTAAATTTGCAAGAACAAGTCTAATTAATGGCAGACTCCGTTGGATGTCCTAATGCTGCAAATTTTAGGTAATTAAAACCTACCTCTATGACCAAGCTTTCAGTTTTCTGCACCAGCAACTCAGTGTTATACTTATTTTATAACCCTCCCTTGGGGACATTACCTTACACTAAGTTGCTATAGAAACATATATTGTCATTGTACCACTTCCTTTGTATATCTGTTTATGATCTGCCCACTTATCTGTTAAGCCAGTATCTGCACTCAAATCAATGTCAACCACAAGATCCTCTGTTTTATCACTTTCTACTCTCCCTTGCTTGCAGTTGGCTCTTCAGAATCATAGAATCCCTACAGTATGGAAGCAGGCCATTTGGCCCAACAAGTCCACACTGACCCTCTGAAGAGTATCCCAGACCTATCACTCTACATTACCCCTGACTAATGCACCGAGCCTCTACATCCTGAACACTATGGGCAATTTAGCATGGCCAAATCACCTCATTGGAATCATAGAATCCCTACAGAATGCAACAAGCCATTCAACCCGTTGAGAATACACTGACTCTCTGAAGAGCATCCCTCCTACCCCTGCATTTATCATGGATAATCCACTGGATATCCCTGGACACTATGGGCAATTTAGCTTGGCTAGTTCACTTAACTTGCACAGCTTTGGACTGTGGGAGGAAGCCCACACAGACACAAAGAGAATGTGTGAACTCCTCACAGACAATTGCCCGAGGCTGGATTTGAACCTGGGTCCCTGCCGCTGTGAGGCGACAGTGCTAACCATTGAGCCACTGTACCACCCTAGACTCTGCTTGCATTTATTTTGTAGTTGAAATGCTTGCTCATTACCCAATTCAGCCTCTCTGGTGCCATTCTGGTTGAGATGAAGCCTGTCTCTGTTGACTAATTCCCCACTGCCTTAAATAACATCCCAATGTCTGAGGAAATATTCCCAGTAGTGGTGAAGATTCTAATTAATGTATTTGACAGAGAACCCCTGCGATGCACAAATCTACTATAGCTGTCCAATAAATCCTGATGGAATTTCTGTGTGTCTATTTTGCACATCATTTGAAAATATGATCAGACCTGATTTCACATCTGCTCAGGTAAAATCAGCTAGTAGTCACGAATAGGTTCACAAATAAATAATGGCACTAGAAACCTAAAATCAGAAGACACACGATACCGTGTTATAGTCCAACAAGTTTATTTGATATCACAAGCTTTCAGCGCACTGTTCCTTTGTCGGGTGAAGACCCACCTGATGAAGGAGCAGTGTTCTGAAAGCTTGCGATTTCAAATAAACCTGTTGGATTATAACTTGGTATCATGTGATTTCTGACTTTGTCCAATACTGGCACCTCCATGTCATGACAATGGTCTGTCTTGTCAGTCGCCACATGTGACCACTTATTAAAAGCTACAAGGTGCCTGTAACCCAATTAATACCCACCACAGGCAGGTCTAGTGACAACGGCCTTGTCAATAGCAGATGTCCTGTCAATTACAAAATATAAAAAATGGTTTCTAAACTTATTCCCCAACTGCCAAACCTGCTGGGGTGAAATTCTCATTTTTCTCCATATTCTGACTAGTCTGAAACATTTCACATAATTATTCCTTCAACTCATATGTTCTCTGTACCTTAAGCTAGGATTTTTAAAATGCAAATCATGAATAAATAAGGCACTGTGAAAAATTGTTATCCTCCCGATAGTAGCAGGACGATGCCTCAATTTTAACTTTCGTAAAATTTACTCAGAATTACAAAGACTGGAGGATAACATTCAAGTTGTAAGTAAAACAAACAATAATAATGAAAAGGTATGTTGATTTTTATCTCTTTTTCATTCAGCAAAGCATTAACCTGCTTTAACAACCTCTCAACTTTACACTTTGACAGTTCAGTGTGGTCAACCACCAAGCAACTAGTCTTCCTGCCTCTCTTTCATAGAATCTCTATGTTGTGGAAGTAGGCCATTAGGCCTATTGAGTTCACACTGACTCTCTGAAAAGCATCATATTCAGACTCACCATCCCCCTGTCCTATCCCTGTATTCCTTCATGGCTAATTCACCTAAACTGCACATCCCTCATCACTACAGGCAATTTGGTATGGCCAATCAACCTAACCTTCACATCTTGGGACTGTGGGAGGAAACTGGAGCACCTGGTGAAAACCTGCGCAGATGTGGGGAGAATGTGCAAACTCTACACAGAGAGTCCATCAAGGGTGAAATTGAACCTGGATTCCTGGTGCTGTAAAGCAGCAGTGCTAACCACAGTGTCACCCTATAAGATTTCGTTCCAGCAAATCTTCTATGTACTCACAGCTGAATCTATAAGACAAGAGCAGAACTGGACTCCTCCCTTCTCACCCTTCCCAGGTTATCTAATGCCTTTAATGTGATCAATACACTTTACTTGACCTAAAATATGACCTGTAATGCCTTTTCATGTATTCTCCTGAGTTTCTATATTTGTCTCCTCAGTTTCCAATGAATGCCTTGACACGGATCATTATTCCTTAAAGGCTGCTGTCTTTACATATATTGACATCTAACTGTGCGTAAGTCAAAACTTCCTTGCAGCATACATTTGCAAAACTCTGAAGCCACCCTGATGTGTTCCCAACTGGAATACCACAACTTTGTTGGCTCAATGTTATCCTTCAATTGCACAAATTCACAGGTTTCTGCAAACAGTGTTACATATTGATGAACATTTTCCCACCTTAACATTGAATATGTACTGCTTATATCTAATGATCACTTGGGTGCAAAAAACGCCCTCAAAGCCTTTCAAATTTCTGTGATGTGTTCTTTTTTCTGATCTTCAGGGTGATTTAGAGTAGAGTATATTTTGAAACAATAGTAATGAAAGTGTAGTAGTGACTTATAAATATTCTAGCTTGCTCAACAAATTTGTCACTCTTTCATAATTCTGCATGAGGACAATTCCAGTTATCTGACACAGGCCCTGGAATTGGAACAGGAGTTGGTAGAGGAAAAGGCGCAGCAATTTTCCCTGAACCCGTGTTTTAATTGTGCTTTAGCTTCTTTGTTTTCATGTTCTTATCTTAGTGGCAGCTGACAGTCTGCACACGCCTGTGTCTCTCTCTGTCCATAACTGTGCTTTCTTACATTGGAACAATCATCTCAGTGTCACTTCTGATATCATGTTTGTGTCTACAATGCAGCACATGCTCAACACAATGCAGTTATCTTCAACACAAAGTCCTGATTGAAATGAACTGAAGATATACGTCTCAGAGAGTCATACAGCATGGAAACAGACTCTTCGGTCCAACCGTGCTGAATAGAATCACAAAATGCCGATTATCCCACTGAGTAACACCTTGGAATGTTTTCCAGCACTTACACTAGATTTTGATCATGGTCAGTAATGGCTTCTTCCATTGTGTCTCCATAATCATAAACTAGTAGAGCATTCAAAATAGCTTCCATTCTAGGAAGATCACAATTTCATTTTGTCTACGTTGATATTCATCTGGAACAATGGAACAGCCAAACAGCATGCACAACGTTTTATATCTCCCAAACAGTTGTCCTTTAAGAGCTACGGCTTTCATCCCAGCTCACTTGCCAGTAGTCATCCATCACATTTAGAGTGGTGAAGATTTTTGCCTTTGCAAATTAGATTAGATTAGATTAAATGTTGCAAAATTCCTTAATTGTTGGCATGAGATCACTTCAAGATGTTATTCAGATCCTTTGGATGGCGCATACTCTTAGCTTTCTCAATTGCAATGCTGCCAATCTACTCTATAGAAGTTGTGACTTCCTTGATTATTCCCTTCCTTTCCAGCTCTTCTATCTTGTCTTTCAGGCTGGCCCTCAGCTGATGCTGAATTCGCATTGCATTCCCACCTTGCAAGGCATCCAACCCCTTATCACACCATTGTATTCCTCTAGGATCTGATCCATGGTCACTGGTTTAATGTGCTGTGATACAATACAACGTTTTGGCACAGTGAAGGTTAACAATCCAAGTTTTAGACTTGGCCCAGCTGAGATGAGTGGCATTTGTTTCGCATCTATAATCTGGAACTCTAGGTCCCCATTCATGTCATTGCAATGGGCTCGCAGAGTAATCGGTCCCATTGGTGTGATTATGGCGCCAAAGTGTTAACCTTACTTTTCAGGTTTGGATTACCTGGTTAAGCCACTTCCCACAGGGGTCGATGAAGTTCATGACCTCATATGATGCACTGTTTGTCCAACATCTTATATCACCTCATGTTCTCCTTTGACAGCCCTCATCTTCTCACCTGTTGACTTGACTGAACCAACCTGTCATATGGTGCAATGAGTCATTGGAATCTTCAGCGAATATCTCTCCAGTAGCCCATCTGTACCAGCTGGCTGTGTTTTCTTTCAGCCAGACACTCGTATGCAAAAGGATTCAGCTTCTTGCTGTGAGATAACTGCTTTCCCCCATGCTGAACATTCTTCTCCTTTGCGTGATGTCCTTTGCAGTATTTGCAGCCTCTTTCTCTGTGATCATTCTGCCTGTGTGCCTGGAGGATTTGTCAGCATAATACAGGACCTGCTCTTTCTGCCATCCTCTCCCACTGATTCACAATCTCAGCCCTTCTGCACATGCCCTCCTGAGTTTAAGTTTCTCCTCTCTTGTGCTTAATGTAATCCTATCATTAACTGGATTATCCTTCCATTGCACAAATTCACAGGTTTCTGCAAACAGTGTTACATATTGATGAACATTTTCCCACCTTAACATTGAATATGTACTGCTTATATCTAATGATCACTTGGGTGCAAAAAATGCCCTCAAAGCCTTTCAAATTTCTGTGATGTGTTCTTTTTTCTGATCTTCAGGGTGATTTGGAGTAGAATATATTTTGAAACAATAGTAATGAAAGTGTAATAGTGACTTATAAATATTCTAGCTTGCTAAATAAATTTGTCACTCTTTCATAATTCTGCATGAGGATAATTCCAGTTTTCTGACACAGGCCCTGGAATTGGAACAGGAGTTGGTAGAGGAAAAGGTGCAGCAATTTTCCCTGAACCCGTGTTTTAGTTGTGCTTTAGCTTTTTTGTTTTCATGTTCTTATCTTAGTGGCAGCTGACAGTCTGCACACGCCTGTGTGTCTCTCTCTCTGTCCATAGCTGTGCTTTCTTACATTGCAACAGTGTCATTTCTGATATCATGTTTGTGTGTACAATGCAGCACATGCTCAACACAATGTAGTTATCTTCAACACAAAGTCCTGATTGAAATTAACTGAAGATATACACCTCAGAGAGTCCTACAGCACGGAAACAGACCCTTCGGTCCAACCGAGCTGAATAGGATCCCAAAATAAACTGGTCCCAACTGCCTGCTCCTGGCCCATATTCCACCAAACCTTTCCTATTCATGTATTTACCTAAGTTGCAACTATGCCTGCATCCACCACTTCCTCAGGAAGTTCAACCACCCTCTGTGTAAAAAAAACTGTCCCTCATGTCTTTTATAAGTCTCTCTCTCCCTTCACCTTGAAAGTACGTCCCCAGTCTTGAAAGGCCCCCTTCTAGGGAAACGAAACCTACTATTAATCCTATCTATACCATAGAGTCATAGAGATGTACAGCATGGAAACAGACCCTTCGGTCCATCCCGGCAAGATATCCCAACCCAATTTAATCCCACCTGCCAGCACCCGGCCCATATCCCTCCAATCCCTTTCTATTCATATACCCATCCAAAAGCCTTTTAAATGTTACAATTGTACCAGCCTCTACCACTTCCTTTGGCAGCACATTCCATACACGTACCACCCTCTGCGTGAAAAAGTTGCCCCATCGGTCTCTTTTCTATCTTTCCCCTCTCACCCTAAACCTATGCCCTCTAGTTCTGGACTCCCCCACCTCAGGGATGAGACTTTGTCAATTTATCCTATGCATACCCCTCATGATTTTATAAACCTCTATAAGGTCATCCCTCAGCTTCCGAAACTCCAGGGAACACAGCCCCAGCCTGTTCAACCTCTCCCTATAGGTCAAATCCTCCAACTCTTTAGATTAGACTTACAGTGTGGAAACAGGCCCTTCGGCCCAACAAGTCCACACCGACCCACCGAAGCGCAACCCACCCATACCCCTTACCTAACACTACGGGCAATTTAGCATGGCCAATTCACCTGACCCGCACATCTTTGGACTGTGGGAGGAAACCGGAGCACCCGGAGGAAACCCACGCAGACACGGGGAGAACGTGCAAACTCCACACAGTCAGTCGCCTGAGTCGGGAATTGAACCCGGGTCTACAGGCGCTGTGAGGCAGCAGTGCTAACCACTGTGCCACCGTGCCGCCCACAACATCTTGCAAATCCTTGTTACTCTTTGTTAAAGGTCAGATGATTATGGCAAAGTGGAAGGGATTTGTAGATGATTGCATTTCAACCAAAACAGTCACTTTATCATGAGACTGAACTCTCAAGTTCTAGATTGTCCAGCCATGAGAAACAACTTCCTAGTGTCTACCCTATTAAACCCCTTCAGAATATTGTGTGTTTCAATGAGATCACCTCTCATTCTCCAAAACTATAGAGAGTATAGATTCAGTTTACTTAACTTCTCATTGTGGGATAACCTTCTAACCTCAGAGAAAAATAACTAAGCATATTTAAGCACCTTCAGAATTAGCATAATCCTCCTTTTAGTTGTTACAATCCTATAATTTTACAGTTAAATTAGGAAATGAGTCACTTAGAACAGAAATACTGTCACTCAATTATACCTCACCAAACTTTTGTTATAAGTCTTTGTGCTGTAATTACAATGTATAGGTGACTGATGAAATGATAGTACAGTTCATAAGTCTGTGCAAATTGCTGCTTGTTTTTTACATGGATCATAATATGGTGTAACAGCAGACAACTCTGAAAAATACTCAACAAGTCTAGCAGCATCTGTGAAGAGAAAAATTGAGCCAATGTTTCAAATCGATGACCTTTTGTTACAACTCGGAGATGTCGGAGATGAATAGTTTTGATTGAAGTCTAGAGTCAGTAAA
Source organism: Hemiscyllium ocellatum (assembly GCF_020745735.1). Taxonomy (NCBI): domain Eukaryota; kingdom Metazoa; phylum Chordata; class Chondrichthyes; order Orectolobiformes; family Hemiscylliidae; genus Hemiscyllium; species Hemiscyllium ocellatum. The sequence continues at coordinate 51,499,155 of NC_083420.1, forward strand.
AAGGAAAGAATTAAAGGTTAAATCTGTGATCGGGATTAAATAATCAGGATCGCATTGACAGACTGAAAGGAAGTGTTCAGGAAAGTAAATAACTAAAGTACATTTGGTCTCCCCTTTGTAAATGTTACTAAAGCACACTTAATTCTGCTGTTCTGCTCTGTCCATTTAAACATCCTTTAAACCAAGTTTTTATTTCAAGCTATGTCTCATAATCTGTCACTTTACCATATGTGTTTTGTCAGTTATTGCAAGTCTCCCTCTCTTTTGTTCACCTCTGTACCCATAATCTGAAGTGATGTTGTCTGAACAATCATAGCCTTGTAGAATGCATGTAGTGCAGAAGGGGGTCATTCTCAAATCTTTCTACAACAGCAACTCACACAGTCCCACTCACCTGCCTTTCCCTAAAGTCCTGCAATTTCTTTCTCTCTCCCCAGTGTCTGAACTGAATCTGCATGCATCACACTCTATAGGAAGTGCATCTCAGAACTTTACTATTCAAAATAAAATGAGGTTTTACTTTGTCAATCACTGGTGTGATCCTTTCAACATTAGGAATAATTTCTCACTATCCGCTCTGCCCAGACCCCTCATAATTTTCAACTGTCAAATCCATTGAGTATATTTCCGTGTTTGTTTTGTATCCCAATGTCTGCAATGTGTCTTTGTTATAAACTATTTTTTTTCACGATTTGGAGATGCTGGTGTTGGACTGGGGTGTACAAAGTTAAAAATCACACAACACCAGGTTAAAGTCCAACAGGTTTAATTGGAAGCACACTAGATTTCAGAGCAACGCCCCAATCACCTGATGAAGGAGCGTCACTCCGAAAGCTAGTGTGCCTCTAATTAAACCTGTTGGACTATAACCTGGTGTTGTGTGATTTTTAATTTTTTTTCACAATAGCCACACATGTATACCTATTATACATGTTGCCATATATTCCTTTCACCTCGCAACAGTGCTACAACTGAGAAAGCTTTAGTCAACCACCAGGGCTGGAAGGTAAAACAGATGTTGATGTCTTTGAGACTCACCTGAAAGTGGTGAGTGAGACTGCCAGTCTACAATAAATCACTGCCACTAGAGGGAGACAATGAGGTCAATCATCTCGAACTCAGACAGTGACCAGAAAACAGAGATGGATGTACCACCTGGTGAAGGAGCAGCGTTCTGAAAGCTAGTGCTTCCAAATAAAACTGTTGGACTAAAACCTGGTGTTGGGTGATTTTTAACAGAAATAAGCACATAATTGTCTTTGAATTGTTCTGGTGCTGTATTATCAGCTTTGTAATACCACACACTGGGCTTTGTTTAGTTCAGATTCCAAGAGGAAAATACTCATGCAGCAACTAACAACAACACATATCACACCTTTAAGAGGGGGAATGGCCGAACATCCTTCACAAGAGTATTACCAAGCCATCTAAGAGAAAATGAGGATAGATGATTCAAAACCTAAAGGGAAGTTTTAAGGACTGAGTTAAAGGAGATAAACAAGGTAGAGAAATAGAGAATTTGAGGGAGGGAATGGCCAGAGATTGGCACTGAGGTAGCTCAAAGCTGGGAAACTGATTGTGGAAGTATAAAAATGGATGAGTAAAAGCAATAACCGGTGGTGGTAGTGGTGATGGCTGGTGGCGGGGGGAGGGGGCGGTGGTGAGGGGGGGTGTTGGTGAAGAGGGAGGGGATGGAGAGAGTTGTGGGCCTGAAGTGGGTTACGGAAAGAGGATGGTCAAGGCCACAGAGGGACCTGAAATGACAATTTTTAAATTCGGCATGATGTTGCAACTGTAGCTAATGAAGTCAGTGAGTACGAGAGAATAAACAGGGCCTGGTCGGCATTAGGACATGGGCAGAAGAGTTTCGGATCAGTTTAAATGTATGTGAAGGTATGGAAATGTATGGAAGACCAGCATTGAAGAAACAAAAGCAGAAATTGCTGGAGGAACTCAGCAGGACTGGCAGTACCTGGAGAGAGAACTGAAGAAGGCTCGCTGGATTTGAAAACTCTGTTTTTTCTCTCTCTCCACATGCTGCCAGACCTGCTGAGTTTCCCCAGCAATTTCTGCTTTTATTTCAGATGTCTACAATCCACGACTCTATGTTTTATTTCAGCATTGGAGTAATTCAGTTTGGAGATAGCACAGAAAGGAGGTTTCATTGTAATTTCTTCCAACCTCTTCCGTTGGGCAGAAGTTACAAAAGCTTAAACATGTGTACCAACAGATTCAAGAACAGCTTCTTCCCTGCTGTTACTAGACTTCTGAATGCACCTCTCAAGTTTTACATTTAATGTTGATCTTGCTGTTTGTGCACCTTCCCTGCAGCTGTAACATTGTATTCCTTGCTCTGTTTTATTACCCTAATGCACTTTGTATGGTATGATCTGCCTCTACTGCACACAAAACAAAATTTTTCACTGTACCCAGGTACATGTGACAATAATAAATTAAATCAAAAACTCAGTGGTGGCAATGGATAATGTTAGAGAGAGAGAGGTGGATTTAAACAGTTTTGGCAATGGGGAAGACATGGGTTCAGGAGTTCTGCTCAGTAAAGGAAGAAACTGCATTTATGAAGTGGCCTTTTGTACAGCCTCAGGACTTGAAAACGCCCTTTACTTTTATAAAATGAAACAGCCAAATTGAACGCAGTTCCCCACTAACCATCAATGACTGGATCAGCTGTGTCGCTGATGTTGGTTGAGGGACAAATAGTAGACCAAGTTAAAAATCACACAACACCAGGTTTTGGTCCAACAGGTTTATTTGGAAGTACTAACTTTCAAACTTGTTGGACTATAACCTGGTGTTGTGTGATTTTTATCTTTGTCCCCTCCAGTCAAACACTGGCACCTTCAATCAGGACAAATAATAGGCAGCATCCCTTCTTGAAAGTCCTAAATCTTCCCACAGAGTGTCAACACCGACTACCGAATCCATCTGCTTTATCCCAGGGCTAGATCAATAGAGAAGGGTTTTGTTTACTGGGGTCTATCCCTGGGCTAAGGGAGTCGGATTGGGAGTACGAACAGCTTGAAGCAGGTCAGAACCATGACTCTCCCAGAATGGTGATTGAAAACAAAGGGGTTGTATTTCAAAGCTTCACTTCAAGGGAGACTCCAACACAAAGAGCCTGTTGTTACAATCTACCCTGCACACCTACAGGCAGCTGTTTTCAAATAGCTGCCTGACATATGTGACTAGTAAGCAGTTTTAAATGTATAGCTGACAACACATTCCCATTTTAAGAAGGATTATAGTGCAGGAGCACAGCAGCTGCTAAATAAACACTAAATCGACTATAATCAGAATAATTTCTATTGTATTTAGCATTGGCTGGAGATGATGATCTAGTCCAGGGGATTAAGGTCCAATGTATGATCGCACTTTTGAGATTTAAAGTTTGGGAATTTAAATAAACAACTCCCCCATCACCCCCCCTCCTTATTAGGGTATGGGTCAGCCAGAATAGCAAAGTTCAGGGAGGTTTATGGGACCAGGATAGTAAAAATAATCCCATGTTTGTTCACTTATTGAACATTTTTCACAGTCTTTGCAATTTTTTTATATAGAACTGTGGGAGGTTTTCTTGTAAAATAAAGGGGCATAAAATATCCAAGTCTTCATATTATTTTATATGCATCATATATAATTAATTCTAAGATAAAGCGTGCAGAAACAAAAAAGATTTTTTTTATCCTCCAGTCACAGCTCTGTCAGGCAGCCACACACAGCCGGCCCCAGGCTGGAAGTTGCTGGTCTGTTTTCTCTGCTCTCGGTTGAGGGTTCAATCTGAATCTTTCAGCAAGAATCGATTTGTTGGCGCCTGCAGCACTTAGCCTGCCGCCACTGGCTGGCTGACAGACACTAAAACTGGGAATGAATCTTAGAACTGCATCCCTGTCAGGTTGAACAGGAAATGTGTCTGTTTGCTCTGCTTCGCCTGGCTATAATGAAACTGTTAACCCATTTAAACCTCTCTGCTGTTGGTTAAATCAATTCCATTAAATGTTTGTCTCACCATCACACTGATCATCATTTGGTTTGCTGATAGCAGGCATAATATCGGAGGCCTACTCCTGTCCAGGATTATGTGTGCATATGGGGTTAGCACATATGTGTGTAACAGTAAATATAGCCTTGTATGTGTCAGGGATGTCTTTGGTTTGTTTAAATAGAGTCAAACTCCAATGTTTGTTTGTTTCCTTGACATGGTACTGTACAGAATCAAACTGCATTTTTGACTACATATCAAAGATTTTTTATGAATAAAGTGTATTTTTGAAATTTAAAAAATTGCATGGAACAAAAACAAATACTTGCATTAATTTAGCACCTTCACAACCTTGAGACATCTCTACCTGCTTTACAGCGATTCTAAATGCTTAGTCACACTGGCTACATTCATAAATGTCACTCTATGGGTGCAAGCTCTTGAATTAGATATGATTTGGAGGTGCCGGTGTTGGACTGGGGTGGACAAAGTTAAAAGTCACACAACACCAGGTTATAGTCCGACAGGTTTATTTGGAAGCAATGCTTCAAAAGCTAGTACTTCCAAATAAACCTGTCGGACTATAACCTTGTATTGTGTGATTTTTAACTTTGAATTAGATACATAGCTTGCTGTATAAACAGTAAATATCTAATAACCAGGTCTGTCGGACTGTAAGACACAATCTTTCGCTTTTCTCTGATCATGGGGTGTGAGGATATCTCAGAGCAGATGGGGAGAAACTGTTTTTACTGGTGAAGGGATTGAGAATGAGAAAGCACAGATTTACAGTAAAGACATTGGTAAAAGAAGCAGAAAAGACATAGGGGGAAACCTTTCTCGCGCAGCGAACAATTAAGGTTTGGAATGCACTGCCTGAGGCTGTGGTCGAGGCAGGTTCAGTGGAAGCATTGAAAAGCAAATTAGATTGTTCCAAAATGGAAGTTGGTGCATAGCTATGGGGCGAAGACAGGAGATTGGAACTTGGTGAATTGCTCTCTTCGAGGGCCAGTGCAGAAATGCTGGGCTGAATGGTCTCCTTCAGAGCTGTAATAATTCTGTGATCTCAGCCAGACCCTTGTGGTCACACCCTCCAGTCCAATGTAGTAACACTAATGGGATAATAGATTTCTCAGTACCATTAACCACACTACATCAAACTCTGAGCTCTCATGCAGCAAACAAACTGGCTGACCCACACGTATATACATAGCCAATAATTTTATGTGGCATTGGTTAGTTCCATGCAACATTGTGCATTGATAACAAAAATAATTTTGCTTGTGATCTGGTGCCTTTGCAAATATGGAAAATGTTGTATTGCTTATGAACTTCCATGTGCCTGTATGCATTTGTGTGTGTGTTATATATGTGCGTGCATTTCTGTGTATATGTATTTGTGTGTATATGAGTATTTTTATGTGTTTGTGTGGCTGTATGTGTAGTGTATATGTGTGCATGTGTCCTGGCGTGTATGTATTTGTGAACGTGTAAGTATTTGTATGCATATTTGTGTGTATTTCTGTGTATGTTTTGTATGTGTATATATTTCCATACAAGGGTAACATCCATTAGATACTGCCCTATCCAGTTCACAAAAAAGAACTGATTTATCACACATAGAAAAACCATGCTGTTTCTCTCTGATCTCTGTAAATTTGGCCAAATGCTCATTCACCCTGTCTTTCATGATAAATTAACTGACAGTCAATTGGTTTTCTTTCTCCACCTTTGTTTCATGATAAAGACACATTTGCAATTTTCCAACCAATAGTACAATTTATAAATTAAGAGCGACATGTGTACACATATACATTTGTTTGTATATGTGTAACATTGCTTTGTATGTGTGCGCTTTTCTGTAAGTTGTAGGTGTAAGGATGCATTGTTTTCTACCCCCTGGTCTAAACTCCATCCCTAACTATGAAATCCATCCCTCCCTCTGTCAGCAGATTGAAGTTAAGCCAGCCTGGTTAGAAGTCTTGTGTGACATTTGACCCTGAGATGAGGTTCGAGTTCATATTCATGACATCCACCAAATTCTGTTTTTATAATACACTTGTCTTAGCCCAGCTCAGATCATCTGAGTGTTGACACCTTTATTCACACCTGTATTTGTAAACTTGATGATTTCAAAGTACTCCTGCCTGCTTTCCCTGATCTCCATAAACTTGAATTAATTCAAAACTCTGCTGCCTGTATCAAACTCGCAGCAAGTTCCCTTCCCCTGTTGTGCTCACTGACCTAGCTTGGTACCCAGTCATGTTGTGATTTTAAAATTCTCATTCTTGTTTTCAAACCCTGCCATGGCCTCCTTACCCCTCCCTATCTCTGTGATCTTCTTCAACCCCATAACTCTTTGAGGTATCTGCAATCCTTTAGTTCTGACCTCCTGTATATTTGGGTGGTGAAAACAATGCATATACATCTTCACTCACATAACTGCACACCAGTCATAATTGCTACCATTGGTGGCCATGTCTTCAGTTGCGTGGGTCCTAAAGCATTGACTTTCCTCTCTGCAATTCTCCACCTGTCTATCTGACTTGTCTTGTTTAAGACATTTTTTAAAACCTTCCTTTTTGACTAAGCTTTTGGCTATCTGCCCTATTACTATACCTCCTTATGTGACTTATTATCATATACATATATATATACTATATATATAAAATGTATATACTCTTGTGAAGCAAGCTGGGATTGTTTCATTACTTTAAAGACACCATATAAGTTCTTATGTTAGATGCATCTATTCATGTAAAAAGTGAAGCTTCCACAGTCCTACTGACCTTGGGTGCTCTCTCACTAGAGAGAGACAACTGATAGTGGTCTAAGTGAGAGTCAGAAAGAGAGTTCCTCATATAACCTAAGCTAATGCAGGAATTGAACCCATGCTTTTGGCATTACACTGCATTGTAATGCCAGCCGTCCAGTCTATTGAGCTAACCAATCACTTATCTATGCATGTGTATTTGTTAATCTTATTATTTTTTACAACATACTTGGAAATATATCAAAAGAATCAATATTGTCATGAGCTGTGTGATTTGAATATGTGCAATAACGTTACATCCGCAACTATCCTTTCATCTTCAGAGAATAACCACAGGAAGCCATTACAGTTCTCAGCAACACTGTAAACTCAGTGCTTGAAAGAAAACTTTTATCTAGATACGAAGATCTACTCAGAGCTCAATCAGAAACAAGGTCAAAAAATCCTGCTACATCCTATTAATTATGATTTCCATTATTCTGAACACTATGTACATAACAGATTATACCATATCGCAACATTGACCACACCCAGATAGAAACACATTTGGATCAAATAATCACAAACATCCTTCTCTAAATATATACAAGAATATTAAATGCAAAATGTGAAACATTGTAATTATTACAACCAAGTATGTTGGAGCATATTGTCTCTATGTTTTCTGTCTTAACGAATCCAATAATCAAACCAGATATTTAAAATCTTCACTCAGTCAATTGTTACTGACAATTATACTTTATCCACATGAGGTTTAGAATTAACAAAAATCCCTATCACAAAGCTGATCCTTTTTTCCTGAAAGCTGTTCCTTTCCTCAAGGATACTATGTCCTTGATTTTTTTCAGAGGGGTCATAAAACACTGCTGGCTCCAAAATGGCTGGGTTGGGGACAGAGATAAAAGGGTGTTGAGAAGCCTCTTTGTTTATGTGTAAACAGATGAGACTTCAGGCCAAGGTTTAAAAGTGACCTGTATAATGAAAGGTGAGTGGTCAGTTCTGAAAGCTAAACTTAAGTTTGAGGGAGTTCAGCAGTGGGCTGAGTGGAAACAAGCTGCTAAACTCTTTCTCCTACTGCCCTTCTAACTTCGGCCTGTAAGCTTTTGCTTCATTTTCACTGTGTTTAAGAGGTTTGCTTATTGGGACTGTTGTGTATATTAGGAATGGTATAATTAAGTCTAGTTCAGACAGACTGAGTTCTGTAGGGGTTCTTTATTCTGTTCTTTGCGTTTCATTGTGTAATTTTGTGAATACATTTTTGTCTGTTTTAAAACCTGGTAGTCAACCTTGAGAAAAGGAACAACAGCTTTTAGGAAAAAAGGACCAGCTTTGTGACAGGGATTTTTGTTTATTCTAAACCTCATACGGTTAAATTAGAATTGTCAGTAACAGTGACTGAGTGAAGATTTTCTATCCAGCAAATAATTTTCACTGCACACTTACTGAAACAAATTGCAAGGCTACCTGCTTAAGAATGTTTGAGTGGTCTGGCCTAGTCCATAACATCTCCAAATGGAGATTTCTCTAATAAAATAGTAAAATTATTAATTTATCATACATCAAAACTTATTGAACGAAGATGCAAGTAAGATTAACAAATAAGAAGTCCGAAAGTGCCATTATTTAATCTTTTAACAAACGTAGCACTGTCCACATACTTTAAATTTAATTCCTCAAAAAATGTTATTAATGAAGCACCTTCATAATATAATATTACAGAGTGGTGCAAGGAATAAGAATATATTTGGAAGCACTAGCTTTCAGAGCGCTGCTCCTTCATCAGTTAGCTGGTGAAGGAGCAGTGCTCCGAAAGCTAGTGCTTCCAAATAAACCTGTTGGACTATAACCTAGTGTTGTATGAATTTTAACTTTGATCACCCCAGTCCAACATTGGCACCTCATTTTCATTACCTAATGCAATCTGATCAATCTGCTTGTGCTTCCTTTCCTTGACATGTGTAATAACATTGTTATTAATAACTCTGTCCAGTGCATTGTTAGGACATTTAATCATTTTTAGGCTAACACATTAAGATTCACTTTGTACAACCATGGTCTTATGGGTGGCACAGAGGCTCAGTGGTTAGTGCTGTTGCCTCATAGGATCTGGGCTTGATTCCACCCTCAGGCAACTGACTGTGTAGAGTTTGCACATTTTCTGTGTCCATTTCCCCTGGCTGTTCAGGTTTCCCCCCACAGTCCAAAGATGTGTAGGTTAGATGGATTGACCATGTGAAATTGTCTGTACCATGCAGGCTAGGTGATTAGTGATGGGAAATTCAGGGATAGGTAGCTAGGTGGGGTGCTCTTCATAGGATTGGTGTGGACTTGATGGGCTGAATGGCCTGCTTCCACTATAGGGTTTCTAGTTATAGTATATTGCAAATCAGTAAAATTTACAACTCTTATCTAAATCTTGCAGCACTGTTTTTACTTTCTGCTCCTCAAAGGCTCTGCCACCCTCACAATGAGAATGGAAGAAAGAAGAAGAAAGAATGACTTAAACTGATTGAGTTGTGTAACTGATAAAAGTTGAATTAATCCAAATTAGCAATATTGACAACCAAAGATTTTGAGAGTCCTTTTACTCCTCCTCCATTTGCAATGACGTGGTGGTTAGTCTGACATCGTGTGAAACTTGTCTATTGTCTGGTAGAGAGCCTCAGGCATATTTGGACGGATGCTTCAGTTGATAACCCTTCCACCTCTGAGTCAGTGGATTGTGGGTTAATTGGATTTGTGCTCCAGCGCAGTAAGGAAGGGCTAATACACTTGGTGAAGTCTATTTTGAAGCATTCCCTCTCAGATTAACATAAATGACTATTTTGAAGGAGAGTTGTTCTAAATGTCCTGGCTAACATTTATTTGCCATTCAACAATACCATCAAGTGAGCTGGCTGTTTATTTCATTGCTATTCATGGAATTGTGTGCCATGCTTCCTACATTCCAATAGGGATTGCACTTCAGAATTACTTCACTGGCTATAAAGTGCATCGTGAGGTTAGGAAAGGTGACAAACTAACTCAAAGCCTTTGCTCTATTGACCTGTTATAGCAATCGACAAAAAACAATCCAATTGTTATCTGGTTGCTATATGTTCTTGCTTTTAGGCATTATTGGAAGCTTTATGTGACCCTATGTCAGTGACATAGAGCAGACAATACAATGCTGCCATCCAATTTTAATTAAAAGATCTTTGTTCCCAAATCTTCAATCAACTGTTGGGTATTACAGTGCAGATTCGTGTGAAGCACTAATTTTTCTTCTCTGACTCCCTTGAAATGTTTTGTTCACAACTTATAGATTGTTTGGGACAGAACTGCATATTAAATTGTGGGCAGCCGGATTGCAGCTGATATTATGATTCTATCCCCAAGAAATTGTTAATTAAGCATGTTTCTCTCTGGTGCTTTAATGAGTGCTGCCTGGCACTGGGCTGAGACATAACAGAGTTACAGTTTCCATCTACCTCCACTAGCTACAGGTGTCATTGCTGGGGACAGGGGGATTCAGCCAGGAGAAAAAAGAAAGGTCTTTAATTTCAAAAAATATACTTTATTCATAGAACTGTTGTTACATGCATACATAGTCATTGAACCAGTTCGCTTCTGTCCATTAGCATATGAAGGAACAAACAGATATTAGTGTTTGTTTCTATCCAGCAAACAGACTCAAGACATTTGTTGTTTGTACAAGATTACATTCACATACATTTGAGGCACCGGGAGATCCAATAACTGAACAGACCCCCATTGAACCTCGGCAGAAACAACTGAGATGCTTGTCTTTCAAGTTTAATATAGCTTGCATTTTATATAGCATCTTTAATCTCATCAAAACAGCACCTAGCACTTTACAGTTAGTGAAATAATATTGAATTGTCATGCCTGTTGCAAAGCAAGGTATAAGGTAACTGGTTTTCATCGAGCAGGATCTGAATATCTGGTCGAGGAATAAATATTGAGCATAACACTGGAACCATCTTTAAAATGTTCAAAGGGCTCCTTACATGAGGTGGGGCTGTTGTTGTCTCACCAAGAGAGCTCAGTACTCCATGGTACAGAGAATGCTGGAGAAACTCAGCAGGTCTGTCAGCATCTCGAAGGTCACCAGGTTGATTCTGGAGTTGAGAGGGTTGGGTTATGAGGAATGATTGAGTATACTGGGACTATACTCATTGACATTTAGAAGAATGGGGAGGGGGAAATATTAGAGAAACATACGGCATTATGAAGGGAATAGATGAGATAGAAGCAGGCGGGTGAAACTAAAACTGGGGGCATAGCCTCAAAATAAAGGGGAGCAGATTTAGGACTGAATTGAGGAGGAAATTGTTCCCCCACAAGGTTATGAATCTGTGGAATTCCCTGCCCAGTGAAGCAGTTGAGGGTACCTTGTTGACTTTTTTTAAGGCACCAATAGATTCATGAATGGTACAGGAATTAAGGGTGATAGTGAGCAGGCGGGTAAGTGGAGCTGAGTCCGTGAAAAGATCAGCCATGATCTTATTGAATGGTGGAGAAAGCTCCAAGGACCAGATGGCCGACTCCTTGATCCTGTTTCTTATCAGAGAGAAACTGAATGAATGTTTCCAGTTTGGTACAGCAGCTTTGAGTTTTGTTCTGAAATGGCGCTATACAACCTCCTAACTTAGAGGCAAGGCTAGTACACACTGAGGCACCAATGGGCAGCAGGTCTAACACGGATAGAATTTGAGCCCAGTACTCATCGTTAAAGGAAAAAGCAAAGCTTACTTGAGTGGTTGATGGCCATTCAGCCCCTCAAACTAGCCCTGCCATTCAGCTAAATCAATGCTGATTCCACATCTTAACCCCATTTTCCCACCTTGGTCCCATCCCTTTTAAGAGGCAGAAGAAACAAACACTAGGATATGGAGGGAGGGAGTCTATTCTATAAAAATGGTTTACAATGAGGCATAGACTGCGAGAAGGCGGCTGCTCCCCGGCCGGCGCCAGTCTGATGCAGTTTCCAGTCAGCGACTGGGCCTTTTATAAAGGAAGATGGCACAAGGCAAGCCATTCGACCCGTCGCTTCCAGGACAGCAAACCCACCGTCTTGTGTCTACCTGCACGAGGCAACAATTTACCTGCCCTGTCCGATCACACCTCCCGTCTGAAAGGTCCAGGCAACAACAACAGATTGAGGGCGTGAGCAGGTCACAATCCATTTGTTCAGGTTCTACGCCAGCCTGATTTGTGGAGTTGAGTTGTTGCGAGCTGGGATAGAGGAGCTCGGTGTTTGTGAGAGAGCATCGCAGAGGTAATCTTCGTGTTTGGTCAAAGCAGTGTGGGTGTGATTCTGCTAACGCAGGGGCAGAGTGTGCTGGAAAACGTGGTTGTAATAATGGAGATTAAAGCCAGTTATGTGAAACGGTGCAGAACTGGGAACCATGGAGAAAACAGGCAACTAGTCTAATTCATGTCCATTGCCGCTCCCCGTGGGCATAATTGCAAAGGGAAATGTAATTCATTCTGTAAATTGCGGTTGTTGATGCTTATGTTGTCTGCATTTTCCCGCAGTTTCTCTTTTTTTGTATTCTCGCGTGTAGCTTGACTCCAGCCCTAGATGGATTGTATTAACCAAGTGGGTGCTGCCAAGGGGAGGTAGCTATGAGACCAAGGGGATACGGTCCATCCCACACCCCCGGCATGACCTAGAATGAGGCACCAGGGAGCTGGGAGTGTGTGTTTATCCCTTTTGCAGTTCAGCGCTGGCAACTCTGGTGTCTGGGGAGTGGGAGCAGAGGCGAGCGGGAGAGCTGAGCTGTGTAAATCCTCTCCCTGAGCACTACATTCTGAATGGATTGCCAGTGCCATTAATAGATTACCACGAAGGATTTGCATTTCCGAAAACGAGAGGGACAACATCCGTATATATTCAGTTCAAACTTGCTTTCTGGTCCACAGGAGCCCTCAGTGGATGCTTCAGTTTGAGTCAGGTGTCGGCTGCCTGTAAAAGTGCCTTTTCCAAGCTCAGGTGAGTTAATGCTTTCCTTTACAAACAAAACCTGCGTTTAGAAGCGAGGCCTGGCGATTATCGGTGTAGCGAGCAAATGTTGCAGATTCGCCTGGTACAAATGTAACACCGACTTTAGCAGCAGATTCCCCCGCACCGATTTTAATGCGTTATCATTAAACACGAAAAGACCCGGAATGCGCCCAGTCTCTGTCTGGGACCGACGAACTGAATATCTCCAATCTTGTGATAATTCTCAAGCCCCACTCCCCAATGATACCCATCCCAGCATTCATGTATACCCAACATCACTGTGCAATGTATACACACAAACACACATAAATAGACGCATGTTTCTGTACATGTTTCTACATATGTTTCTCTATATCTATATATTTTCGATATATAGATGTTTCTGTATGTGTCTATATGTTTCTCTATATCTGTTTTTCTATATACACGTTTCTGTCTGTTTCTCTGCACGTTTTTATATATATATTTGCTTGTGTTTCTATATATCTCTATATCTGTTTTTACCTGATTCTGTTTTTCGATATCTCTGTTTTTTAAATATACATTTCTGTTTATGTATTTCTATATATGTTTCTCTATATCTATATAGTTTTCGATGTTTCTCTATATGTTTCTCGTTATCGAAATGTTTTTGTTTATGTATTTCTCTATACGTTTCTCTATATCTATACATTTCTGTTTGTGTTTCTTAATGTATGCCTCTCTACACCTATGTTTCTATACCAAATAAAGACCGAACCGTTGCTCTCTGGGTTGTATTCAGATATGGCCTTCTGATTTTTTTATTTAAATATTTCTTGAGTCAAACAAACAAAATAAACGGGAGATGAGATCCACAGGGAGGTGAACAGCCGGCCGGAAATCAGGATTCTGTATTGTACGTGGTTCATCGTTGTGACAGTATCCCCCCAGAAAAAAAACAGCCCCCACATTGTGGTCAGCGAGAATTAGACCTGGGAGCCGGGCGGAATAAATGCGGGACAAACCAAAAATAACAACACACAAAATCTCTGCGTTGTTTTAGTATTCCGCAAGTACAAATTAAATTCAACCTGTTTCCCTTGTGAACGAGTCCTGTATTGATCAGGCGCGCCCTGTCTTCTGAAGGGAGGGGGGAGAGGGAGATTGACTGAGTGCCGACCTCTGCCCAGACCCAGATAAATCGATCAGAAATTGATCAGCACCGTGCCTCGGCTCCAGCTTTGTCCACCAGTCATTGGTAAGCGGAAGTTGTGGGGAGAAAGACAGAATCAGTTGAAATGGATTCCTTTGTTCAGTAATGCCTGCACCCTCAATATGGGAGACGTGTGTGGATTAGAGGGGCGGGCTGGAAGAGAGTGAATTGAGGTTGAGTCTGGGTTGCCTTAGACAGCGATGGAGACAGGGGGCGCGGGCTATTGGAGGGAATGGATATAAAGTGCAGAAGCGAAAGTGAGGAGGTTTTACTGGCTTGTTGTGAGTGAAGGGTAACTGAGGGCAGGGTCTACACCAAGGCGGAAATGATCTCGGTGGCACCTTCAGATGCAGGGCAGAGGAGAAGGAGAGATGAGAAACCGGGAGCAGCAGAGTTGACCCTTTGTGCTCTCACCCGGTTGAGTTTGTTGAATGGCCATGAGAGATGTTCCCTGTGTTCAGACATTGACTATACGGTCGAGGGTGTGGTGCTGGAAAAGCACAGCAGGTCGGATAGCATCCGAGGAACAGGAAAATCGACGATGCCGCATTGCCCAGTATGTTTGAAAACTTTTAACCTAGCTTCGAAAGTAACGAGATGGACAATGACAAGACTAGTTTTAACCGGTGTTCACTCAACAGTGTTGGAATCCAGAGATGTTGGGGAAGTGTACGTGTACTGAAATTGGTTTTAAGTTAGCACCAGGGGATGCCAGCTCTTGGTTTTGTTATTCAGACATCTGCAGACTCCTGTTCTGACTGCTCCCAGCCTTGTTTCCTTTGTCAGGATCCAGCCCATAGGGGGCGACCTTGGCATCAGGCAGAGATTTTGTGCAGCCCAGCTCCATCACTTGTCCAGTGGGTTCACTCGGTAAGACAGAGGCAGAAGTAGGCCATTCAGCCCATCGAGTCTGCTTTGCCATTCAGGGAGTTCATGGCTGACCTGATAATCTCCAACTCCACTTTCCTGTCTTTTCCCCATAACCTTCAAATCCCTTACAGATGTCTATCTCAGCCTTGAATATACTTCATGACTGAGCCGCTAAAGAATCACACTTGTTGAATATCTCTAACCAATTAAGTATCTCCTCATTTTTGTTTAAGATGGGTAACTCCTTATTCTGAGATTATAGCCTCTATTCCTAGACAGTCCCATAATGGGAAACAACCTCTCCACAGCTACCCTATCAAGCCCGTAAGGATATCATATGTTTTGATAATGTCTCTTCTAATTTTTCTAAACCTCAAGAGTTCAGGCCCAACCTACTCAACCTCCTCTCCATATCCAGCAATAACCCAGTGAACCTTCCCTGGACTGCCTCAATGCCAAAACTGTTCACAATATTCTTAGTGTAGTCAAGTAGACCTACCTTCCGGGTGAAGCAGATACTTACCTGCATTTCGTTCAGTCTAGTCGACTGTATTGACAGTTCATAATGTGATCTCCTTTACATGTGGGGAGACAAAACACAACTGGGTGACCGCTTTGCTGAACACCCACCTTCTGTCTGTAAAAATGACCCTGAGCTTCCAGTTGCCTGCCACTCCAACACACCACCTTGTTCCCATGTCAACATTTCTGTCATAGGCTTGAGGCATTGTCCCAGCAAGGAAGAATAACAACTGATATTCCACTTGGGGACCCTGTAGCCTCTAGGATTTAACACGGAGTTCAATAACTTTAGAGTCTGATTCTGTCCTTCCATTTTTTTTAACCCACCCTCATACCCAGGTCCTGTCATGACATGGGTTGTCTTTAGCGCAACCGATCCATTCTCTCCTACTCACAGCTCTCATGATCACTTATTCAGCTTCTCTTCTGACCTGGTCAACTGTCAGCAATCCCCTTACCTTCCATTCCTTTCATCTCTCTCTCTCTGTGCTCCGTATCCACCTATTTGCTCACCTCTCCCCCACCTTCTCCAACATCGTTTTCAGCATAAATACCACTTTTGTCTTGCTGCCATCAGTTCAGATGAAGAGTCACTGGACTCTTTCTCCCCGCAGATGGGTTTCCTCAGTAGTTTCTGTTTTTCTTTCAGATTTCCAGCATTTGCAGTACTTTATACATCATTCCCTTTGAAATAAAGGCCAGCAGTCTTTTTGCCATCCCTGTTATCTGCTCATTTTTTTTGTGATTCTTGCATGAGGACACCCAAATGTCCTTGTTCTGTGGTTTTCTGCAGAACTTCTCCATTTAAATAATATTTAGCTCTTCTAATCTTCCTGCCAATGTGCATAAACTCACAGCTTCCCACATTATCTTCCACCTTTTTTGCCCACTTGCTTAACCCGTCTATCTCCTGTAGACTAGTTACAGGTTGCCATCCCAAAAATGTTCCCTTTATCCCAACTGCTTTTCCTCATCTAGTTAGCCAATTCTCTATTCATGTTAACAAACTGCTCCCAGTACCATGGCTTCATCTTATTAAGTAGCTTTATGTGCAGTACATGTTGAATATCTTTAGAAAATACAAATATATTGCATTTACTGGCTCCCTTTATCCTGCTTATTAGATCCTCAAAGTACTAAATAAATTTTGTCAAGCATGATTTTCCTTTCATGAGCCATGCTGACTCTGCTTCATTATGTTATGCATTTCTAAATGTTCGTGTATTATATCTTATTTAATAGCCTCTAACCTTCTCCCAATAACAGATGTTAACTTAACTGGCCCATTGTTATCGGTGATGAGAGTGTGGTGCTGGAAAAGAGGTCAGGCAGCATCTGAGGAGCAGGAGAATCGACCTTTTGGGCATGAGCCCTTCATCAGAAATGTCAATTTTCCTGCTTCTAAGATGCACTCTCCTTTTGATTGCTTCACATATCAACTCAAATATGGCCAGGCTGTTTTGACATCATTGAGAACTAGTGGTGAAATTGTTGAGTTCTGGTGAAAGATCAATGACCTCAAATGTTAATTTTATTTCCACTGAAGCTGGATGTATTCCCAGAGGCTTTGCTGTATGCCCTCCCAACACCAATTGCTTATTCCAATGTTACCATCACTGATGTGCTGACATGACCTGATGTATTGCTTGCCCACACCAACGAAAGAGCAAGCACCTTCTTAGTTACCTAGCTGGATGATGCTTGACTATCAGACTACCATCTTATAACACCTCTGTAATTCTCAGCTGTAAAATCATGCACATTTATTTAAATTGCCTGCTTAACTTGGTTGCACCAGGCAATGCCCAGATTATCTTCTAATGCCTGGAGACTACAATACAATATTTGAGGGTTGGCACTCCTAGGGAATTTGTTTTTAAGACAGCAAAGTGGTGTAGAAAACCTTTGTACCTTTAAAACTTATGCTATCATTGACTCTTTTACTCTGTTCAGATGGGGTTCAGGCAACCCGCACAAACCCATCCTTATGACAGATAGCTAAGAAATGGTTCAAGTGATGTCTGGAGATTGATTTCCTCAGAGCAAGTACAGAGCTGGCATCAGAGCTGATGATGTTAAAATGACAGTAAGAAACCACTGCTGGTGGAGTTCTTAGTGGTACTCTTTTTAAAAATTGCCATCAAATCTCTTTCTTACCTCCATAACCACTTGCAACCCTAAGAGATCTTAAGAGATCTCTGCACTATTCTAATACTGGTCTTTTGAGTAATCCTGGTTTTAATCACTCCATCACTGACTTAAGCTGTGATGAGGACCGAATTTCTGAAACTTCATCTGTAAAGCAGCTTTTCTTTCCTCCTTTAAGATGTTCCTTAAAATCTGCCTTCTTTATAACACTTTGGTCATCTGTCTTACCATGTTGTTCTGTGGCTTGGTATTACATTGTGTTTGATAACTTACCTGTGTTCAACATGCTGTGGAAGTGCTGCATCTGCTGGTGATGTGAATGAATTCGAGACCCTCCTTTTGCAGCCTGATAATTGCAATACAAACTCGTTAGCACAGTTGAATCCAATAGTTTTACTTAAGTTCAAATTACAGTCATAGAGTTGTATAGTGCAAAAACAGACCCTTTGGTCCAATTTGTCCATGCCAACCAGATAACCTAATCTAATCTAGTCCCATTTGACAGCATTTGGCCCATATCCCTCTAAACCCTTCCTATTCATATAACCATCCAGATACCCTCTGCATTTTGTACTTGTGCCAGCGTCCACCACTTACTCTGTCAGCTCATTCCATACACGCATCACCCTCTGCATGAAAAAGTTGTCCCTTAGATCCCTTTTAAAGTTTTCCCCTCTCACCTTAAACCTAATACTGATAGAATCATTCTCCACTCAGAGGATTTATAAAATCTGCTGGCATGGTGGGATTAGATTAATTTAGGATATCTGTTTGGCATTGACGAGTTGGACTCAAGGGTCTGTTTCCATGCCGTACAACTCTTGACTCCATGGTTATTTCCCACATCTCTAAGTAAAATTCTTGCTACATCTCTGATAAGTGAACAGAGACCCTTTCAAATCAGAAACTGTAGGTTTGAAGTGGTCTACCTCATTTCAAAGACTTCGTACTCCCTGAGAACTCTCACATTACTGAATAAGTAGTGCCCTCTGCACTCTATTTCAGTCCACATCACTCTGGTGTAATCAAGACATTTCATATGAGCTGGATTCAGATTCAAAATGAATAAATTCAATTTAGTTGGAGATATTAAACAAATAGGATAGATGTTGAGGATACAGTATAATTTTATCTATGATGACAGCAATAAAAGACTCAGTCTTTCAAAATTTCTAGCAGTAGATAGTGAGATTATTTGTTCACAAATTGCATGGACCTCTTAGGGTTCTAATGTACCCAATGTTTCTCCTCATTTCTTACTTCAGTCCCTTTCCCACATGTCTCTCTGGTAAGGGGTTTACTGAACCCCTACTGTCCCTGGAGCCCCCGACTTGCTGGCTGAATTTAATTGATATGCCATAAAGCAGAACAATGTTGATTCCATGATTGCTTCTCTGATAGATTGTTTCCAGATTAAATAATCTGAAACTGGGTGTCAGTCACATATTCCCAGTGAAGTCGTCCTGGCTCAGTGAACATACTAATAAATGGCATTCAATGGATGAAGACAAGGACCACTTCTGGAATCAGCTACGGAGGACCTGGGGGAACATGGTACAATTTCCCCAGGCTTGGCACGCCATTTATAGAGTGCACAAAACATGAATATATGTTTAAAGACAAAAACTAGGTCTATCTCTAATTATCTACATGCTGTCAAATACCTTGGAGTCGGCCATATAATTAGAAACAGGAAGTGGCTTTTACACATCGAGAAAGGTAGGCGAACATTTAGTGCAAAGAATTTTAGTTTTGATGAATGTGCATCAACAGTGTTGTCTCTGGCAGAACTTCCAAATAGGCCAGAGAGTGAGACTATCTGGTAATGCAAGTAGGATATGAGCATAGAAGGGGCAATATATTACAAATGGGTTTAATTCTATTCCTCTTCTGACAACCACTTCATTAACTAAAGTATAACATATTGTAATTATATGGCACCTTTTTCATTATAAAATGCCCTGGACACTTCACATGGATGTTACAGAAAATTGTAAAAGAGATATTCGATCCCAAAACCAAACACTTGACCATTGAGTTAAGTTTAATAGAGTCTCTTAGAGGAAGAAGGTGAGGCAGACAGGAAGTGAGGTATAGAGAAAGAACTCCGCAACTCTAGGCAACCAGAAGTGTGGCCAACAGTGGTACAGTGATTAAAACTGGGGATTCTCAGGGGGTCCGAATTCGATTAATGCAGGTGTAGCGAGGGTTGTGTGGCTGGAGGAGGCTATAGACATTGCAAAGTGGGAAAAAATTGCATTTATAAAGTGCCTTTCATGTCATGACAGGTAATGAAATACTTCTGAAGTGTAGTAACTCTCACCACAACCATCTGATGAAGGAGCAGCCTTCCGAAAGCTAGTGCTTCCAAATAAACCTGTTGGACTATAACTTGATGTTGTGTGATTTTAACTTTGTCAACCCCAGTCCAACACCGGCATCTCCAAATCATAACTCTCACCAGACAGCACAGCAAGTTAATTTGATAAGACCAGATAATCTGCTTTGCTGATGTTAGTTGATAGATAAATATTGTCCATAATATTGAGTAGAACCTCCCTGCTCTTTTTCAGCCAACACCTTGAGGTCTGTAATAAAGAGTGGCTAGGACCTTGATTTACCATTTTATCCAAAAGGCGAGAGTAGTTATTTTGACAAAAACTAGAGATTGACTTTGGGGTTTCCCTGATCTGGAGGACTCTGAATGATGACCGGTCTCCTGGGTATTTCCTAAGAAACGGATAATTATGTGGGAACGAGGGCAGGAGTGAACTGGGTAAGGAGTTTAGGGAAAAGATGTTCATTATTCAATGAACATTGGCAGGTGTTAAAAAATATAAGTGACTCAGCGCAGAGATGTACCCCAGTGAGGAAAAACGTAAGTGGGTGAACCAAGCATGGTTAGACAGGGAACTTAAGAATATCATTAAGTAAAAAACAACATCCAATGTATCAAAGGTTAGTGATAAATCAGGATTGAGAAAGTTTTGAAAGCAAACAAAATGTACAAAAATGGAAAAATAATGGTGTAAACAGCAAGTACATAAAAAAAACAGGCAGTAAGAGCTTCTTTAAATATAAGAGAGTGAGAGAGAGAGGAGACAGAGAGACATAACAGTGCACGGAGAGCCCTTACATACTGAAGCTGTGGGAGTAACATTGGGGAACCAGGGAATGGCAGACAAGTTAAATAAATATTTTATATTTAATAAATAAATCACTGTAAAGGATCCTAATAGCATTCCAAAATTACTGAATAATCAAGGATCAAAAGGAGGAGAGGAAATAAACACGACGGCTATCACTGGAGATTATTACTTGAGACACTAGTAGGTTTAAAGAATATTATTTAACTGGGGAAGGACTACAGGGAGCAGGAGCACAGTGGGTTTGGGGTCCTCATGCATTAATCATGTAAAATTAGCTTACAAGTTCAGTAGGTGATGAGGAAAGCAAATTAAATGTTGCCCTTGAATTTCAAAGTGAATGGAGCATTAAAATAAAGAGGACTTGCTAAAATTATACAAGGCACTGGTCAGGCCACAACTCTACATAGTTTTGGTACCTTTATCTAAGGAAAAATATACTGGCTTTGGAGGCAGTCTGAACAAGGTTCACAAGGCTGACCCTGGAAGTGGTGGATATTCTTTTGAAGAGAGGTTGAGTAGGTTAGACTTGTACTCATTGGAGTCCAGGAGAATGAGAGATGTTATTGAAGGATATTAGGTTCTTAGGGAACTTGACAGGGTAGATGTAATAAGGCTATTTCCCCTTGTGGGAGTGTCTATGACCAGACGGCATAATTTCAGAGGAAGGGATCTCCTGTTTAAGACAGAGATGAGGAGGAATCTCTTCTTACATAGAATAGCAAATCTGTGGAATTTTTTACCGCAGAGGGCTCTGAAGGCTAGATTGTTAAGTGTTTTCAAGAGTGCAATAGATTTTTATCAGAATTAGAGGTTATGAGCATAAACAAAGTTGAGGATGATCAGATCAGCCACGATCTCATTGAAGGTGAAAATAGACTCACTGGCAGTTCTGCTGCTATGTCTTATGGTCTTTTATGGCTTATTTGACACGTTATTCAGATGTGAAACTGTACTTAAACATCTTAATTCTGCCATAACAACACTGCACTTAAATATTTTGTTGATGTTCAGTCACCAAGACTCAAACATCCTTCCCATATTGATCAGATTTAAATTTCTTTTTTTTTTAAACCTGTTTTTCAGATTTTCTATCTCTCCTCTCTGTAAAGAAAACAATTAAAAACAATCGGTGGTCATGGAAGATTGGGACATTCCACAATTCAAGAAGGAAGTGGATAGTCTGAAGTACCAGCTGTCATATAAAAGGGAGATGTCTTCCAAAACAATCCCTGAGTAAGCTTGAAATTCTGTCTTAATGTTGTGACTAAGATGACAGATGAGAGTGAGAATGAAACACTGTCTCATTGTGTCTAATGGCATGCTCAATCCTTTGAAAAGGCAGCCCGATTGTTGCCTTAATGTTTTCATAGAATCATGGAAGTGTAAGTTTAACAGTATTTACAATTACAAAGGGCTTTGATCAGTTAGAAAATCTTTATGTTTATTTGGATGCTCATAGATGTAAGGTGGTCGTGAGTATCTCAAACAAAGTGTGCTCTTCATCCAGAATGTGGATCTTACCATCACACAAAATAGCTGCGTAGTACAAGTAAAAGCTAAACAAGTTGGGGGTGGGGGGTGGTGTATATGCTGGTAAGATTGGGTGATGTATGCAGCATAAACACCAGCATAGATTTATGTGCTGCAAAATTCTACACAACACATTTTCATTGTCGGACAAGATGAAACCCCCTTCTCCTATTAACGTTTACCGTTATTCCTCCTAACCTCAAATCGTATTAAGAGCAATTCAAATTCCACACTAGTAATTACATCTTGCCAGTTAACACATTTTCGATATGCTATTTTACTTTGAAAATCCAAAAGTATCAAATTCACATTCCGCCTCTTTGACTTTATAGTTGGCAATTTTCTCAAAGCATTTAATTAAATCAATTCAGCATGATTTGCCCTTTATAAATCCATGTTGACTCTCTCTGCATACTCATTATTTTATAAGATGAATGTCATCCTTTATTATTGTATCCAGCCGTTTTATATTGTTGCAGTGAGGGTAACTGGTGTACATGGAGCCAAAGTGGATAAATGGAGCTGGAATAGAGCTGGCCATGATCTCATTGAATAGCAGAACCAGCTAAAGGGACTGTCTGACCCACTCCAAGTTCCTAGAGTTTGAGTTAGTGTCAATGCTTTTTCATCACTAACCTCCCTCAGTGTTATGGGCCTTGTGTTTGGTCAATGTTAAACCCTTTGATCTTCTGAACAGTCAAAAACATTTTGTGTAATATTAATTATCACACTTCCATCATCCCTCTTGTAATTTTTGCTTTACCAATCTCTAAGTATAGAGGCAAAAATACTCTAATATCACAATCCTTCCTAACATCCTGCTGTAAATGAACCTGCACTTCTTCAAATATTAATGACTCCATTTGTAGCCAGAACTTGAAGAATGATAAAGAGTGAGAAATCACCAGGAGAGCAATTTGTGCTGCATCTCCCCAAAAACTGCACAAAATATGTACTTTCCTTTTAGTATAATGCGATGGTACAGAGCTGTGCATCCATTGGACTTTGATGGGTGAAGCTATTTAACATGTGAAGTATGGAGGGCTGGATAAGTCCTGGTGTGGGGTTTGAATTCATGACCTCAGTCTCAGATGAGAGTGTTATTAATGAGTGGAGCCGATACTTGTCCCACGCTGGCTGCAGTCTATAAAGTGGTTAATCCAGAAAAACGTGGCTTCAGTGATCTACCAACAGACTTGTGACAGAGCAGTAACTGCTAGGGTAATAATACAAAGCAGTGGAGTTGAGTTTCTGACCAGGACCATTCTGCATCGGAAAAATATCACATTCTACAACAAAGCAGAAACAATGTGAAGGATTAGATTCTCCAACTGCTCTTGTATTTGCTAGATAAGGATCAGAATTGATTGCAATCCAACAGCAGATTAATCGCCACCATCTCAGCTTTGAAGCATTAGTGTGATATTCAGCCATTAATCTGGCTAAAGTCACTGCTTCAGAATTCCCTGTTGTAGGTGGTTAAACCAGATCAGTCGGCCCATCAGTGTAATTGTTGGGTTAGGATATGTAGGTTCTGCGGTATGTGCTAATTGCTTTTGCCTTATGTTTGTGTACTCTTGGGGTTTGAAGGGTGGATATCTACTTCCCAGCTTTGCAGACCATCCTGACCTGGGTTTACGTTGCTTCCTCCTTCACTGTCCCTGCATCAAAAACCTAGAACCCTCAGCATTGTGGAGTCCCTAAAGCACAGGGACTGCAATGGTTCCAAGGCAACCTTCAAACACCTCTTCAAGGACAGTCATGGACAGGCAATAAACACTGGCCTTGCCAGAGACACCTTATTCCAAGAATGAATAAAGCATTTTGGATTGAGAGGGATAACTATAAACTGTTGATGTAGGTTTGGGAGCTGGGGAAGGGGTAACAGTTGAATGGGATAAGACGGATATTTGTTATTACAGAATTAGGGTTCAACACAGTCAGAAACCAAAAGAATTCTGCATCATTCAATATTGATATTTAAAATGGAACTCTGTTTAAAAAGTAAAAATATATCAATTATCAATACATGCACACCTGCTTTTCTGTTATATAATATCCAATCAGATTTTATTGTTGAATACTTATGAACCCACTCAAATAATATATTCTTCATAACCCACTACAAAATGAAATTGCTGCAGGACATCATCATTCTACATTTTTAAGCAACATTTAAGTTTTCAAATCCCAGGACCAGGTAATTTTGAAAGCAGGATCTCAATAGGACAGAAAACAAATCATAATGGGAATCATTGCTGTGCACTTTAACATGGTAGGAAATTTTTTATTTATATCAGTTTAGTCCCAGGACATTGCAGGGTAATGTCCTTAGTCCAGATATCTTCAGCTTAGGCTGGAATTGAACTTGGGTCCCTGGCATGGAGAGGCAGCAGTGCTGGCCACTGAGCCACCATTCCTTCACTGTGGAGTCAAACTCCTCAAATCCCTTATGTAACAGCATTTATGGGTATATCCATATCATATTAACTTCAGCCATTGACCACCATTCTTCAGGCAATTAGGAATTGGCCTAGCCACCAACATTCTATGAAATATTTTCTTTAAAATTAAGAAGTGCTGTTCTCCCAACTTTCCTGAGTACTGACTGATGTGGAGGTTCTGATCTACAGACACTAATAGCACTTAAACACCAATCAAATGGCCTTTTTCCAGTTAAGTGTTATTAAGAGCAGTGAACTGATAAGAGCATTGTGTATGGTTGTATAGTCCTCTTAAAGGGATGGGTGAATGGGAGTGTTGGTGAGGCAGACATCATTCAGAGTGAAAACATTGCTTTTTTTCTCATGCTGCAAACTGAGGCAGATTGTTTGGGGGAGTGTTTACTGACTCATTCACCCAGAATAGATTGGGCATAAAATCATGAGGAGCCTACAATTCTGATTGCCCGATGGTTCTCCCTCATACCCTGAAGATCAGTCTGATTGACAAACAGGCATGTAATCAGTGAGGGCTGTGGTAACAGGTAAGTTGGTGCTAGATTGTGGAAGAGGTTTGGGTGGTGGTGGGGGGGGGGGGGGCTTTGATCACAGTTACTTGGATTCATAGGGGCTGTATATTCATCAGGATATGGTGGGACCGATTGACTGAGATGAGAAGCTGACCACGGTCGGTGAAGGGGTGAGGAATTGGGTGGACGCAAGTGGAGGCTGAAGGGGACGTTAGAGGTGGCAGGAGGGAGGGGGTGTTGGAGATCCCAGGCTGGGGGATATGGACTGCAGGATTCTAGGGAAAGGCATCGGAGTTCAGTCTATGTGGGAGTTGGGTAAACTGGACGTCTTTGGGTTTAGTGAGTTTGGAGGCTGATGGGAGATTGGGATCAGAGGCCTCGGTTCAGGTATTGGGCTACAGGCTCAACTCCAGAAGGGGTACAGGTGGGAGGACGCTTCATCCCTGAATTCATCAAAGCATTACCTCGTAAAATCTTCTGGGTTAAATTCTGAAAGCCGGATGACAGTTAGGCTCGGAACCTGATTACATCACATTCAATGCTGCAGTCCATTTCCTTGCAGTAGCTTTGTCTCTGCTCCCATATCAAGATAGCATAGTTGAAGCAATGGGGTTGCAACTCTAACCCCACTTGATTGGCAGCAACCTATTATGAGATAAAGGAAATTAGTCATTGATGGCCTAGCATTATTGCTGCTTGCCCCAACTGCATCTAAAAGTATATCACTCGGTAAAAACAAAAAAACTGCAGATGCTGGAAATCTGAGACAAAGAAAAAGGAATAAGTGCTGCAGAAACTCAGCAGGTCTGGCAACATCTGTGGAGAGAAACAGACTGAACATTTCAAGTTCAACATGATTCTTCTTTAGAATGTTTGGCCTGCTGTAAATAATTTGTTCTGGCATTTATGACACACTTTTAGGGTAGGTGGGACTTGAACCCAGGCCTTCTGATCCAGGGATAGGGACACTATCACTGCACTACACTAATCCTACCCTGGCCTGCTGCATGACAACAGGAGTTGCTCCTGACTCGAGGACTCATCAATCAAACTTAAATCCATCACCACAGGTTAAACACGTACAAATGAAAACCATAGGTTTTGTTTAAAGTTCCTGTAGCTGAGAACGTGATAATGGATTGTTTCAGCACCAACACTCAAAAAAGTCGCAACTCTGTCAAAATAAAATCAGCAAGATCCATTAGGATAAGAGGTGGAACAATAACAAAGTACCAATAAACTGTACAGGGGCTCAATAGATTTTTTTTTGGATAGGTTAGGTTTCGGTGTCTTCTAGTTCCAAAAACCACCCAGAAAATGGTTTGAACATATGCAGCCATTTTGCACAGCATTCACAGAAGCATACCATTCAACAAAACTGATCTATGTTTCTATTTGACTTCCACATAAGCTTCCTTCCAGCCAAACAAACTCTAATACTTGTATAGCATTTTCAAGCAGCACTGTTAAAAATAACAAGGTAAGGGATAACACAGAAAAGGAACAAACTAAGCTTTGCAGTTACATACAAGTTCAGTCCATTCTCCATCAATGAATAGATTTTCCAAATGCCATCACTAAGCAGCATATTGGCAAACTGTCCTATTTATCTATCCCAAGGTATTATCTCCATTTCACTTGTTTCCTCTGGTCAGTCCCCCGTGTGCTTTCTGGAGCTCAAAGGGAATCCATTTGTAGTGTCTCGCTTTGTCAACCTTAAGTACTTTCAACAGATTGCCACTGAAATTTCAGCTCCATGTTTTTAGATTAGATTACTTACAGTGTGGAAACAGGCCCTTCGACCCAACAAGTCCACACCTACCCACTGAAGCACACCCACCCAGACCCATTCCCCTGCACCGAACACTACGGGCAATTTAGCATGGCCAATTCACCTGATCTGCACATTTTTGGACTGTTGGAGGAAACCGGAGCACCCGGAGGCAACCCACACAGACACGGGGAGAATGTGCAAACTCCACAGTCAGTTGTCTGAGGCAGGAATTGAACCCAGGTCTCTGGCGCTGTGCCACCATGCTGCCCATGTATGTAACTGGCTTTAAACTTTTGAAAAATAGGCTGCCCATTGGCACAGTGAGGTTGAACCAGTTACATCATGCTGCACAGCCAGAATGACCATGTTTAACTGCACTTACATAACATATATGCATTGATAGAAGAATTTTTTAAAAGCTTGCTTTTATGCATCGTTCATGAAATTAGGACATCCTGAAGTGTTATACAGTCAATTAAACTCAAATGAAGTGTTGTCACTTTCCTGGTGTAGGAAATGCAACAGCTAATTTGAGCAGTGCGAATTCCCACAAGCAATGCAAAAATCATCAAATCTCTTACTCTTTGGTGGGGTGTTGAGAAATGAATATTAGCCATAGTTACCAGGAAGATCTACACTGCTCCTCTGGAAAATACTGTCCCTTGCAAGATCGTTTCTCAGTTAGAGGAGCTCAGACTTGTTTAATATGTCTCACTTGAAAATTGGCATTGCAAATAGTACAGAATTCCCTCAGCACTGCAGTAGTTTTTTGGTATTCAATTTCAGAACTGAACCCAATCTTATACTTGCCACTCTCCCACATTACTTCTTCATAGGGGATTCATAATTGGGAGCTCACATCTTATTGTGCATCCTTTGTCCAGGATCTTGGAGGGCAGGTACAGCTCCCCAGTCAAGATCTTGGCTAAGAAGGAAGAACTCAATGCAGGTTGTGGATAGAAACCAGAAAGTGTCTTGTTCTGTGGCTCAGTTCCATGTTGAGCCATGCATATATTGAGTGAAACATTGTGCGTTATTCTTGGGGTTAGAGGTGCTCCTACTGCTGACCTATCATTTCATTCCGTAGTAAGAAATATCCTGTACTTGGCCTAAGCTAATCCAACAGTGTATTGGGGCAGGTAAGGGGCTGAGGAGTGAAGTACACATTTCCAACATTGATGCCATGATGTGAGGAGATAAAGAGGGAAAGTCACAGGTTTTGCACAATTAAAAGCAAAATATTGCAAATTCTGGAGTAAAAACATTGGAAAAATTCAAGCCTGTGAATGGGGAAATAATTAATGATTTGAGTTATTTTATTTAAAACTAATTCTTTCTCTGAGGATACTTCGGAAGAGTGAGCTGATATATAATTTCCTATCAATTCCAAAGGTTGCTACAACAGTAACGTGCCAAAGCAGTTATTGTCTATTTTGAAAATTAACACGATTTAATAAATAAATTAATCGTATTTATCATTTGCATAACCAAATGTCAAACTACTAACCGTCTCTCTTTGTTTTATTCCATTGCCGAAGCTTTGTGAAGTGGATAGAAGAGGGAGTGCCAAACGACCCATTCTTAAACCCAGAATTAATGAAGAACAACCCCTGGGTAGAGAAGGGCAAATGTGCTATACTTTGACATTTTCAAACTGCTCTGCATAAAGCAATTTATTTGTAAAGAAAGAGACTCTAGAAGAGAATTTTGTTGGCACAGTCTTCTAAATTCTTAAAACATATGCATTACATTTTTTGTACATTTTATGGTAATTCTAGGCAAAATCATTGTATGAGTGATCAATCAATTTCTTTGTACAACTAGAAAGGAACAATGTAAAAGAAAGATAACAAATAAAGCAATAATTAATATTGGCAAGACTTTATTCATAGTTTGACAATGGAATTCCAGGTTATGTGTAACAAAAATTATTTAAATTATATTCCAATAGGAACTGGATCCAAACTGGTTGTCTAAGCTTACCAGTAGACATCTTGGTTTTGCCAGTCTATCGCTGGCATAGGGCTCCTGACAAGTTTGTCCAGTTTAGGCCGATTGCACTTTACAGTGAACACTCATTATAACTCTGGAGGGGAGAACGGTTTGCCCATTTTCTGTGGAAAAAAAAACTAGATTCCAAACCTACTTAGATGCAAACTCAGCAGCAATTTTAGATTCGAGTTGCACAGCTGTTACTCAAACGTCACTGAAACATTTTGACACCTGGTCGTCCAATAATCAGACTGAAGTTCATCTCCTACTGGAGCTTGGGCACAGGCGAGTTTGCATTGGATACCCAAAGTCGACAGTTCCATTATGAGCTCTGTAGGAGAATGTATATGCTCTTTCCTGTTTTTTAAACAGCAGTTACTTATTTCAATGACCAGCCACATTCTCAGAGCAGGTCTTTTATATAAACATTGCGTCTAACAGCATTTGAAACTCCTTCGTTAAATCGGAACCAAACATCACTATTTCCAACTGCTTTTCCGATGAATTTCTCAGCTGTTTCCTTCATAGGCTCAGCTGCTCCAGTCACTGGGGGCCAGAGAGAGAGAGAGAAAAATCAATTAATCAATATACTGTGAGAGATTTGCATTGCATTAGTATTCAAGTAGGGGCTGATTGATTTCCAGATGTGGCATTACAGTACCAATACATTTTGCCACTCAAAATACTTGCTTCCCCTGGCCAAAAGGAAGAGACTAAGGCTTCTCCCTAGATTTCTGCCAAACCATAATTGGTTGTTGGCAGCTTATAAAAGGGAGATATATATTTACATCTTTCAAAACTTCAGAACACTCCAAATTATGAAGCATTGTTCACTGCTATAATGTAGGAAATCTTGAATTTTGAATGGACCTCTTTCTGTGTTAGTCTCTCTCTGTGCACCTTCTCAGCACCTGTAACACTGTGTCCTGTACTCTGTTCTGTTACCCTGATGCACTTGTATATATGATCTGCCTATAAAGCATATGAAGACAACACTTTTCACTGTTGCTTGGTACACGTGACAGTAATAAATCAAATCAAAAACAATGAAGGAGGAGACAGGGATTATGAACAAAAGTTCATGAGGTTGCATATATGGACTCCACATTGCATGGGTACTTTCCAAACTCAGATTTAATTTCCCATGATACAACAGTAACATACTGCATAGTCACTGGATGTGTGGAAATATGAACCTCAATTTCCATTCAGAATGAGGAGTAGAGGGACTAGGAGGTGCATTCATTGTGTTATTGCTCCAGCACTCTATCTGATGCACCTGAGGGCAACCAGGCAAGACAAATCGATGAAAGCCTTCTTATTCTACTGGACTCTGTGAAGATGACTAAAAAATGAGCTCGGAGAATCTCAGCTCTGGTCTTGATGGGCACATGTGTGTCACAAAATCACTCAAACTAGCACTACTTGCAAGTTATAAATGGCAATACTATGAAAATTGCTCGAAGTTTAAGGTGGAGAAGGAGCACAGGTTAAAAACTGGATAAGACACAGTCCATTCTCAACTTAGATCATCACAATCTCCCATTTATTGATGACTACGTGGACCTGAGCAGAATCATAAGTTTATCTAGCCTGGTCCACACAACTGCAATGTGTTATGTACCATAATAGACACACTCCCCAGATTACCCAAAGCCAGGTTAATTTCCTGGGAAAGGTAAAAAGCAAAACCCAGTCTACTCAACATATGTGAGACTTAAAGAAGAATTTGATCATAATTGATGCCTACTAAACTCATGGCACAAAATGTCTCAATTTAGTAAAGTGGAAATATGGCAGAGAGATGTTTTTAACATTGAGAAACATAGATGAATACTTTTTAAAAAATCCATTCAAGGGATGTGGGCGTCTTAACAGACATTTAAGAGTCAGCCACATTGTTGTGGGTCTGGACTCATAGGTAGGCCAGACCAGGTAAGAAAGGCAGATTTCCTTCCTTAAAGGACATAAGTGAACTAGATGGGGTTTTACAACATTGACGTTAACAAAAGTAAATAAAAATTTATGGTTTATTATAAAAATTCTGACAAAAATCTGTTTAGACATTTTATGATTACTTTTTTTTATGTCCTTGCGCCAATCTCTTCCTACCTCACCTACCATTGGTTACATGGCCACCATTAGGCTAGTTTTATATTTATGATATTTTTGTTGAATTGAAATTTTACCACCTGCCAAGATGGGGTTCGAACTCATGTCCCCTAGGGTTTTGGATTACTAGTTCAGTGACATTACCACTGTGCCACTGCTTCCAAGATCAATAACAATAGTAGAATAAAGAGAGGAGAATCAATAAGTGGAGGCTTGAAGATTCAAAATAATCTTAAATGTCTGCAGAGGATGAAGGGAATTAAAGTTTTTAGTTCTTTGGAATGAGCTGTCTTCAATGAGTATACAGTGAAGACAATATATTTTGGACACACATTCTGCACAGCAATGGTCCCCTCCAGCCCTTCTTGCACACTGACAAAGCATGCACAAGTTCAATAATTTGAGGGAATAAACAAGTCACAAACAACTTTCCTTGAAAAGGATGCTGCTCAGTCTGAAACTGAAGCAGGAACAAACCCACTGAGGTCAGCTATTTAACCAGCTGCATGAGGCAGCTGGCAAGGTGTTATCCAAACAAATGATAACTTTGGATGGGAATGTATGAATAGTGTGCAGGGAAATGAATTCGGAAAAACAATCCAGGTGCTCAACAGCAGATCAGAAAATGTAGTAAGTGATAGCAATGTAACCCTATCTTATGAAGCTGACCACTGACAGAGAAATATACCTCTCAGATTATTTCAAAAATAGAGGACAAAGAGCATACTGCAATGGACAACAGCAATGGGTGAAATTGACCCTCTTACAGTGTATGATTATTTGCCACTTTTTGTGTCGTCACTTCCTGGAATTGTAGTTAAAATAACAACCACATGAACAGGTGTTGATGGTGCAGCAGCTGGACAGTAAGTTAGGTGTGGAATAGAGAACTACTGTACTCTAATATCCAACATCGAGTGCTGGGAAATAGGCTCCTGATCCCAAATTCTGTTTAACCACAACTGATGGCACAAATTCCAAGGTTGGGATGTGGACTCCAATTGGCTGCATTTCTGGAGGTTTTGCCTCAAATAGCTGCAGGCAACAACCTTCTTGCTCACCTCCATCACACGCATTTTGACAATTAATAAAGTAAAAGCACCAAAAGAAAATTAAGAACACAGAAATTCTTTTAATGCCCCAATGATGATTCTCTTAAATTGCTGGCAGTAGCACTTAGGAGATTAAACATTAATTCCTTGTGACTTCAGAACAATCCTGGTGGGTTGGGCAACCCTATAGCAAGATGGCAATCCACTAAATGGCAGCACAGAGAGAGAGAGAGACAGACAGACAGAGACAGAGAGAGAGAGACAGACAGACAGACAGAGACAGAGAGAGAGAGAGAAAGGCAAACAGATAGTCCAAGAGCAAAGCTGATCACAAGATGGTATGTGTTTAAAATACCTGTTGAGGTTATCACAATATTAATTTTGTCCATTTGCCGGCCAAAGAAATCAAGCTCCACCTGAAAATTAGAAGAAAGTGCTTAGATGACTTTCAGCAGAGACCAAACAAAAACTGAAATTAAAGAAAGGCTCAGGTCTGGTATCAGTATATAGCTAATAACAATAAAACCACAGCACAGGCAACCTTTACTGCAAGGAAATTGTGTTAATTGTGCAAATGCTTTTGCCTGCAGTTATATTTTAGGTCCTATTAAATATATGTTTGTACAGGGTTTGGATTATTTGTTACCTTGTTTAAACCCTCAGCATGTGACTCATATACCCATGTGATTTCAAATAAACTTGTTGGACTATAACCTGGTGTTGTGATTTCAGACTTTGTCCACCCCAGTCTAACATAGCACCCCCGCATCATCACTACTATTTATATGACTTAGGAACTCCTGATGAGATATTAAGATGCATCCAATACTCAGCTACTGGATTTCATTCACCTTAATGGAGGGCTACATCATAACCATGCAATGCGACAATAAAAACAATGCAGTCAGAGAGAAAGACATCAGGGAATTGAGGGGCATGGGGAACGAGAAAGATAATACAATTCAAACCAGAAATAGAACATTGAACAGGCCCTTTAGCCCTCGATGTTGTACTCACCTGTGAACTAACCTAAGCCCATCATACTACACTATCCCATCATCATCCAGATGCTTATCCAAGGACTGTTTAAATGCCCCTATTGTGGCTGGGTTAACTACATTGGCAGGTAGGGCATTCCACACCCTGACCACTCTGAGTGAAGAGGTAAAAACAATGACTGCAGATGCTGGAAACCAAATTCTGGATCAGTGGTGCTGGAAGAGCACAGCAGTTTAGGCAGCATCCAACGAGCAGCGAAATCGACGTTTCGGGCAAAAGCCCCTCATCAGGAATAAAGGCAGTGAGCCTGAAGAGATAAGCTAGGGGAGGGTGGGGTGGGGAGACAGTAGGATAGAGTACAATGGATGAGTGGGGGAGGAGATGAAGGTGATAGGTCAGGGAGGAGAGGGTAGAGTGGATAGGTGGAAAAGGAGCTAGGCAGGTCGGACAAGTCCGGACAAGTCATGGGGACAATGCTGAGCTGGAAGTTTGAAACTAGGATAAGATGGGGGAAGGGGAAATGAGGAAGCTATTGAAGTCCACATTGATGCCCTGGGGTTGGAGTGTTCCGAGGCGGAAGATGAGGCGTTTTTCCTCCAGGCGTCTGGTGGTGGGGGAGCGGCGGTGAAGGACGCCCAGGACCTCCATGTCCTCGGCAGAATGAGAGGGAGAGTTGAAATGTTGGGCCACGGGGCGGTGTGGTCGATTGGTGCGGATGTCTCGGAGATGTTCTCTAAAGCGCTCTGCTAGGATGCGCCCAGTCTTCCCAATGTAGAGGAGACCGCATCAGGAGCAATGGATACAATAAATGATATTAGTGGATGTGCAGGTAAAACTTTGATGGATGTGGAAGGCTCATTTAGGGCCTTGGATAGAGGTGAGGGAGGAGGTGTGGGCACAGATTTTACAGTTCCTGCGGTGGCAGGGGAAAGTGACAGGATGGGAGGGTGGGTCGTAGGGAGGCGTGGACCTGACCAGGTAGTCATGGAGGGAACGGTCTTTGCGGAAGGTGGAAAGGGGTGGGGAGGGAAATATATCCCTGGTGGTGGGGTCTTTTTGGAGGTGGCGGAAATGTCGGCGGATGATGTGGTTTATACAAAGGTTTGTAGGGTGGAAGGTGAGCACCAGGGGCGTTCTGTCCTTGTTACGGTTGGAGGGGTGGGGTTTGAGGGCGGAGGTGCGGGATGTGGACGAGAAGCGTTGGAGGGCATCTTTAACCACGTGGGAAGGGAAATTGCGGTCTCTAAAGAAGGAGGCCATCTGGTGTGTTCTATGGTGGAACTGGTCCTCCTAGGAACAGATACGGCAGAGGCGGAGGACTTCGGAATACGGGATGGCATTTTTGCAAGAGGTAGGGTGGGAAGAGGTGTAATCCAGGTAGCTGTGGGAGTCGGTGGGTTTGTAAAAATGTCAGTGTCAAGTCGGTCGTCATTAATGGAGATGGAGAGGTCCAGGAAGGGGAGGGAGGTGTCAGAGATGGTCCAGGTAAATTTAAGGTCAGGGTGGAATGTGTTGGTGAAGTTGATGAATTGCTCAACCTCCTCGCGGGAGCACGAGGTGGCACCAATGCAGTCATCAATGTAGCGGAGGAAGTGGTGCCGGTGTAATTACAGAAGATCAAATGTTCTACGTAGCCATCGAAGAGACAGGCATAGCTGGGGCCCATACATGTGCCCATGGCTACCCCTTTGGTCTGGAGGAAGTGGGAGGATTCAAAGGAGAAATTGTTAAGGGTGAGGACCAGTTCGGCCAAACGAATGTGTGTGTCAGTGGAAGGGTACTGTTGGGGACGTCTGGAGAGGAAAAAACGGAGGGCTTGGAGGCCCTGGTCATGGCGGATGGAGGTGCAACTCCTTTTCCACCTATCCACTCCACCCTCTCCTCCCTGACCTATCATCTTCATCTCCTCACCCACTCATCCATTGTACTCTATGCTACTCTCTCCCCACCCCACCCTCCACTAGCTTATCTCTCCACGCTTCAGGCTCACTGCCTTTATTCCCGATGAAGGACTTTTGCCCGATACGTCGATTTCACTGCTCGTTGGATGCTGCCTGAACTGCTGTGCTCTTCCAGCACTACTGATCCAGACTGAGTGAAGAACCTGCCTCTGACATCTGTCTTAAATCTATCACCTCTCAATTTGAAGCTATGCCTCCTTGTACAAGCAGATGCCATCATCCTCGGAAAAAGAATCTCACTGTTCACCCTACCTAATCCTCTGATCATCTTCTAAGTCTCTATTAAATCCCTTCTTCGCCTTCTTCTCTCCAATGAGAACAGACCCAAGTCCCTCAGTCTTTCCTCATAAGGCCTTCACTTCAGATCAGCAACATCCTGCTAAATCCCCTCTGCACCTTTCCCAATGCTTCCACATCCTTCCTGTAATGGGGCAACCAGAACTGTACTTAATATTCCAAGTGAGGCCAATCTAGCGTTTTGTACAAGTGCAGCATGAAATCACAGCTCCGGAACTCAATCCCTCTATCAATAAAACCTAACACACTGCATGCCTTCTTAACAGCACTATCAACCTGGGTGGCAACTTTCAGGGATCTATGTAGATGGACACCACGATCCTTCTGTACAACCACACTACCAAGAATCTTTCCACTGACCCAGTATGCTGCCTTCCTGTTATTCTTCCCAAAGTGAATCACCTCACCTTGCCATCTTTCAGCCCCGTTCTGCAGTATATCCAAGTCTCCCTGCACCCTGCAACATCCTTCCACTCTGTCCACCACTCCACCAACTTTAGCAACATCTGCAAACTTACTAACCCATCCACCTATGCCTACGTCCAAGTCATTTATAAAAATGACAAACAGCAATGGTCCCAAAACAGATCCTTGTAGCACACCACTAGTAACCGGACTCCAGGCTGAATATTTTCCATCAATCAGCACGCGTTGCCTTCTTACAGAAAGCCAGTTTCTAATCCAAACTTCTAAATCACCTTCAATCACATGGTTCTGCATTTTCTCCAGTAGCCTACCATGTGGAACCTTATCAAAGGCTTTGCTGAAGTACTTGTACACCATGTCAACTGCCCTACCCTCATCCACATGCTTGGTCACCTTCTCAAAAAA
Source organism: Hemiscyllium ocellatum (assembly GCF_020745735.1). Classification (NCBI taxonomy): domain Eukaryota; kingdom Metazoa; phylum Chordata; class Chondrichthyes; order Orectolobiformes; family Hemiscylliidae; genus Hemiscyllium; species Hemiscyllium ocellatum. The sequence continues at coordinate 51,535,320 of NC_083420.1, forward strand.
CTCTGAGGTTTTTGAGACACGACCTGCTCTTGACGAATCCAACTTGACTATTTCCAATCAAATTGTTGCCTGCTAGATGACTATAAATCATTTCTCTTGTAATCCTTTCCAAAACTTTTCCGACAACAGACGTAAGGCTCACTGGTCTATAATTACCTGGGTTATCTCGACTGCCCTTCTTGAAAAAGGGCACATTTGCAATCCTCCAGTCCTCTGGTACTAAACCTGTGGGCAATAACGACTCAAAGATCAAGGCCATCTCCTTCCAAGGTTCCCAGATAATTCTCGGAAAAATCCCATCCGGCCCAGGGGACTTACCAACTTTCACACCTTCTAGAATTGATAACACCTCTTCTTTACTCACCTCAATCCTTTCAAGTTTAATAGCTCGTATTTCAGGCTTCAGCTCTACAATATTCTCCTTTTCCCGAGTGAAAACAGATGAGAAATATTTGTTTAGCATCTCTCTGATCTCCACACGGTTCACACACAACTTCCCACTTCTGTCTTTGACAGGCCCTATTCCTACCCTTGTCATCCTTTTATTCCCCATATTTCTATAAAAAGCTTTAGTGTTCTCCTTTATTCTACCTGCTAAAGACTGCTCATCTCCCTCCTTGCTCTTCTTAACTCTCTTTAAACCCTTTCTAGGTACTCTGTACCTTTCCATCGCCTCGTCTGAACCATCTTGCCTCAACATCACATAAGCCTCCCTTTTCCACTTAACAAGAGATACAATTTCTTTAGTGATCAAAGTTCAGTTATCTAATTACTTCCTCCTTGCATGACAGGGACATACCAATACGCAATATCTGTTCTTTAAACTAGTTCTACATTTCGATTGTTCCCATCCCCTGTATTTTGCTGCCCCATTTTATGCATCCTAAGTCTTGTCTAATCACATTATAATTGCCCTTCCCCCATCTATAACTCTTGCTCTGTGGCATGTACCTATCCCTTTCTATCGCTAAACTAAATGCAACCGAATTATGATCACACTCCAAAGTGCTCATCTATCACAAAATCAAACATCTGGCCTGATTCATTGCCAAGTACCAGGTCCAGTGTGGCCTCCCCTCTTGTCGGCCCTTTGACATGCTGCATCAGGAAACCCTCCTGTACACATTGGACAAAAAGTGATCCATCCGACGTACTAGAGTTATAGCATTTCCAGTCAATGTTGGGGAAGTTAAAGTCCCCCATAATGACCACCCCGTTCCTTTCACTGCTGCCTAGAATCGATTTGCCAATCCTCTCCTCCACATCCTTGGAACTTGTGGAAGCCTATTAAAAACTCCCAGCAGTGTGACCTCTCCTCTCTTGTTTCTAACCTCAGCCCATACCACCTCAGTAGACTAGTCCTCATCAAATGTTCTTTCAGGCCCCATTATACTGTCCTTGACTAACAAAGCCACACTTCCCCTCTTTTTACCATCTTGCCTGATCTTAATGAAAGCTCTAAACCCTGGAACCTGCAACATACATTCCTGACCTTGCTCTAAGCATGCCCCATTAATGGCCACTACATCGCAATGACAACAATGGGCACAAATATTCGTATAGAATAGAGAAGCAGACTTGATAAGCCTCAGTCTACTACTGCTCCTCTTTATTGTTATTTGAAATACTGCACTTCCAACAACCTGGCCTTGACTTTGTACTAATGACACTGGTGTGGGATGTGAAGTCACAACCTTCTGACTCAAAGGCGAAACTTCAGTCTCTGAGATACAGGTGAACCAATAGGCGAATGATCCTACACACCCCACCCTGCTGTTCATGCTACTTGAAATGCCCTTGCAATTTGTTCAGTTGTACCAACTAATGCTGGTATCTCAAGGTGACAGTATCTTGTCAAGACATTGGGATGGCCAATAAATGCAGCATTGCTGGTGAGAGCCACATCCTGGGAATGAATTTTAAAAATAGGCACCCAACACAAACATCCTGCAAATTTTTTTTTGCATCCTTTCTGCACACAGTAGTTGAAGCCGACATGTATACCAAATTGTTTGATCTAAAATTGAAGTGATTACTGAAAGATTGGAAGATTAAGTACAAATTGCTAAAATGTCAGAAAGAATTTACTTATATGCAGCAGAATACTAAATACAAGAGCATTAGTGGTCAGCTTTCAAAATGTTTGAAAAGGAGAGCAAGGTTACTAGAGAGAAGCTTCAATTGTCAGAAGCCTTTCTTCATCCATGACTTGTAATTAGTATCTGTCAGTGGCACAATCTCCTGGGAAAGAATATACATCCAGGATCCTTTGCATCAACATGCTGATATCCTGTTCAGCAAGTTCAAACTTGTTCCAATTACTGGTTTTGACATTACACTTTTGACGGTTAATTTATGATGACCCCACAATATTTTCAGGATTATGTTTTGATCACAAGAACTGCACAATGTGTTGCAGCAAAACAGAAGTTAAAAGTCCTCAGCAGAGACACTGCGTAGTGAGACACAGCTTCTGACTCAAATAATCAGATATAACCAGAGATCAATTTACCCAGGGCCATCAATAGTGTCACATTTGTTTCAAAGTAGGATCACCAGTGGATGGTTGTAAACATTCCTAGCTACAGAACAGGATAAATTAGACAGTTTCCAAAGAATCACAATGGGACCATCTCCTCTTGTGTTGCATAGTTATTTTCCCCTTGAAAATAAAGTATTTTCCTGGGGTCACTTTCTATGGATTGTAGTCACGAGTGGTAACCTTCTGAGATGGAGGTGAAACCAACTACAAATACCACTCTATTTTCAGGCCGAATGTCAATGAAATTAAATACAGGCAAAAATTGTAAAGCGTCACTCATACTAAACTGGAGTGAAAAATCAGGGTGAAGCACAGCTCATTATTCAGAACAAAAATGTTGTAAAAATTAACAAATAAAATGACAATTTTAGGAACTGTGAATCAGCACAAGTTAACAGTACGAATAGAGAGGTGACAACAAGCTGGTGGCTATAACACAATCAGATGAATGGTTTGAAGGACACGCTGCCAATGAATGTAATGCATTCTGACTAATTTCATTAGCAGGAGCCGTCATTGTCTGCATCCAGGAGGCCTCATTGCAATTTAAATAGGACAGGACTTTTATTTTTGCTCTAATCACCATGAACTGTTGGATTGCTGCAAAAATCCCACTAGCTCACTGATATTCTTTGGGGAAGGAACACTGCTGTCTTCATTTGGCCTGGTGCTTTTTGACTCTGACCCTATACCAATGTTGTTGAACACCTAACTGCCTTCTGAACTGGCCAGCCAGACACATTAAATGCTGGTTAAAAAAAAGGATGTGCAGGGGCTAAAGAAGGCCTACTTGCTTGAGGGAAATGAGCTATGGGCAATAGGTTTATGACACTTGCAGCCCAGGAATGAATTTTTAAAAATTACTATGCTTCCAGTGTCAGATTGAAATCATTCCTGCATTATTTCAGTTTACTCAGTCATGCATTTTAAGAAATGTCCACTCTATGCTGGACGTAAATGTCACAGATTTAAATAGGACACTTACAAACGTGAGTTGCAAATGTTTACAAGACTGCACTCAGCACATTCTCAGTGCAAATCACAGGGATAAATGAATAGGACACAAAACACAGCTGCTATGCTTTAGTAATTACGAGATTATTAAAGTAATGAAGACCCAAATCTGCCAACAAAGCCTATGCTGTAATACATGATTCATTCTGCCTTTCTACACCTGTGATCAGTGAACACAACAGTATGCTTAATAATATGGTAAACATTTTGCATCAAAATATTCCCCATGAGCTGAGGGCAAGCAACTTAAAGGGAAGGGGAGAGAGGGAACAATGCATAAAGTTCAGGTTGGCACCACAGTTCACACTGTGCCATCCTTTTAGATTAGATTAGATTGGATTAGACTTACAGTGTGGAAACAGGCCCTTCGGCCCAACAAGTCCACACCGACCCGCCGAAGCGAAACCCACCCATACCCCTACATTTACCCCTTACCTAACACTACGGGCAATTTAGCATGGCCAATTCACCTGACCCGCACATCTTTGGACTGTGGGAGGAAACCGGAGCACCCGGAGGAAACCCACGTAGACACGGGGAGAACGTGTAAACTCCACACAGTCAGTCGCCTGAGTCGGGAATTGAACCCGGGTCTCAGGCGCTGTGAGGCAGCAGTGCTAACCACTGTGCCACCGTGCCGCCCACCCACTGTGCCACCCACTAATGGGCATGTAAATTGGCATCCAGCCCAATAAACATTAAAGATCACACAACAATACTCAAAGAAAAGTAGGATTTCTCACTACCCCTTTCAGAACATCCTGGGCTAACCTTCCTCCATCAAACTAAATTTTTTTAAAAAAAAGTGTGTCTTCTCATTAGTCACCAGGCTAATCTTTGTGGGATCTGAACAACTGGCAACTGCGTCATCCCACATAACAGTCACCGACTTGCAAAGCAATTTAATGTATCACATTCTTTTGGAGAGCTGCAATAAGTACAAGTGTAAGTCTTTCTTAAAGTGAAAAAAGAAATATATAGGCATGTCAGGCTGGGAAAATCCTCAAAATGAACAATATGTCAGTCAACTGATGACAGAAAATCCATTAGTATTTCCTGTTTGTAGTTAAGATTTGTTACAATCATTCATTCAATGATCCCCCACACTTCCTTTCAGAAAAGAGTTAAAGACATACCATCCTATGTTTGAAACACAGAAAATGCCTGCTTTATGGATTCAAATCTTTGAATATATCAGTGCCTTGCAGAATGAAGGAAGAAATTCTGGAGAATGGGGGACCCAGAGAAATTTGGGGAAATATGAAATGATCAGATCTTTTCCACAAGATGGATAATGAGTAAATAATAAAGTGGGATAAGAGAGCAGGAGGAAAGAGAGAGTGTAGTGTTACAAATTGATCAGTAGGTATGAAGTATAGGCAACAAAAACAAGAGTAATTCAAAGGCAGTATGGGCTTTGTTCCACCTCCAATACAGACAGAAATGGGGCATGATCTGTCTATTGCCTTAGCCATAATAAAGGACGTGGAAAGAAAGCCCCTCTTTATGGGCACAGTCAAAGTTTCCCATTACCAACAGTATGTGGGAGAGACTTGCGTTAAACAGTGGCCTTTGAGTAATAGGGGGCCATGGGGCTAAAGATGCACCAATCTTTGAAATAACAAGGCATTTTGAAAAAGATATTACAAAAGCATTTGGGATGTTCAACCTCAAACAGAGGCATTGAGACCACAAGCAGTGAAGTTAAGCCGGATCTAAATAAAGCCCTGGTTAGAACAAACTTGAATATTATGCTCAGTTGGAGAATCACAGAGTTATAAATAACAGAAAAGGTCCTTTGGCCCATCAAATCTGCCCTGATCTATCTACACTAGCTTCCTAGTGTCCTGACATTTCATTAAATACTACCTCATTGAGTACATTCATTGAGCATCTCCTCCACTCTCTGAAGTTCCTTCTCAACCTTCCTGGAATACTGACTAGAACTGTACAGAGGTATACAAGATAATGAGAGGCTTAGGAAAAACTGTGCTCATTAGTTGATGATCTAGATTTAAGACATTGGTTTAGGGATGAAGGTGAAATGCAAGGATGAACATTTTTACACACAGAGTGGGAATGAATTGGAAATTGCTGCCCACGAGACTTAAGTAGAATGATTTCAAAAGGAAACTGAATGGATACTTCAAGGAAATAAACTTACAGAGCTACACAAATAGAAATGGGGTTGAGGTTGGAGAGGGGTGTGAGGGAGAGAAATGTTACTGACTAGATGCTCAGTGGCAAGCTGGCATAGATTCTATGGACCAAAATAGCCTCCTTCCACACCATAAATAACGATTGCAATGGAAAAACCATGGCTTTTTGTTATATTTGAAAAAAAAGGATACTGACTGAAGGAATTGTAATAAGACATCATTATTTAGGCAAGAACAAACAAACAGGTGCATTGGAAGACGACAGATGATTGGGACATTCCACTATAGTCTGATTAAGGGGATTCAACTTTCCAGTTGACACACAGACTAGTGGTTGAAATAGGAATTGTTGAAGCTTCAAACCACATCTTCTGCAGGCAGATCAATGTCTTCACTCCTCAAGGATATGTATCAAGTTGTGTTTTACTGGGAATTACCCCATGTAGAGGCATAGCCACATATAATAGAATACAATGGGATTGGAAACTAGCTGAGGGCTCTGTAAAAATTCCAATAGAAGAAGAGAGGTTAGCTACCAATAAATGTAGACATGGAGGTAACACAAATTGCAACAGCGATGGACCTGTGGATATGTCCGTGTGCTTAGCCTTAGCCAAATCAGTCAGCAGAAGGCGATAGCACGGACAGCAATAAACTCAATCCTCTCGCTTTTAATGGAGCAACAGGAATACAATTATTGGCCCTTTTAAATAAACATCAATCTTCAGTAATGCTGGCATTTCCACGATGAGATCTAGCCTGGTGCTGAAGTTCAATCAAAGGAAGAATTTTCAAATGCTCACTCAAACCCAGGTGTTGCCCTGATCAGGCCCCTAGCGTGTCCTGTGTGCTCTCTAGAGTACCTCTCCATTACCTCTACTGTTTTGACAGAAAGAAGCAGTTGTTAGTTACCCTGCTGTTAGCTCTAGCAACGCTTGAAGCAGCTGGCAGCCAATTGTGTCTCTGGGGGTAAAGACTTCCTTCCTTGGCAAACTACATCAAACCACTATGGACCTCCATATTCAATGGCACTCACTACTCCCTCACCCAAAAAAGAAAACATAGGTAATGTTACCGCTGAGGTTACATTGTGATTTGGAGCAACAAGACAGACAACTTTCCACTAGATCAAATTTGGTCAAATGCAAGTTCCATACATGGCACAGAACCAGTTCTGATGAAAGCATATAAAACATTAAATTTGTTTATTTCTGTAAAGATACTACCGGACTTGATCAGTACTTCAAGCAATTTCGGTAATTATTTCAGATTTACAATAACTTCCAACAAAGAATCAAGATACCATGAAAGGATCAATGTTCCTGTGGAGGCATCACAACCGCCCTTATTCACTACTGAGAAAATCTCTCACTTGCTTTTTCAAATTATAACAAAAGTCATACACAAAACCAGGAGAGTTAGACAAGGGTAACAGCATTCAGTGTTAGGCAAAGATTACACCAGTATCATAATGGCCAGGATTTGTTCACTTGAACAGGCTACTATGAGTTTTTGCACCTTACTCAAATAGGACTCAGTCATGAGCATGATCTGTGAACAATGACAGTAATCTCAACAGTGTGGATAACAGGAGCTCAATGATACATGCATCCAGTGTCTAAACAAATTGGATTCTATTTAACAAATCACCAATTAACTGATGTCCAGACTGAGAACAGTGAACTCAGGAGCTTCCTAGTGAGAGATGTTCCAGATTCAGAATTTCACCTCAAAGTTAATGAGGGTAAACTTCAACTTGGGACTAGTGATAAGAAACAAATGAATGAATCAGCCATTAATTTTACAGCCTGCTTCATTTTCATTTTCATTAACCTGCATCTTGTGGTACTTCAAGGGTGAATTTCTACAGAAATAGCCTGACCTCTCAGTAACAGATAGCGCCAGAGAGAGGATTTCTTGTATCCATGATTGCTACTATTCTGACCACTGACTTATCTAAAGCCCAGTGATCTAAGAGGTTGTGTTTTGTTCATTAAAAATAGTAGACTACAAGTTATCTCAGTACTTTGGAGGCAAACAGGATATATTCTTGAAAAGGAAAAGGTTTGCCACTGCTCATTTGCATCTCCTCTCGCTGCCCTGGGCCTGTTTATAGGTGATGGATAGCAATAGCCTCAGTAGGGAAAATTTAAAAGATCTGTAGATCTAAAGAATGTGTTTGACTCTGCACAGGAGCTTCATCTCATTCATAATGTTGAGCATGGATGCTATTACTAATGGCTCCTCTAGTCATGATGTGCTATGGTTAGTACAGAAAACTGAAGAGTAATCTAACAGACTCATTTAAGATCTCAGAAGAGTTTCATGGTGGATGATGTGGAGAAGGTACTTACTCCTGCAGACAAAAGAAAGACAAAGGTTATTCAGAAGAAACATCTTTTTCCACAGAGCAGTTAGAACGTATAACTTGCTGTCATAGGAAGGAAGATGAATAGGAAGGAGATTTCAGGACAGGTGACCAAAAACTGGTCAAGGAGGTACATTTAAGGACTCTTGGAGAGAAAGCCAGAGCAAGGGGACCTGACAGCTAAATGCATGGTCACTTTGTGGGGGAGAAATTAAAATTGGTAATGCACAAGAGGACAAAACTGGAGCAATGCAGAGATTTAGTTTTGGCAGGGGTGGTAGGAGTTACAGAAGTTCAGGATTTAACATTTAAGGTTGATGATGCTATCCATTCCGAATTACCTTTGATGAACCTTACCTTTTCTTTCACAGACACAGACTTGAGAACATTTTCCAACGTCTGTTTGTGATTCTTCACACATGCTTTTGAACTTGTATTGCTTTCACTTGTTTTATTTTTGACTTCAACAGCTTCCTGAAAATAGAAAATGCAAAGAACAAACAACCCAGGATTAAGTAACATATTCAGAATTGCACCTGCCCCAAAGGTTATCCTAGTTTTGTAAAGTCAAAAGGTTTTCAGGAGAAAGGAATGAAGGGAGACAAAAACTGAAAACTGAAGGTTTAACAAGCATTTTCACCAAAGAAGAACATTATAATTTGCTGCTCTGGGAAAACTGGGCATTGAGCCAAATAAGACTAGGAATAACAAACAAGGATAAGGTGAAAATGGTAGGTGTGACAGAGAGGGGAATAGCAGTAGTAGAATTCTGAATCCTGATAGGGAATTCTAGACAATTCTAGCTCTTAGTAGCTGTTGTTAAAAGGGGTGTGGCTGTGGAAAAAAGGGCTAGATTGGGAGAGAGCTCGGAGATGCACTCTTCAGACCGTAGCCAATGCAATGCAGAGTTTGGTTTGCAGGACGTAAGGTTTTTTTAGATTAGATTAGATTACTTACAGTGTGGAAACAGGCCCTTCGGCCCAACAAGTCCACACCGACCTGCCGAAGCGTAACCCACCCATACCCCTACATTTACCCCCCACCTAATACTACGGGCAATTTAGCATGTCCAATTCACCTGACCTGCACATCTTTGTGACTGTGGGAGGAAACCGGAGCACCCGGAGGAAACCCACGCAGACACGGGGAGAACGTGCAAACTCCACACAGTCAGTCGCCCGAGGCGGGAATTGAACCCGGATCTCTGGCGCTGTGAGGCAGCAGTATTAACCACTGTGCCACCGTGCCGCCCACTAACTCCAGGTTGAGGTTATAGAAATGAAAAAGGGAATTAGGTCATGGAGGGATTTCAAAGACAAGGATGAGAAATGGGGGAGGATATAAGTAACAGTTCTAAACTGGAGTCTGATGACAGGATGGGAGGTTGCAGAGGCAGCACTAAGGTCAGGTGAGGTGGATTGTGTTTCTGACATGAAACCAGTAAGTACCGAGTGGTTAATAGGAACATGGTTTCCTCAGACATTTTAGACACTAAAGAGCCTACAGGGTGGCTAAGATGAGGTTATAAGCTCTAAGACTGGTTTAACCTGTGCTCAGCTCAACATGCCATTTGGTACACTAGGCTTGTGCTAGGATTGTTAAGAGGCTTACTGCGAATTAACTTGCCTGACGGAGCTCTCTAAAGAGCTGAGCCACTACTTGGTGACTAATGGTTCAACAAATGGCCTCAAAAGCTGCCTGGTGGTAGAGGAATAAACAGGTCATGGCTTCTTAAAATCCCTGTTGATGCTTGGGTGCATTTCTATTGGAAGTTTGAAGCGAATTTCAGAAGCTTGTTAGGAAACTTCTGGGGAAGGTGTGTCACGTTTTGAAATTCTCCCAAGAGTTCACTTCAAAAAGTGAAGTCTTATTGCACATGTTATAGAAGGCATCAGAGGAACAGTAGGACAAAGGGAAAACTTGGTCATGACCATCCTCCTAACAGGCCCAACTACGTGGTGTGGGTTTGGAATGGCAAGAGGATACAAGGCCAGGCCAAGGCAGGGGAGATAGGTTCTTCCCAGTCACTGGAAGTAGTTTAGGGCATTCCACCTCATCTCAACCTGCTGTATCAGAACCTCCAGTGGTACATCCAAAAACATGTACACCTCCTTATTCGGGGTCGCTTAACTTTCCTCAACCCTTGTGCTTGAACGATCTATTTGAACACATCCATGCAAGTTAAAATTTTGTTAAACAGCAATTGGGTTAAGAACTACATGCTCAAACCAAATTTATAAACAAGTGTGCCTTATCAGCAGAGCACACTTTTGGTCCTTGCTTTTACTGTTTCACATTAGAGAAGGAAATTTGCCATTCCTAACTGGTCTGGCCTACTTGTGACTTCAGCAATTAGGTGACTCTTCAATGTTCTCAGAGCAGTTGGGGAGGGGCATTAAATGCTGGTCGAGCCAGTGACACCCATATTCCACGAATAAATTTTTAAAATACCTTGGTTTCTTAATTTGCCCAATCGAATGGGATGCTGAGGTGAGAACAGTCTGATTCGGCTGGAGACAGCAGCCAAGGGGGAAAGGGATCTGTGAAGCAGGAGCAGAGTTTGTGATGGGGAAGTTATAAGTAAGAGTTTCAAACCTCTCAACGGTTTAGCAGGAATTGTTTATGGACGCTATTTATTCTTAGGTAGACGGATATACTTTGTCATGATGACAACAGTGAGCTAATTAATAGGACTTGTTTTTCCCACATCACACAAACAGGGATCCTTCAGGGAGTTATAGTTCACCTTCTTTCATCTAACTTTAAACCCACAACTCATGATGTCAAGTACCAATCTCGAAAGACTTTACTAATCAGGCACAACACACCCTGGGAGACTGCCATAAGTCACTAAAGAACTATATGTTGCTCAGAAGTTCGATCCTCAATACAACAAAAACAAAGCCCTTCAACATAAGCACAATAAATGCAAACTTCTTTTCATGTGCAATGAAAGTGAAGCTTATGCAAGAATACAGAAATCATTGTTTTATTTTAACCTTTTTTTGCAGGTCCTGGTTTTCATCAATTCTTAGATTCACAAAACTCTTACTTCCTCTCCTTTTTATTGCCATTGCTTCTAATCTTTAAACTCACACAGCCTCTTTGATCAAGAGAGCGAGAGACGGTCTCACTGAAGAATTTAAAGAGATTATCGGATAGATAGATTTTTGGAGAATCTAGAATACATGGACATTGTCTCAGGATTAAGGGGTCACTAATTTAAGACTCAGATGGCGGGGAATCTCTGGAAATCCACACCCGAAAGGGCTGCAGATACTTCAATGTTGATTATGTTCAAGGGCATGATAGTTCGATTTCTGTTCTTTCAGAAGACATGGATAGCAACCAAAAAAAGTGTGTAGCTGGGGGAAATTAGTTATGATTGCATTGAATGATGAAACAGATTTGAGGGTCTCTGTGCTTTGCTCTTGCTCTTACTTCCAGTGTTCTTATGTGAAGTTCACAATGTTTTCCATAATGTTCCTCTAAGTTTTTGCAATTATAAGGCAAGAACACTGACCAAGACATTGTGGTATCTGTATTGCTTTTTAATGTTAGAAACATTACCACATATTGTATTGGTATTTTACTGGATCTATTTGGAAGATCATTTGAATCTAAGTTTTGTAGCTTTGTTAATTCATCTCTTTCACATTTAGTGTTGATGTGGAGATGCTGGTGTTGAACTGGGGTGGACAAAGTCAGATGTCACACGACACATGTTATAGTCCAACAGGTCTATTTGAAATCACAAGCTTTCGGAGCATAGCCCCTTCGTCAGATGAAGGCAATCACTTCATCTGACGAAGGGACTATGCTCCGAAAACTTGTGATTTCAAATAAACCTGTTGTGCTATAACATGGTGTCATGTGACTTCTGACATTTAACATTAACCCCGACTATTGTTAATGCAGAATGTTTTATCATTTGCTTCACATGCATCTGTTAATTTAGCCCAATTCTACTGTCAGCTGCCTGGATTGTGATCTCAGTTGATCTGAGATTTGAAATGCCCCATTAGCTATATTTTTTCAAAGAGTGAAACCAACTTGCCATGTTGTACAATCAACACTCTTAGAACGGTATACTGGGGAATTCTTTTAAAAATTTTCAGAAAAGGAAGTGGCGTCATTTGATAAACTGAAAGACAAATCTATTGCAAGAACATAACTAAATGGCAATTTCAAATCTGCAGATCACCCAGACTGTTCAAACTGACCAGTTGGCAACTGGAGACTTGGGCTAAATTTGAACTGTGCCCATGCATCAAGATTGACAGTAATCACCACCTCCTGAAAATATGTTATGAACAAACAAAAATAGTATGAAAGTGAAAATTAGTTCTTCCTATTTGGTTCTTAGCAGGGTTAAAGATCAGGATAGGGTATGTTTCTATTTCTTATCAGCTTTATTTCCATATGTAGTAGAAAAGGTTTGATGATCATTGTAACAAACATGTGCCTTACATTCTCTTGGGTTTACATCAGTGGTACAATTGTATGCATTCAGAGCACGATCTTTACAAAAGGATGTTCCCCTTCTTTGCCTTGAACTCATACCCTGATTCACGTCATGTCATATAGTCATACAGCACGGTGACAGAGCCTTCAGTGTAACCAGTCCATGCCGGCCATAATCCCAAACTCAAACATTGGCAACAGGACTCTCAACACCTCTCTCACCTTCTTTTCCATGTTGCGAGAATTCAGCAAAGCTTCCACACGTCTCATCTTTTCCAGTTCAATCTCACGGGCTACTAACTGCTTCGCCTGGTAAGTCATCGGCCTTCGTGCAGGAAGTTCAGGAAACCGGCAAACATCTTCTATGTTGCTGTAATTGAGGAAGGCAAAGCCAAACAGAACACAGGAACATTATAGTGAATACAAGCAGCGAAAATCCTATGGAGCAATTAACATGTAGGTCACTGTACATTTATGTATCAAGTTCCTGCGATGCAACTGCTAGGTTTCTCACTGTTTTAATCTGAGCATCCCCAATTTCATTACTAAACCTCCAGCTGAAATGGCCCTAAATTCTAGAATTCCCTCCCTGATCTCTCTTTATCTTTAAAAAAAAACTCCTTAAAATCTACACATTTAGTTATATTTCCTAAGACTGCATTTCCTCAAGTGGTTCAAAGTAATATTTTGTCTGATTACACTCATGGGGAATACCTTTGAATGTTTTCAAAGTTAAATGAACTATGTATTAATGTGAATTGTTGTTTATTTGCTTGGACCTATACTTAATAACAAATTGATTGAGCATGTATGAACAATGGCAAAATAAATTCACAATAAAATGTTATATATCAGACAATTAGCGTCTTTAAAAACCTTCATACTGCAGCTAGTAACGATTCACTGGGTTAAAACATATGACTAGAGTTTATGGAAACCCAGTAGCTGATCCTCAGACTCAATGGACACCTTAACGTAACATCACAAGCTAAATGTTCTACAATTTTCTGGCCCTTAATATCTATGAATGGAAAATCATGGTCAAAGGCCTTCAGAATTTTTTGATTAAGTGTAAACTGTGTGTTTCAGTGGTTGTGGCATTCAAGAAGCAAGTGGAGAGATGGGATCACAGCAAGTTAAATAACATTTTTCAAGGTGGCTTTGCGTTGCTTGCTGAAAACAAAACCTTATTGCTTTTGAATATGTGAATCCACAGCACATCTATACCAGCACATTACAAGTTAATATGATGTAATAACCTTGTAATGTTAAAGCTGCAATCTTACTGCACAGTGAGTCTAATGTTCTAGATGTTGCATGCTTAAGCATGGACACGTTGCCATGCAGACCTCTGACATGTCTGGTACTGATCCACAGTTCTTTCACACTGGTCAGCTGTACCAACTAGTCATTCTTGAACCCTTAAGATAGTATTTCAACTGCACAAACATGCGTTAAATGAAACCAGGATTACCAGCAAAACTTCTTTAAAAATGAAATTGGATTTAAAAGCGAGGTCTTAAGTTACATCTCAAAGCAAGAATGAACTTGCATTCACGTAGCACATTTCACTATGCATGAAATACTCCTGAAGTAAAACCACTGTTAAAGAGTGGAAAGTTATTTGCATAGACAAATAGCAATAATAATGACAAGATAATCTGTTACAATACTGTTTGCTGAAGTATGAATATTGATCATGACTTTAGAATTAATTCCCCTTTTCGTCAATGCTGTGGGACCTTCTACATCCGTACAAGACAAGTCTTGATTTAATATCTCATCCAAAAGATAGCCCTATGTTTACGTTAAAAAAAATTCAAGCAGCAAGATACAGCCAAGTGAAAATTTTATACCACCGCCTGTTCACAGTCAACCTGATTCTGGGCTTGAGAGCACTTCCTCTCAATTTTTGGACACAGCAGTACCACTAAAGTATTTGATCAGCATCACATTGCAGTTTCCTGAAATTTTCTATGGGCAAATTAAATTAGCTGGCATTTTGTTTATGTTACAAACACTGACTACAATTCAGAAGTAACTAATTGATTTTAAAGGATTTTGGAACGTCCTAAGTTTGTATTAGAAATAGTTACTCTAGAAATACAAACCTATCATTTGAGTGAAAACATCTAAAATAGACAATTTTCAATGGCAGTCTCTATTAATATGGGTACAGCACGATCTCCAAACCAGTCACGTGCTTTCCCTCATCTGAGAGTGACAAATAAGAAACATATTGAGATTTTATAGCAGCATTGGTCTGCAAGCGATATCACAGTCTAACCACAGCGAGATAATTACTCTGCACGTCCATAACATCCAAAAAGCTTGGGCTTCTTGTTTTCCTGCTCATGCCTGGCGGCAAAGAGAAGTTGTCACACCCTTGAGAATAGAAGATGAATGAAGTTGGTTTCAATGGGAGGCTCGAAATAATTATAAATGATAGAGTAGGAAAGAAGTTTCCCAAGCCATATGGGACTGTGTCAAATAAGGAAAGTTAACCTTGAAAATTCATAGACTCAGACATTTGCATTACAGAAGGAAGGCGTTAGCCCATAATGGTCACAATAGCCTACAAGGATCTGACTACATTAATCCCATTTTCCAGCTGTTGGTCATAGCCCTGGAGGCTATGGCAACACAGCTGAATATCTAAATACTGCTTAAATGTTATGAGAATTTCAGACCCAACATCCCTTTCAGGCAACGAGTTCCAAATGCCCGCCACCTTTAGTGAGAAAATTCTTAATTCTCTTTTGAGTCTATCTCTCGCCTTAAATCTAAGCCCCGTGGTTATTTGTCCTTCTACTAATGGAAATAGTGCCTTCTTATCCACTCTATTTCTGATTTTACACACCTCTCTCAGATCCTGTCTGTACCTTCAACTTGAACAGAAACTCAGATCTAACAGTATCTGTGGACAGAAAGCAGAGATAATGTTTTGAGTGCAGTGAACCTTCTCCAGTAATCTGTTTTCGCTTCCGATTTCTAGCATCTGTGGTTCTTTGTTTTATTTTACTATTTAGTCCGTTCCTACCTTCACTTTTCCAAGGAAAACAAACTCAGCCTATCCAATCTTTCCTTATATCCCAGACCCTTCAGCCCAAGTAACATTTCTATTTCAAACTTTATCTTCTGGCGACCAGAAGTGCACGCAGTATCTCAGTTGTGGTCTTATCAATGTTTTATACAGTTCCTGAAGACTATGCTCGCTCTTATATTGTATGCCTTGGGCTAATAAAGGCAAATACCCATATGCCTTCTTCAAACACCGCTTACCTTCCCTGCCACCTATAGATCTACATTAAAGTCCCCCTGAATTTCAATATTTTCCAAAGCCTTACCATTCATAATACAAATCTCTTGCCTTCTTAGCCCTTCCCAAGTTCATTACTTCACAATTTCCCCGTTGATTCCATTTGTCACCATTCTGCTTAGCTGACCTTGCTAAACTAACCACTTACCACTCGACTAATTTTCACATCTTCCCCAGATTTATTAATCATTACCCTACATTAAAATCCAAATCATTAACATACACCACAAACAGCAAGGGTCACAACAGCAAGCCTGTAGAACTCCATTGGAAATAACTTCCAGTCACATATACATCCCTGAACCATCACCCTCTGCTTCCTGCCTCGTGGACAATTTTGCATCTAATGTGCCACTTTGCTTTGGATCCCATGAGATCCTACTGTCTTGACCAGTCAGCCATGTAGGATCTTATTGAGAGCCACGGTAAAAGCATCAAATACATGACACTCATCCACAGTCCCGATTACCATCTCAAAAAACTCAATCAAACAATCTTAAACCTGAACTGTGTGCCAGCAGATTACATGGCAACCACACCGCACATGCTGCAAACAAGTCACTATGTCTCAAGGTATAAGAATAATTGTCCTCAGTGAAATCCCAGGAGACACTGGTCAGTCAGCGTTTCTTGGCAGTCAGTCAAAGGCAGCCTCTGATATCAGTCAAAGGCTTGAAATGTTCACTTGGCCGCTTGGGATGATCAGGATCAGGATCCTCTCCTTGTAAGGGGTGAGGAGCCAAATATCAGGCACCCAGCCACTCGCCTTGGTTCTTTCTGCTCTAAAATGGTCTTTCCTTTTGGAATGAGAGAAAGGGAGGGATGGAGTGAGATGAAAGCGCTGCTGGCACAGCTTTTGGTTCTGGTGCAAGTAGGATCAAAGGTGAAGTGTCTCGAATGACTGATTATGCAGTGCAGAGGTCTTGAAGGATTAGTAGCATGGGAAACTGGGTGGGTGAGACCAAGCAAGGTTGCATGCAATAATGAGAGTGATACTGCATGAGCCTTGCAGGAAAGTGAGTGCAGCAGCAGAGACACTTAACCTGGTGAAACAGAGGATGTCATTAATCTTCTTCCCACAGTACTGGGACTTCCTCCAGCCGATTGAGACCAAGTGACACCTTGGATCAAGTTGGTAGGGTCGAGTATAATGGCCTCCTTTGTTGGTCCAAGGGAAGAGGGATTGCCTTTCTCTGCACCACCCTGTCCACCAGCACCTCCAGGTCCCTTGCTGCAAAGTGGAGCACCCATTTCCCTTTTTCTGCCATGTCCTGGGCAAATATCACAAGTTGAGCTGGGCAGCTCCAGACTACCAGAGCTTGACCAGGTGCATCCCAGCCTTTTAAAGATGGCACCGGTGCCAGGGATACTGGGATCTTCTGGCAGTGGTAAGTACTCCTGGCTACAGAGGGTGGGAGAATTGGGTGAGGGGGGGTACTCTGGGAGTGTGGTAGGGAGTTAATGAGGTGTGGTAAATAGTTAATGTGTCAGATTGGAATGACTGCATGAGAAAATTTGCTTGATCTCACGGAGTGAAACTTTCCATGAAATTTCATAACCATGATGTTTTGCCAAAATACGATAAGATTTAGGCCCTTATTCTTTTCAATGAAACACTTGAGCAAATTTTCCAATTCTTCCACCAGTGTTCAGTCCATTTTCTCCTGCATGAAAAGACACTATGCCAGTACAGTACTATGCCATTACTACAGCACAATCTTCTCAGAATGGCATATTACCGAAAATGAACAGTTGGACTGCTGTCAGAAGCCAACAAGAAATGCCAAATGAGGATCTGTAATGTTCATTTGCAAAGCACAGGGGCGATTCTAAGGTACCACACCCAAACAATACCCAAGCAAAATGGCAGCCATCACTACCTCAATTAAATGTTAGGACTGAACAAAATGTACCTGGTGCATCAAAGCTCAAAAGGGCTATTCGCCATGTCCGAAAATTAATGCCAGAAGTTTACAGATGGGAATGTAGAACCGGGGAGAAAAAAAATTGGAGAGATATCACAGGAAATTGGTGAATTCATTGGAAGGTAAGGAACTATCATTAGGGACGGTCTCTAACTAGTTGTAAAATATCAAACGGTATTAGTAAGGGATTAACTGAAAACACCAGGGATAAGTGAAAGGCACAACTACCATAAATAAAGTAGGTAAGTAGCAATAGGATAAGTAAGCCAAAGTAGGATAAGAGAAATGTTAAGGTGAGGGGACTAACTTTAAGACTAATTAATTAAGAAACTTGGAAAGAAAGCAAGTAAGACCTAGTTAGTTCAAGGTATGGCAGCTCAGGTGGGCCAAGGGGGGTATGTGACATGTTACATATGAGAAGTCATAGACTATACCACAGTCCTAAATGACCACGTGCAGGAAGTACTGCTCGCTACAGAAACTATAGTTTGGAATTTCAAGAGCTTGGGTAGTGGTTGGAGACACTGCGCCTTATCCAAGAGACTGAGAGTTACGTGGATAGTATATTTAGAGAGGCGGTCACAAGGCAGTTTAAGGAACTTGAGGTTGCAAGGGAATGGGTGACTACAAGGCATTCCCAGAGAAACAAGCAAAGACTGCAGGTGCCCCTAGGGGTTAATTTGGAATTTGGAAGCTGCTGGAGATGCTGGTTCCTCAAGGGAGTAGAGTCAAAGCCAAGATTCTAGCGCCACAAGTGGCCTGACTCACAGGAAGGAAGGAGCAATTGTAATAGGGAATTCATTAGTGAGGAAACAGACAGGTGGTATTGTGGTCGTCAACATGACTCCAGGATGGTACACTGTCTGTCTGGTGCCAGAATCAAGTGTGTCAGAATGGCTACAGGACATTCTTTGAGGAGGGGTAAAAATTTGAAGTAAGGGGTTGTTGTCCATGTTGGTACAAATGAATTTGGTGGGAAGGAGGATTTGATCCTGTAATCACAATTTAGGGAAGTAGGTGAAGAGTTATCAAGAAGGACCACATATGACGTGATATTTGGATGACTCCCAGTGCCACATGCAAGTGAGTACAGAATGTGTGGCTAGAAAGTTGGTGCAGGAGATTCTTTGGAAACAGGGACTGGTGCTTTACAAGCTGGATGGATTATATCTGAACAGAAATGGAATTGAATTCCTTGCGGGGCATTTTGCTAGTGCCAGTGGGAGGATTTTAAACTAACACCAGGAGCATAATAGAAGAGATTACGGATTTGCAAAATACTTAGGAATACAGCTGTCACTAGCATGAACAATATTAAGTTAATCGGTGAATTTAGAGTAGGGGAGAAGGAAAAGAAACCCAAAACGGAATTATCTTGCCAGTATGTAAATGCACAGAGTATAGTAAATAAGGTTGGGAAGTTACAGATGCAGATTGTAATATGGAATGATGATTTTGTGGTTGTGTTGGAGACCTGGCTAAAGAAAGGGCAAGACTGGGTATTAAATACTCCAGGATACAAGCTGTCCAGAAAAGATAGAAAAGGAAAGGGAGGAGGGGCAAGCAAACAAGGGTAATATGAGAACATTTTTTTTTCACACAGTGAGTAATTAGGAATGCATTGTGTAGAAATCTGGTGGAGGCAGGTTCAGCCAAGACATTCAAGATGGCACTGGATGATTATTTGGACAGAAATGTGTGCCAGGATATGGGAACAAGGCAGGAGATTTGTACTAGGTAAGAGAGCCAGTGCAGGCACAATAGTCCAAATAGCCACCTCCTAAATGTAACAATGCTGTAAGTTGTGTAGGAAGAAACAATCAAGTGTCTGTGAAATGTGCTCAAGCAAAAGACAGGGTTTTTGATTAGTTGTATAGGTCAATGAAAGTTGAACAACTTTGAAAATCTTGGAGCCACATAAGGTCAGACGAGAAACAGCTTGCTCAAAGAGGTATGTTTCAAGAAACATCACAAGGAGGAAGGTGAAGAGAAAGGGTGGAGTGATCAAGAGAATGAATTTCAGAGCTTAGGACCCAGGGAGCTTCAGGCATGGCTACCAGCGGACAGGTTTATGTGGAGGATTATGAAATGTCAATCAAAGCTATAAACATCAGGGTAAAGCCCTACACAGGAAGTCCAAATGCAGTACATTACAGATTCACACAGGTTTGTGGACAAAATTGACATCTGGTGGATTAGAAAGTAATTCATTTCAGTGCATCAGTCAGCGTACAAGCTAGGCTCAGAGAAGACATGGAAGGATTGACTGATGTCTTATGAAATAAGAAGGCAACTCTTGCTGTAACACAACTAATTGTGGCAGTTATTAACCACTGTTAAAGTTGCTCAAACTCTTTCCACATCAGGCAGAGAAGGAATTATCAGTCTACAAGTCCAGGATGGATTCAAATCCCGTTAATGACAAAATAGTAGTATTTACTCAATCCTTCATGAATCACCTTTTCCGATACAAGGTACTCGAGATAAAATAGTATTTTAATGCAGCCATGTAGAAATTTCCCAACGTTGTGAGATTAAGTGTACAAATTAACCAGGAACTCCGGACAGTTTGTGACCTATTCTCTCCTTTACCACATATTGATAGATGATCTAAACAATAATGGGTACAGTTTAACTCAATATTTTCCAAATCAGTTTAGCCCATCTGCATTCTACAATGTGAGAAAAGAAGGAAATAATTCCATGCTAAATGGGTTTTTGGATGTTGCAAAAACAAATGGTTGGTCCACAGGATTGGTAAGAACCATCAGACATTGGCTAGTTGAAGCCTGGGAAAAGAGCATTTTTCAAGGTTAGCTGTAAGCTATTAAAAGACTAATAGTTTTTTGGCAGTACAGAATTTGATTATTACTGAAATGAGACTTTTTGTCTAAGCTTTTAGCTTTGCGTTTATCGGGGCAATTCCTTTGTACAAGATTAAAACTTCAAAAAATGCATCTTATTTCAGCAATACTTCTGTTGAAAAAGTGTGACAGAACATACTCTGATGAATTCTCAGTGTTAACACACATGCAAGCAGCGTCATGAAGCTCTGCAGTAGCAACCTATTCCTGACAAGCTGTATGGTTAACTTCATTTACATTGGATGGCGCATCATTTCAAATTGATTGAAAATATAAGGCAAATATGTTGCAGGTCAACATGCTCTGATAGGGCAATTATGCAAAAAGGGTAAAACCTTTAACTATGGGGAGTGAAACCATTGCAACCTAATGTGATTAAAAGTAGCTGTTAGCTTCAGACTCTTCTCTTAATTAAATACTTTTCAAACATCATTTCATATTTACATAGTATAGGTAGAATGATCAAACATAAAAAGGAATTGTTTATAAAGATGGAATAGAAATGTGAGTTTTAGACGGGGAAAAGAACTCAACTTCTTGTCAGTGAACAATAAAATGACTTTCCATTAGGAGCTCAGAACCCTTCCGTAAAATGCTAACCAGTTAGGCTAGAATACCGTGAAATTATTTTGTATGCTCACGATAATTTTCTGTATTTTATTGTCTTTCCAAAACTATTTATCCAACTGTTAAAGATAATGAGACAGTATTCCAAAATAAAGTAGTACACAGGAACTCATTTAATAGTTATATAAAATTAACATTTCTGGTAAAGTCTTAGTGCATCGAGCTTGGTGACATTGCATTGAAGACAATAACTTATTCATATCTTTCAGCGTCCCTTAAAATACTGACAGCTTGTAAGTAACCATTCTTCAAATTTAAGCCTTGAAGACGGAACATGTTCAATTCTGTCCTTGCCTGATCCTGTTCACAATGAATTCTCTATGACACTGATGTTTTGAGCAGGAGTGGATGGTAGACCTTGATTGATTCTCCTTTCTGCACCACAGTCACTTCCCAAGACAGGACCACTGAGGTCAACTAAAGTTTGCTCACTGTGAAGAACTAACAGAGCTAACAACGCAATATTGGTATAATGTCTTTTCCCACTAGGGTGTTAGAAAGAACTTGTAGCTATAGAACGTAGAACATTACAGCACAGAACAGGCCCATCAGCCCTCGAAGTTGCACCGAGCCTTGGATCCAATCTGAAGCCTATCTATCCTACACTATTCCATTTTCATCCACATGTTTATCCACTAACCATTTAAATACCCTTAAAGTTGGACAGTCTATTACTGTTGCAGACAGTGCGTTCCACACCCCTACTACTCTCTGAGTAAGGAAACTACCTCTGACATCTGTCATATATCTATCACCCCTCAATTTAAAGCTCTGTCCCCTTGTGCTAGCCATCCCCATCTAAGGAAAAAGGCTCTTACTGTCCACCCTATCTAACCCTCTGATTATCTTAAGTGTCTCAATTAAGCCACCTCTCAACCTTCTCTCTAACAAAAATAGCCTCAAGTCCCTCAGCCTTTCCTCATAAGGCCTTCCCCCATACCAGACAACATCCTAGTATATCTCCTCTGAACCCTTTCCAAAGCTTCCACATCCTTCCAATAATGCAGTGATCAGAACTGTACACAATATTTCAAGTGTGGCCACACCAGAGTTTTGTGCAATTGCAGCATAACCTTGTGGCTCCGAAACTTAATCATTCTACCAATAAAAGCTAACACAGTTTATGCCTTCTTAACAACCCTATCGACCTGGATGGCAACTTTCAGAGATCTTTGTACATGGATGTACATAGTTATGCACTGCATAAAACATCTTCAACACTTCACTAGCAAAAATGATGTTGTTGAGGAGGTAATTTTGTTCAAGGAAAAACAGTAGTTAAGCTATTGGGAGAGCTCCCCAATCTCTACTGAATAGTGTCACAGGGTCCTTAACATTAATTGCAACAGGCGATGCAACTATGGAACAATACTGCACGAGAACCTCAACTGAAACTTGTCTTCAGGTCCAGCGGTTGGCTAACCTCGACTTAAGGTATGAGAGCTTCAACAACCAAGTCAAAGTCACAATATACTGACTAATACTCCCATCAATAAATTTATAGAAAGTCAAAAAACCAGTCCCCTTACAAAAGAGTTTCATTTTAAATCTTACATTATTTCATAGCAATTTTCATAGGGCTCATAAACATGGTGAAATAATGGTTAAATTACATATAACGTATACATTTAAAATGGGGCAGCACAAAGGTATGCAATCCATCAAACTTCTCCCGAAGTACAAGTATCAATCATTGGGTGCTTATATACAGTATATACTGTTAGTTTCTTCATTCAGACCCGCACAGCTCAAGAAAGCACTGGGGAATAATGTTAGGGTAATATTCATGCTCCCACCTCAAAAACTGTCACATGCTGTACAACATAAAATTGGGTAGCTTTTGAACATATGGCAGTTCACATAAACCGAAACTTCTTAAATCTTTGTGAGTGTTTAACATCACAATCACGTATATATGCTCAACTCCTCCCCCATTATCTTCCACAGGTTCCATGGTGCAAGGGGATAGGAACAATTTTTCCATTTTACTTTCCTGTTAAACCCAGTGAATTCACACATTAGTAATACACCAGGGCCAGTGACATTCTCAATTAAAAACAATCTTTCTTCTGCATGCATTTGCACCGTCATTTCCTCTTCCATGAAAAGGAGGGCGAGTGTTGAAAAGGTCAGAATCAAAGCAGGTGGAATATCTAACGCTACGTAGCACCAGTCAGCGTCGGAGTGAAGAAAAAGCATTATGATTAAAGTAGTTAATATGGTTTTCCATTGTCCTTCCCACATCCTGCATCATCTTGGGCTTTAAGCTTCTAATTTGGGTTAGGGCGACCAGTGTGTTCATACTTGAAGTCCTGTGTGAAGTTTTTCGCTGTGCTCTCTACCATCGACCGATGCACCATAGCTGGCAGGTATATGAAAGCATAGGTGAGCCAGAGCAGAAAAAGAGCCACAGCCAGTGGCAGTCCCCAGTTAGTTATCAGTATAGTTTCCTCACACCGTGCCTGGAACGTGGGTTGGTTAATTGGAACCGAAGATTCACTCTCAGCCTGTGACGCAGAGGAATACATCTTCCCCTCTTGCTCGGCCTGCTTCCTCCACACGACACCCTTGTGAACTGTACTCCAAAGCAGGATCAAAGAGACTCAATGGTGATCCTCCTGTACAGCAGATTAAATGAAAGTGCTTATTTCTATATTCCAGATGCCAGAGCTGCCTGTCATCCTCTTCAGCTAGCTGCACGTTCAGAAAAGCTTTTCACGTGTTGGGGGTTTAGACAGATGTTGGGGATTTTCTCTTCTGTTCTTGGAGAATTAAAGATTTTACATACAAAGGAATCAAAAACAGAACAAATTTCTCTGTGCAACACCACTAAGCCACAAGCACGAGGAGGGATTTTCAGCTACAAGCAGATGAATTTGACCCGTGGAGTAATTAACCTTTAGAACTGCACAGTATTCAAATCAAATGAACATAAATGCATTCAGAAATTTCACAAGCATTATTAGAATAACGAGATTGATCTAGGTAGAGTAGAGAGATTCAATGGGCAAAATGGCCTTCACCGATCCTTCGGCTCTCATGGTCTTTACCCATCCCTCCATGATAATATTGCTGAAACCATCTCTTTATAAAGATATTAATAATGGTTCAAAAGGTAATACTCTTGCCTCTGAATTGGAGGCTTCAATACAAAATTCAGGCAGATATTCCAATGTTTGATTATCAAAGGTTCCAACTTTCAGATGCAACACTAAACCCTTCCCTCTTAAGTTGATGTAAGCAATCCCATGGCATTATTGTGAAGAAAAGTAAGCAAGCTCTGGCCAATAGTTACTCTTAAACCAACCAATAACTATTATCCCATCATTGATTTCCTTCCCAAGAGGACATTAGTGAACAACAACTGACAAGAGTTGTTATTAGGCTGTTAATTCTAGATTAACGTTTTTAGAGTGGTTCATGTGTAGAATGAACTGCCAGAGAAAATGGTGGATTCAGGTGCACTTACAACATTTAAAAGACATTTGGATTAGTACATGAATAGGAAAGGTTTGGAGGGATATGGGGCCAAAGGCAGGCAAGTGGGACTAGTTTAGTTTGAGAACATGATTGGTGTGGATTGGTTGGACCGAAAGGTCTGTTTTCCATGCCCTTTTTACATAATCCAGTTTGACAGATTTGCTGTGCACAAATTGGTTGCTGCATTTCCTACTTTGAAAACATGATTAAACTTCAGAACTACTTAATTTACTATAATGTGCTTTGGCACACCCTGAAAGAAAGTACGTAAATCAAAAAATTACCATAACATTAGTCAAATAAACCATTGGAATGTTTATTTGGTCAGCAATCTCAGAAAACACAGAGAAAGGACGTCCACCATCAAGCTTCAAGAATTCTTATTCTTATGATAATGACTGACTTAAGTTTACTCTATTTAAATGTGGTTGTTTGAAAAATTATTGCTTGTAAAGGCAACATTTCTTTCCCATTACCCAAAGTATCTAAGAGCATGTTGACAAGATCAAAGATGTAGGGAAAGCTAAAAGTGCACCAAGAGTTAACCCAACCCAAACCAGCAGCTGACCAGCATGATTATCTTGACTTCTACCCAGCTAAGATCATATTGCCTGTTAAATGCCCGTTTGCCGCAGGGCATAGGTGCTGGGTATTTGGTTCGGGGGTGCTGGGGCGTGCGCCAAGACCTGGGAGGAGCGGATCAGGAAGATGAACAGAAACTAGGCAGATGGGAGCAATGGTTGCTCTCCATCGCGGGAAAAAACCTGGTCATCAGGTGTGAGGTACTCTCAGTATTGTTATATGTGGCACAGGTCTGGCCTATCCCCAGAACCTGTGCTGCCGCAGTCACCCGGGCCATCTTCCACTTCATGCAGAGATCAAAGATGGACCGGGTCCGAAGGGACACCATGTACAAAGACCAGTGCAATGGGGGAAAAAACACTCCCAATGCCACCCTCACCCTGATGGTCACCTTTGTGTGTGGCTGCATCAAGCTGTGCATGGATCCCCGGTACGCAAACACCAAGTGTCACTATGTACTGAGGTTCTACCTGTCCCCGGTGTTGCGAAGGATGGGCCTGGCCTCGCTGCCGTGGAACGCTCCGAGTAGTTGGACCGTTCCGTACCACCTGTCCTTTGTGGAGAAATTTCTGAAGAAAAACACCTTTGACCACAAGTCCATCAGGAAGTGGTCAGCACGTAGCGTCCTTCAGACCCTTCGGGAAAAGGAGAGGGCGGATCCTGTTGAGTGGTTCCCTGAGCAGACTGTCAAAGCAATTTGGCAGAATGCCTCATCGCCAGAACTTTCCAACAAGCACCAAGACATGGCTTGGCTGGTGGTGAGAAGGGCTCTACCTGTGAGATCATTTATGCACGCCCGGACTCTCTGCCGCACCGCACACTGCCCTCGAAGCGGCTGCGGGGGGGACGAGACTTTCACACACCTCCTTCTGGAATGTGCCTATGCAGAGGAAGTCTGGAGAGGAATGCAGTGGCATTTGTCGAGGTTCGTCCTGAGCAGCGCCGTGACGCGGGACTCCGTGCTCCACGGCCTTTTCCCCGAGATGCACACCGAGACGAACATCAACTGCGCCTGGAGGATCATCAACTCGGTGAAGTACGCTCTCTGGGTGGTCCGAAACCTGTTGATCTTCCAGCTGAAGGAGTTGACCCCGACTGAGTGTTGCAGACTGGCACATTCCAAGGTCCAGGACTACGTGTTGAGGGACGCGCTGAAGCTTGGGGCAGCTGTCGCCAAGGCGCGGTGGGGAAAGACCACCGTTTAACATCTGCCTGTCGAAAGAAGATCAGGGGGCCCATGCAGTCATTTGGGCTCTGCTGATGCCTCAGCTCAATATATGGGCGTATGAGCGAGAAATGCACAGACCTGTATGTAATAATAATAATTCTGAGCTGTGTATGTAAATGTGGACATATGTATGGCATTACCTAATGTACAGTCCATCAAATTATTTTATGAATATTTTATGAATAAAGTATATTCTTGAAATAAAAAAAAATAGATTTCTTACCCAAATCAGACGACTGTGGGTTCAAGGACCACTATAAAGACTTGAGCAGAAAATGTCAAAAGATGAATGTTAAGCTCTCAGGTACTGTTTGAAAAGGAGGAACTAACTTTTCCAGTTTTTACAGACAACATCAAAACCTCAACCAACATGTAAAACAATTTGGTAATCACCTTACGGCTGTTTATGGAGCTTGCTGGGTGAAAGTGACTCCCAATTTTCTATGAATGCATTGTCATACACCAGACTGAATAGGATCAATCACAGACCCAGGAATTAGTGTAACCTTTGAACTCTCATCAGTTGGCTGCTCAATCATCAGCATGACCAGAGACTATGGGCAATATGCTCTGATCAGGTATCAGATTGTTAAGCCCTTATTAAAACCTAGATTCAGTACTAATCGTCCACCACCAGGCACCTCTGAAATTCAAATAATTTTCAAAGGATGGAGGTGGCTTATGTTAGGATGAGATGTGATGGCTCAGTTAGGGCGCTTGGGAGTTGCAAGTTAGCCAGGAAAGATCTAAAGAGAGACCAAATAGGGGACATGAGAAAGCATTGGCATATAGGATCAAGGGAAACCCTAAGACTTTCTATAGCTATATCAGGAATAAAAAAAAGAGACTAGAGTAAGATTAAGACCAATCAAGCATGGTAGTGGGAAGTTGTGCATGGAGATAGAGGAGTTAGGGGAAGCGCTAAATGAATACTTGTCAGTATTCACACTAGAAAAAGACAATGTGGTCGAGGAGAATACTGAGATACAGGCTACTAGACTAGATGGGATTGAGGTGGTGGTGTTAGTAATTCTGGAAAGTGTAAAAATAAAACTTCTCTGGGAAGCCAGGGAGGAGATTGCTGGGCCTTTAGCTTTGATCTTTATGACGATGTTGTTTACAAGAATAGTTCCAGAAGACGGGAGGATAGCAAATGGTGTTCCCTTGTTCAGGAAGGAGAGTAAAGGCAACCCTGGTAATTATAGACCTGTGAGCCTTACTTCGGTTGTGGGCAAAGTGTTGGAAAGGGTTATAAGAGATAGGATTTATAACCATCTAGAAAGGAATAAGTTGATTAGGGATCAACACGGTTTTGTGAAGGGTAGGTCGTGCCTCACAAACCTTAGTGAGTTATTTGAGAAGGTGATCAAACAGGCAGATGAGAGAAAAGCGGTTGATGTGGTTTATATTGATTTCAGTCAGGCATTTGATAAGGCTCTCCACGGTAGGCTATTGCATAAAATACAGGGGCAATGGGATTGAGGGTGATTTAGTAGTTTGGATCAGAAATTGGCTAGCTGAAAAAAAAAGAGTGGTGGTTGATGGGAAATATTCATCCTGGAGTTCAGTTTCTAGTGGGGTACCGCAAGGATCTGTTTTGGGTCCACCATTGTTTATTATTTATATAAATAACCTGGATGAGGGCATAGAAGGATGGTTTAGTAAATTTGCAGATGACACTAAGGTCAGTAGAGTTGTGGACAGTGACGAAGGATGTTGTAGGTTACAGAGAGACTAGATAAGCTACAGAAAGGGGACGAAACGTTTGCAACAAAAACTCCCAGCTCGGCGAACAGAACCACAACAACAAGCACCCGAGCTACAAATCTTCTCACAAACTTTGAATAAGCTACAGAGCTGGGCTGAGAGGTGGCAAATGGAGTTTAATGCGGAAAAGTGAGACAGGATTCACTTGGAAGGAGTAACAGGAATGCAAATTACTGGGCTAATGGTAAGATTGCAGATGAGCAGAGAGATCTCGGTGTCCGGATACATAGATCCTTGAAAGTTGCCACTCAAGTTGATAGGTTTGTTAAGAAGGTATATGGTGTGTTATCTTTTATTGGTAGAGGGACTGAGTTTCAGAACCATGAGATCATGCTGCTGCTGTACAAAACTCTGATGTGGCCACACTCGGAATATTGCATATAGTTCTGGTCATCGCATTATAGGAAGGATGTGGAAGCTTTGGAAAGGGTTTAGAGGAGATTTGCTAGGATGTTGCCTGGGATGGAGGGAAGGTCTAATGAGGAAAGGCTGAGGGACTTAAGGCTGTTTTCATTACAGAGAAGGTTGAGAGGCAACTTAATTGAGACATAAGATAAGCAGTGGGTTAGATAGGTTGGACAGTGAGATGGCGATGGCTAGCATGAAGGGACATAGCTTTAAATTGAGAGGTAATTGAGAGGGACTGATGTCAGAGGTAGTTTCTATACTCAGAGTAGTAGGGGCATGGAACGCACTGCCTGCAACAGTAGTTGACTCGCTTGCTTTAAGGGCATTTAAATGGTCATTGGATAGGCATATGGTTGAGAATAGAATAGTGTAGACTAGATAAGCTTCAGATTGGTTCCACAGGTCAGCATAACATCAATGGCCGAAAGGCCTGTATTGTGCTGTAATGTTCTAAGCTCTAATATTAAAGAAACCTTGCTTCATTCCAAGATGAGTGCCAGTTATTAGATAATGAACAAGTACAGGTTGGAGTCCTCCCTGGCATACAACAGGAATTCTTGGAGTAACTCATTGAATAAGACAACTTAAAATAAAACGAGAGAGTGCTTAGCCACTTTCTGATTATTCGTCACAAATATGACAAATTTGTGTACGTTATTTAACTGGCCATCCAGATATTAAGAGATTTTGGTCAGTCTGCTGTTTGGTAAATAATACAAAGGTGCACATTTCAAAACAATATATGAATATAAGTTTGCTGATGTTATTTAGACAACAGCTGTTCATCATAAATGCCCAAGGACAGTTTTGTCCTATAACAATATACAGTACAGTGGCTTTTCATTTTGATGGACAGCATCAATACACAATGGCAAGAATGGATTATACACACAAAGAGGATCAGTCTTCAAATATGATATTATTAGTATAGGTTAGGCTATTGCCAAGAAGCAATACCAAATAGCATTTGTCAGCATCACCCAGATGATGTGACAAGGGACATCATTCCATTTTAATATCAGACAAGCTCTCAAATATATGCTCAGCTCAATGTTTAAAACAAAAGGCATTGGCTTGCCTGGAGTTCAATCTTGCTTATTATTTTATTCTTAATAGGAAGTGGGTCTCAGTGGCAGGTATACTGTGGCTACTTCAAGCTCGACTACCACATTATTTAGCCCACGATCAGTAACCTTTAAACACGTTTAATTTACTAAATGTTACAACTGGTTTTGTTCCATTTCTGACACCTAGAGCTGTATGTAAGAAAAAAATGTCAAAGATGCAGCCAACCATGTCTAATGGAACACCTTGTTTAACTGTTTGTGGAATTTTCTTGTGCAAAAATTTGGTACTGTTTTCCTACATTTACAACTACAAAGTATTTCATTGGCAGGAACACATTTTGGGACTTGCTGAGGTTATAAAAG
Source organism: Hemiscyllium ocellatum (assembly GCF_020745735.1). NCBI lineage: Eukaryota > Metazoa > Chordata > Chondrichthyes > Orectolobiformes > Hemiscylliidae > Hemiscyllium > Hemiscyllium ocellatum. Next base: position 51,565,497 of record NC_083420.1, read on the forward strand.
GTGCAATATAAAGTCAAGTCTTTCTTCAACAAATGACAGAGGCAAACAATCCACCGTTATTGAGTAAAAAAGATTGTTTAGCAGGTTGTGAACTTTCCATACTTATGACTTATTTCCCTTGTACTGTACCATAATTTTGAAGGATCACCCGATAAAAGATCTCTCTCAATACAGGGTCCTATTTAATAGCACAGCTGTATTGACCACTGGCTTGACAGATTGCAGAAGGAACTAACTCCCTTCTATACACTTTCCACGACCTAACTACAAATTTCATTCCAGTCTGTCCCTTTGCTGTACTGTTACCAGGAATGAAGTTAGCAAAGGGCTGCGTATCCCTTGTAAGATATAGATGGGCTCAGAGTCACACACTCGGTATTATTGTCAAACCAACCCCATTTCTCCTGAAGGGGCTGACTCCATGTCAAAGTGACTGCCTTGGTTCAAAAATAGCACTCCTTGCCAGAATTTCAGAGGATTTAAGTTCCAACCTAGAAATTACAATACAAAACCTAGGCTGACACCTAGTGAATAGTGAAAGAATGATGTAGTCAGAAGTGCGGTTTTGGATGAAAAGACATAATTAGATTCTGTCATCCCAACAGGTATTGGTTTAAAATTCCATACCTCCACCAAAAGAGGAACAGGGAAGCTCTTCAGATGTCTTGGTCAAAATTTATTCCCTAAATAACATCTAAACATTTAACTTGATCATTATTCACACTTTTATGTATGGGGCTTGCTGGGCAAAAACTGGGTGATCTGTATCCTATATTTGAGTGGTAGCAATGGAGTTTGGAATATTGAGATAGAAAATGGTTATTCAAATTTTCTTTTTCTTATTGGACTATTAAGCCGGAAACACTAAACACATTCAGATACCTACCAAAGAGAACGATTTGGGGTTCCCCTGATGCAGTCACTCTAAACAGTTAAACTTCTGATGAACTACTCAATGCTAGGTGTTATAGGTCTCAAATCTCCCAGTTACTGTGGGATTGAACCAAATTCCACTCCAGGGTACAGATAGGCTCCACAGAAACTTCTTGAGATGCACAATCTCTTCACCTTCTGGTCCTACTGATTAGCTCTTCAAGATGCAGTGAAGGGTAAATAAGACAAGACCTTTTCCCTGGGGTGGGGGAGCCCAGAACTAGAGGGCATAGGTTTACTGTGAGAGGGGAAAGAAATAAAAGAGACCTAAGGGGCAATTATTTCACGCATTATGTTGGTACATGTGTGGAATGGGCTGTCAGAGGAAGTGGTGGAGCCTGGTACAATTGTAACATTTAAAAGGCAACTGGACAGGTATATGAACAGGAAGAGTTTGGAGGGATATGAGCTGGGTGTTGGCAGGAGGGAAAAGTTTGGGTTGCGATATCTGGTCGACGTGAGTACAGGAGTTGGAATGTCATGTTGCGGCTGTACAGGGCATTGGTTAGGCCACTGTTGGAATACTGCATGCAGTTCTGGTCTCCTTTCTATCAGAAAGATGTTGTGAAACTTGAAAGGGTTCCAAAACGATTTACAAGGATGTTGACAGGCTTGGAGGATTTGAGCTATAGGGAGAAGTTGAATAGGTTAGGGCTCTTTTTCCTAGAGTGTCGGAGGCTGAGGGGTGACCGTATAGAGATTTATGGGGGGCATAGATAGGATAAATAGACTAAGTCTTTTCCCTGGAGTGGGGGAATCCAGAACTAGAGGGCATAGGTTTAGGGTGAGAGGGGAAAGATATAAAAGAGATCTAAGGGGCAAGTTCTTCATGCAGAAGATGGTGCATGTGTGGAATAAGCTGCCAGAGGAAGTGGTGGAGGCTGGTACAATTACAACATTTAAAAGGCATCTGGATGGCTATATGAATAGAAAGGGTTTGGAGGGATATGGGCCAGGTACTGGCAGGTGGGACTAGATTGGGTTGGGACATCTGGTCGGCATGCAAGTTGGACCGAAGGGTCTATTTCCGTGTTGTACTCTGAGTGCAGGCCTTTACACAGATTGTACAGTGCAGGATCAGACAATACAACCCAACAGCATTATGCTGGTATTTATGCTGCACATGAGCTTCCTCTCATTCATCAGAAAAACCTTCTCTCCTTTCTCTCTCATTTACCTAGCTTCCCTTTACATTTGCCTATGCCATTGACTTTGCCTCAATGACTCCTTGTGATAAGTTCCACATTTTCATAAATTCTTTATTTGATTTATTAGTGAATGTCCTGCATAAACGATTCCCAGTTTTGTATTCTGCCAAGTTGAAACATCATCCTTACAAAACAATTTATACTTTTAAAGACATCTTTCTGCTGACCCCTTCCAGCCTTTACATTTCTACAGAGAAGTGCTAAGCTTGTTCAACCTTCCATTTCAGTTTGAGTATTATCCCTGTAAATTCTTTTTAAAATACAATTAGATCACGAATAAGCCTGGGACACATCCAGAGGTAAGTACTTCTCAGTCAGTTACCAACTCCTTTAAGGGTTGGATAAACCTGAAATAAGGATGTACTCTCTTGTGATTTTAATTAAACTGGTTTGACAGGCTGTAAAACCATTACACCTAAAGGGAGTTTCATTTTCTGTTTAATTAGCAGAGAAGTAACAGTGAAGAAATGGCAAAAGGGAACATGCAGGCAACACACCTCGAACATGCAGGCAACATGCAGGCAACACACCTCGAACATGCAGGCAACATGCAGGCAACACACCTCGAACCAAAAATGAAAACTTGCTGTTTTTTATTTTGGTATGAAGTTGTGTGTTTCCTGCTTGCTCCTTTTTCCAATGTTCACAAGTAATTTGGATATGAACAGTATTATGATCCCGGCTGAGGGGAACACTGGGGATGTCTAATTCCAGAACAAAACCTAGCTTGAGAGTTCAAATATTTAATTTTTTCAGTTAGTAGTCACTGAAACATGAAGATGCTTTGGTTTTATTTATTTATTTATGGGATGCGATCGATGTTGGCTGGGCGAGCATTTATTACCCATCCCTATTTACCCTCTTTCATCAAGAAGCTGATGATGACCCACTTTCTTGAATTGCTGCAGTCAACTTGGATCACTTAGATGCACAATGCTGTCAGGGAGGGAGTTCCTGGATCTTGAACCAGTGATATTTAAGGAAATATATTTTCAAGACAGGATAGTGACTTTGGTGAATTTCTGTTGTGTGCCTTATAGGTGGTACACACTGCTGCTACAGAGCATCAGTGGTGAAGGGAGGGCTTTTTGATGTGGTGCCAATCAAGTGGGCTAATTTGTCCTGGATGGTATTGAACTATAGTGTTGTTGCAACTATGCTCATCCAGACAAAAGGGCTGCATCTCATTACACTCCTGAGTTATATCTTGTAGATGGTGGACCGGTTTTGGGGGAGTCTGGTGGTGGGCTACTCCTTGCAATATTCTTAGTCTCTGACTGCCTCTTGCCGTCACACTACTGATGATGTGGCTGGTTCAGTTCAGTTTTTTTGTCAACAGTAACCTCCAGGGTTGTTGACAGTGTGGGGGTTCAGTGATGGCGAGTCACTGAATGCCAATGGCAGTGGTTGGATTCACACTTGGGAATGGTCAAGGCTGAATTTGTCCGGGTCTTACTGCATTTGGACAGTTTTAGTTTCTGGGGAGCTGTGAATGAAGAACATTGTGAAATTATCAGAAGCCTCCCTACTTCATGTTATGGATAGATTCGCAGTCATTGGAAATGGACATTGCCGGGCTATTATTGCCATGAATGTTAATTGTCACTAATCAATTTATCCTTAGATTTTGTTCAATCTTGCGACGTAAGGACATGGACTGCTTCAGTGTTTGAGGAGATGCAAATGTGTTGATTGCCTTGCAATCATCAGTGAGCACCCTGGATATCTGACTTCATGACGAGAGAAGGTCATTGATGGACCAGCTTTAGATAGATGAGTCTAGGACACTATGCTGAGGAATTCTTTAGATGTTGTTCAGGAGCAGATACAACTGACTTCCAACAACCACAGCCATCTCTCTCTGCTCCAGGTGTGTCTACCTAGCAGAGTTTTCACTCTGGATTCCTGTAGGCTCCATTGCTGGGACTCCTCGATGCCATACTCTTGACAAATACTTTTGGATAGTCACTCTCCCTTCACCAATGGAATTCAGTTCTTTTGTCATGATGTTAGAAGCTGCGTGACCTGACGGAATCTAAACTGAGGTATCTATGGGCAGGTTATTGCTAAGTAAAAGCACCTTGATAGCACTACTGATGATCCTTGCCATCATTTAATTTATGTTTGAAAGTAGATTGACGAGACAGTAATTGGCTGGGTTGGATTTGTCCTGATTTTTGTGAATAGCACATACCTGGGCAATTTTCCACATTGTCAAGTAGATGTCACTCTTGTAGCTGCAGGGAGGAACAGCTTTGCCAGGAGTGTGGCAAGCTCTAGAGCACATGCCTTCAGTACTACTTCATGAATGTTATCAGGGCTCACAGCCTTTGCAGTATCCAATGCCTCCAACCATTTCTTGATATCACGCAGAGAAAATCAATTTAGCTGAATACTGGCATCTGAAATCCTAGGGATTGGTGGCCACAATCTTCACCCACAAGTGGGATGTAAATGCTCCACCTTGGTTTCCTCCAATGCTTCAACATCTTTTTTTGTGCTGCATTTCCCCAACATCCGGGATAGGAATACTTGTGGTGCCTCCTATTCCAGTGAGTCATTTACTTGCCTTCCATTATTCACGACTAGATGTGGCAGCATTGCAGAGATTAGATCTGATCCATTAGTTGTGAAATCACTCAGTTCTGCTGCTTACGCTGTTTGACATGCTAGTGCTGCTTTGTAGCTTCACCAGGTTTTCAGATACATCTGAAGTTGCTTGTAAAGTATCATCCTGCACTTCTCATTGAAGCAGGATTGATTCCCTAGTTTAATTCTAATTGTAGCGTGATGAATATGCCAGGCCATAAAATTGCAGGTTGTATTGCAGTACAATTCTGCTGCTGCTAATTGTCTACAGTTGCTCTTAGATGCCTGGTCTTGAGTTGCTAGGTCTACTTGAAGTTTATCTATTTCAGCCTGGTGAAAGTGCCATACATCATGATGGAGAGCATTTTCAATGTGAAGATGGAACTTTCAGTCAACAAGAATTGTGCTTTAATTACTCTCACTGATATAGTCCTGGCCAGATGCACGTGCGACAGGCAGATTGGGATGATGAGGTCAAGTATGTTTTTCTGTTTTGTTGGTTCCTTCACAACCTGTTGACCCCTCATCCAGGAGCTGTGTCCTTTCGGTATCGAGCAGTTCAGTCATTAGTGGTGTTGCCAAGTCATTTGAACTCAGACATTGATGCAACCAAACCAGAGTACATTCTTGTCACCCTCAATGCTTCCTCTAAATGGCGTTCAACATAGAAGAGTACTGATTCATCAGTGAGGGTAGGGATAAAGGCAATGTGTGGTAATTAGCAGAAGATTTCTTTGCCCACAACATTTGACCTGTTGCCAAGAAACTGCAGAGGATCTGGAGTCAATGTTGAGGTCTCCCAGAGCAATCCCTCCTGATGCTACATCACTATGTCACCATCTCTGTTAGGGGACAGGAAGTAGCCAGGGATGGGTCATATCTGGGACAGTGTGTGTAAGGTACGATTCCATGAGTATGATTATGACAGGCTGTTGCTCGACTAGTTTGTGATCCTAGCTCATCCAATTTTGGCAGTAGCCCCAGGGTATAAGGAAGACTTTGCAAAGTTTCAAGAGCAGTGTTTGCCATCATCATTTCTGCACCTTAGTCAGGTTCATTTCTTTCTTTTCAGTGGTTGATAAAACTGAATTGCTTACGATGCCATTTTCGAGGGTAGTTAAATGTCAGTATGTTGCTGTTGACAAGTGTATAGGCCAAACTGAATAAGGAGGCCAGTTTCCTTTCCTGAAGGACATTAGTAAGCCAAAGGGGTTTTACATCAATGACTATTGCATGATCATCATTGGCCTTCTAATTCCAGAATTATATGGAATTCAAATTTCATTATCCACACTAGGGTCCCCAGAACATTACCAGGGTTTCTGGCTTACTCAGCAATAATAGATGATGGCCTCCCCCTTTCTTGAACAAGAGAACTTAAGTTTATTACACCGACTAAAAATAACTTTATGTATCCATAACAGGGAGATGAAGTTACACTTGATTTTCCAACACTATCCGAGATAAAAACAATGACTGCAGATGGTGGAAACCAGAGTCTAGAATAGAGTGGTGCTGGAAAAGCACAGCAGTTCAGGCACCATCTGAGGAACAGGAAAATCAACGTTTCGGGCAAAAGCCCTTCATCAGGAATACAGGCAGAGTTGCCTGAAGAATGGAGAGATATCTGAAGGGCTTTTGCCCGAAACATCAATTTTCCTGCTCCTCGGATGCTGCCTGTACTGCTGCACTTTTCCAGCACCACTCTATTTTAGAATTTCCAATACTATCCTTCAACTAAGTTCTTAGTAAATTGATTCTTTGCAGGTTCTTTTCCTTGGATATCTGGCAGTCTTACAAGTCCCTTCAGAGACTGCTGGCATTGAACCTTTTTCAATGCTGATAACCTAGACCCTTCTTCAGTCCAGACAGCAGGAACATTTCCATACATTCTCACAGCCTTCAGAAAGAGAAATCAACACTGTCAAGGTGCCTTCACTGAGCTCCAGTCTTGATTCTCCTGCCAGGAGGAAACAGTTTTTCCTTCTCAACTGAACTCATGATTCGTCTCAACTGAAGTCAAAAGCTTTTGGTTTGTTTTACATTCAGCAGTCGAAAAAGTATAGCACAGATCAGGGACTTAACTGAACTTAACATAACATCCTGGAAATTATGTACTTTGGTCACTGTTCTAAATGACTTTCTGAACTTTTTCAAACAAAATACTGTTACAGAACTGATCAAAATCCATCTGCCCCAATTTTTAAATCCAAATTTGAGTAGTCAATAATAATTCAAGAAGAGTGGAACAGGGAAGAAAAGAAAATTAAAGCAGACATCAATCTAACAGGACTACCAAAGTATTGGTGTAGAGATGACCTTAAATATTCACTCCCTTCAACAGCAACACAGAATAGCAGCAACGTGTACCATAGACAAGATGCAATGTCATAACACACCTCATCAACAGCACCTTCCAAAGACATCACCTCTACCACCAATACAGGCAGCAGATGCATGGAACACCACCTCCTGTAGGCTCCCCTCCAAGCCACACACCTACATCTTCGCTCCTTCCCTGTCACTGGGTCACTTCGTAACAGCGCTGTGGATAAACCTGAACCCCAAGACTTCAGCAGTGCGAAAAGGCAACTTTATTACCACCTACCCCCAAAAAATGCTGGCTTGGCCAGTGACACCAAGACAGCCCATGGAACCAATAAGCTGAAAAGCTGTGTTGTGTAAGAGAGTACAACAGATGCCATGTCAAGCAATGATCAGGTTTAATTTCAATGTTTTCTGCAACCTAATTATAATCATTCATAAAGATGGATTACTTGGGTGAAATGACATGGTTGGAAGAAGCCTCATAGCTTAACATAACACAATCTTCGGAAATCGTTGGAATAAAACTAGTCTAATGTGGCGATGCAACCAAGAAATAATTTCAATGTTCTTTTGTACACTTCAGGAGGTAACTTCCTTTCTGACTTCCTTTCACTTACTGTGCAATCACCCATACCTATCAAAACAGCTCCTAATTTTTAGTGAAAGCAGCCAGAACTTATGATGCATTCAGATCCATGAAAGGATGGGCTTCCAAACACTAGCACAGCTGAGATTTAGATGGCATTGATAAACTGTTTGTGCTTTCTCTCACTGTTGATGACATTATCTAACATCTCTTGAAATGTTGCTCAGCATTCCACTTTTGACAACGTCTTATTTGGCTTGATCAAGTTGTCTCAAAAAAACTGAAAAGTTTATATCCTACGGTAGCACTGCATTAGTTACTAATACTATAGCCAAAGGCAACTGAAGTGGAGAAGGCATGGGGCAGGGTGACACTAGGCACACGGACACACAAGATGGACGCTGAGCCATAAGTTGGCCACTTGACACACAAGATGGCCACTGGACCACAATATGGAGAGACACAGCAGAGCAAACACAGATATTGCCTGGGGCCCCCAGAATGCCAGCACAATGCAATCATAATCTAGTTGATTAATTTAAGGCAGGGGGTGAGTGGAAACAGAAGAGAATACATGAGTATCGCTTGGGTGTCTGGGTCCAGCCAACACCTTTGATAGAAATGCTAACAGCTTGATACAGGCTCAATACAAAATGCTAACAGCCAGGGCCGCAGTAATCACCTCTCTGAGGAACAGCGATTAGCACCCATTACCTCAGCAATGGACTCCCGCGCTGACATTGAAACTGACAATGTCTGCACTGAAACTGACAATAACTGCAGAGAAACTATCAACGATTCTGCAATGTTTACAACAAATTATGTTACAGAGTCAATAACCCCATCATTGACCTATTACATCACAACACATATAAAAGTGTTTTGACATGTGCTCGGAGTTGAGAGAAGAATCACAGCTGACCACTGTGCTGTTGGTGCCTCCATCTCCCTGGAGCTCCAGTATTTCCTTGTACAATAAACTCTGTCATTGAACCCTGACTCGGACTCCGAGGCTGGTGATTTTCCCCACAACAGCAACCAAGCACAACGTGGTCTCTGCAAACTCCTCCATAGCTTACACCATGACTTTAACCAATCTCTCCATAAAAACTGAGCACTTTTCACGTTCTAGGCGAACGTGAGGACTGCAGGTGCTGGAGACCAGAGTCGGGAGTGTGGTGCTGGAAAAGCACAGCAGGTCAGGCAGCATCTGAGGAGGAGAACTGATGTTTCGGGCAAAAGTCCTTCACTTTCTGTCAGTCTCACAGAGTTACAATTCTAATGTGTCGATGGTCTGTCAGCTTTCGCCCCTTCTGTGCTCTCATTATGCTCCCTCTTCTGGGTGACAATGGGCTCCTTGCTGAGCACTGCTCCTGTGACCACTTTCACACAAACATGAACAAAAAATTCAGCAACGGGATCATAAATCAAAGATCAATCCTGCTCTCACCCAGTCTCTATACATGCATTCCCATTAGCACAGAGAATAGGAAGGAGAATTTTTTACTTCCTTTAACTTGGGATAGGAGGATGAGGTCATTATAGCATCCTCACTTAAACCAGCTGCCAGATCGACACACTGGAGATTTAAACTTTCTGATCTGCAATGTTTGGCTACAGCAAAATAATGGTGGTATCCAATTAAGTACTACTAGAATTGGTAGGTTTCAATGAATCCTAAACCTGGGGCTTCCAAAGGTCTGCAAATTTTCCACAATAAATATATCCCAAAATGGATAACTTCATCTGGCAGCATGGAATATCTGCCCACATTATTACATTTATAAAGCGAACAGCAGCTAATTATTCACTGTTCAGTCAGAGGTTACTGGAAAACAAAAGCAAGACAAATCCAAGCTGGCCAATTACTGCCCCTTCAGTCCACTCTCTAACATCAGCAAAGTGATGGAAGGTGTCATTAATGGTGCAGTGAAACACTGTGTAATGTGCTCACTGACAAGCAGTTTGAATTCTGCCTGGGCCACTCAGTCCTGACTTCATCCAAACTGGACAAAATGTCTAATTTCCAACAATGAGCCCAGTGTGACTGTCCTTGCCACTAAGATAGTATTTGACCAAGAAGCCTTAGCGAAACTGAAGTCAAAGGGAATCGGGAGAGAATCCTCTGCTGTTTGGAATCATACCTGGCACTAAGAAAGATGATTGTGCTTATTCGAGGTCAGTAATCTCAATCCCAGGACATAACTGCAGGATTTTCTCAGGGTAGTGTCTACATTCCAACTACTTTCAGTTGCTTCATCAGTGACCTTCCCTCCATCATAAGATGAAAAGTGTGAATGTTTGCTGACAATTGCACAATATTAAGTACCATTCATAAATTCTCAGATACTGAAGTAGTCTGCACCCATATGCTATGAGACTCAGACAACATCCAGGAATGGACTGATAAGTGACAATTAACAGTCACACCACGTAAGTGCTGTGCAATGACCATCTTCATAGGACTTCACCATCTTCCCTTGACACTGAAGGGGATAATCATTACCAAATCCAACAGTATCCTGGGAGTTACCATCACTGAGAAGTGGAACTTGACCAGCCAAATAAATATAGCTCCAAAAGCAGCTCCAAGCAAGGGAATTCTGAGCCAAATAATTCAGCTTCTGTCTCTTCAGAGCCTGCCCACTGCATACAAGGCACAAATCAGGACTGTGATGGATTAACACTGTACTAGTCTGGATGAGTACAGCTCCAACAACACAAGAATCTCACCACTGTCTCAGTGGTGAGCACCTACTCACCACCATAAACATTCACTCCCTCAATCACCAACACCCACTGGAAGCCTTTACAAGTTGACAATACAAATGCAGCAAGTCACCAAGACAAAATGGATTAAATTCCAGCAATGCTGAGCGAGTGCACCTGCACAAGATTGCTCACTGCAATCTTGAGGGCAATTAGAGATGTGCTGGAAATGCTAGCAAAATGCTCATCACATGAAACACTAAAAAAAAACCTGTGCCACTTTTGAGAAACATTTAAACTCTAGTTTTCTCAAGCAATAACTCTAATTTTAGATCGGCCTTATGAGGATATCCAGGATATATATAAAGCAATTGGAGTTTTTAAATCCCGTAAGTATATAAGTAAAAAAAATTAAGGAGAAATTAGAAACAGTACTTACGGGTCCAGCAAGTAAACATACTGTCCATCTGGGGTCCGTTCCTGGTGATATGTGAGGTTGTAGGCCAGCATGGTTCCAATCAGGTCAGTGAGCTGCTGCTTCTCTCTGGCACTATACAGCTGGGTGTTCACCTGTAATAAATGGTTTACAATTCCTGTCAGTACCAGGTTCTCAGCTATTGAAGAAAAAAATTGTTGAAAACTTGTCATTTGAAACTTTTGAACACAACCAGGTAACCCAGAATAACTGCTTATTGTAAGTGTACTCCTTTGGTGTGCACATTCATTTTGAATTTCATCCTTTGTACTATTATTAGTCTCGGCATTATTCATTATTCCTACCTATCTCATTGGATCTAGCTCTGCCTGCCTCTTTATTCATTAATAGGCTATTTCCAACTGTAACAACAATTAATATACCTAGGATGTTGCATCCTAATCTTTTATGGTACTTATCCTTCACTAGCATCAGCTCAAAAACCTTCATCAAATCATTCTTTGTCGTTTTTGCTGATTTGTAGCAAACATCGAAAAGTTTCCTTACTTCTGGTTTCAAGATGGTTTTTTTTAACATTGTTTACAGTGTTGTTTGACCAGAGAAAGCAAATATTCTGCTCATAAAGTGGATTAATTTTTTAGAATTTCCTTCTGGAGATTTAATAGCTTTTCTTCAATAGATATTGAAATAACTCCATAGAGACCAGTATCCCATCACCAAGTCACTCTTAATTTACATGTGCACAGTTCATGGACTCTGACCAGCTAGCCCTTCAGCCCAACATGTCCACACTGACTCTCCAAAGAGTAACCCATCCAGATCCATTCACCTACCCTATTACTCTACATTTTCCCTAACTAATGCATCCAGTCTACACATCCCTGAACACTATGGGTAATTAAGCTTGGCCAATTCACCTAACCTGCACATCTTTGGACTGTGGGAGGAAACCGGAACACCCAGAGGAAATCCATGCAGACACAGAGAATGTGCAAAGTCCTCACAGACAGTTGCTCAAGGCTGGAAGAGAACTCAGGTCCCTGGCACTGTGAGGCAACAGTGTGAACCACTGAGCCACTGTGGTGCCCAGTGAGCTGAATCTCAAAGATTCCTGTTTGTATCTGTCAGCCTGGGCTCCCTGATTGGCTCAGGTTAACAGCCCAAATCAGGGAACTAATATTCAATGAGATCAACTTTGTTCCAATCACTGCAGATATTTTCCATGTTATCAATCACTTCATGTTATTAGACTATATAGTGATCAAATCTACAGTACTAGCTTCATTTCCATATTCCGCTAGCCATTTTTTGTCAAACTTCTAATCTATGATTCCAAAAACTGGCAGCATTGTCACATAAGAAGCCAGAAATTTTGCTTCTCCAGGAGCAGAGAAAATACTGATGTTATGTCTTCCAGTCAATAAAGGTGGTACAGGTTCCGTTTAAACAATGTGCATTATAATCAAATAAAAAAACCTACAGCCACAACGCTGTCCCAAGTTACACTAAGTGGATCTATACACCAGTCTTCAGTTATTCCTTTCTTCTACCCTCTTTCTTGCAGAAAATAAAAATGTTCTATAATAAAATATTTTCTAAAAAAAAATTACTCTAACGGCTTTAGAGGGAAACTTTCAGAAACAGTGTTAAGCGCATACAGAGTGGCATCTCAGAATATGAACAGACAGTTAAGTGAGAGTTTTCTCCTCAACCTTTGGTGTCAAATTGGTTTAAATGATCTTTTTAATAGCTTTGCATTTGCTGCCATTCTCAGTTTTGGGATGAACGTCTACCTGGAGATAGCTTTAGGCTGATGGTTGTAGCAACTATTACAATTCAAACCATTCTGTACCTTCCCAGTCTTTTCATCGACATTATCTGCAGAACCACCCCACTGATATCAGTGAAGGGGCAAGTAAACTCTCTTGCTCTTAAATGCTCTGACTTAAACTGAGCAGCCTGCTTAGATCAGCTAAAACATTTAGAAATTTGGATCAATTTCAAAATTGTTGAGTATAGTGTCTTGAGTGTTTGCTTACATGGGGCAGAAATAGCTCTTGCTGCTCATGAGGAATCTTTTGAAATATAGGGAGGGTGGACTTATCAAGAGATTTCAGTTATAATTCAAAGAGTGATTTTTAACAGTCAATTGTGCATTATTGAAGGAATGTAGCAGAGGCATTATGGCCAGTTTTTAGATAAAATATTAAACTGAGGCTCCACCTGCATTTCCAGGAGAATGCAAGAGATTCCAAGACACTATTTCAAAGAGCTGCAGCCTTTTTCCCTGGTGTCCGAGTTAGTATTTATCTCTCAACCATCATCCCCCAAAATTAGGTTATCTACTCATTATTGTATTGCTGGCATGGGAATTGTGTGCGTACAAACTAACCACCACAGTTCCTACACTTATAACAGTGGATACACTTCAAAAGCACTTCAATGGCACTGAGCTTTGAGTTCTCATGAAAGGCACTGCATACATCCAAGTTGTTTTCTGAACTATATTTCTATGTGGTGCACTGCACAGAGGAAACCTGACTCACTGATTAGTTTTGCGAAAAGGTACTTGTGAAATTCTAGAACATTTCATCCCACATTGATGCAAATTGTGAAACAGAATTCAAAAGGACTGGCAGAATACAAACATTTTGAAAAGCTCTGATTAAAAATGATCAATGATTTTGATGTAAAAGAAAGGAATCTGAGTTTATCTCCAGAGAATGCAATCATAAAAATACTGCAAGTCATTTCTCTCTTGAATTAGCACAAAGCTACAGATGGTATTAGTCATTTATCATATTGCCGTTCTGGGCGGCACGGTGGCACAGTGGTTAGCACTGCTACCTCACAGTGCCTGAGACCCGCGTTCAATTCCCGACTCAGGCGACTGACTGTGTGGAGTTTGCACGTTCTCCCCGTGTCTGCGTGGGTTTCCTCCGGGTGCTCCGGTTTCCTCCCACAGTCCAAAGATGTGCGGGTCAGGTGAATTGGCCATGCTAAATTGCCCGTAGTGTTAGGTAAGGGGTAAATGTCGGGGTATGGGTGGGTTGCGCTTCGGCGGGTCGGTGTGGACTTGTTGGGCCGAAGGGCCTGTTTCCACACTGTAAGTAATCTAATCTAATTTCAAGGAATAAACAAACTAATGGTTTTGGTATCAGGATGTGAACAAAATAGTTTTAAGGAGGAGATAAGGAAAGTAGTGAGGAAGGAGGAGAACACACAAACTCAAGACCAGAGAAAATAAATAGGCCCTTGGAAGAAAAGGTCAGCTACACTAAACATAGGGGATAAATAAATAGGGTAGCGGGATGGGAGTGAGAGAGGGAAGACAGAGAGAAAGACAAATATACAGGCAAGTTTAGATATTTCAAATTTTTGGAGTCATCTCAACGTATGCCAATTCAAACCCATTTTGGAAACTTTTTGGGTTAGCTGCTTCACACTGTGTGAATCTTGCCAAGAGCAGCTCTATCCATTTTACTTTTACTTAAATAAGTTCAGTTTCTGACTTCACTGCTGCAGTTTGCAGCCACCTTACATTATTCACAAAGTCATCTTGGTGACCCTGTTGTGCGATATTTCTAGGATGCTCCCAGTAAACCTTTCCGTTTATTTCTGGGTAATCCTAGGCAGCCTGCCTTCTCTCCCAGAACATATCCACCTATATCTAATTCTTCATTTCTAAACCGTTATAATATCTCAACTTTTCTGAGCATCACCCCCTCTCTTTTTATTTCTTATGTTTGCTGTAACTTTTTTTTTGCCTCTGTCGAACTGTATCCTTGATTTCCATGGTCCTATGTACACATCCTTTATGATGTCACCAATCCCCATCTCAAATTTTATAACCCCACAATCCTGCAAAATCATGGAATGGTTATACATGAAGGAAGCCAAAATAGTTATAAAACTGTCCAAATTTTTCTCAGTGATTTCGCAAAGGATACAAAATATATTTCAACTCCTTTCTCACTAAATTTAGCTACTAAATGATCAAATCCATCCAGGAGTTAAAGCTGACACATTGTCAAGTTTGCATGCTTCTTCCTGTTTACACAATCAAAGCATTTCTCTGTCAAGATGAAATTTCATTACAATTTTTCCCCTTCTGGAATTCATTTCTCCTTTCTCATTTCTCACTAAAACCCAAGTTCAGATTTTCTCATTTCTTGTACTTCATCCTCTTTTGAATTCAAGTCTTTCCATTTTGCCTGTTAGAAATCCAAACAATGCTGATAATTAAATCACCTTTGGAGAAGTAATCAGAACATTTAAAAGTGAGTCTATAAACATTTGTTGTTACATAGATTAGATTTTGATCTGATTCAAATCAACTTGATCACTTCTTGAAATACTTCATCAATATGACAGGATGTTTTTTGATATCAGGACATGTGAAACAAATCCAGAACGTCCATGAATGATTATTTACGACAATTGTAGAGAATGCGACAATTCATATTGAATGAAGCCTTTTGAGTATTTCAAAAAGAATTACAATAATGGAGAGAACACCAAATCTTTGCCATCAGCTTAAAAAGAGGAGTCACATTCCTGTGTAATTCAGGGAGAACAGAGCAAAAATGTCTCTGCACAGAACCATTTTATGCGCATTTTTAAGGATACCATTGCAGTAACATGCACAGTGCACATCCTACATACAAAAATGAATAGAAACTCCTTTGAACATATCAGATTACATAATATCATAATATATGTCTGAATTCAAAAGCTGAACAACAGATTAAGTGATGTGAAATTCAAAAAAGCACTTGTCATTTCAGTGACCCACAGTTTCAGAAGACTGGTTTTACAAGTGTTTGCAGATATAAATCTATAAAAATTCAGGAGTTGCCTTAATCAGAATCTATTTTATTTTTAATTTTAATTATAAATGATTCCTTGAGCTAAAGAACAGAAACAACAGCCAGCATTCTCACAACAACTTACAGGTGGCTGCTGCTCACTTCCGAGGCTCATAACCTGACCCATAAACTTGTCAACTGTACCATATACTAGCACAGACTTCACTATGTGTCCATGCCATCAGTCAAGAGGTGGGAATGGGGCACAGTTAGAAGATGGAGAGCTGAAAATCAAGGACCACTGTAACCTCAATCATTATACAGGTATTAATGTTGGCTGAAACCACTGAAAAGAATCAAAGAGCAATCAAAAGGAAGCTGAATGACAAAGCTTGCAGCACTACTGACTGGCTAATAGAATACATCATGATCAAATGAATGTCTATTGAAATTTGAGATACTGAGATGACCACCTTATTGGGGAGTTTTTGGGGGCTGGGGGAACAGTGATGGGGTAATGCAAAAACAGCTATGATCAGCTTAAGATAATTAGAAAACTTAAAACAACTGTGCTCCAATATTCTGGAAAGGAGATGAGAACAGTCCATTTCTTGTACATTACTTTCAGCTGGTCATGTGTAACTACACTGTTGATATCACACTAATCCTGGGATACAGCAGTGCAAGCATTTAATTGCAAAGATAGTAGATTTTCTGTTGGTTAACATGACGAGCAATTGCTTCTCATTCCCCAAAAGCCACTTCTTTTATGAAAAGAATGGTCACTTTGTGCTTACAGGAAAACATGCATCATAGTGAACATATGGAGATAGTAAGGAAGCAAACACTAGTGATCCTAACTTAGCAAGGCACTCAGGTATAGCAGCTTGTGGCACACTATCCCTGAATTTTAAATTGTGTAAAGTACCCTCCATTGATAATATGTACCTCTGGTTTTAGATTGCCTCTTGTAGAGTACATCATGAAAGCTATTTGGGTTTTTCAATAAAGTTTTGGTTTCTGAAAGTGCTTTTTTTTTTGATTGTATCATTTATACAGGTTTAAATGTAATTGTGCTCAGGACATCAAAATAAGAGGATTAGACCGCTCAGTCCATAGAGCTTGCTCTGCTATTTGACTGGATCTTGGCTGGTCTTCCATCTTAACTCTATATTTATACTTGTGAAATCTCCATATTCCTTGATAGCTTTAAAACTGGACACTTGATAAAAAATTGGTACTTGGTAGCTTTCCTCAATAAGTACCCACCCATGTTGTAGGCTTGAAGACCACTTCAAACGGTGGAACATTGTGGTTTATTGCGCAGCTAGCAAACAAGGCCCAATGTACCTTCTCATATACCTACTGGTTTCATTCTGTCAAGTCCTATGCAATGAGTACATATACATTAAAAGCAGTAATAGCACCAATAAAATTCACTGCAGTCAGTCCCTATGGAAATTTAAGATCTACCAATAGTATGGTGCAAAGAACCATTAACACAGGTTCAATGAACACAGCGGGCATTAACTTTTACTGGAACCTTTACGTACTGTGTAGAATGCTCTAACTTCTGGATGTCAGGTGAATAGAGCCTAGTTTAAAGGCTGGTGATCTTGTCTCACAGAGCATTGTGTCCTCTGCATGAGAAACTCAGAAGTGAGAGGTTCGAGTCGCACCCCAAGGTTCACTGGTCAAGGAAGATACATGCATTACCTGGCCAAACAGATTGATTACCAAACTGCAAATCCTCCAACATGTCCCAATGAATGGGAGAGATTCCTGGTCAGCCATGTGGTGGAAAGAAAGCTGAAGCTTCGAAGATCACTGTCCATTGTTCAAGGTCACAATATGTAAGTAACATATTTAACACTACATGTTGCTGCAACAACTCAGATTCAATGATCTGTAACACATCACCATTACCAGTCAGGGTTCAAGACATAGCCATCTTTATAAAAACATTCACTGTATTAAATTATGAAAATCAGGTAAGCTTAGTTAATGAATACACCAAACTTTCATCCCTCAAATCATTCATTTATTTATCCATAGCCCATTCACTCTCAGTTTGGGAAGTGGTTGATCCTTGTTGCGATTTATTTTAATGAATATCACACACTCGTTCACATCCTCATCCCAATGACTAGGAAAGGACATCTCAACAATTAGCAATGTCATTCATGTAAATGATCTGGACGTGAATATAGAAGGTATGGTTAGTAAGTTTTCAAATGACACCAAAATAGGTAGTGTAGTGGACAGCGAAGAAGATTATCTCAGTACAACAGGACCTTGATCAGATGGGCCAATGGACTGAGGAGTGACAGATGGAGTTTAAGTGAGATAAATGTCAAGTGTTGCTGAACAAAACTAGGGGTACAGGTGCAGTTTCCTGAAAGTGGAGTTGCAGATAGACAGGGTGATGAAGGTGGTATTTGACACGTTTGCCTTCATTGTTCAGAACACAGTGTAGAAGTCGGGATTTCATGTTGTGGCTGCACAGGACATTGGTAATGCTGCTTTTAGAATACAGAGTACAATTCTGGTTGCCCTTCTATAGGAAAAACATTACATTGTGTTGAGACGGTTCTACCGTCCCCGTGTTCGTTTTCGGAGGAATGAGACACCGGGTCAGATTCTAAGAAACAGACTGCTTTATTCGAGAGAGAATCGGTTACAGCTAGACATTTGTCCAGCTGGAGAAGGCGTTCTGACCCCTTTGTTCTAAGTTGTTTATTCTTATACCCCACTTATCCCTGCACCGTTCCCTTATTTGGTAATGAACGGTTTTTACAGTTTGTCATTGGCCCCAGTCTCTTATCAGTGTTTGACCATGCCGTATTTGGCTATCAGCTAGCTCAACTTGTTATGTGCCAGATGGCCCCCTTTGTTCTGTTTTCCCAAGTTTTACTGCTCCTTCAGTACTTTTCCACTGGTTCAGTTATCTCCCTCAGACCTCGTGTCTGTTTCCCCCTCTGGGGCCTCCTGAGCACCTCAGCCTGAGAGCTATTTCTATCTAACATTTTAGTGTTACATCCATCTTACATTTGCCCGAGTGTTAATCCTACCTAACAATTGTTAAACTTGAGAGGATGCAGAAAAGATTTACAAGGATGTTGCTCAGGCTGGAGTTATAGGGAGAGGCTGAATATGCGGAGGCATTTTTTTCCCTACAGTACTGGAGGCTGAGGGATGTCCTGATAGAGGTTGAAAAAATCAAGAGGAACATGGATAGAGTAAAAACTCAAGCTCTCTTTCTTGACGGGCATAGATTTCAAGCGAGACGCGAAAGACTTAAAAAAGCTAGTGTGGTAAAATTTTTCCACACAGAGGGTGGAGAGTGTATGAACAAGTTGCCAGGAGAAGTGGTGGATGTGGGTACAATTACAACATATAAAAGACAACTGGTTGGGTATGTGAATAGGAAGGGTGTAGAAGGATATGGGTCAAATGCTGGCAAATGGGGACTAGGTCAGATCGGGATGCCTGGTTGGTGTGGAAGAGTTGGAACGAAGATCTGTTTCTGTGCTAAATAATTCTATAAACAAGTTATTTGGCTAGTGGTTCTGTTCCTGTCTTCACACCCAGTACTGGATATGGAATAAGAATCCAGCCACATGTGTATTTCCTTGCTGTCTTTAGCTCCGCTTAATGGTGGATTCATCCTTCAACATTTTACTTAATACAGGATGTATACAGAGTATTCAGAAATATCCTCATAAATACGTCACTGTTTCTCTACTGATCTATGCCTTAGCCTAGTTTCCCTGTGCATTTCAGCCAACTCAGCTGCTGCCCTAACTTATGCTTAAGATGCTAGTCACAGACCCACTCCTGTTTCAAACTGAATGCAAGCTTCAATCAGAATATGGTCACTGCTACCTGGGGGTGCCTTTACTCTGAGGTCATTAATTAGTCCTCTCACATCACACAATACCAAGTCTGGTACAATCTGCTCTCAGGTTGCTTCCAGAACGTGTTGCTCTAAGAAACTCTCTTGAAAGCACTCTTCGAACTTCTCAGTCAGGTTACCATCAACAATCTGATTTTACCGATTTATTTAAAACCACCAACGTTTATTGTCTGTTAAAGCTGGTGCATGATCAGCAATCCAGTAGTAATCATTGCTCTTCAAAATTTAGGTATTGGATTCCATGAGCAACAAAGTAATTATCAGAATTGAAGTCATGTTTGTGTTGATACTGTTCAGTTTCGCTTTGCACTTGACATCAAACTACAGCATAACAGAAATGGAGTACCTGGTCTAGCTGTCCTACATTACTGTTTATCGTCCATACTAGTCTCCTCCTACTGTGTATCATTCCGACCTATTTACGGATGTTCTAAATTTTTCTTCCCTTGTGTCCTTAGCTAACTTTCTTTTAAATAATTCTAGTCAAGTCAACTACACCATGTGATAGCAAGTTTCACTATTGAACTACACCCTACATAAATATTTATCTCCTGACTTACTTACTACGTTATCAGTTAATCTTGCATCTGACCAGTCACGTTGGACACCACCACAAAATTTTCTCCATATCTCATCAAACAACTGCATTTTTCTAAAGTCAATCTCTTAAACTTAACATAATTTTGCAAAAGGCAGTGACAGATTCACTCTTATACAGTGAAATGGTACTTGCCAACATCAAGAAATGAATTACAGTATTCATTTGTGCATAAACACATATACATAATAGTTCTTTCATGCAAAATATAGTTCTATCACTCTTTAGCCTTGGTCAGAACCAAATCAGGAGTGAAACAGTTGATTAATGGTCACATCACTGGCTGATCTGGACCTATTACGGTGGCGGGGGGCCCCAACGGTTAGCACTGCTGCCCAACAGCGCCAGGGACCCGGGTTTGATTCCAGCCTTGGGTGACTATCTGTTTGGAGTTTGCATGCTCTTTCCTTGACTGCGCGGATTTCTGCTGGGTGCCACAGCCTAAAGATATGCAGGTTAGGGACGGGGGGTTGGCAATGCTAACAAATTTTTAAAAATTGCCCTGTCTTGTCCAGTGATGTATAGGTTAGGTTAGCCATGATAAAAACCCCATTATAGGGTTAATCTGGATGGGATACTTGTCAGAGGATCAGTTCAGATTTGATGGGTCAAGTAGCCTCTTTATGCACTAGAGGGATTCTATACTTAAAAATGAAAAAACAAATCATATTTTAAGCTAGATCAATAAATCCTTCCTACCACAACCAAAAAGTTAAAAAGTATACCATGAACAGTTAATGGACAACCGTTGGCTTGTTCAAAACCATTACTAAATTTAAAATGAAATGAATCGCTCCAAACATGTGGGTGAATGGTTAAGAACTGTTGCTCTTAAAGTTCCGCTTCATGAGCTTGAATGATATAATCACATAGTTCAGACGAACATCATGTGCCCCATTTATACTTGTGCCAGTTTTTGGAAATACTATCCAATTAGTTTAACTCAGGTGCTGCCCAGGAAAGCTTTTCTTTTCAAACATCTACATGAAGGTTCGGTTCCCACCCCACTCAAGGACTATCTGAGAATGCATGCAATGGCTGGTGACTCACTGGTCGCAGCTTCGGAGAAAGGATGTCAAGCAGGAGGCAGAGGATTTCCGACACGAGTGCTTGCAAAGTGATACGGCTGCGGATTGCTGGGCTGATTTCGCTTACCAAGGTTGTCAGCAAGTTGTGCATGTGGGCAATCTTAGTTTGTGCCTGTTCGAGAGGAAAGAAAACGGTGATTAAAAGAATACAACAAATTTGGTCCTTCCATAGAAAACAATGAACAGAGACTGCTGCTGTTTTTCAAATGGTCTAATGACTGAATCACAAGACACTTAAAGGATTTTTCACAGAAATTATAAAAATTTAATCACCCCACCTCAGCTCATTAAGTGCGGCTACTTTTCAGAAAATCAGACTAAATTCAACATTTGCGTAAAGGTTTGTAGCTCGGATGCCTGTTGCTGTGGTTGTGGGTATGTTCACCGAACTGGGAAGTTGATTTGCAGACATTTCATTCCCTGTCTAAGTGACACCTTCAGTGCCTTGGAGCCTCCTGTGAAGCACTGCGGTACGGTGTCTTCTAGAGGCATGGCACTCATCCACGGACTCCATCAACAAAAACCTGGACCCAATATACCAGCCACAATAATGAACAACTGGAACTAGCAACTGGAAGCAGCAGGAACGGAGCCAAATAAATTCCAGAACAGACAGTACTGCAGCGCTTCACAGGAGGCTCCAAAGCACTGAAGATGTCACAGAGGGGCGAAACATCTGCAAATCAACTTCCCAACTCGGTGAACATATCCACAACCACGGCAACCAAACTAAATGCCCCACGTTCATAAATAACTTCTATGCTAAAGAAATGTACCAAAGCATATGTCACATATTAATAAAGGAAAGTAAGCAGGACTTCCATATTTCATCTCACTAACAGTTTTTCTCTCTACAGTTTGTGGTACAGCCTTGACTATGAATGTTCTCCATTGAAATAACATTTGTTCAGTACAAGTGATTCCGTCTTTGCCAGGAACTGCTTGTGCAGTGAAGCGTACAGAATATCTTCCAACATTCAACTCCAAAGAATTCACAGGGTAAATCCTATTGGAGTTGTCAACCAGGTAGCAGTACTTTCCTTGTTAGCTTAGCTGATCTCTGGCCTATTTGTTTGCTTGTCTCAATTACTCTAAAAAATTTTTTTTTCGCATAAAGAAACCCAATCTAACAGCCAGGAGGCTATATGACTAGGTAGTTATTTTAAGTTCAATTTGGAACCTTTGTCTTCTGGCAAACAAGAACAAAGTATTATTCTTTCACCAGAAAAAGAGAATGTTGAAAGAAAACACTTTCCAGAGATGAACCATGTTCTCTCTATAGATAAATAAACATCTTTTGAAATTGTCAGTCTTTTGATGACCTCGCCTTGTCTCTCCATTTTTTTTTGTTCTTTTAGCTTACTTAATTGGTTCTATCATATATTTGGTGACTTAGCATAGGAGTGGGAACATCTTGCAACAAAAGACGAGTTCAACCTTGGTAGTTGCTGGGAACACAGATAGGGTGATAAATCTATCCATTCTGGTTTTATTTTATGCCTCCACGAAGGTTATGTTTGCTTCTGGGTGTGGGTCCCACACAGTTGAGTTGCCCTCCAGAACCATATTCACATGTACACTTGGGACACCATGCATTCGTGAGGCTTTGTGGTGAGGCAAGTGAAGCCTTACCCACATTGAATATCTGCATCTCCACACTGCAACAGGAATGGGGGTGGGGTGCCCAAACCATTTCTAAATCCTCCCTAGCTCAATAAGAACTACTTCAATAGGCAGCTTCCTCACCACAAAACAAGGGCTGAATATGTGACACTCCAAAATGAACTGCTTTACTTGAGCAGTATTTACCCTAAATTAGAGAACTGCACATGCTGAAGATCTAAAACAAAAACAGAAATTGTTGGTTAAACTCAGCAGATTTAGCAGCACCTGTGGTGAGAAAGTAGAGTTAACATTTTGAGTCCAGTAACCCTTATTCTTCAGACTGTACCCAGCCTTCTGAACAAGGGTCACTGAATTTGAAATGTTACCTCTGCTTTCTCATCACAGACGCAGCGAAATCTGCTGAGTTTCTCCAGTAATTCCTGTTTTTAAGCCATTTACCTTGTTAGGCATCAGGAACTATTTAAATCAGCTTTATCAGTGAGAGGTATCTAAAAATATAAGCAGTTAGCTAAAATAATGACTAAGTGTCGCATGGACCCTATATTTGGCAATCTAACCTTTTAGCCTGGGCTTATGCAGAAATCTCTAGCTTATTGCAATCTAGTTAATGATTTGAATTTTTATCAATTAGGAAGTTGTAGATCACTGAAATATTTAATTCTGAGACAGACATAATTTGGTTGAGCTGGCAGTAAAGTGAAGTTGAAGCCATCAATCAATCGTGACTTCTGTAATGTGGGTTCTGCTCATTTTCTTATGTCCACATATACCGGTCACTTTCTCTTACCTCATAGTGGCTGTTTGGGTAGGAAATCCTTGGGACACTGGATGCTGCAAACAGCATGTGAAAGGTGACTGGAAGGAACGGCAGGTATCGCATCAGCTGGAAGTTCTGCACACTCATCATTCTCTTGTTCAGCATGTCCGTGAATTCCAACCACTCCAGTGCCAGGCAGACTCCATTGAAAGTGGGATCTTTGAATTTCATTAGCAGGAAATTATCAAACAAGCCCTGCAATATGGATTGTTACAAGGTGAGAAAGAATTTTTGACCTATTCTGTCAATGGATGTTAGCTCGTTTCATTCGCCAAACCATTACCTCTACACCTCTTCAGGAATGACTGTCAGCACTACAAGAATTGAGGCAGAGTGATGCATTTTCAATGGCCATACTTAGAGTCATAGAAATTCACAGCATGGAAACAGACCCTTTGGTCCAACCCGTCCATGCCGACCAAATATCCCAACCCAGAAACAGACAAAGTTCAAAATCACACAACACCAGGTTATAGTCCAACAGGTTTAATTGGAAGCACACTAGCTTAAAGTAAACCTGTTGGACCATAACCTGGCGTTGTGTGATTTTTAACTTTGTACACCAACACCGGCATCTCCAAATCAGAAACAGACAAGGTAACAATTTTCTCTTTGGAAAATGAGGTTAAATTGATACAAGAGTTTTCAAGGATAATTTGCAGGGCTCAAAATATTCTCGCACTCCTCCATTCCGCACAAGGGCTCCTTTTTGGTTTTCAGCTGATCCTCAAAATCTTTTTCATGAGGTGTTACAGTTACATAGTGTGAATACCTTAAATATCAGTGCCAATATGTACAGAATTTGGACTTGAAAGAAGCAAAATTAGAAGAATTCATCAACATTCCCAATACTCATTTCCTCTCCCTTAATGCTTTTCTTGTGAGCTGCAGCTTTTGTATCCTAGATATCACATATTTAAATTAGGGTAATAAAATATGCATAATTTAACAACAAATGCTTCCTTTAAAAAAAATCTGAAAAAATTATACAGTTAAAAACCCAAAGTATATTTTCCACAGACCAGTTATGCCACAAAGACAAACATACAATTGTATGGCTAACATAGCCAATGCACCTCAAGTATTTTATCATATTGAGTAGCTTTAAAATGTAATTAAACATAAATACAAATCATTATGAAATAAAACTGCTTGATCTTAAATTACACAATTGAGAAAGTGATCATTTCAATAGTGAATACATTTTCCCCACTTAAAATGTTCTTGAATTCCTGCAGCTTTAAATCTACATTAATTTACAAGAACTACATTACCTCAGTTTTTCTTTTCCTAATTAAGTGAATACTCATTTATTGAGAAGTTTAAAACAGTTTTCTCTATTTAGTAAACCCTTCTCTCCCCTTTGCAGACCCCAAACCCCAGCCAATTGCAAGCTCTCACTCCCCACTCTTTTTTCAGCACCTCTGTCTCGATTTCGCAGTACTGCTCCTGTATCTCTCACCCTGGCTTCACTGACCTTGCTCCTCAAGCTTACTCCTCTATCCTGCAGTCTCGCTTCTTGATCCTGGTGACTGCTACCACTCACTTCACACCTCCAGTCTGCTTCTCTCCAGTGTTTGTTTCTGACAAATTCACCAGCGAAACTATTAGCAGCAAGCCCAGCAGAGAACTAGCCTATGATTTGAGGAGTGGCTCATGATTCTAATTAATGGTGTCACCTTTTCTTAGACTGAACATCCTTTTGAGTGGATTTACATGGGCAATTCGGGGATTTCACTTGGAGATTCATCTACTAGTGCATTTTGAGCCCTGATAATTTAGAAATCAACAATAAATGCCAATGATTGCTGAAAAGTTATTGACCTGAGTAATCTTTTCGTGATCTCCTGATGAGGTGGAGAGATGAAGAATATGATTGAATCTCTGTGCTGCTGTATTCAGTGCGGTCTTCATAATGCCATCCAAGGCCTTTTGGTCATCACTGTTCCGTAATTCATATGGCAAACTGCAATCCTGGTCAATTCGCTTTCTAAAAGCAGAACGTCAAGATTACATTCATTGCTAACATAATGATTGCATTGCCACAACAGATTTAGTAGCAGCAGTCTGTAGTGATAATGCAAACGGTGGTCGATGGTAAGTGCATCTTCAGTACCTTTGAATCTTTGGGAGTTGGAAGATCTCTTGCCAGATGGAGAACAGACTCTTGTTTACATCCTTGAGGCCTACGTTTGCGGTCTGAATCATTCTCATGCTTAGATTCAATTTCCCTCTTCCATGGAGGAACTAAAAATGCAATTCAAACAATGACAGAATACAACAGGGTCGGCGATTACAATGTTGCAGAGAAATTCTACAGATGTGAAAACTGCAAAGATTTAGTTGAGAAAATGAAGATTTCACTGCACTAATTAAAAGACAGACTTTGGAAGTCCATTGTACCTTCAACATCCACAGGGCATCCCACATTCTTTGTAGATAATTAAGGATTTGCGTAAGATAGGAAATGGAGCACCCAACTCTCAAGATCTGACAAATGGTAACACAATTAAGGAGACCAAAAGATATGCTTTGCCAATACTTATTCAACCAACAGACATCACACCATTAACTCATTTGTTAGTAGGCTGTTGTTTTCCAAAATGACTAATGTGTTTTGTCAAAGTGTGGTTACCACACTTAAGTATACTTTGCATTGTTTCAAAGATACATGACACATGTGCTGCACAAAGAAAAAGTGCAAAACTAAGTAGCATTTTAGGCCACAGTAATGAGTGCAGGTTTGCACATCCCAGTATAAATGTGGAAAATCCGTACAACCTGTAAACTCACCAGCATAACTTTAGGAATATGGAACTCTAGCTATGATGAGAAACTTTAAGATAATAAAATGAATTAAATGTAGCAGAGAATCTGAGGCAATTGTACACGGATTCTCAAAATTCTGAAAAACAATTAACTAAATACATAGGACAGACTGCTTTAACTTGTTCCAAAATCAACGATGAGGTAGTCAACAGTTTGAAATTGCTACACAAGTAAGGAGAGGTTAAGAGCAATTCCATTATCTTGAGATTTGCTGAGTTTGGAATGCTGGAAAACTGGATGAATATTAAAATAAAAGAAGCTACAAGATAATAATGGGACATTGGGATTAATGCTGAACTGACAAGCTAGGCCCAAATTCCTCTTTTGACCCACAGACACCAATGATTTAGAGTTAAATCAGAGTTAGAACTTAATTAATCTGTGTAAACACTCAAATTATTTCATCAATGCAGTTAACAAAATAAATTTCAGTCTTAGGTGAGAATCAAACAGGCTGTAGATCACAAACTACAAAATATTTCTATTTTGCTTTGCGCCACAGTGCTAATTTTCAGCATGAAAAGAATGCTGTCTTCCAAGACAAATTATAACCTCTATGTACAGATAGCAGGAAGGAAAAAGCTGTCCCATAACCAATTGTTTCTGAGAGCAAAGTACCTATGCAGCATTAAAAAAGTCTAAATATAGGAAAATGTGCTTCATGTCCTTATTGACATTCATTGGTCCCTGTGGTGCAGCAATGCCTAGCTTTTAAAATTGTCATCCTAGATTTCAAATCCCTGCCCAATCCTTGCCTCTCCACTTCTCTGTAAATTCCCAAAGCCAACAAACCTCTGGGATATCTGTGTTCCTCCAATTCTGGTCTTTTATACTTACTCATTTATGTTATTCCAGAACTGTCTGCCGTACATCTAGTTGCTTGGCCCAGAGGGTCTTCAAGCATTTTTACAAAAAAACTTGAAGAGCCTTCTTAAAAAAAAATTAAACAAAATAAAACCTGTGAGAGCTGCTAGATGAAAATTCAGCATTTTCAAACCAAACACTTGGCAACTTGCCAAATGTCTCTGGTAGCATGCATAATTTCAATACATTAAATATATATATCTGAATTTAGATAGCAATAGAACAAAAAACTGATAATAAAACAGTCCCGACTCTAAATTATCCCCTGCTTTTAAGTATTAACACTGCCAAAAAAATCTTGAAAACAAATTTTAATTCAAGAATCACAGAACTAAAACTACTTTTTCAGCTCGTAATTCTAGAACTTAAAACAAAAGCTTTTAATACCACATACAAAATATCTCCGGAGCTATATTAGAAACAAAAATCGTCTCAACAATACAACCTATTCCTTGAATCAAAGCTATCTATGGTCATTTTGCAGCTAACACCACTTGAATGAGTGTTTTTAAGAGCATAACATCTTTTTCGTTAAAATAATCATTTGTGAAGTACATCGAAATGATTAGCATTTTATCCCCACGTTAAAAACACATCTCTTCCTTTGAATGATGTTTTTAGAGGTTTTTTTCTTCTTAATATAAGCCTAAGGGGATAGATTGGAAATTGCAAATGCAGCTCTGGCATTCCAGGTTGCAGTCACCTGATTGCTGCCATAAGCAACAGCGGTTCTCCCTGAACACACTTTTCCTCTTTAAAGATGCTTTGTAAACTTTGTCTCAATGATCAAGCTTCTGGGAAACTGTTCTAATTATTAGTTCTTGAGAGTATACCTGTGAAACACCTTAGCACCATCTGTCAAAAACACTGCAATAGTATTGTTTTCACAATTCTCTGCCAATTTGATTGCTATGCACTGAAAATAAAATCCACCTTAAAATGCCTTGGGATTGATTAGTTATGTTTGGTGGTGGTGGTTGGAATTCAGGTACAGAGACCCAAATCCCAGAGCCACACAGTGGCCAAAAATCTTCAGGAGCTTCTTCATTACCCTGGTCTGTCCAATAATTTATACATTGACCACTCAGAATCACAGACAATATTTTCCCCAAAGTGCCTGACATTGGCTTCTGGATGCTCAATAGCAGGATGTATGCACAGCACTTACAGTATGCCTTTTGAAATATTTATTTGATGGGCAAAGATCAATAGAAAATACTTCCTCCCCCTACTTAAGAGCTCCTAACACCACATTGTTACTGAAGGTGAACATTAATGTGACAAGATTTATGTAAAGAACAATGATACAATTGATGACATGGCTCTGACATCGGTAAGAAAGAAAACACCAGTCGAGAGGGAGCATGTGGAGAACAGGTTTGAGGGAGCTGTATTTGATAACCTATTATGTTTATACATGTAAGTAAGGGGTTGATACAATGCATAAGAAACCGAAGAACCTTACTTAGGGATCTAAATAAAACTAGCTTAAGTGAATCATCAATGAGTAATTTAATGGAATTGAAGAGTGACAAATTGCCAGAAGCTGATGGTTTTTATCCACTGGTGTACAGGTAGGTAGAAGAACACATTGCCAATGCCCTAATCACAATCTTTCAGTGTTCCTTGAGTTCAGGTGTTGTACCTCTAGATTGAAAGTTTGCTCATGTCACTCCACTTTTTAGTAAGGGTGACAAAGGGAAAGCAGAGGAATACACACCAGGTAAAGTACATCTGTGGAGGAGAATTGGTTGGACATTCTCCCTGTATCTGTGTGGGTTTCCTCCAGGTGCTCTGGTTTCCTCCTACAATCCAAAGATGTGCAGGTTAGGTGAATTGGCCATGATAAATTGCCCATAGTAATGGGTGTGGGTGGGTTACTCTTTGGATGGTCGGTGTGGACTTGTTGGGTCAAATGGCCTGTTTCCACACTGTAGGGATTCATGATAACCCCACCTGAGTACTGCATGCAGATCCAGGCACCACACCTTGTAATGAAGATTTTGGCCCTGGAGGGAGTTCAGCACAGGTTTGCAGGGATGATACCTGGACATACAGGGTTAAGTTTAAGGAGACGTTGAACAAATTAGACCTTTGTTCTCAGGAATTCAGAAGGTGAAGGGCGATCTAACTGAGGTTTTCAGGACACAGACAGGGGAGATAAAGGTAAACTATTCTGATGGTTGAAAATTCCAGAAATGGGCACATATTTGAAGAAATAGGGCCAGGCCATTCAGGAGACACGTTAGAAAGCACTTCCACATAGAAAGTGTAGTGGAGGTTTGGAACTTGCTCCTTCAAACAGCAGCTGATGCTAATTCAATTGTTAAGTTTAAATCTGAGATAGCAGATTTTGAATAAGGAGTGGTATAAGGGATGTAGAATGGTAGCAGGTATATGGATTTAGGCCACAGATTAGCCATGATCTTATTGAATGTTTCGAGGGGCTGAATGGCCTACTCCTGTTCCTATGTTCATGTAATGAGCAAATAGCTTCAGCAGCAGTCTACATACAAACCCCCACAGCCTGAAATACACCTGACTAGCACCTCAATACAGTATGTGCATAGTAGTATCGACTTAAAGCACAAGGTAAAGCCTAGTGACAGTTGGGGATAAACTTCCATAGTCAGGAGCTGAAATTAAAACAGAGCCAAAGAGACACAAAAGAGAAGACTACAAAAGGTGGATCAGAGCTTGAAAGGAGTCATGAGAAAATAAAACGCTGGAAAGGAACAGACTCGGAAGGAAGGGGAAAAAGATTTTGATTACAGGTCGATAGCAGGAACACTCCAAAGGGTAGGAATAAGATTCTCAGGAGACTCCGAATCCTAGGCATGAACCAATGAAACTCTGGAGAGGGAAAAGAAAATCAGAATACTTGCAGGAAGAAGTAAGCGTCTGAGTACTTGCATCGGTAGACAGGCACGATAGTTCATAGAGGTGGTACACATTAAAAGGACCAGCATATCCTTATTAAAAGAAGATAACTTTTACTCGTCCTTTCCTCCAAAGGCCTGTGGGACTTCTCAAATGGCCAACGATTGCTATTTAACAGAGTGTTGCAGCTAGAAGGCACCGTGATACAGCCAAACCTGCACCCAATACAATGGGACAATTTAACTGGAGGCTGTCACCCCCCTACCAAGAATCAGCAAATTAAGGAAAAAAAAAATTTTTAAAACCCCGTTCTGAGAATAGGATGAACAATAAGAACTTGAGACTGCTCACTAGTGATGTCAGTGGTGCCCCATTTAGTTCAGAATGAGGACTTGAAATAGGCTATACATTTCTTTTTTTAGCCTACTTCCAAAATAATGATTTGAAATCAGCACACTGTTGCAGGTTGGATACAGTGATATCGGAGTAGGGAGACTCAAGTACATCTTCTCCCCCATAGCCAACTGCAATGGCAAACAGCAGGTTCTTCACCTAACAGGCCATGCTGACCCCAATCAAAGCACAGCAATGGAGCTTGGTAAGTAGCCCTGTGGAATAGTGAATGGAGAAGTAACTAGAATATCAATGAATGTTTAACTAACTTCACCTTTCACTCTTCAGCCAGTGGACTGTAACTTGTTTATAGTTGTTTAGTAATTTGTTTATAGTTTATATACATGCAGTTGATCAAACTGCTCAATGTGATCACCACCAGGATCTCAGGCTCCCAAATTCTGGTTCCAGGTGTACTACTTGTAGTGTGCTGCTCATGAAAACTTTTAATATTGAGATGTGAGCCTGAAGGTTCGGCACACATTATGGATGCAAATTATTTTTGTGTTTGCGTGCCAGTTGTTAACTACATGGCCGAAGGCATTCTTAAAAGAAAATGTTGCAGCTTACTTACAGTATATTGTAGGATTTTTAAAGATGGTAAGGGAACTTCAGAAGCAAACAAGATCAAGAACCCCCTGTCTTGTGCTTCACATGATCTCCATAAACCCCTGGAAACTTCTCCAAAAGCCTGGACAATATTTATCAGTGGAACAATCAATCCAACTTGACCTCACTCATATTTCATACTTATAATCAGATACAAGAAGGCACGTATGTGCATAAGCAAATGCTTTTGTATGTTCTTATACATAGACACATACTAAAGAAAGAAACAGCAGTCTTATGCTTTCAAGTCCAGGTCATGTGCCTAATTTCAGCTGCTTGCCATTGTTAGCTGAAGTGACAACCAAGGAAACATGCTTCATTTTAAAGCTTTTTGTCCCCTCAGGGCCTCACTCAGCATGAATCCAAAACAGTAAAAGTTACAACTTAATGAGCATTAATAGCAGTGGTAACATTTAACCAGAGCACACTGTCAGACTATTCAAACAGTGAACAATTAAATGAACTGAATCACTTCCCTAAAATTGATGTATAATACTAATGTACAATGAAAGATCAGTTGATCAACTTACCTGTAGAGTGTTCACACAGGAGCGGATATCATTCTCTGCTTTTTCACATAAACTCATAAGAATACCCATGTCTGCCTTCATCCCTGTTTGAATGGTGATCTAAGTGAGCATACAGGAAGGGAATAAAACGAAATATAATTATTCTTAAATGTAAACTGAACCTCCAGCGTAAAATCAAAAATTTCACACACATACATACAGACCCCACACACATGCATAAGTTTTACATCTTTGTCCATATCCACAGGAATCAACGAAAATGAAAGAAAATAGAAGTGATGTGAAAGAGGATGCAGACCCACTGCTGCCAGTCTGACCTATTCCTATTGTCCAGGAAGGTTGAACACAAAGGAAATAAATGTAACAGTCAGAAGCAAGCGCAAAGCTCCTGTCGATTCTGTTCATTCCCCCCTTTTCTAGAAGTTCCTCATTCAGAAGGTAAAAAACCAGTTTACCTGAAAACAATGAAGTGACTTGACATTATTTGTTCCCCCTAATTGTGCTGTTATCTTTCCTGTGTGAGTGTGCATGCACAGATCCAGCCAAGAGAAGTTATCATCAGGAAACAGGAGACTTGCCTCATTTCAGGTACCTTAGGCAGGCATCTAGACCAGGCATTGGATGGTTGGTTACAAAAGAAAATCTCTTTCTACACTGTCGTGTATCTCAGGCACAAATCAATGTGACAATGTTACTTAACCCACATACAATAACATTAAGACCTTGAGGGAGATGCCCAAATCCACTTTGCACAGGAGGATTATCATCAGCAGGCACTCTATTTCACCTCGTCAATTTGAGCTGGATTTGAACAAAAGACTTTGAGCACAAAGGCCAGTGCATGATCTACTCCTCCATCAGACTTGTTTTGACTTAGTTCAGATACACTTAGAGTCATAGAGATGTACAGCATGGAAACAGACCCTTCAGTCCAACCTGTCCATGCTGACCAGATATTCCAACCCAATCTAGTCCCATCTGCCAGCAGCCGGCCCATATCCCTCCAAACCCTTCCTATTCATATACCCATCCAAATGCCTCTTAAATGTTGCAGTTGTACCAGCCTTCTCCACTTCCTCTGGCAGCTCATTCCATACACGTACCACCCTCTGCACGAAAAGGTTGCCCTGTAGGTCTCTTATATATCTTTCCCCTCTCACCCTAAACCTGTGGCCTCTAGTTCTGGACTCCCTGACCCCAGGGAAAAGACTTTGCCTATTTATCCTATCCATGCCCCTCATAATTTTGTAAACCTCTACAAGGTCACCCCTCAGCCTCCGACGCTCCAGAGAAAACAGCCCCAGCCTGTTCAGCCTTTCCCTGTAGCTCAAATCCTCCAACCTGGCAACATCCTTGTAAACTTTTTCTGAACCCTTTCAAGTTTCACAACATTTTTCCAATAGGAAGGAGGCCAGAATTGCTCGCAATATTCCTACAGTGGCCTAACCAATCTCTGGTATAGCTGCAACATGACCTCCCAACTCCTGTACTCAATACTCTGACCAATAAAGGAAAGCATGTTGGAGGCAGCAAACAATACTGATGATACAAAAAGCTCAAGTAAACCTCAAACATTTCCCACAACTTTATGAATTTTAGCCCCCAGTCCACAATCTTTCCCCACTATGGGTGGCACAGTGGCTCTGTGGTTAGCACTGCTGCCTCACAGCACCAGGGTCCCAGGTTCGATTCCAGCTCCGCGACTGTCTGTGTGGAGTTTGCACATTCTCCCTGTGTCTGCATGGGTTTCCTTCGGGTGCTCCAGTTTCCTCCCACAGTCCAAAGATGTGCAGGTCAGGTAAATTGGCCATGCTAAATTGCCCATTGTGTTAGGTGCATTAGTTAGAGGGAAACTGGACGGGATGGGTACTCATTGGAGGGTCAGTGTGGACTTGTTGGGCCGAAGGGCTTGTTTCCACACAGTAGCGAATCTAATCTAATCTAAAGGTCCCTCCCCCTCCTAGCAGAGATCTTCCTGATCAACAGCTCGTTTACCAGGTAAGAAACAACGGTATTCATGACAGAAATAAAAGCAAACTATTGGAAGTACTTCAGTAGGTCTGGCAGTATCTGTGAAGTATTTTCAGCACCCTCTGTTTGCTTTTAAACTTCTCATCTTTGTTATTAGCCAGGAAACTAAAGACAAACATTTAATCAAGGATCTAGGTTATGCTCGGGGTGGCCTGTGTTATCTGCATTGGGGCTATAGTTCGCTAAGTTTCATGCTGCCAGTTGATGGGATCTAACCATAAACATCAAACCACAATATATAGTTGTGCTTATATAGTCAATAATAAAGACATATTGAGATTCCTACTCACTGCATTTTATACTTTTAAACAACAGAAAGATCAAAGCTCTGCAAACCTCCTCACTCCAAACATTTAGAAGATTAAACAAAACATTTATAACTGATGCGTCACTCATCATATTTTACTCATTATTAACAAATGCCTGGTATCTGTCAAATTACCCTGGCACGCTGGCTTAATCTTACCCTTTATACTAACCTCATGAAGTCTTTGAACAAGTCGGGATGGCAAGGTTGGAGGGAAGATCAATGTGAAGGCTTGTTGCCTTAGTTGTCTCAGTGATGGTACATACCTGTCAACAGAGTGAATTAATGAGAACTACATTAGAACCACATTCCAATTTTATAGATAAACTGCAAATTCTATAATGCAAATTTTTTTTCGTGAAACCATGAAGAACTGGATTGTGTATTAATCTTCAAATAAATGGAAGGTTTGAACTTATATAGCACCTTTAAATTATTATTGAAGGCCAATTGCTGTGTGCACTGTGTTAAAAAAAAAGACAACCAATTCATACGTAGTAAGCTCCCACAGACAATGCAATACTGATCATGCTCGTGTTATTGATTGAGGGACAAATATTGGTCAGGTAACATGGGTAACCTTCCCAGTTCTTCAAAATTATGCTATAGGATCTTTAACAAAAGGGTAGAGGGAGGCCTTGGTTTTGATTCTTTGACAATTAATTATTTTGTCAGTACTTGTGATTGAAGATTAGTTTTTGTGCACATGTGCCAGAATGGGATTTGAACCTGAAACATTCTGGTTGAGGCAAGCTGACTCCTGTGGTCTAGGTTCAGAGCACCAGTTGCCTTTCCTTATTTTATCTATTGGCCACTCACTGTGTACGATTGGTGACAGCAAGTTAATTGGCTAGAAGGGCATCTCAGCTGAAAATGTGTTGCTGGAAAAGCGCAGCAGGTCAGGCAGCATCCAAAGAGCAGGAGAATCGATGTTGCGAGCATGAACCTTTCTTCAGGAATGAAGAAGGGCTCATGCCCGAAACATCGATTCTCCTGCTCTTTGGATGCTGCCTGACCTGCTGCACCTTTCCAGCAACACATTTTCAGCTCTGATCTCCAGCATCTGCAGTCCTCACTTTCTCCTAGAAGGGCATCTCAATAAGCTTAAACTTATCATGAATGTATGGTGGGGTCACAGGACTAAGAACTTTGGAAAACTTGAACTCTTCTTCACCCTGGTGTCTTGTGGGAATCAATTTTACTGTTATTCTCAGGTGAGATTAGCTAACAGCATAGCTGGGGAATCAGGCTGGACAGATTCCAAGTGTAGCATCAAGCAAGATCGTCACTCACTCTCTTATGGCACGAAGCTGGAAGCACATTGGGAACGTGTGTAGGAAACAATAACAAGTCCTGCTCTCAACTACAGTTGGACTGACAGAGGGACCGTATTCATAGATACAAAGCTAAGTAGACATGCTACACACGGATTCCACCTATGGCACAGCCATGCACCAACCCAAAGGTGCACACACCCCACCACGATCCCACTCCCTCTCAATTTCCTATATAATGGCTCCCTTTAAATCACATGTTTGATAGCAAGATTTGCCATAAAATGAAATGTTTGCTAGTTCTCATTTTAGTCTTTTGGTTATATGATTTCAGGAAGCAGTACTCAGTAATTCAATTATTAACAGAAATACTAACTGATCATTACAGATGCAGATTATGGGCCTTTGTAAAATTCCACCATCTTTTTTCCTCCTCTTCTTTCCGCCACCTGCTGCTGCCTCATCTTCCTTTACATCTTTACGATTGATGATGTTCATGAGAGTATTTATTGCGGCCTGAAAATGAGGGGTAGGGGAGAGATTGAGATAGAGAGAACCGGGGTAGAGAAAGAGGGGCAAG
This sequence comes from Hemiscyllium ocellatum, assembly GCF_020745735.1. NCBI lineage: Eukaryota > Metazoa > Chordata > Chondrichthyes > Orectolobiformes > Hemiscylliidae > Hemiscyllium > Hemiscyllium ocellatum. Next base: position 51,601,436 of record NC_083420.1, read on the forward strand.
GGGATAAACAATATAGTCGCTTCATTCATTAAAGTGGAAAGCTTGCTAGGCTATGGAATACATTGGATCAGTCTTTCGAAGAGATAACCAAGGCACGATAGGCTAAATGGCTACCTTCTTTGCATGTATCTTTTTTCAATTCTAATTTGAATGAAACTAAAGAGCTTTGACACTGTGAAGTCACCCAAAGGTAGCTCTTCAGGGAAGAGGTGGAGGCTGGGTTGTGAACCTCAAGATATGGGATTTAACAGAGAGGCAGGTTTTAAACAGTATCTTAAAAATGGAGACAAAAGGAGGGGTGGAAGCTTGGAAAGAGAATTTCACATTTTTTGTTCTAATCAACCTGCTCAGTGATGTCACTACACATCATTGGGAATTTCAAAGCTTAGGGCCAAAGCAGTCAAGATATAGCCACCAGTGCTGGAGTGAAGAAGTATGGGATATGTCAAGAAACCAGAATTTGGAGGACCTGTGGATCTGAAGATGGTTACAAGTTAAATAGGGCTAAGGTTGTGAAGGAATTTGAACACAAGCATTGCATTTTAAAATTCATCAGAACCATGCAAGCCAGCAAAATCCTGAGGCAGACTATAAAAGGGAGGTTTCATTCCATTAAAAAAAACTGCGTAAATATTTTGCTCTCAACACAATTAGATATGGAGCAGTGTTTTACTGACTATTATGTTTAAATGAGGAGTCTATATTTTTGACTTGAAGTCAACCCTGAAATGGTTTGTCGTTAATCAATCTCCCTAGGAAGTTATGGCAAGTGCATTTATTAGTTGCATACAAGATGAAAGGTAAACGCTGATGTGCAGTGCTTTGGGCCAATGAGACCTGGCGAAAGTCAGGAAATGGGCAACAGCTTCAACTGAGCTCATTTTAATGGGGTTTTTTTCCATGTGTTTTCAAAATGTTTCTACTTTTCCAGAATTGATATTTTACACTAACATTTTTTCAGCAGACTGAAATGTTTCTCAATCCATTACTGCGTCTTCCTGATTAGACTAGTTGGCGTTATTATCCCTTTCATCCTGATTCAACTAAAAAGGCATGTTTACCTTTCAGAAGAGGTAATGACCCTTCTCTTTTCATATCATTGTTGCTTTAGATTTACAGCATTTGTAGGTTTTTGCAAATAATTAATTGCCCAAGGAAGGTATTTGCCTCTCTCACAGGAGAACAAGTGGCACCTCACAGCACTGTCACTTGACTTTTTTTTCAAGTTGAAGTGACTTCAGTACCTGCAGGGAAGAGACGAATAAATACTGCAAAGCTTGACTATTTTGGGGAACTAGTGCCTGTAGATAAGGGATGTCAAATTGGGAGCTTACATTCATCCATGCTATTGGGCTCAAGTGTTGGAAATGTCCTGATAAAAACCTAGTCCATGCTCAACAAGATAAATGATTTAAGAAAGATAAAGGTGAGGTTCTTATCCTGCTAGTTAATCTTTTAATTGAGGGTGTGACTCCTGATTTATATTTATATCATTTCTCTGTGGCATTCATCACAGATGCTAAAAACTCTCCCAGCTTTTTTAACTATATGATTTTATTCAGAACATAAGACTCACACTGGGAGCACCATCAATCTCATCAATGATCAGGCAATTTGGTTTCTCGTTGGCTCCGAGCACAGATTTCATCTGGGTGGCATTTTCAATCCTGGTCTTGAAAATTTCAGGGCTGCGATCATCACTAAATAGGAGTTGAACAACATAAATCCACATTTGAACATACACAGCTGCCTATTTGATACACCACTCACCATTTGCTGGCTCTTCCCTCTCAGTGCCTCCCTTTCCCACCAGACTGACTTCTTCTCCCCTCCAGTCATAAGCACAAGCATCCCTGCACAATCTGACTCACATCAAACATCCCTGCACAATCTGACTCACATCAAACATCCCTGCACAATCTGACTCACATCAAGCATCCCTGCACAATCTGACTCACATCAAGCATCCCTGCACAATCTGACTCACATCAAGCATCCCTGCACAATCTGACTCACATCAAACATCCCTGCACAATCTGACTCACATCAAACATCCCTGCACAATCTGACTCACATCAAACATCCCTGCACAATCTGACTCACATCAAACATCCCTGCACAATCTGACTCACATCAAACATCCCTGCACAATCTGACTCACATCAAACATCCCTGCACAATCTGACTCACATCAAACATCCCTGCACAATCTGACTCACATCAAGCATCCCTGCACAATCTGACTCACATCAAGCATCCCTGCACAATCTGACTCACATCAAACATCCCTGCACAATCTGACTCACATCAAGCATCCCTGCACAATCTGACTCACATCAAACATCCCTGCACAATCTGACTCACATCAAGCATCCCTGCACAATCTGACTCACATCAAGCATCCCTGCACAATCTGACTCACATCAAACATCCCTGCACAATCTGACTCACATCAAACATCCCTGCACAATCTGACTCACATCAAACATCCCTGCACAATCTGACTCACATCAGGAGAACATCTCCTGCTGTTCATTGAAATAAACCAAAGGATCTTTAAACCCACCTTAGGGAACGGAGGTGACTTTGCTTTAACTTTTCACCTGCAACTCCAACAATGCAGAGTTCCCTTTATATTGCACAGCAGTGGCTACTGAGGCGATGGGCCTGATGTCCTGAGTAGGCCTCTTACCCACGACTTGCTGATTCAAAATAATGTTGGCACCCACTGAGCTGCAGCAACCAGCTTATAAAAAAACCACACTCGTTCTTTGACATGGACCTGACAGGCCAAACAGTGTCTTTCTACACCATGGTGATTCAGTAGCTCTAATTTCTATTGCTATTTTTCCTATATGAGGCATGACAAGTAACCGAGGAATTCAAACTAATGCATTATGCTTCACTTGCAAAACAAAATTTCCATGACTACAGCACAAATACAGTAATCGTCCTCTTGAAATGCATTAGAAGTCACCAGAAACAGGCTAGAAATGAAAGATGTTGGAAATAGATAACTGTCGACATGCAAGACAACCCTCATTTCCTTTTACATGCAACAGAAAACTCCATACAGTAATTATAAGTTTAATTCATAATGAATTTGCAGCAGTTTGCTGAACACCACATTTGCAATTTGATGAGAAGTGACTGAAATAAGAGCTTCTTCAACAAATTTATGTGTTGGGTTTGCAGGTGATTTTCTGAGCAGTATGTTAAATTTCATGTGCTTACCTTGCATTCATTTCCACAACATTGTACCCTGCATGTTTTGCAATGACATGAGCTAGCGTTGTTTTCCCCAGACCTGGAGGGCCACTCAACAGTGCCACCTAGAGATAAGGGAAAGAATGAAGCAACAAATTTACAATCATATTGCACGCAAAGTGACAATATAATCTGTTTCAGTATCTGTTCAATACAAAATGACCAGGAGTCTCCCATTCCACTTCAAATAATGCTACGAGATATGTTAAATCCACTTGAGAAACTGGAGACTACAGCAGTCCAGCTTGCTTTAGTCTTATTGCAGGTGTGCCTATTCAGACAACTGGAATGAAGCTTTAAAACATAACCTTGAGACTTAGAGGTAATTGTGCAACCCAGCAGTTAGTCATTTTATTGTACACCATCAAATGTAGAGCAGCAATTTCTTCATATTGCTGTTTTAAAGAGAGGTTTAATAAAGGGGGAAAGTGATGACTTGGTCTGGCCTTCATGTAATTACTTGGCTTGGCCTACAGGTGCCCCACAAGTAACCTGACGAAGGAAGCTTGTAATTTCAAATAAACCTGTTGGACTATAACTTTGGTGTTGTGAGATTTTTAACTTTGCCCACCCCAGTCCAATACCGGGCATCCCCACATCATAAATGGAAAAAGGAATGCTTACATTCACAATGACAGTGAACTCTTGGTGAGCTAATTTGATATGTTTCTTCAAATATAGAGATTATGTTCCAGTTTTTATTGAGAAGATATATTTTGAAAACTTCAAGAGATTGCGAAACACTCCAAAATTTAAAGAAAACTCAATAATAAATCAAGATCCAACTCTGAATAGACCCTGTTTAAGTACTAATTGTCTAACTAATTAAGAATCAAGACTGATAGGGTGTCTGAAAAACAGTAGGTATATAAAGAAGAAAGGATGGGCTCACAGCAGTTTAGCAATATTGGCTTTGTATTTTTCCATCTGGGTTCCAGGCTGGGCCACCTTGTTGGAATAGTGTCTTTAGTCCGTTGTGAGAGAACATGGATAAGGAAGTGAAAGTCCATTCGATTCCAGCCTCAGGTGACTGTGGAGTTTGCACATTCTTAACAAGGGTGGCGCAGTGGCTCAGTGGTTAGCAATGCTGCCTCACAGCAATAGGGTCCCAGGTTCGATTCCAGCCTCAGGTGACTGTGGAGTTTGTACGTCCATCATTCCAACCATAGTTCAGTTGGTAGAGCTGAATTTCTTCAACTGACAGCCAGACTACTGCGACCCTTAGGACTCATAACGGCACACAAACCAACAGCCACGCCCAGACAACAACTTACTAGAACAAAGGAGCCAATACCCAACATGAGCAAAACTAATGTAGTTTATAAAATACCATGCAAGGACTGCACAAAACACTATATAAAACAAACAGGAAGACAGCTAACAATCCGGATACATGAACACCAACTAGCCACGAAACGACACGACCAGCTATCCCTAGTAGCCACACACTCAGACAACAAGCAACATGAATTCGACTGGGAAAACACTATTATCATAGGGCAAGCCAGACAGAGAACAGCCAGGGAATTCCTAGAGGCATGGCATTCATCCACAAATTCCATCAACAGACACATCGACCTGGACCCAATATACCAATCACTACAGCGGACAGCTGAAACTGACACCCGGAAGCGGCAAGGACAGACCATTATAAATGCCGGAAGAAACATCAAAGAAGCGCTTCGCAGGAGGCTCCACAGCACTGATGATGTCTCCTAGCCAGGGTACGAAACGTTTGCAACAAAAACTTCCAGCTCGGCGAACAGAACCACTACAACAAGCACCCGAGCTACAAATCTTCGCACAAACTTTGAACTAGATGTTCACAGGTAACTAAAATTAGTTAGGTGGTAAATGAAGTGGGTGGGGGAGCCTAAAATGCATGAAGATCTCATCAGGCTAGCCAGCTCAGTGGCACAGTGGCAAACGGAATTCAACCCAGCAAAGCGTGGTCTAATGCACTTGGGAAGGGCTAACATGGCAAGGGATTACACTATCAATGTTTGGATCCTGAAAAGTACTGCAGGTCAACAGAACCTTGGTATACATACATAGAGTCCCCTGAAGTAAGCAAACCAGTTAACTATGTTAGTTAAGAAGGATATTTATCTTTATTAGCTGTGGCACAGAAAACAAGAGCAAGGAGATTATGCAGGAACTGTATAAAAAACTGATTAGGCCACAACTAGAGTACTACATGCAGTTATGGTCACCGCATTGTACATTCAAAAATCACATGGCACCAGGTTATAGTCCGACATGTTTATTTAAAATCACAAGTTTTCAGAGCACTGGTCCTTCGTCAGGTGAAATGGAGGGGCATGCACAGGTGAAGAATATATAGGTAGAGAGATAATGGCAGGATAGTTCCAGGTAAGTGTGCCAACTGATAAGTACAAATACTGTGAGTGGAGTGTTGACAGGCTGAATAATGAGTCTTTGCAGGTGATCAAAAGTGTCAAACGGTATGAGTGAAGTGTCAACAGCTGAATAGCAAGTGATGGGATGACCTATGAAAGGATTAATTAAGGCAGAGAGATAATTACAAATGATCACAAATAAGTTGGTGCTGGAGTCAAACCAAATGGCTGGAATAACATCAGGAGATACTATATTCTGTGCCTGCAAGCTCCCTCCATCTCACCTGGAGCAGCATCACTCTGAAAACTTGTGATTTTAAATAAACCTGTTGGACTATAATCTGGTGTCATATGACTTCTGACCTTGTCCACCCCAGTCCAAAGCCAGCATCTACATATCACGATCACATTACAAGGAAGTGATTACATAGGAGTTAAGCAAAGAAAATTTACCAGGATGCTATCAGGGCTGGAGGGTTTCAGCTGTTTTCCTTGCTGCAAAAGATTGAGTAGAGACTTGATAGCAGTGCATAAGATCATGTGGCACATAGTGTGGAAAGGAAGGCACTTTTTCCATTAGCAGGAGGGTCAATAAGCAATGGGCATACATTTAAGGTACGAGGTAGAAAGCTAAGAAGTCGATGGAGCAAATGTTCTTCACTTGAGGGTCTTGGGAATTTTGAATTCACTGATTAAATCGGCAGTTGAGGAAGAAACACTTGTAACATTTAAACAACATTTTAGATATTTGATTGCGTTTTTTGATACACTACAGAAAGCATTCTATCTGGATGCATCATGGCTTGGCATAGTTAGAGTGGTGCTGGAAAAGCACAGCAGGTCAGGCAGCAACCAATGAGGTGGAAAATCATTTTTCTGTTCCCCAGATGCTGCCTGATTTGCTGTGCTTTTCCAACAACATTCTAATCTAGACCCTGATCGCCAGCATCTGCAGTCCTCACTTTCGCCTCATGGCTTGGTATGGCAACTGCTCTGCCAGGACTAAAAGAAACTACATAAAGTTGTGAACACATCCAGACCAGCATGCATGCCAACCTTCCATGAGTCTATTGTGAAGTTCAACTCACTGACTTTATGATTGGGCAAATCTATCCATAATCTATTGACCCTTTCTGTGATTAGAGCAGCAGAGATTTATGACATTGAACAACATGGCTACCCCCACATGGCCTCTCAATAGAGGGGATGGAGAGATATTGATACCTGTGCAATAAAAACCCACAACAACATAGCATTTTTCACAACATCACTAATGTCCGAAGGTGCTTTATAGTTAACGAGCTACTGTGAAGTGAATTTACTGCTGTAGTTTACCTACTTTCCTTTAATGCATTTAAGATTTTAAGGATGTGACTACACTGAAGGGGGTGCAAAGGAGAATCACCAGAATGTTTCCTGATATGTAGCAGTCTAGCTACGAAGAGAGACTGGATAAGCTTGGGCTGTTTTCTTTAGAACAGCGAAGGCTGTATGAGGAACCTGATTGTGGTGTTTAAAGTTATGAGAGGCATAGAGAGGGTGGCTGTTTTGCAGCTGTTCCTTTAGGTTCAATATGAGGCAGCATAATTTTAAGGTCGGAGGTCTACAGGGGATTTGAGGAAATATTTGAGGTCAACCAGAAGCTGGTGTAAAACTGGAATGCATTACCTCGGAGAGTAACAGAGCAGGAAACCTCACAATCTTTAAAAAGTACTTGACTCAGCACCTAAAGTGTCATAACATTCATGACCATGGGCAAAATGCAGGAAACTGGGATTAGTATAGATAAATCAGGACAGACTTGATAGGCTGAAGGGCCTTTTCTGTTATGTATGACAGTATGACTAAGATTATGGGCCAGTTCAATAGAATGCAAAGCCCCTCATTCAACTGATATAACTAACCTCGCAGTTGCTCTGAATCTCTTTATGGTCATCTTCAGCACAGCTACTGAAAGGACTTTCTTTGGTACCCAGTTACCTTGTATTTTGGTCTGCTGTGTGCATCGAGTTCTGCATCTAGGATCTCTTCTGTAATTTGTGTCTTGCTCTTCCACTTGTTCTGCTGCAGCTGCTGGGACTGTTTGAAGGACGAGTGTTTTTCTACCAGCTGCTTGCTTTTCTTTACGGGTTTCTCCTGGCCAAAGACTACTGTGTCCCACATTTTCAACCACTTCAGGAGGCAGCGATTTGTGTACTGAAACGAGAACCACATGGGCAAGCTGACATACAGATTGTACACAACACATAAATATCCTTTCAATACTGGAGTGATTTCAGTGGTTAAGTTTAAAATTGATCCAAAGAATTGCTTTATTATTTGTTAGAATATATATAATAGGTGTAACTGATATAATATTGTGCATATCAAAACAATAATCACTTTGTAAATGATGCAGTTTCATTCTAGCTCTCATAAAAGGCATTCGCCAACATATGATAGCTAAAAATGAACTTTTTTTTAAATAGATTTTTTATTGGAAATTTAACATTTTTACAAGTTTACAAAAATAAAAAAAGACTCTCAAGTACAAATATTGATATACAATTAAATCTTAAATAAATAATAACCAAAATTTAACAAAAGAAAAATACCGAGAGAAAAAAAACAAAATTCAACTAACTACTAATCTAACCTACAACTAACTACAGTCTATAATTAATTCTCTTACATTATTCAGATAAGAGAAAGAAAAAAAAACCAACGAATAATACAGAAATTGGATAGTGAGATACATGCTCGGAATGTGTCAACATCAAATGTAACAAAACCTGTATTCATATGGGATTCCTCTCCCAAGGGGCCCTGGACCAGCCAGGTTCGCAATCTCAATTAAATAAAAGCCCTTGTTAGGATAGCCGAAATATCTGTATTTATATAATTCAAGAAGGGCTACCATATTTTATGAAATAATTCGGTCTTTCAGTGCACCATATTTGTAAGGAAGTCAAGGGGAATACATTCCATAATTAATCTGAGCCAATTTGAAAGTCCAGGGGGGCCCTCAGCCACCCAGTTCACCAAAATATTTTTCCTTGCACAGAAAGAGAGAATAGAAAATAATCTCTTCCCGTGCATATCCAGGGAGGGTAAGTTCGAAAAGCCCAAAAGGAGAGATACAGGGTCCACTTTAATTTCCGTCCCTAAAATTTCTGTCAGGGTACTTGCTACTTTAGTCCAATATCTACGGATCTTATGACAGGTCCATAGGCAAATGTACAAGAGTGCCCACCTCTATTTTACATTTGGGACACATTGGAGATGCTCCTGCCTTAAATTTTGCCAATCGATCTGGTGCTATATGGGCCCTGTGAAGTATCTTCAGCTGGATAGCCTGAGTTCTGTTGTAGATGGTGATTCTTCTGGCATTTTCCCAAATGTCATTCCACGTTTCTATAGAGATTTCTAGTCCCAAATCCTGATCCCATGTTTTAAGCAGATTGCCCATATCTCCCGATACTTCATGTAGTAAATGATAAATAGCACTGACGGAAGATACCCCCATTGGCCGTAGCACTCTACATTCTCTATCTCATTTATAAAGACTATCTAGTAACATAGTCTTCTTCTGTATGTAATCTTGAATTCGGTAGTATTGAAAGAGATCTCCATTAGGTAATCTGAATTTCTGACACAGCTGTTCAAAAGAGGTCAGGACCCCTTCTTTAAATAGGTCCCCTAAACATGAGATACCCCTGGATCTCCAGAATTTAAAAATGGCATCTGTAAATCCCGGTTGAAATCCCCTTGCTCCCACTATTGGAGCATAGGGGGATGTCTTATGTGAGTTGGTCTCATTTTGCCGCATTATATTGCAAGCTTTAATTGTGTTTAGTATTATAGGGTTTTTACAGTGATCCGTAATGATTTTCCTCTTGTCTAAAAATAGGAGGTTAATAAGTGGGCATTTTACTTGAGAAGCCTCGATGTCCAGCCAGATAAATTGCGGGTCAGACAGGACCCAATCAACTATGTAACTTAATAGGGAACTTAACTGATATTTCCTAAAATCTGGCAAGTCCAATCCTCCCCTTGCCTGTGGAAGCTGTAGCTTCTTCAGTTTAATGAGGGGCCATCTATAATTCCATATAAAGGAACCCAACCAGCCATATATTTTACGTAGTGCCATCCTTGGCCGCATCATGGAAGCATTGTCATAGGGTATAGGAGTCGGGGCAGGACATTTATTTTAATTAGTTCTATTCTACCCAGCCAGGAAATTGGAAGGTCTCCCCATCGCTGGGGGTCCTGCCTTATCCTTTCCAGTAAATGCACAAAGTTAGCCTTGTATAATTGACCAAATACTGGGGTAATAAAAATGCCTAAATATAAGAAACCCTCCAGGGACCACCAACAGGGAAAGTGAGATCCGTCCACTAAGTGGGGTATCATAGCAAGGCCACCCATTGGCATAGCCTCCAATTTTAAGAAATTAATTTTATAGCCTGAGAATGCATTAAATGTATTAATAACTTGGATTAAGCGAGGCACGGATATCAGAGGATTACTGAGGAATAGAAGAACATCATCTGCATACAGGGTAATTTTATGTTTACCTGTACCAATCCTCGGGGCCGTTATATTAGGATCAGCCCGTATAGCTTCTGCTAGTGGTTCAATTATTAGCGTAAATAACAATGGCGAGAGAGGACATCCCTGATGGCAGCCCCTACCCACACTGAAGCTATCCAAGCCTAATCCATTGGTAACCACAACTGCTTTGAGATCACTGTACAATGTTGAGACCCATTTGGTAAACACCTGTCCAATGCCAAACCTTTCCAATGTGTAAAACAAATATGACCATTCAACCCTATCGAATGCCTTTTCCGCGTCTAATGAGACTACTACTCCTGGTATCTTTCCCTGGTGACAGGCTTGAATCATATTCAAAACCCTTCTAATATTATTGGATGATCTACGGCCCTTAATAAACACCGTCTGATCCTCCTTTATGATATGTGGCAATACCCTTTCTAGTCTCAATGCTAACGTTTTAGAAAGGATTTTAAAATCTACATTTAGCAAGGATATTGGTCTGTATGACATGCAATTTTCTGGGCCCTTTCCTTTTTTTAAGGATAAGAGAGATATTTGCCTCTTTCAACGAAGGCGGGAGACAGCCCTGACTGTATGCGTAGTTATACATGTCCATAAGTGGACCAACCAATATTCCTATAAATCCTTGATAGAATTCAGCTTGAAAGCCGTCTTGGCCAGATGCCTTACCGCTCTGAAGTTGCGTGATTGCATCAAGTATTTCTTGGACTGTTAGGGGAGCATTTAAGACCGATACCTGTTCTGGAGTCAGGTCCGGAAAGGTCAAATTTTTAAAAAATGATTGCATCCTCCTAGTCCTGTTTTCACAAACCTGCGATTTATATAAATCAGAATAAAATTTTCTAAAGATTGCATGAATCCTTTTATGATCATGAGTCAAAATACCCTTGCTTTCCTTGAATGACGTGATAGTTTGAGGGGCCTTTTTTTCTTTGCAAGAAATGCTAAGTATCTACCAAGTTTGTCGCCAAATTCATATAACCTTTGTTTTGCAAATAATATTTCCCTCTTAGCCATTTGGGTAAGCGTGGTGTTTAGAGCTGTCCTAAGGGCCGTAATCCTTTGCAATATGATAATAGAAGGTCTGTCAGCGTTTGCTGTTTCAGCCTCTTTTAAGCGTGCTTCGAGCAGGCGCTGTTGTTCTCCTTTTAATTTTTTCTGGGTCGCTGAGTATGAGATGATCAAACCTCGCACGTAAGCTTTGATGGTCTCCCACATCATTGATGGGTTGCTAGCCGTACCTAAATTAATTTCTAAAAAAGTTTTAAATTCTTGAGAGAAGTACTTTACAAATTTACTATCTTTCATCAGGAAAGGGTCCATACATCAATGCCGAGGGGATGTCCCATTGTTCCTCGCTTTGATTTCCATATATACAGCAGTGTGATCGGAAATTGCTATACTACCTATTTTACAGGATGATATGGAATTTTAAAAAATCGAGGGGGCAAAAAACATACCAATTCTGGTATGACATTTATGTGGATTAGAGTAAAAAGAAAAATCTCTGCTCTGTGGATGAAGATATCTCCATACATCTACTAATCCTAATTCTTTGTTCAAATCCACCAATTGTCTAGATCTGGGAGATACTCCTGCAGTACTCTTGGGAATCCTATCTATTTCCGGATCCATAATACAATTAAAGTCTCCCCATATAATTGGATGACGGACACCGAGAGCCATCAATTTTGAGAAGGTTTCCGTTATAAATTTGAAAGGATATGCCGGGGGGGGGGAAAGGGCAATACAAATTTAAAATCCCATATTCCTCTCCATTTATAAGGGCTTTAATCAGAATATATTGTCCAGATTCGTCTTTTATCGGATTTAGGATTTTGAAAGGGAAATTCTTCCGAATAAGAATAACAACTCCCCTGCTTTTTGAGCTAAAAGAAGAAAAAAAGGCCTGATCAAATCCACCCTGTCATAATTTCAAGTGTTCTTTATCCAACAAGTGTGTCTCCTGTAGGAGAACTATATCAACACTTTCTTTCTTGAGATTTGATAATATTTTCTTCCTTTTGATTGGCGAATTACTCTCCTTGACATTCCAGGTGCACCACTTAACTGACTGATCAACCATAATCATCCGGGAGATAGGAAACCCTATCCAGAACATCGAGCATAGAGCATATAAAATTCACAAAAATAAAGGCTCTCTAATACACTAACAACAGTACAATAATAAACTATTTCTAAATTAAAAAATACTTATTTAAATGGAGATTTTCTCCCTTGTTCCCAGGGGGTATCACTTCCTTTCCAAAGGTCCATTGCATCCTCTCCCAACCAGTGCCCCACCCTTGACCCAGGCACTCCTTAATAGGATGAGGAAAATTCAAATATACTACAGAGCTTGAGTTAACAGTGAGCACCCTACCCCCCCCCGCCAGCAACACCTGGATATATTTGGAAATGTTAATACCATGTATAAACATATATAGCTATAAAATTACAACCTCAACAAGTAATAATTAAATATAATAATACAAAATAACAAGGGAAAACAACCCCGCTCCTAGAGACAGAGGTAAAATAGAATAAGGTAACCATCTCCCCCCACCAACATTAACTGGACTCCCCCGGCCATATATATATAGAATAATAAAAAAAACCGGGGGGGGGGGGGGAGAAAATTATTAAGTAGAGAACAAATAAATAAATCCCTCTCCCCACCCCCCCAAGATAATATTAAACAGTAAGGTAAAAAAAAAGGGAGGGATATAAACCGGAGTTGGGGGTGAGGGGGGTTGGGGGGTTGGGAGGGAAACCAACATCAATTATCTCTTACAACTTATCTAAGGGAGTCCAAAAATTCCTTGGCCTTTTCCGGCGATCCAATGTTATACACGGATCCTTCATGGTTAAAGCGCAGCGTCGCTGGGTAGCGCAGGGAGTACTGAATATTCAAGTCCCTTAAACACTTCTTCGCCTCATCGAATGCCTTCCTCTTTTGGACCAGAGCTGGGGAAAAGTCCTGGAATAACATGATCTTGGATCCTTTATAGATCATGGTTTGGGGATCTTTTCCAAGATTTCTAGAGGCTTTTAGGAGTATCTGCCTCTCCTTATAGCTCTGCAGCCGGAACAGGACAGGGCGGGGGCACTGGTTCGAGCCGGACCCGCGTATTGCGACCCGGTAGGCCCATTCCACCCTTATCTGGCCTGATCCAGCCTCCAGATTTAACAGCTGTGGAAGCCACTGTTCAAGGATCCTTGTAAGTTGGCCTTCCTCTATCCGTTTGGGAAGTCCCAGCAAACGAATATTTTTTCGATGACCTTGATTCTCGATGTCGTCATTGTGGTTCTTGAAGGTCCGGACTTACTGTTCAAGAGTCTGGACCCGATCCACCGCCGATTGTGCTGTAGTTTTGGAGGTTGCGGCCTTTAGCTCCGCCCCTCCGACTCGGCGCTCAATTTCCTTAATGTCTCGTTCGTACTTTTGCAGCGCGGCCGAGAGCGAGTCCCATCGACTTTGGGATTCTTCAATAAAAGCGCCGATCTTCGCATCCAGTTTGGAGATCATTTCCACGAGGCTCGCCACCGTAGGTAAGTCCCCTGGGGCGGCTGCGGACGCCTCTGCTGCAGCTGGAGAGGGTGGGGAGGGGTTCCTGCTTGCTGAGAGCTGCTGGCTCCCTTCCCTTTAGTCATTTTTACTGAAGATTAAATTGTTTAAATTCAATACTAAACAACTAATTAAATTAAACAGCTATTTTAAATGATTTGGTGAGTGTGAGGGGGGTGGGTGACCCACTTTGCCCAAGTCTTGGGAGGAGCACTGTAGACTCAGACTTGCTGGGTTGCCGCCATGTTGGATCCCCAAAAATGAACTTTTAAAGTCAAGAAAGTACACCAATGCCTCTACTTCCTCAGAAGGCTAAGGACATTCAGAAAGTCCACAATGACTCTTACCAATTTTTACAGAAATAGCATAGAAAGCATCCTACCTGATGCACCACAGTATGGAATGGCCGCAAGAAGTTACAGAGACTTGGGAATGCAGCCTAGTAAGTCATGAAAACCAGCCTTCCAATCATTGATTCCATTTAAACTTCCCACTGTCTCAGGTAAGCAGCCAACATTATCAAAGACCCCTCCCACCCCTGTCTTCCAGCCTCTTCTATCAGGCAGAAAATACAAGAATTTGAAAACATGTACCAACAAATTTAACAACGCCCTCTTCCTTATAATAAGACTTATGAGTGGACTTCTCATACTAGAGTTGATCTTTTCTGCATTCTGTTCTATTACACCAAGGTACTTATGTATGATTTTGACAGCACACAAAACAATATGTTTCACTGTATCTCAGTACATGCCAATAACAAATCAAAACAAAATCAAAAGATGAACTATCGTAATGGCATTTCAAGGCAGTTGAAACAAAATCTCAGGAAAAAAAAACAAGGTTATTACAATGCTGCTAATAAAGACTGGACAAAGTACAGAAGTTAGCAAACCATGGTGATAACCATTGTCAGGACTGGCGAGAAGAGAAATTGAATTTCCGATAAAACTGTCTGCTTCCCTTTTGAAGTAGAGGGCGCAGTCAATCTTTTAATATTATTTCCATTTAAATGATTACATTAGAATGTGATTAAAGTTTGGCTCATGTCATACTTTTTAACAGTGTCCTAAACATTACACATGCTCTTAGGAATGTTACGTTGTCCAGGCTGACATTTCAATTTGCAGATATTTTGAGAGAGATGGTGATGCTGATCTTTATAAAATTGAAGATCAACACAGCTGTTTGAAAGGCGAAACATGATTCCTAAATTTTGCAGCTCTTCCACACTGAGGTGCATTGGGTAGGATGCTTTCTACGGTGCAATCTGTAAAACTTGGTAACAGTCATTAGGGACGTTCTGAATGTCTTTAGCCTTCTGAGGAAGTAGAGGCATTGGTGTACTTTCTTGACTTTAAAAGTTCATTTTTAGATATCATATGTTGGTGAATGTCTTTTATGAGTTACATTTTATTAGAATGTAACTGCATCATTTGTAAAGTGATTATTGCTTTGATGTGTGCAATATTATATCAGTTATATGTACAACGTTTCCATCAATAGGATAATACGTCAGCATTCTTTTCACATGTTAATTCAGAAAAATCATCGCTTGTACACTTGCAAGGTCATGTAGGACACCAATGAAGAAAGTTGCCTAATTCAAGTCACACTTTACATTGCAGTGCTTGAAAGTTCACCATCAAAAAATATATTTTTGCTGATTCCTGTTAGGGATTTTGAAAATTTAAAAAGCTCTGCCCTTAGTTTTAACTAATCTGAACTTCAATCTCCATTGACACTGCAGTAAAGTACTCCTGATTAAACAAAAGATGCTTGCATTGTCCTACATAGTTGCGGTCAACCATATTCAGTCAGTAACACTTGCCTTCAAATTAACAAATTGTGGTTTAAGTCTCATTTCAGAGATTCAAATACATAATCTAGATTGATGTTGCAGTTAATACTCAAGATTTGCTGCACTATAAAAGGTCCTGTTTTTTAGGCGAGATGCTAAACTGAGTCTCTGCCTGCTCTTTTAAATGAGCAAAAAAAATCCCATAGCACTATTTTGAAGAAGAACTGCAGAGTTCTCTTCACTGTCCTAGAGGCAAAGAATGATCCTGCACAGAAACAGGCTATTCAACTTCACTTTTGATTAGATTAGATTCCCTACAGTGTGGAAACAGGCCCTTTGGCACAACAAGTCCACATCGAATCCAGTCCCATTTTCCTCTGATTAATGCACCTAACACTATGGGCAATTTAGCATGGCCAATTCACCTGACCTGCACGTCTTTGGACTGTTGGAGGAAACCCATGCAGACACAGGGAGAATGTGCAAACTCCATACAGATAGTACTCCAAGGCTGGAATCGAACCTGGGACCCTGATACTGTGAGACAGCAGTGCTAACCATTGAGCCATCGTGCTGCCCATGAAACATTTATTTAGTTGTCCCAATAGTATGGATGATATTGATCTCTGAACCAACATCATAAAAACAGATTATCTGGTTATTACACATACTGATATACGTAATTGATTGCTGCACTTCCTATATTACAATAGTAACTACATTTCAACTATATCACCAGATGCAAAAGACCTTCAGGTCATCACAAGGACTCCCTAACTTCTCTACAAAATGATCAACTAAAATGAACAGCTTGTCTTCAATTTTCCTGCCCTTGCTCCAAAGATCTGACTGAACTTCCTCAGATAAATACGGACTTATATTGTTGGTTTCGCTAGATCATCTAGTATTGCCCCTCCTTCCTTGGAGATAAAATCATGACATCTGCTGTTCAAGAACTTCAACTTCCTTCTTTAATTTTCTCCAACTGCTAGCTGATCTCCACCCTTCCTATCAAATTCTTGCAACATTATGTTACACAAGTAACACATCCCAAGTATGTTACACATCCCTAGATCCTTCCTTGGGGAGATTCTCGCTAGGATGCTCTTCGGAGTATTGGTACAGACATAATGGGCTGAATGGCCTCTTCCGTTTTGTAGGGATTCCATGATTCTATGAAACATGTCACTGGACCAGTAATCCAGAACCCCAGGGTGTGCTCTAGGGACATGAGTTTGAATCACACCTTGGCTAATAATTTGAACTCAACTAAAGGATCTGGAATACAAAATTAGTCTAATAGTGATCACATAGTACCACCTATTGTCATAAAAACTCATTGGTTCACAAATGTTCTTTTGCAAAGGAAATTTGTCATCCTTGCCTGGTCAGGCCTACATATTATTCCAGATCCTACTGCAATGTGGTCGAGTTCTAACTGTTTTTTTGAGCAATGAGAGATGAATAAAAGATGTCCAAGTCAGGAACCCACATCCCACAAACAAATAAAGCAAAGCTCACATGCTCTGGCAGACTTCAAAGATTTGTTTTCACATTTTCAAATTCCTCTCCCTCACCCAACCTCATACTTTCATAGAAAGAACATAGGATTGTTTAGCTCAGATTTAATTCAACAGAATTGCTTTATTGTGCAACAAGAAAACCTGATGAGAATTTTGACAAATTACTTACATCATCACTGAGCAGTTGGGTATACTGTCTGGGAGTGAATCTATCAACCCAGAGGGTGCTGGAGCTACATTCTTCACATTCATCAGCAATTTCATCCGTAGCCTCTTCTTCCTGTTTCTCAACTACTCCAAACTCCTCATCAATCTGGCTTTAAAAGGAAAGCAAAGCAACATGTAGTAAACAAGACTGCTTATCCAACATCCAATAGTGGATGGCAGAAACATCTACCAATTAAATAATAGGAAGACTGAAGCTATTGTTTTTGGTGCTTGCTGAAAATTCTGTTCCCTAGTTACCAACTCCATCCTTCTCATTAGCAACAGTCTGACGTGAATCCTGTCTGTTTGCAGCCTTCCTTGTCACGTTGCAGCATTTACTTAACACTGGAGTTGAGCATCCTGCTTTATAATCATGCCACCCACCAATTTCCACCTCCACAATATCACTTGATTTTGCTCGACTCAGCTCAGCTGCTGCTGAAACCCGAATTCATGCATTTGTTATTTTTGTTATGGACCAGACCACAATATATTAAGGAGGTTGCCTAACCCCAAAATGTTCTTATTTTAAAGATAAGTGCAAGGCGTCGCATTCCAGGTGCAATTCAATTGGTCAAACTACCCAAAGCATTTTTACACTGCAGTTAAAACACAGACCGAATAATAATAAAAGAATTGGCTTAACTGTAACTCTATAGAAATGCTTTACAAAATAATATAGATATTAACTATTACCAATTAACTGTTCCAATATTGTAACATCCCATACACACCCTTGAAAAAGGCAAATTCAGTAAAATAGATTGTCTCACGTGCAATTCTAGCAGCAGGAAGGGAACCTCAGCTTTTAGCTGTCACGAAGAGAGGAATAAGAGCTTCCACATCCAGCTTCAAAACCCCAGGAACTGCAGAAAGCTAAAACTAAAAATCCTGGTTCTATGGGAGCTTGACCCCACTCATTTAGGCTGCTTCTATTGTTCCATCCTAAAAAAAGCTCAAAGTCTCACAAGCTGTTTACTGTATTGCTTTGGAATACACTGTTCGGCACCTCTGTCACACCTTTCCTCATCATAAAAATCTGACAAAATACACCGCTTAAAGCCATCGTATTGTCACACTTCTACGCTCCTGCCTGGCCTCACATTTTGTACTCTTCAGAAATCTGAGGACAAAGTAAAGTCTGCCTCCTCTGGTCTATCTTACAGCAAGGCCAACTGTCCTGTAACCTTTGTGCACTCTAACCTACATTGGCTTTCAGTGAAGCTATGGCCTTGTCCTATCCTCGCTCTGTAATTGCCAACTTCACAGCCCTCCAAGATATCTGTCCACTTCAAATTTTGGCCTTGTGCGCACTCACAATCATAATGCCTCCATCACTGGTGATGTGCTTCATTGTCTAGCATGAGAATTCCTTCCCTATACCTCTCCATATCTCTACCTCACTCTCCTCTTTTTAGCACATTTCTTAGTTCCTACAGTTTTGCTCAACTGATTTAATGTTTCATATGGTTTGGTATCATCCTTCATTATGGTGAAGTACCCTAGGATGTATCATTATATTAAAAGATACTATATAAATACAAGTTTCTGTTCTGAAAGGAAAAGAGGGAGAAAAAAAATCTTGAAATCAGCAATATGAAAACTGGTTCATAGTCCTCAACTATTTAATTTATAACTGCATTCTGTTCAAGAAGGCTATTTGGTGAAGCATAGAACTAGAACTAACCTCTACAGATTTTAATTTGCAGAATTTTGCATTATAAAAACACATCTCTCAAACAAACATGAGTGGCTATTGCCTGTATTTTTAGTGAGGGTGCAAGCGATCTCCAGTTAAGGCTCACCATCTGCACACAGGTAAATAACAGTAATGTAATATATGTATAAAGCTGTTCCATTTTGATTCATTATGTCTCTCAGAATTCACGATTGAATTTCACTGCTGAATCAAACTCTGCTTTTCCTTTGCATAGAATGCATTGCTCATGCTATTCATGGGCTATATTGCAAAGTTGAGTCCATGTAAACACACTCAGGGTACTGAATGCCATCCAGAATTTCCCAATTACTATGACCTATCCTGATGTGGAGATGGAGGATAAATAATAGTGTATTTTGTTTATTGGAAGTTTCCAATACAAGAAAAGTCATTTTATGTTGTTGCAGGACAGTAACCAACAATTTACAGTTTTCGCTTTAATCTCAAAATTTTAGTATTGTGCTCTTGATAAAAGTATATACCTCAGGAAGTTGGGTTGTTAAATTTAGCTGCCTGGAGTTGCAGTCAGACTTACCTATTCAGCATTTCACTCAACCTCTGGGATTCTTCCACCAGCCTGCGATTCTATACAAACACACAGAATGGTAAGGAAATGTTTCAAAGGAACAAGTGCTAAAAGAAATACTCATATAGAAATAATGTCAAGCGAAGGCTCATTATCAAACTTAGAGTTAAATGCAGTGATATGAGGGGTGGAAAGAGGGACAGAGAGAGACAGAAGAGAGAGAGACACACAGGGGGAAGGGGAAGACAGAGACAGACAGACAGAGAAAGAGAGACAGACAGAGCTGCAGGGAGAACATGTTCAGGGAAATCAATGCACAGATAAAGATAAACATTAGAGGGAGGGCAATGGGGCAACTCAAGAGGAAAGTGAAGAGCATTCAAAGGAGAATGGAGAAAGTTAAAAACAGGAAAAGGTAGAGATGAAGAAGAATAGGTGAGAGAGAAAGGGTAGGGTAGATGTTGGGGAACTCAAACTGAGTGTCAGCCTGGATGCTTCACCCAATGACTAACATGCAAGTAAAGATTTTTGATGAAACCAAATGGTCAATTATTTTGGAGCACAAATTGTATTATGATTGATAATAATCACCTCAAGGTCAACATTACATAATGTGGGAAAAGCTGCAGCAAACAGCTGTGACGGCAGCCAGTGCCCTTGGTGAGGAAACATCAACATGAGGCAACTGGGTTCCACAACAACTGTTTCAGCAAACGTATAATAGTGTTACCTACAGACTAAACACATACAGAGGAACCTCAACTATTGGAAGGACACGGGTGAGGAGTATTTTGTTCAGTTAATCGAATTCCGGACAACATTGTTTAGCCAAGCATCGGGACCTTGCGATCTTGCCAGATAATCGAATGCTGGATAATTGAGGTTCCTCTGTTCAGCTCAAAACTTCCAAATGCTTACCATGGACATCAACTGACATTGGAGCAATACATATCAAATACATAATGCACTTACACTTTTCACTTCACTGTTCAGGCCTTCACTTTAAAATATTTGATGCAGAATAAATGTGGAATGCAAGCTGATTTTTTTTTACTTTTATACATGCTGTGACTTACATTCTTCTAGACTATCTCTCGAAGAAATTATTGGGAACTAGCATAATTGCAGAAATAAAAAAAAGAATGTGTTTCTGGAAAGATTCAGCAATGGTCAGGCAAAAATCTAAATTGATATAGCCTCTTTAACATAGGAAGACATCACATAAAGACAGAAATTGACATTAAGTCAAAGGAGGAGATATTAGGAGCAATGGACAAAAACTTGAGCAATTAATGGTCGGTGCATTTTAAAAGGAAGTCTTCAAGAAACAGCAGTGGTTGGTGGAGCTGTTGGTAAGTACTTCAGGTTTCACACATCTAAAGGCCATGCAAAGGGTGGTGATTTTTTTTAATTTCAAAAATATACTTTATTCATAAAATTATTTTGATATCTATACAATTGGTGATGCCATACACACGTATACATTCCATTTCTTTACATACAGAGATGGGAATTAATCATTCGTATGTACAAGTCTGTACAATGACTATCCAGATATTTTGCTGAGGCGTCAGCGGAACCCAACTACTGGGTGGGCCCCCTGTTTTTCTAGACAGGCAGACCTTACATGCTGGTCTTTCCCCACCGCGCCTTGGCGGCAGCTGCCAAGCTTCAGCACGTCCCTCAATACGTAGTCCTGGACCTTGGAATGTGCCAGTCCGCAACACTCAGTCAGGGTCAACTCCTTCAGCTGGAAGATCAACAGGTTTCAAACAGACCAAAGAGCATCCTTCACAGAGTTGATGAACCTCCAGACACAGTTGATGTTCGTCTCAGTGTGCGCCCCGGGGAACAGACCGTAGAGCAAGGAGTCCTGCATCACAGAGATGCTCGGGATGAACCTCGACAAGCACCACTGCATTTTTCTCTAGATTTCCTTTGCGTAGGCACATTCCAGTAGGAGGTGTGTGAGAGTCTTGTCCCCCCCGCAGCCGCTTCGAGGGCAGCGTGTGGTGCAGTGCGGCAGAAAGTCCAGGTGTGCATAAAGGATCTCACTGGCAGAGCCCTTTTCACCACCAGCCAAGCCATGTCTTGGTGCTTGTTTGAAAGCTCTGGCGATGAGGCATTCTGCCAAATGACTTTGACAGACTACCCAGGGAACCGCTCAATAGGATCCACCCTCTCTTTTTCCCGAAGGGTCTCAAGGACACTACGTGCTGACCACTTCTGATTGGACTTGTGGTCAAAGGTATTTTTCTTCATAACTTTCTCCACGAAGGACAGGTATACGGAATGGTCCAACTACTTGAAGCGTTCCGCGGCAGCGAGGCCAGGCCCATCCTTCGCAACACCGGGGACAGGTAGAACCTCAGTACGTAGTGACTCTTTGTGTTTGCGTACCGGGGATCCACGCACAGCTTAATGCAACCACACACAAAGGTGGCCATCAGGGTGAGGGTGGCATTGGGAGTGTTTTTTCCCCCGTGGCCCAGGTCCTTATATATTGTGTTCCTTCGGATCCGGTCCATCTTTGATCTCTACATGAAGTGGAAGATGGTCCGGGTAAGTGCGGCAGCACGGGTTCTGGGAGTAGGCCAGACCTGTGCCACATATAACAGCAATGACAGTGCCTCACACCTGATGACCAGGTTTTTACTGCTGCCAGGAATAATCACCCCTCTCAGGCTTGCATCCTTCCTGATGGACTCGGCAAATGGTTCTATGCAGCACACAAACAAGGCAGGAGAGAGAGGGCAGCCCTACGCGACTCCAGATCTGACTCACACCCATTGATTGTGACTGCACTAACAACATTGGTGCAGAGCAGTCTGATCCAATTGCAGATCCCTCCCCAAAGCCCATTTTGGACAGAACATCCCTCATGTACGTATGCGATATCCTGTCAAAGGCTTTCTCTCCTGGTCCCGGGTGATGAGGCAAGTGTCCAGCCCCACTGTCCTGCACGTAGGCAATTGTATCCCTGAGGAGTGTGAGACTCTCAGTGATCTTCCTGCCCGGTACACCACAGGTTTGGTCAGGATGAATCACCAATCTTAGTGCAGCCCTGAGCCGGTTAGCGATGACCTTTGGCGAGATTTTGTAATCTGTGTTTAATAGTGAGATTGGTCTCCAATTTCTAATTTCCTCTCTCTCCCCTTCTGCTTGTAGATGAGGGTGATGATGCCTTTCCTCATGGATTCGCTCATGGTACCTGCCAGAAGCATACTGACATACACCTCCAGGAAATCCTGGCCAATCAAGTCTGAACAAGCAGAACAGAGCTCAACCAGTAAGCTGTCGCTTCCGGAAGTTTTATTCTTTTCGAAGGACTCGAGGGCCTTGGTTAGCTCATCCAGAGATAACGGCTGATCCAGCCCCTCCCATGTTCTGTCACCTAAGGCCTCCATGATAAAGGACATGGAGGGCACGCTGTCAGTTGGCTTCGAGTCATACAGACTGGCATAGAAGTATTTGCTGATCTCATGATGTCAGCCTGAGATGACGTTATCAAGCCATCTTCTTCCTTCAGGCTGCTGAGCACGGAGCTCTCTTTGTGCACCTTCTGGAAGAAGAAACGTGAGCAGGTCTCGTCCTGCTCCGCGGAGCGGACCCTGGACCGGAAGATTATCTTGGCGACCTCTGAGGCAAAGAGGGAGACATGCTGGCACTTCACCTCCTGAAGGTCCTCCGTGACATCGACCCCCCCCATCGTCTGCAGCAGGAGTAGGTTCAGCATACTTTCCTGGATTTGAAACAATTTTCCCCGCCTCTCCCTTGCCTCCTAAACACCTTTGAAGATGAAGAACCTCTTGATGTTCCCTTTTACTGCTTCCCACCAGTCCACTGGGGACTCAAAGAGGGGCTTCACAGTTCTCCAACCTGCATAGTCTCTCTTGAGCTCCTCAATGTTTCCCGGGGTCAACAGCTTTGTGTTCAAAGGGTGGTGAATGCAGCAGGGGGACGTACAAGCAGTCAAGAAAAGATGTACACAGAACTTTACAGGGTTGTGCTGGTGGATGTTAGAGACACTTTAATATAAGGATGAGAATTGTTAGTTCAGACTTTGGTAGGTCAGTCAGCAAGAATGGGGCCATCGGGTGAGTGTGACTTGGTGCAGGATACAAGCAACAGGATTTTGGATGAAAAGGACAGTGTCAGAACAGCGGAATCTGGAGTTGACAAAAAACGATGATGTGACAAAGGTGGAGTCAAAGAGGTGGATGGAATTGGCGGCAAGGACTGAAGACAATGGTTTCTGATTTCCCAGTGGCCCAGGGGAAAGAAATTTGCATTTAACCCAAAAGTTGTTGTTAAACATGCTCCCTGTAAATACGGAGGCTCCAGTACACAAGGAGTCTGGGGGGGGGAGGGGAGGGATTTTTTTGCATATATGTGCGCTTTATGAAATAATAAATCCCCTAATGCAGAGGCATTCACATTTCCTTACATACATTATAGAGGAAATCCTACTCTTAGCACTTGCACTACAGAAGTACGAGACATCAAATGCATACAACACCAAACGAAAGGCATATTATAATGCATTTCCGTAATAAGCTTCCAAACTGGTAACATTTGCTGTCAGCAAACAGGATCTCCTAACACCCATATGTATTCAGCATTAGCAGAAATACAATTAAGTACAAGATTGGCAAGACTAAGGAGGGAGGCAATTGGTATTAGTACAACATTTGGCTGCTCAATGTAGACAACTCTCACTGCTGCTGAAGGGATGCAGAAAGTGCTTAGGATTCATCACTCAAACTGCCATTCTCACTGCTCAATTAGCATCCATGTAATCAGTAGTCACATACAGTGAGTGTAGGAATCCAAAGGATCAACAGCAGGATATCATACTGGACCCTATCACTGTCCATGTCTATCAGAAATATTAAATGTTTCTAAATACTTCAGGATTTGACACAGTAGTGGTGGCAAATCATGTCAATTCAGATTTCTGATATTACTAAAATATTAATTGATCCATTACCTCTTCAGCAACTTGTTCCTTCAAATCGTAAAAAGGTACTCCCAGCAAATGTAGCTGCCTTTGCCCACTCCAACGCAGTTTATCAAACTAAGAAAATAGAACATTGCTTTGTGAATACAGCATTATTTTAAGTCAAGACACAATAATATTTGAAGTTATAGAATTTTACAGTCCAGAAACCAGTCATTTGGCTAGTCCCTGCTGGTGTTTTATGCTCACAAGTTTCTTCCCTCCTTTGCATCAACCTGCTAACTCTCCTTGATTGCCAGTGATACTTTGGATTAGATGTTGAGTGCTAAACTGGGCTGTGCATTGTGTTAAGCTCTTACAATTGCAGTTGTTGCACAGAAGGATGCCATTCAGCCCATACTGTCTTACTAGCTCATCAAATGTATCTTTCCCATAACATTGCACACTGTTTCTGTTCAAATAATAATCGAATGCCCACTTGAATGCCTCGAATGAACTTGACTCCATCATAGCTCCAGTCTATGCAATCCAGACCCGTACTATTCACTATACGACAATTTTTCTCCCCTTGCATCACATTTGCTTATTTTTACAAATTTTTGAAATCGACGTTCTCTCATTCTCAACCTTTTTACAAGTGGGCTCTGTCCAGTTACATCACAATTTTGAAAACTTTTATTACATCCCTTCTTTTTCTATTCCCAAAATACACCTGCAACTTGGATTGGATAACTTCTTGGGGATGGGGTTTGTTGACTGTCTCAACACTACATATCTAAATAATCAGTCTGAACAGATTATTTTCACATAAACCTGCTTCAGAGTTGTGTCGTAACATTGAATCCAGGTTTACAGGCTCAGAGGTAGAGATAGTACTATTGCAACACAGTAGCCTAAAATCAGGCTCAATGTAATGCCATGGTCATCAGAAAACATTTCGAAAAAGCAATGTGATTTCACAAAGTGCTGCTCATGGGCAGTCCAAAGCTTTCACCTCAATGCCTGGAGATGAGTCTTCATCCTGCAGCACCATGTAAACGCGTGTTCCATCAGATGATGTCACCTTGATATAATCTTCCAAAACTGGAGGTCGTTTAAGAACTCTCTTTGTCACTGTCTGAAAGGAAACATCTTCCATGGGGGCCATGCCACTTAAATCAGCAATGTCCTGTTTAGATACCTTTGGACTTCTGAAAAGAGATTAGAACTTCCTGTACAACTTATACAGCAGGAGCAGCACTTGCGTCATATTTTCTCATGTTCAAGCATCACAAAGCTCTTCAACACAACCAACAGTTATATAGCTCTTTCAATATAAAAAAAGTCCACGATTCTTCACATTGGCATCATAAACAAAGATAGCTCCCGAAACACACAAGTAGACAATAGGTCAGACGATGAAAAGATTGGTCAGAGAGGTATAGTCTTAAAGAGAATTATAAAGAATGAAAGCAAGGAAGTTGGGTGCAGGAAGACTACCTAGAACTTTAGAACTAAGCAACTAAAGGAACAGTCACCTAGGATAGAGAAATTAAAATTTTTGATGCTCAAGAGTCCAAAGACACGAGTACAGATATGAGGGGGCTGTGGGGCTGCAGATCACCAAGCAAGGATAGATAAACAGACACCAGCCTGATTGCAAAACAGGTACCAAAAGTCATGCTGCCTAGATCTGATAATGGCCAGACCCAGGAGCAGACACATAAGGAAGTCCTCTGATTTGCCCTTGCCCCTCTAAACTGGTTGCCCAAACAGGTTAGGGCTGAAGTGCAATCAAAAATTCAGAAGTAGCTCCTTGCAAATGTTGAATTGGGAGTTTCTATTTGGAACAGCCTGTGTCAACATGGAATTACAGATGCCTCAAAGCTGCAGAAAACAGAAGCCAAGTTATCCTCCTATTGCAGGAGACTACTACATGCAATGCCCTCCATTTTGAATTGTTTGAGCAAAGGGAGGGCTCCTGTGCAGACAGTGCCCTGTGGCCACACCACAAACCCTCACCACCTCTGAATGGCATGGCCAATTAGTTGATGACAAACATGAAATTCAGGGACTGAACAGTGGTTCATACAGAAATCCTTGCTGTGTAGAACAGAGTGGTGTCAAGGAAACTTCCATTAGACTTTTCAAATTGTGGGGTTGGGGTTAATAAAGGGGGTTGTTGAGGATTGGAGTCCATGCGAATTTCTGTCTAAACAGGAGGCAGTCTCTTGACACCATGTCTACCAATGGGGCAGAGTACAGCTTCGTAACCAGGATAGGAGCTGGACATCCACTGATGCACAAATTCTACTGTAGTGAACATTCAATCACTGCTCAGGCATCTAGCACATTGCCTGCTCTGGTCACCCCTGCAGCATGTGTCCTCTCTGTTCTCTTTTAATGTGGCAAATTTATCACACTGGACAGTTAAACTATCCTGTAATTTTAACCACAAGTCAAGAGATCTATTGAGAGTTCTTTTTTTATTTAAAAAAAATTATAGTAACATCTGTTTCCTTTTGACCCAGAACCTTGATCTTAACAAGGGGAAGTGTAACTTGCAGCAAGGTAAGACATGGCTATAGTCTTGGAAGACTTAAATTTACAGAGTGTAAAACATGAGAGAACTGGCAGGAGAATGCTTGAATAGGCAAGTCTATTGATGACTAAGGTATGTTTCAGGATTTTATCAGCACTGACTGAAGAAAGGGCGAGGTTGAATGATGTTGGAAATAGATGGTCCTGGTAATGTCATGGATCGGAGTTAAAAACTGACCTTGGGAATCAGACATTACATGAAGAGTCACAAACAAGCTATCAATCTCCGATTGTGCCACGAAGTGGAATGGAGTTTGAAGTGGGAACCAAAATCAATTGTTTCAGTCTTTCTCATAGTTTCTTGAAGGAAATTTCTGCTTACTCCAATAGTGAATACTGGAGCAGTCTGATAAAGTAGTAACACTACATGAGTCAGCTGAGGTGGTAGTTAAACAGAATTAGATGTCATCAGAGTACATGTGTAAAATACACATTTTGTCAAACAATTTATGCATTTCACCATACAATTAATTTATTTAAAAAGTTTAACATTCTATTTAAATAACAGCAATTTCACCAGTAAGAGACCGATAGGTCAATGTATCACTATTTTTCATAAAATAAAACAGACTATACATATGGCAATAGAATAAAAAAATGGACAACTTGCCAAATTTGCAAGAAAAGGGAAAGGATTTGCTTTGAAGCAAACTTTCTAGGTGGAGTTAATTTGATGGTGGTTAAGTGGTCCAGGTTACTAATAAAGTCCAATTTGGATCATAAGCAGAGAAAAAAAAGTGGTTGAAGAAATCAAATACACGAGACAATTCCACCAATTAAATATAATTCCACTCTTGGTCTCATAGCAATGGTTTGAGCCATTTCAAAATGAGCCATTTCAAAAAGCCGACCATAATGTGATGTTGTGCGCAAATTGTTGGTAGAGTTTAGTAACAGTGCTTTTTCATTTTTGTTTGGTGTGGGCATCACTGGCTGGGCTAGCATTTATTGTCCATCCTGTGGGTCCAATGTTTTTCATAATTTATATAAATGATTTGGATGTGAACATTGGAGGTATGGTTAATAAGTTTGCAGATGACAACAAAATTGGAGATGTAGTGGACAGCAAAGACGGTTACCTCAGAATACAACTGGAACTTGATCAGATGGGCCCAATGGGCAGAGAAGTGGCAGATGGAGTTTAATTCTGACAAATGATAGGTGCCGCATTTTGGAAAGGCAAATCAGGGCAGGACTTATACACTTAATGGTCAGGAATGTTGCTGAACAAAGAGCTTGGAGTGCAAGTTCATAGTTCAAGTGGAGTCACAGATAGAATGGTGAAGACGGTGTTTGGTATTCTTGCCTTTATTGGTCTGTTTATTGAATATAGGAGTTGTGGAGGGGTCATGTTGCACTTGCACAGGACACTGGTTAGGTCACTACTGGAATAATGTGTGCAAGTTACAGGAAGGATGTTTTGAAATGTGAAAGGATTCAGAAGAGATTTACAAGGATGTTGCCAGAGTTGGAAGGTTTGAGATACAGGGAGAGGCTGAATAGACTGGGGTTATTTTCCCTGGAGCATTGGAGGCTGAGAGGTTTATAAAGTCATGAGGGACTTGGATAGGGGAAACAGACAAGGTCTTTTCCCAGAGGTAGGAGAGTCCAAAACTAGAGGGCATAGGTTTAGGGTGAGAGGGCAAAAGTTTAAAAGGGATCTAAGGGGTGACTTTTTCATGCAGAGGTGGTGCATGTCTGGAATGAGTTGCCAAAGGAAGTGGTTGGGGCTGGTACAATTACAGCATTTAAAATGCATCTGCGTAGGTATATGAATGGGAAGTGTTTAGATGGATATGGGCCAAATGCTGGCAGATGGGACTAGATTTATTTGGTTTGACTGGTCAGCATGAATAAATTGGACTGAAGGGTCTATTTGCATGCTGTATTTCTCTATAACTATGACAGGCAACTATCACATACAAAATTACTGTAACATTTATAATGCACTTGCATTACACCCAGCTGTGTGTTCTATGTCTACTATACTTTTGGGTATAGTACTGGGTGGTACAAAATCAGTGGAGTTGCTCCCTGTCTGATTTTCCTTCCCTACCTGTTCATGGTGTACAAGCAACAAAAAAAATTCAAGGCTAAGATTTTTCTTATATATTGATTTATAGGTGGTGGGTACCACAGGCAAAGCCAACATTTACCATGAAGTGCTGCAGTTTGTGTGATGTTGGCAGACTCACTAGACATTAAGAGAGAGTGTCCAAGATTTTGAACAAGTAATGGAGAGGTGATTGTATTACTTAGGTAGGTGATGGCACTTCCATTCATGTGTCCTTGGTTTGCTAGGTCACAGATTTAGAACATGCTGCTACAGGAGCTCTGCTGAGTTGCAGCAGTGCACCTTATAAATGGCACACTATGAATGGACACCCAGTTTTGTGTTGGTGCAAAGAACACAACACAGATGTCTTCACAAGGACTGTGCAGTGGTCACAGCTACTAATGTCACGGACAGCTACGTCCGCACATTTTGTGCAGTCAAGGGGGTCAAACAGGTTTTTTTCCTATTATTGGTTCTCTCACCAGCTGTCAAAAGCCGGGTATGGGAGACATTCTTTTGGTCTCAGCCAGCTTGGTCTGTAGTGGTGCTGAGTCACTGTGATAGGTGATGGGTGTTAAAGTTCCACCCAGTTCCACCCTATGTTACTGCTGGAGCTTCTTACAAAGGGAATTCGATATGGAGAAGTATTAAAGCATCAACATGGGAGGTCAGCCCATGGTAACCAGCAGGACACTTCCTTAGCCACATTTGACCTAATACCACGAAGTATCTTTGATTCAGAGGAAATGTTGAGGACTCCTATAGCCATTCTCTTCATCCTATGCACTGCTGTTTTTCTGTTCATGGTGGGTATGTCCTATTACCATAAAGAGTGATACCCAGGAGCACATATAGAAGAGTCTGGGTGAGTGACTGAATTCTGAGAATATGGCTATGTCAGGTTGTTGTTCGAGTAGTATATTGGACAACTCTCCTAATTTTGTCATAAGTTTCCAGATGTTAATAAGGAAGGTTTGCAGGGTCAGTGGGGTTACATGAGTAACGCGTAATGCCCAGCGGTTCGTACTGAATTGACTGACACAAGTGAGAAGTTTGCTCAGCCATTTTGGTGGTTCAACAGCCAACTACATTACTGTGTGTTCAAGCCACAGGTTAGGCCAGACCAGGCATGGATTTATTTCCCAAGGGTCCAAGAGTGAATCCAATATGCTTTTTGATAATTTGGTAGTTTCATGGTAACTGTTAGTAATTCTAGATTTTCAATGCCGGGCTTCATTTAATTAACTGAATTTAAGTCACTCAGTTGCTGTATTGTGACTTGAACTCTCATCTCTGGTGCATCCTCTCAAGAGAAAATGTTAACCTTGGCAGAAGCAAGCAACTTTCTGAGAATGAATTAATAAAAATAATAAATATAATTAATTATATTTCTGTGGGGTATAACATACTTCAAATAGCACTGATACTAGATGCAAGCTAAAATAAATGTTATAATTTTTCTCAGTGAAGTTACTGTCCTAGTCTTCAAGTAGAAAGATAAATGAATTTCAAAACTAGCACAAAGTTAAAAAATGCAAAATGACTTAAAAGGAAGAAGCTATTGAGGAGTTGCAGTGAAGTTATTGAAGTTGTCATTCATTGGAAGAGATGGTAATTAGAATTAGAATTTTAGCATTCCACGAGTGGAAACAGGCCCTTCGGCCCAGCAAGTCCACACCGACCCTCTGAAGACTAAGCCACCCAGAGCCATTCTCCAACATTTCCCCCTGAATAATTTACCTAACCTACACATCTCTGAACACAATGGGCAATTTAGCATGGCTAATCCACTCTAACCTGCATATTTTTGGACTGTGGGAGGAAACCCACGCAGACATGGGGAGATTGTGCAAACTCCACACAGACAATTGCCCAAGGCTGGGATCGAACCCGGGTTCCTAACGCAGTGAGGCAGCAGTGTTAACCACTGAGCCACCATGCCGCAGTGATGATGACAAGACCACAGCGAGTTGTCATGAAACTAACTTTAGAAACTGTGCAAACACAGGAAAATATCGAGGGGAGAGGGAACAAAGGAAGACAACAAAGTGAAACAGCTGAAGGAGCTGTTCATCCACAGCCTACCCGGGGTGTCGGCTCTGAGGGAGGTCATCCGGTGATGATGGCGGCGTGATATCATCATCTGGCAGAGGAGGCTCGCCTGAACTGAGCTGTGACATAAAATTCAGCCTTTTCATGGCATCCATCCTGGGCTTCTTGTGCCTGGGAGTTGCTGCGATTAAAGAAGTTATTAAGCAATGAGTTGTGCAGAATTCCTTATTCCAAAATTCAGAATTCCACCAACTGGTACAAATCCCTGGTCAGTTCATCTGCTGGATTTACAATAAACAGAAAATCCTACTGGACCCTGCTGACCTTTTGTAACAGACTCCTGAAATGCACTCCCAAAGCAGAGGGTTTTCTGCCAGAAGTAAGTATGACTTTTATTAAATTTACCTTTTCACATGAATGCCTACTGATTAATTCTGCACCCATGAATGTAATTAAATATTTTTTCTAATGAGCACAAATTAACATAAAAGCCAGTGACTGTAGAGGAAATTATGAGCATTTTGCTGTTCCTTGCTTCACATAGCTAGCTTACGTACTTGTTCCTTGCTCTTGATTCTGGTCTAGCAGATGGTCAAGGAATTCCTCTTCTTCAGCAGAGTGAAGGGTATCAAGATCTCGTTTCCTAGCAGAGCTGCCCAAGACCACTGTATCCTGTTGCTTTGTTTGTTTCTGAGCATGGGTCTTGACATTTGGGCCATTCCTGGCAACATTGTCCCCTGCAGCAAGAACTTCTTCAAAAGTCTGTTCACCACGCCGAAACTTGGACTGCTTCAATGCAGAGGTGAAGTTATCATCTATGGGAAAGAAACAGATAAATTCAGAGATACAAAACAGAGTGTGATATAAACATATGAACTAAGAACAGGAAAAGAAACTCAGCTCCCTGAGCCTGCTCTGCCATTCAATAAGATCATTGCTAATTTTATTGCTTCATCTTCTCGTCTATCCAATAACATCACACACCAACCCCCCCCCCCGCCCAAACAAGAATTGACCCATCTCTGCCTTAAAAATATTCACTCTCTTTCCACTGCCTTTGAGGAAGTGAGTTCCAAAAACATTCTGCCTTCAGAAAAATAGTCAAGTCTTAAATGAGTCTTATTTGAGCTATTTCACTTCTTTGATTAGCATGTAATAGAAGTATTGAAAAACCTGTGGGCTATTGGCCAGCATTCCATTTTTTGAGTGTTTAAAAGAAGAGCAGCTAGCACAATCCTCTTCATCCGTCATGTTACAAATTCGAGCTGTGAAGACTTTCCTCCACATGCAAATTACATTTAAAATTGAGGAAAAATATCTGACCCTCTAGCCAGGAATTTCTGAAACATCAGGTGATTGCAAGAACATTTCTGCATCAACTCTGCATTGTGATATGTGTTCAATTAACAGCAATTTGGCTACAAGACTGGGACTTGCATTACTTAGCAAAAACTGATTTGTTTCCCAACCTTAGTTAATATGACCCAAAGTAGGTCAGGTAAGTTGATCACCTACAAATATTGTGCACAAACAGCCATTAATCATGTCTGGGTTCGGACTTGACAGCATTGACACAGCAGATATTCAGCTAACCCCAATCCTGGCCTCACTTAACAACATATCAATTTTCAGGGGAGGTTTTAAGATTGAAATCAGGAATAACAGATACTCTGGGCTTTGATTTCCAATTCCCATCTTTCCACCAACATTGCCATCTCTGCAACCAGCTGAATCAAGCATTTTAACTTTACTTTTTTTAAACTGCCAGTGGCAATGCTGCTAAATTATGATCTGGTATACTATCATTGTCTCTCAATATCAAACTGACTGGACTATTATTCTAGACAAATTATGGAGCAGACTTATTTTAGCTAGATCTAGGACATTTTCCCTGAAAACACCAAATAAAAGCAGGGGGTTGGAGCAATTGAAAACTTAGGACAATTCAAGAATCAAGAGAAACCAACAAACATAATGGAATTAGAGTCATAGAGATGCATAGCACAGAAACAGACCCTTCAGTCCAACTCGCCCATGCCGACCAGATATTCTAATCTAACCTAATTCCATTTACCAGTACTTGGCCCATATCCTCCTAAATCCTTCCTATTCATGTACCTGTCCAGATGCCTTTCAAGTGTACCAGCCTCCACCACTTCCTCTGGCAGCTCATTCCATACATGTACCACCTTCTGTGTCAAAATATTGCCCCTGAGGTGCGTTTTAAAATTTTCCCCTCTCACCTTTAACCTATGCCGTCTGGTTCTGAACTCTCCCACCCCAGGTAAAAGACCTTGCCTGTGTACCCTATCCATGCCTCTCATGATTAATAACCTCTATATGGTCATCCCTCAACCTCTGACTCACCAGGGAAAACAGTCCTGGAGTCCTATTTAGTCTCTCCCTATAGCTCAAATCCTCCAATCCTGGCTATATTCTTGTAAATCTTGTCTGAACGCTTTTAAATTTCACAACACCCTCCCGATAGGTGGGAGACCAGAATTACATACAATATTCCAAAAGTGGCCTAACCAACGTCCTGTACAGCCGCAACACGGCCTCCCAACTCCTATACTCAATGCTCTGACCAATAAAGGAAAGCAAACCTCCTTCATTATCCTATCTACGTCAGACTCCACTTTCAAGGAACTATGAACCTGCACTCCAAGGTCTCTTTGTTCAGCAACATCTTGTTCATCTTCCCATTAAGTGAATATGTCCTATTCTGACGTGCCTTTCCAAAATGCAGCACCTTCCATTTATCTCAATTAAACTCCACCTGTAGTTATATTGCATGAGGCCATTCAGCCTATTGGTTGTTACCTAGTATCAATCTTACTGTCAACCTAGTGCCCTATCCCCACATACCACTTATATCCAGATTATCATCCAATGTCCTCTTGAATGCCTCAATTGAATAAGCCCTCACCACATACCCAAGCATTGCATTCCATGCCCTAACTACTTGCTGAGTGAAAAAGTTTATTCTAACGTCACCCGTACGTCTTTCGTACATCACTTTAAGTCTACACACTCTCATTCTTATTTGTGAGTTGGACAGCATCTCCCTATCTACTCTATCCAGCCTGCTCAGAAAATGTTTGAAATATCAGTCAGCATCAGTAAAGTCATCGAGTCATACGGCACAAAACCAGGCCCATCAACCCACTATGTGTATACTAACAAACAAATACCACACTACACTAATCCATTGACGTGCACTTGGTCCAAAGCTTACTATGCCCCAGCATTTTAAGTACTCCTCTAGATGCTTCTTAAAATATAGAGAGATAGCTGCCTCCATCAGCCTTTCAGGCTGAATGTTCCATATTTCTACCACCTTCTGGGTGAAATTTCTTTTTCTCCTCAGATCTCCTCTAAATTACTTATCCCTCTGGTCCTAGTCACGTCTGCCATGGGGAAGAGATTCTCACGATCTAATCTTTCTAGGCCTTTCCTAATTTTGTATACGAGGAGAAAATGAATACTGCAGATGCTAGAGAGCCAGAGTCAAAAAGTGTGGGCTGGAAAAGCACAGCAAGCCAGATAGCATGAGGAGCAGAAAGACTTATGTGCAAAACGTCAACTCTCCTGCTCCTAGGATGCTGCCTGACATGCTGTGCTTTTCAAGCGCCACACTTTTCAACTCAATTTTGTATATGTCAACTAGATCCCCCTTTTGTCTTCTCCCCTCAGGAAAACACAGCCTTTCCTGTCTCTCCTCCTGAGACTTTTCATCCCAGGCAATACCCTGGTGAATCTGTTTTGCACCTTCTCCACTGCAATGACATCTTTCTGATAGCTGACGACCAGAACTGCACACAGTATTCCATGTGTGACCTAACCAATGGTTTATAAAGTTGCAACAAGACTACCTTGCTCCTATATTCTAAGCCCGGTTAATGAAGGTAAGAATCCCATTTTAAGGAAAATCAAATAATAATTGCAGCAACATTTCTGTACTTTGTCAGAGGGGAGCGTTCTTACAGCAAGTAGGGAGGATGGACATACAGCAGCTCAGGTGCTCAGTACAGTATACTGGAGCTGGGCAGATGCTTGCTGGCGTTTTGTGAATTCTAACAGAACCCCTTTTGTGACTTCTGTTAGTGATGCGACAGAATTGCGAGGTTAGAAATTAACGCCTCGCTGGTTTCACCTTGAATTTTACTTAAGCTTTTGAAATATTTCAGAATTGTTCTTGTTTTAAAAATAAAAAGTTGTGCCCAGTCTGTGAGAAAGGCTGGTTTAATGTGAAATTATATTTGTCACCATGCTTCAGGTCAAGGTAGAGCTTGAGAAGCCCTCCAGAATATCCTCAGCAAGTGCTGAAATTGAACTATGTCACACTTCAAGCCAGCATCTGGCCAACTGAGCTAGACTCCATTGAAATCGGGTGCTGGCAGGTGGGACTAGATTGGGTTGGGAATCTGGTCGGCATGGACAGGTTGGACCGAAGGGTCTGTTTCCATGCTGTACATCTCTATGACTCTATGACACTATGACTCTATTTGCTGTCTTCACCATCCTTTCTACCTGTGCTGACACCTACAGGGATCTACAGACTTGCATACCATGATTCCTTTGTTTCTCAGTACTACTTAGGTACCTGATATTCACTGTGTATATCCTTCCCTTATTAGCCCCCCAAAATGCATAACCTCACATTTCTCAGGATAAACTTCCACCTGCCATTGCCCATTCCAATTTAACAGTTGATCAATATCAGACTGTAGCCTGAGACCATCCTCCTCACTGTCAACAACATGCTCGTTTTCATGTCATATGCAGACTTACTAATTAATTCTACATTCACATCCAAGTCATTGATGTACGTAACCCACAGCAAGGGTCCCGGTGCCAATCCCTTGGTACACTGCTGGTCACAAGCTTCTAATTACAAATATACCACTCCATCATCATTCCTTGCCTCCTGCCTGTAAGCCAATTTTAGATTCAGTTTACCAATTTGCCTTGGATCATAAGACCATAAGACATAGGAGTGGAAGTAAGGCTATTCGGCTCATTGAGTCCACTCCGCCATTCAATCATGGCTGATGGGCATTTCAACTTCACTTACCAGCGTTCTCCCCGTAGCCCTTAATTCCTCGAGGCAACAAGAATCTATCAATTTCTGCCTTGCAGACATTTAGCGTCCCGGCCTCCACTGCACTCTGCGGCAATGAATTCCACAGGCCCACTACTCTCTGACTGAAGAAATGTCTCCGCATTTCTGTTCTGAATTGACCCCCTCTAATTCTAAGGCTAGTCTCCTCGCCTAATGGAAACAACTTCCTAGCGTCCATGTATTATCTTG
Organism: Hemiscyllium ocellatum; assembly: GCF_020745735.1. Lineage (NCBI taxonomy): Eukaryota > Metazoa > Chordata > Chondrichthyes > Orectolobiformes > Hemiscylliidae > Hemiscyllium > Hemiscyllium ocellatum. The sequence goes on from NC_083420.1 coordinate 51,637,930, forward strand.
TACGTCTCTATTAAGTCTCCCTTAATCTTCTAAACTCCAATGAATACAATCCCAGGATCCTCAGCCGTTCCTCATATGTTAGACCTGCCATTCCAGGGATCATCCGTGTGAATCTCCGCTGGACACGTTCCAGTGCCAATATGTCCTTCCTGAGGTGTGGGGACCAAAACTGGACACAGTACTCTAAATGGGGCCTAACCAGAGCTTTATAAAGTCTCAGTAGCACATCTCTGCTTTTATATTCCAACCCCCTTGAGATAAGAGACAACATTGCCTTCGCTTTCTTAATCACGGACTCAACCTGCATGTTTAGAGAATCCTCGACTAGCACTCCCAGATCCCTTTGTACTTTGACTTTACTAATTTTCTCACCATTTAGAAAGTAGTCTATGCTTTTATTCTTTTTGCCAAAGTGCAAGACCACGCACTTTCTCACGTTAAATTCCATCAGCCATTTCCTGGACCACTCTCCCAAACAGTCTAGATCCTTCTGTGGCCTCCCCACTTCCTCAGTACTACCTGCCTGTCCACCTAACTTCGTATCATCTGCAAACTTCGCTAGAATGCCCCCAGTCCCCTCATCCAAATCATTAATATATAATGCGAATAGCTGTGGCCTCAACACTGAACCCTGCGGGACACCGCTCGTCACCGGCCGCCATTCTGAAAAAGAACCTTTTATCCCAACTCTCTGCCTTCTGTTAGACAGCTAATCCTCAATCCATCCCAGCAGCTCACCTCGAACACCATGGGCCCTCACCTTGCTCAGCAGCCTCCCGTGTGGCACCTTATCAAAGGCCTTTTGAAAGTCTAGATAGACCACATCCACTGGGTTTCCCTGGTCTAACCTACTTGTCACCTCTTCAAAGAATTAACCTGTGATCCTATGGGATCAAAAGGGCTCTTAACTTTTGCAAACCTTGTCAAAGGCCTTACTGAAGTCCACTTAAACCACATCAACTGCACTACCTTCATCAATGTGGTCACTTTTTCAAAATCTCAATTATATCAGTTAGACAGGATCCCCCTCCAATAAATTAGTCTTGACTATCCCTGATCAATCCTGCCTTTTCAAGTATTGATTAATTCTTTCTTTGAGAATTTTTCCCTCCCTCACTAGTATCCTTACATACAGATGAGGAAAGACACCACTTCCACTGGGACAACACATCCATTCCAGGACAAGCCAACCAGAGACACGCATGAGAATTCCTAGAAGCATGGCATTCCAACCAAAACTCTATCAACAAACACATTGATTTGGACCCCATTTACCATCCCCTGAGAAAAAGAACAGGAAATGACATCACCATCCCAAAGAAACCCAAACATATAAATAGAAAGTAGGAATCATCAGCAGTGCTTTGTCTGGAGGCTCATTGAAGATATTACCTAGTATAATGACGAAACGTCTGAAAATGAACCTTCTAGCTCAGCAAGCAAACCTACATCCAGATAAGTTAATGTTTCAGGTGCAAAAGGAGCAGCACATATGAGCAAATACCTCTACAAACAGGAACAGACAAAAAATGGTCATAACATTAACTTCACTCCAATATTAGCATATTAGGTAAACTGAAAGTAGGGAAGTCTTAATTTGGTTAAGTTGGAATTCAATCACTGGAATCTAGAAGAATGAGGAAAAATGTATTTTCTTAACAGGCCTTCAATCTTTGAATTGTCTAACTCTAGTGAATTTAAGGCAGGTCGATTGGATATATTCAAGGCAAGGTTAGGCAGATGTTTGGTGCCTGCAGCTAGATATATAGCACATAGATCTTCTGATCAAGGTTCAATTCCAATTCTGACTGAGATGGACTTAGGCCTACCTCTTTGCCTTGATCCTGACAACAAACCACTGGCCAAAAGTACTGCCAAGGAACACACCTTTAGGCAGAGTACACATGAAACGATTCTCAAGTGAGTTGATATCTTATTGAATGGCAGAGTAGTCTTGAAAGCCAGATGGCTTATTCCTGCTCCTATTTCTAAATAATCTTATTGAATAGAAACAAATAAAATATGGCATGAATTGAACAGAAACAGATGTCAGAGAAATGATTGCCATTTTAAAATATGGCTTAAAATACCAATTATGATCAATCATTTTAAAAAGAGTTGAAATTTAGATTCCAGAATCTTGTAGAGCAGTGTTTCTCAACCTTTCTGTATTCAACGCCCCCTTCTTATCCTTGAAATCATGCAACGCCCCCAAATCATCAAAGTCTGTTTTTGCACATATAACTGTAATACACTGCAGTGCTGAAAACAGAAAACTTTGTGAAATATGATTTGTACACAACAAAAAAAAATGTTATTATTTATTACTGTTCTTATTGTCCACCTACTTTTGTCTCACTGTATAAAATTTAGTCTGTGATAGCAAAATAGTGAATGCGATCCTTGTGGTTCATGTTGTCTTGCTAAATCATATACACCTGGTTCAATTTTTGTCAAAAGCAATCTCAGGTCACCACACTGAACAACATCCATGCGATTGCGGGTCTTATCTTGTATTCTGGCGACAACACTGAATCCTTTCTCAACCAAATAAGAGGTAGGAAATGGTAGTGCAAACCACTTAATAGCAGGAAACAACATCAGGTGGCATCTTGAATTCAAAAAAGGGGCCCACCCATTTGCAAAAACCGAATTTTCATTGCAGTGTCATTTTGGAGCTCTATCATTTCTTCCTGAAGGCGAATGTCCATTTCTTCTGCGCATGAGATAAAGGGGTCAGTCAGCCATGTAGGAATCTCCATCTCAATAAGATCAGCAAATCGTATTTTCATATCATCCTGCAGTGCACAAATGTTAACTCAGTAGGTAAGTAATTGATCATCAGTAACATACTCTGCGATATTGTTTAAACTCGGGAACTGGTAAAACGCACGACGACTGATATTCCGATGAAAGAGATCAAGTTTCGCAATAAAAGATGTAACAGCATTCCTTGCTTTTATGAAACTCATTATCTCCTTGTATCTGCATGATCAGCGAATTGCACTTATCGAATATATCCGCGAGATATGCACAGTCGTGTTTTACGGTTTCGGCTTTCGTACAAAGGTTTTCATTATTCCTGTGTAGGAATTTGATGATAGAATCGAACAGTTCATGGAAACGATTGAGGCATTTTCCTTTCGAGAGCCACCTCACTTCTGTATGCAGCAGCAATTGCAGAAATTCATCTTCATTATCTGTAGAGTTGGCGGAGAAGTTGTTCATTCAGAGCATGTCTCTTTATATAATTTACCACATCTATCACCGCTTGTAGAGAATGGTTGAGGGCTTCACTAAGTTTCTTTGCAGCCAGATGCTGCCGATGGATAGTGCAGTGTACTGTGAAAACATGTGGCACTTCTTTCTTTAATAATGCAACAAATCCCCGATGTTGGCCAGTCATAGCACGCGCACCATCCGTAGCACAAGCAACAATGTTTTTGAAGCGAACAGACTTTTTAATCAAAATAATCCTTGACACAGTCGAAGATAGTCTTACCTTTGGTATCTGTCCGTACATCCAGAGCAAAAAGTAGTTCTTCTCGTACTTAATTTTTGCCAATGAAACATACATACCCCAAAAGTAAAGCTTGATTTCCGCATATAGTACTTCATCAATTTGTAAGGCGATTTCTTTCGATATCAAAAGGGAACATAATTTATCCTCAACATTTGAGGCCATTTCATTGATGCGCCTTCTCACGGAATCGTTGCTACAAGGAATATGCTTGATAGTCATTGATGGTTCCTGATGTAGCACAGTTAGTAATACTTCAACAATAGCTGGAAGCACCAACAATTCACCCATGGAATGAGGTTTACCACATTTTGCAATTAGCTTCGCTATGTTGTATGATGCCACAAGGCCATCCACATTTGTGGCTCCCATCTTTGAAAAAGCAATGGAAATCGTTGGTCACTGATTGAATTTATTCTTTAATGTGTGAAAATATGCCAAATCTTTGTCCCTTTTGTCACTGCGTTTCTTTTCCAAATGTTTAATAAGACGGGAAGGCTTCATGGCCTCGTTGGAAAAACTTTGTTCACAGAGCAAGCACAGTAGTAGCTGCTTATTAGATGGAGATTGAATAAAGCCATAATTGCAAATAGTCCATGCTATACTGCCTGCACTTTTTTTTACTAGATGAGGCCATTTTTACACTGTCGCTTGAATACCCTGATGGAATCATGGGTATTACCTTATCACAATAATTTTAAGACGTTCAGACAAGTGGCAAAATTTGATTGGCTAATTCGCTGTAATGTGCATTCATTCTGTCACCCGATAAAACAGTTGAAAAGCTGCATTTCGTCTTTGTAGAAGAGACACGAGTTAGGTGATATTGATCTCGGCAGTAGAATCAGTGCCAACTGCGAACGAGTCCAAATGGTTTGCCATTCTCAGAGAAGACTATCACACCACACGCCTCCATGAGTGCAAGGAAAATAACAGACTCCTGTTATGCGACTATCCATCTGCACACAGCAGTGTCCTTCAAGGACACGGCAGTCTTCCAAGTGATTGGCAAGCTCTCTACAAAGTCGTTCAGTGCCCCCTTACCGCCCTCTTTGACTTCAACGCCCACTGCAGGAAGGCAAACACCCCTCAGGGTGAGAAACACGGTTGTAGAGGCAAATTTGTTTATAGGGTACAGGGTTAGTAAACATAATCAAATCTTTATACTAGGATACAGGCAGCCACCTGGGGTTTACCTGAGGACAGTGAGCAAGCCTCAGGATGTCACTGAAGGAATTCCTCAGTACAGTCTCCTCAGCCAAAACAAGTCAGAAGTGTGATTGTTCAACTATAATTGCACAGCATTCAATACTATTCACAACTCCTTAGATAACCAAACAGCAAGTGTCTGCACACAACAAAACATGGACAACATTCAAGTTTGAGCTGACAAGTGCTGTGTAACCTGCATGCCATTGCCAAAATGTACATCCATATACTTTCTCGCAGTTACTATTTGAATGTCATTCAGCAAATTAATCATAAATTCAGCTTATAAAAATACTGTGACTGCCAAAGTAGGTCAGGGGCCAGGAAGTCTGCAGTGACAACTGTCTCTAATCTCCCAAAAGTGTCCATTAACTAAGAGGCACAGTGTTAGATAATGACCATCTTTAACAAGAGTGAATCCAAACTTTGCTTCCAGACATTCAATGACGTTATATTGCTGAATTTCACATCAACATCACGCGGGGGGGTGGGGGGAGGATGTTGAAGGAGAGCGGAAGCACTGTTGAGAAACTGATCTGAATCATTGTCATTTAGCTACAATCACAAGTCAGAATCTAGGAATCCTACAGTGAATAATTTCTCTTAATCCCCAAAGCCTGATCACCAGCTACAAGGCACAATTCAGGATATGGTGAAATACTCTGCACTTCCTTGAATGAGTCAAAAAGTGTGGAGCTGGAAAAGCACGACAGGCAGCATCAGAGGAGCAGGGGAGTTGGCGTTTTGGGCTTAGTCCCTCATTAGCAAAGTGAAATGGGAATGGGGCTGAGAGATAAATATGGGAATGGTGTTCAGCTCCCTACCTTCTCACCAGCCATATGGTATAAATAGTAGTATAAATTATACGATAAGGGGGAGCTGGGGGCGGTAGGGGAAGAGAGTGGGGAAGGTAGGGGGCTGAACCCCATACTTATCTCTCAGCTCCGTTCCCACTCCACATTCCTGATGAAGGACTTAAACCCGAAACATCGACTCTCCTGCTCCTCAGATGCTGTCTGATCTGTTGTGCTTTTGCAGTTCCGCACTTTTCGACTCTTCTCTCCAGCATCGGCAGTGCTACTTTCTCCTAATTTCTTGGATGAGTACAACTCCAAAACCACAAGAAAGGCATCTGGATGGGTATATAAATAGGAAGGGTTTAGAGGGATATGGACCAAGTGCTGACAAATGGGACTAGATCAGGATATCTTGTTGGCATGGATAAGTTGGATTGAAGGGTCTGTTTCCATGCTGTACATCTCTGCAAGTCTGACTCCAAGAGGAATAACTGAATTTAGTAAAGCTTGGCATCATCCAGAACAGCTTGCCTTATCTCCATCCCATGCATTAACTTAAAACATGAACTTCCTCCACCAAAGATGCACAGTGGTAGCAAATAAGAGTATGTGCCAGATGCACTGCAGCACGGTTCCACAGGTCTTTTGTCTACACCAAAATCCACAATCTCTTCCATTTTTTTTTGGGGGGGGGGCGCAGCTCAGCGGTATGCACTGATGGCTCACAGCCGGGTTTGATTCCACTCTCCAGTGACCGTGCAGAGTTTGTACATTCTCCCCATGTCTGTGTGGGTTTCCACCAGTTACTCCGGGTTCCTCCCACATTCCAAAGATGTACAGATTATGTTAAATTGGTCCAAAGTGTGCAGGGATATGCAGGTGGGTAAGCCATGGGAAGTGTGGGGTTATAAGTTGTAGGGGAGCAGGATACTCATCAGAGGATCAGTGTGGAGGGCTCAATCCTAACACAGAATTTATAGCAAAAATTATAGTGTGATGTAACTGAACTTATACATTGAAAAACTGATTGTCTGTTAAGCCCTTCATCTGTTAGAACATCATGATGGTTTCACTTCTTTCATGTATAAATCACAAAACCTTTTTTAAAAACGGTTGCATTCTCGGGTTAGCTGTTAACAATGGTGATAGCTAGACAATATGCTGAAGGTGTTAGCCCCCTGTATTCTCTGTCTATGCCATGGTGCTTAGATTAGATTACTTACAGTGTGGAAACAGGCCCTTCGGCCCACTGTGCCACCATGCCGCCCACAAATTAGATTGATTCTTATCTTAAAAGTGAGGGGGCACATGGTTAGCACTGCTGCCTCATAGTACCAGAGACCTGGGTTCAATTCCCACCTCAGGCGACTCTCTGTGTGGATTTTGCACATTCTCCCCGTGTCTGTGTGGGTTTCCTCCGGGTGCTCTGGTTTCCTCCCACAATCCAAGGATGTGCAGGTTAGGTGAATTGGCCATGCTAAATTGCCCGTAGTGTTAGGTGAAGGGGTAAATGTAGGGGAATGGGTCTGGGCGATTTGCGCTTCGGCGGGTCAGTGTGGACATGTTGGGCCGAAGGGCCTGTTTCCACACTGTAAATAATCTAATCTAATCTGATTCCTGATGAAGGACTTATGCTCGAAACGTCAAATTCTCTATTCCTGAGATGCTGCCTGGCCTGCTGTGCTTTGACCAGCAACACATTTGCAGCTGTGATCTCCAGCATCTGCAGACCTCATTTTTTACTCGAATAATCTAATCTAAACAACATGACACAGACAGAGAACACCTTCAACATATTGTCTAGCTATCACCATTGTTAACAGCTAACCCGAGAATGCAACTTAACAGACAATTAATTTTTCAATGTGTAATATCACACTGTAATTTTTGCTATAAATCCTGTGCGTTAGGATTGAGCCCCCCCCCCCAACCACCTCCGAAAGCTAGTGTGCTTCCAATTAAACCTGTTGGGCTATAACCTGGTGTTGTGTGATTTTTAACGTTGCACACCCCAGTCCAACACCGGCCTCTCCACATCACATCAACTGGACAGAGAGTGAGAGTGAGGAAACAGACGGCAGCGCCGCTCTCCCGGTCGGGCCGGGGTCGGTGAATGGCCCGATCCAGGCTGGGGGGGAGGGGGGATGGGGGACGGCTCACTTTACCCCGAGTTTGTCGACTGATTTCGGACAGAACTTCCAGTTCGTCGGCGAACTGCCTCTCGAAGCGATCCTCCTCGCCCTCCCAGTCTCCGTCCATCTCCCCTAACCAACACAAACTTGCCGCCAAACCGAGCCCGTAACCACATCCGGGGGAGGGGTCACCGTGACGTCATGGACACCCACCCCCAACCGCCATCGGTCCAAGCGGCTGTCCATCACAGCCGTGGGACCGAAGCCTCTCTTTGATTGGCTGTCTCCAGATGGGGGTGGGGCTTGGGATGTCCAGGACTGCAATGTTGTGGGGGCCTGAGAGGAGGAGGTGGTGGAGGCCTCTGCCAGATAAATGGGTACACTAGGCCCAGGGCGTCACATTTCAGACTGAAGGGGCCCTTGTGTGTTTCAGGTAGGTTTTATTATAGATGAGCCTTCCTAGAGCTTTGGACTCAAGCAACTGAACTAAAGCCAAAAGCAGAACACTGAGGATGCTGGCAATCTGCAGTACAAGCAGAAAGTGATGGGGAAACTCAGCATCTGTGGACAGACAGGACAAAAGAAACAAGACTTAGCATTTCTAGTCCGTTGTGAGTGTTCCTCAGAACAGCTGGAAGTCTGCCCACTGATGCTGGGGCAGGAGCAGTCATGGACAGCCAAAAGGCCAAATGTGAAGGAGGTCAGTTAATCCTGGAGGGGTGCAGGAGTCTGAAAGCCAGGTGCAAATGTTAAAGATCGAATGGTTTTACATGAGTTAGAAAATGAACGACACCGTTTTAGATGAAATGAAAACTGGAAGTGCTGGAAAAGCTCAGCAGGTCTGGTAAAGTCTGTGGAGAGAAATCAAGAGTTAATGTTCCCATTCCAGTGATCCTTTTTCAGAACAGAGGCTGAAACAACTGTGGTTGCTGTTAATCATAAAAACAAAAACCGACATTGTTGGAAAAGCTCAGCAGATCTGGCAGTATATATGGAGAGAAATGAGAGTTAATGTTTTGGATCAGGTGAGTTTTCCTCAGGAGGGGTCAGCTGATCTGAACTTGTTTGAGGAAAGGCCACCTGACCCAAAACGGTAACTGATTTCTCTCTGCAAATGTTGCCAGACCTGCTGAGCTTTTCCAGCAATTTTTGTTTTGCTTTCTTCAGAACCGTTTTAGATGAGTCGTGTGGACCATAAGATATAACAGCAGAAATATGCCATTTAATCCATCTGTACTGCCATTCAATGAGATCATGGCTGATCCAATCATCCTCAACTCCACTTTCCTGCCTTTCCCCACAACCTTTAATTTCCTTACTGATTAAAAGTCTGTCACTCTCAACCTTGAATTTATCTAAAGATCCAGTTATGATAGCCTTTACTGGTAAACAATACACTAGATTCCCAACCTTCTGAGAAATTAAATTCTTCCCCATTTCTGTTCCAAATATGTAACCCCTTACTCTGAGACTATGCCCTATGGTCCATGACTCTCCCACAAGGGGAAATGACATCTCTACATCTAGCCTGGGAATCTAGAATGTTTTAATAAAGTCACCTCTTATTCTTCTAAACGCTTGTTTAGAAATGTCTTCTAATCACACATGACACTCTGGTAAACGCATGCAAAATCTGGAGGGACTGGTTAGCTTCAACAGGGGCACTCCTTTACATCCCAATAGATGAGGTTGATCTTTGGATTTCTGTTAACCCTTTCAAGGCATGAACTGTACTACACAGCATATGCACTCAACAAAGGCTCACAGGTTGTGAATGTCATCTTTGAAGTATTGTCTGTAGGTATTGCTGGAATAAATTGCTCCAATGTACAGAACTGTGAACCCCCTAAATAGAAGGGTTGAGTTCTAGTCACTGAACTTCAGAAAAGATGTTCAGAAGAGATATTTGGAGAGTGTATAAGGTAGGATTCTGATGAGGGAAGCATTTGTCGTCATCGAGTGTAGACGTACCAGAGGCATTGCTGAAGGTATCATAGCGGATGAAGGATCTGAGTGATGTTATGGAGGTAGATTATTTCTGGTAGTGAAAAAGGGTATGGGGTCAGAAGATTGGCTCAGGGTCCACTTAAGTTTGTGTTACTGGCTAGGGACAGGATGGCATCAATGGGAATGGTGTTCATTACAGTTGTATGGAGTGCAAAGACAGTGGCTGTATCCTACCCACTATACATTTGGAGAAAATTTCAACTGTCACTACACCAGCACTGGCTGCCAAAACTGTACAGCAACCTAGAATGTGTATGTAGGGGTCAAACAGACCACTCATAGGCATCATTCCCTTAATGTGATACATTAGTGTTACCAGATTTTCAAAAATCAAAACCAAGCCACATTGAAAAGTGGGATTGTCTGATGATTGACTGACCAATGGTAGGAATCTGGTCGAGGGACATTTGAAATTTCACATGAATGACATCTCCCAGCAGTTATCCAGCCAGAGCTGAGGCAGTGTGGGGAAGGATACAGATCTGCTACATGTGATGCAATGTCATTGGTGTTCACAGAACCAAAGCTGAAATTTCACACATTTCCTCCCATAAGCTTACTAAAAAGATACAGGAGTCAGCCATCAAGACTGCTTCACCATTCAACTAGATCGTGGCTGATCTATTTTCAGATTTTCTAACAGCTGCAGTCTTTTATTTCTGCATTAAAGTTAACAGTCCCCCTTGTATTAAACTAGCGGAGCCTTATTTTCAGTTTTTTTTTGTCTTCCCTTAGATAGATGTGACATGGCTCGGTGATATGGAGACTGCCAGAATAGACAACCTGTGCATTCTATACCAGAGCTCAGATTTCTTGGTAGTGAACAAGCACTGGGATATTCGCATTGATAGTAAGATGTGGTATGAGAACCTAACTGTCCAGTCTCAGTTGAAGCACCGGTTTCCTGAGCTTGTTGACCCAGATACTTACTATGGCTTTAGGTGAGTATTTTATGTCACTTAAATTGTGCTATTAGAGTTCATGATATGTTCCTGTGCTCTGAATTTGTCCCATGCAAGGAACTTAAAGAAACTGTCACTTATATAGTGAATCACAGAGTACTGGCACAGTACTCAGGAAGGAGAGAGCTGTTCCTTTGGGAGCAGCTTTACTTAAAACAAAACTGAGGCTCAAGTTCTAACGAATCGTACAACTAGAGGTTGTGAAGCAAACCTTTTATTAACCAGCACCTTTGGGACTAGGAGTATACCGGTTGATCAAATATTCTGAATAACCAAGAGGTGTGCATAGCCGCAGTAAACCCTGACCAAGTGAAGCTTCATGACATAAAATCGCTCAGAAAATATATGTAATAACATCAACGCATCTTCTGAAATCAATATAAAAACACACAGTAAGTAATAGAAGTGTAATGCAGTGGATAAGCATTGCACAGATATACTTTATTTACAGCATAAATACTCAAACATTGCAAAGATTGTATTATTTGAGGTATATAACTTTACTCAAGAGTGCTAGTTGATGTGGTGCCAGTTAATTCACATGGAATTGGAGCCTGGATCTGTAGAGCTTCAGATGAGATGACATCTCTTCCCATCCTCTGTAGGTAGTTACGTTCAATAAAACCTTTTGCTGTTCACACAGAAGAGTGCAATTGTTGGCAGGCCAGAAACACTAGCTCCCCCAAACCTTTGTAGATTTGTTGACTGGGTTTCTGCCTAAACAGGTTATAAATATTATAATGTTACTTTGCAAAAAAAAATCCATTTTTAGTAGATCAAATGAGTTTAAAAGCCAGTCTCTTAGTAACTTTACAGTTGGTGTTTATTTTAAACTTGCAACTTCTTTGTCAGAATTTCAACAAGACCTGGAATTTCTATATTAACTTTCACTGTCCAATATGTAAGTAATTCGATTGTATGTTGAAGAATACATTAGAGAACCAATGAAGGAATATTTAATATGAAAGATGCAAGTTGTTGTAGTACATGCTATCAGGGTCACTGTTTGCTTAGTTGAGACAGCAGAATAGACAAATATTCCGTGCTAAATGGGTTTGACAGGCCTTGGTACAGCAGTCTTGAGATTTCCTGGATTTATTTAGTAAACCGTACAGATCTGAAACTTACTCCATTCTGAGGAAGCTCCATCTCATTAGAAACATGATATTGGGTCTCTGTAACTCTGGAGGGGGTTTCATCAAAGTTGCTGACTTTAAAGAGGAAGGAAAGGAAACTGGGGAGGGGGAGACTGACCATCCTTGCTGTTAGCAATCCATTTTATTTTTCTCTCATTGTTGCTCTATCAGGCAACTCCTGAAGTATGTCATATGTCTGGCTGCTCTATCTTTCCAATCTGGATAGTTACAGACAACTGTTTAAAAATATTGCAACTTCTCATACAAGTGTAGTTTAAAACCAAAAGTATGAGTTCCTTGACCCATGATGTCATTGTTAATGGTAATTTGCCTTTAGGCAATTTTGATAAATCCACATTGGTTTTCCTAAACTTGCCATAATCCATGCTCAGTTGTTTACTACAGCCATTTTAGATCCATGTTTGTTCATTTTTAAAACTATTTTAATCTATGAAGGTCTTGGGTATTAAAATCAGTTGGTGACAATTCAGAGTCCATTCATTACTACTGTTATGACAGTATCTTTGCATAAAAGAGACGGAGAATGGAATTGGTGGTACCAACTGTCCAAGTCTCTAGATGTAAACTGATAACCCAAGATTTGGTTATGGTAATTAATTAATTTCATATTTTATTCGTCATTGTGTGTAATGTAAGAGGCTTGTGTTGGATGAGAGATCTAGATGACAAAGGATTTCCTGCTAACAGCAGTGCCGTTACCTTTTCGCCAGGTCTTTTGTTGCACATCAGAAACAACAGAATTCAACTTAGTAATCATGATGGTGATCTGACTTTCAGCTCATACACAAAAAGGCACGCATATACCATTGTCTCAATGTGTAATCTTGACAGATTATGGGTGCCATCTGAAGTCTGGTTCATTCATGCAAGGCAAGGGGCATTTGTGCTGTGATTCCCATCACGTTTTTTCATGTTTCTGAACAGATTTTGCCATCAGCTTGACTTTTCCACCAGTGGGGCACTGTGTATTGCTCTCAGTAAGCTGGCAGCTGCCAAGGCCTATCGGTGTTTCAGAGACCGTCTGGTTACCAAGGTTTACCTGGCTCTGGTATGCATTTTTTTGAATTGTTTAACTGTTTGCGTGCGTATTCATTTTGTGCAACATTCCTTTGCAGTACCAATCAAACCCGACAATGCTCTGAAGTCATTGGGGTAAAAACTTCTTTGAGGCGGTCACCTTATAAGATGGTGTCAATTCTGCAGCATATCCATTTCCAGTGTTCACTTCAATATTTTCATTCTTGAGTTTGATAGAATGGAATGTTGAGCATGCCAGGTAAGTAGAGAGCTACTATCAGACTGCCCAAAACAAATTTCTAGCCCGCTTTGACTATAAAATTTGACTCTAATCCTTTAGTTAAACTTGAGTGATTTTCTATTTTAATTTTGAATGTCTGAAATGGCGGTACCTTGTGCTCTGTTTACCCAGTCACCACATCATCCCATTTCTAAGTTAAGGCACAGAAGTGAAGTGTGCTGCTATTTGATTTCTATTCCTTGCAAGAATTCACTATCCATGGCTCTGCCTGGACATTACCGGTGCTGAATATTTGGATGAGTACATGGATAGCCACTTCTCATTCCCTCATGGTATCCACCCATACCCAAATGGTCCAGTCTTGTATATGGAATAGAAATGTCGAGTTGTACAGGATGGAACAGACCCCTCAGTCCAACTCGTCCATGCCAACAGCTATCCTAAATTAATCTAGTCCCATTTGCCAGCATTTGGCCCACATCTCTCTCAGCCTTTCCTATTCATGTACCCATCCAGATGCCTTTTAAATGACACAATTGTACCTGCATCTACCACCTCTTTTGGCAGCTCGTTCCACACACGCTCCATGGTCTGCATGAAAAGGCTACGAGGAGGTTGAACAGTTCAACAACTTCACCAACACATTCCACCCAACCTTAAGTTCACCTGGACCATCTCTGACGCCTCCCTCCTCTCCTGGACCTCTCCATCTCCATCAATGATGACCGACTCAATACTGACATTTTTTACAAACCCACTGACTCCCACAGCTACCTGGGTTGCACCTCCTCCCACCCTACCTCCTGCAAAAATGCTATCCCGTATTCCCAATTCCTGTGCTGCATCTGCTCCTAGGAGGACCAGTTCCACCACAGAACACACCAGATGGCCTCCTTCCTTAAAGACCGTAATTTCCCCTCCCACATGGTTGAAGATGCCCTCCAACGCATCTCATCCACTTCCCACACCTCCGCCCTCGAACCCCACCCATCCAACTGCAATAAGAACAGAAACCCCAGGTCCTCACCTTCCACTCCACCAACCTCCGCATAAATTGCATCTTCCACTGACATTTCCGCCACCTACAAATGGACCCCACCACCAGGGATATATTTCCCTCCCCACTCCCATCCGCTTTCTGCAAAGACCATTCCCTCCGCAATTACCTGGTCAGGTCCATGCTCCCTAACAGCCCACCCTTCCCTCCTGGCACCTTCCCCTGCTTCCACAGGAATTGCTAAACCTGTGCCCACACCTCCGATCATGGCCCCAAAGGAGCCTTCCACATCCATCAAAGTTTTACCTGCACTTCCACACATGTAATTTATTGTATCCGTTGCTCCCGATGCGGTCTCCTCTACATTGGGGATACTGGACACCTTCTTGCTTCAGAGGACATCTCCTGGACTCCTGCACCAATCAACCCCACTGCCCCGTGGCCGAACATTTCAACTCCTCCTTCTAGTATGCCAAGGACACACAGGTTCTGGGCCTCTTCCATTGCCACTCCCTCACCACCTGACGCGTGGAGGAAGAAAGCCTCATCTTCTGCCTCGGAACCCTTCAACCCCATGGCATCAAGGTGGAATTCACCAGTTTCCTCATTTCCCGTCCCCCCAACTTACCCCAGTTCTAACCTTCCAGCTCAGCACTGTGCCCATGACCTGTCCCACCTGTCAATCTTCTTTCCCACCTATCTGCACCACTCTCCTCTCTGACCTACCCCCTTCACCCCCCACTTCCATCCACCTATTGCACTCTCAGCTACCTTCTCCCAGCACCCACCCCCCACCCATTTATCTCTCCACCCCCAAGGCTCCCAGCTTCACTTCTGATGAAGGGCTCCGGCCCAAAACATCAATTCTCCTCCTCTGATGTTGCCTGACCTGCTGTGCTTTTCCAGCACCACACTCTTGACTCTGATCTCCAGCATCTGCAGCCTTCACTTTTTCCCTATGAAAAGCTACCCTCAGTTCCTTTTAAATCTTTCTCCTCTCATCTTAAATCTAATCCTCTAGTTTTGGGCTCCCTTCCGCTGAGGAAAAATATCTTGGCTGTTCACCCAATGCATGCCCCTCATGATTTTATAAACCTCTATAAGTCGCTCCTCAGCTTCTGCACACCGGGGGAGGAAAGCCCCAGCTTATTCGGCCTCTCCCTATAGCTCGAACCCTCCATTTCTGGCAACATCTCTGTCAATCTTTTCTGACCCCTTTCAAGTTTAACAACATTCGTTCTTTAGTAGTGACATAAGTGCAATACTGGTGAGCTGCTGGTGTCTGGACCACCATTCTGATTAGAAACAGTGAATAAAATAGAAAATGATAATAGGAGGTAATTTTCTCTGGTTCCCATGTCATGTTGATGTAATCAAAATGACAGCTATGTTTTTCTGAATGGCTGAGGTACTTACTCCCTGCCATTAGGTGGCAGTGTAGCATTAGAGTTACAGCTATCAAAGTCAGAGTAACAGCAACGGCATGAGCTGATCCTCATTGTTTCATGAAATAAATTGTTATAAAAATGAGGTTGTTCCCTCTTATTTAGATTAGATTAAATACTCTACAGTGCGGAAACAGGCCATTCGGCCCAACAAGTCCACACTGACCCTCCAAAGAGTAACCCACCCAGACCCATTTCCCTCTGACTAATGCACCTAACACTGTGGGCAATTTAGCCTGGCCAGTCCACCTGATCTGCACATCTTTGGATCCTCAAATGATAAATCTGCTTGTATTTCTAATCCTTTGTTACACACCCTGAAGCTGAAGGGAGAATGAAATGATTATATTCCTTTGTCATACGTGTTCCATTTGATTTTTAGTGGCAATTAACAGATGACTCAGCATATGTAAAGTTAGCATGTCAGGAACTACTGTTTGTCCATTAGGGTTCATAGTCTACTAATTATTCATAACCTAAAACTTCAAAAATTTGAGGGTAGTAGTATTCAAATAAGTTAATTAGTTTCCAATAAATTTCATGAATATCCTCAGAGTCCACTGTTGCTTTTATTAAAGGGGACTGGTTAGCTGGGTTGGCTGGATGGCTGGTTGGTGATGCAAAGTGGGAAAAAAACAGCATGGGTTCAATTCCTGCAATGGCTGAGGTTACATGTAGGACTCTCCTCAACCTCCCACTCACCTAAGTCTTGGTTACCCTCGGGTTAAACCACCACCAATCGTCCTTCCTTTTGAGGGACCAATCCTCTGTCCATCTGGGGGCAACGGTGAGACATTTGGAAAGTTCAAAATGAAACTGGGTCTGAAGAAGGCACGCATCACGAGACATTATTGCCTCAACATTAAACCTAATGCTAAATGTTGTTACAGGTCAGAGGTCATGTTGCTGTGACGAGGATGCTAATTAAGCGTGCAATTGGTAAAAATACAAATGAAGGAATGACGCACATGATGTGCACTGAAGAAACCCAAGGTAAAGTAGATAATTACAGCTACTCCAGAATGTATTAGCTGCTGATAAATACTGAACATAATAAATAGACAGGGCTGTAAAGACATGGGAGAAAGGTTAGCATTAACTATAGGACAGTTTCTCATTGGACTTTCTTTGGACACAAATTTAGGGAGATAAAAGTGGAACCTTTGCTTTATGATTTGGAGGAGCTGGTGTTGGACTCATAAAGTCATAGAGATGTACAGCATGGAAACAAACCCTTCGGTCTAACCCGTCCACACCTACTAGATATCCCAACCCAATCTAGTCCCACCTGCCAGCACCTGACCCATATTCCTCCAAACCCTTCCTATTCATATACCCATCCATACGCCTCTTAAATGTTGCAATTCTACCAGCCTCCACCACTTTCTCTGGCAGCTCATTCCATATGCGTACCACCCTTTGCGTGAAAAAGTTACCCCTTAGGTCTCTTTTATATCTTTCTCCTCTCACCCTAAACTTGTGCCCTCTAGTTCTGGACTCCCCGACCCCAGGGAAAAGGCCTTGTCTATTTACCTCATCCATGCCCGTCGTAATTATGTAAACCTCTATACGGTCACCCCTCGGCCTCCAACACTTCAGGGAAAACAACCTCAGCCTGTTCAGCCTCTCCCTATAGCTCAAATCCTCCAACCCTGGCAATATCCTTGCAAATCTTTTCTGAACCCTTTCAAGTTTCACAACATCTTCGCGATAGGAAGAAGACCAGAATTGCATGCAATATTCCAACAGTGGCCTAACCAATGTCCTGTACAGCCGCAACATGACCTCCCAACTCCTGTACTCAATACTCTGACCAATAAAAGAAAGCATACCAAAAACCTTCTTCACTATCCTATCTACCTGCGACTCCACTTTCAAGGAACTATGAACCTGCACTCCAAGGTCTCTTTGTTCAACAACACTCCCTAGGACCTTACCATTAAGTGTATAAGTCCTGCTAAGATTTGCTTTCCCAAAATGCAGCACCTCGCATTTATCTGAATTAAACTCCATCTGCCACTTCTCAGTCCATTGGCTCATCTGATCAAGATCCTGTTGTAATCTGAGGTATCCCTCTTCGCTGTCGACTACACCACCAATTTTGGTGTCATCTGCAAACTTACTAACTGTATCTCTTATGCTCGCATCCAAATCATTTATGTAAACGACAAAAAATAGAGGACCCAGCACCGATCCTTGTGGCACTCCACTGGTCACAGGCCTCCAGTCTGAAAAACAATCCTCCACCACCACTCCCTTTCTTCTACCTTTGAGTCAGTTCTGTATCTAAATGGCTAGTTCTCACTGTATTCTGTGAGATCTAACCTTGCTAACCAGTCTCCCATGGGGAACCTTGTCGAACGCCTTACTGAAGTCCATATAGATCACATCTACTGCTCTTCCCTCATCAATCCTCTTTGTTACTTCTTCAAAAAACTCAATCAAGTTTGTGAGACATGATTTCCCACGCACAAAGCCATGTTTACTATCCCTAATCAGTCCTTGCCTTTCCAAATACATGTACATCCTGTCCCTCAGGATTCCCTCCAACAACTTGCCCACCACCAATGTCAGGCTCACTGGTCTGTAGTTCCCTGGCTTGTCCTTACCACCCTTCTTAAACAGTGGCACCATGCTAGCAAACCTCCAGTCTCCCAGTACCTCACCTGTGACTATCGATGATACAAATATCTCAGCAAGAGGCCCAGCAATCACTTCTCTAGCTTCCCACACTGGAGTGGACAAAGTTAAAAATCTCACAACACCAGGTTATAATCCAACAGGTTTATTTGGAAACTGTTAGCTTTCAGAGTGCTGTACCTTCATCACGTGGTTATGGAGCAGGATCATCCAACACAGAATTTATAGCCAAAGGTTACAGTGTCACGTGGCTGAAATATATTAAACAAACTTAGTTTAAGTCTTTCATTTTTAGAATGGTTTTGCCAGCTTTGTTTGAATGCATTGAGCCATATTGAAGGAATAGAGAAATGTGCTGAGTAAAAACATTGGAATTTAAATAACATAAGCAGACAGAATGATTGTGCTAATATAATAACCACAGAATTAGACCATTTGGCTCTCCAGGCCTGCTCCATCATTCAATAAAATTGTTGCTGATCTTCTACCTCAATTTCACCTTCCTACATTATTCCCATATATGCAAGACCATGAGAAATAGGAGCAGGAGTTAACCAAATGACCTATTGAGCCTGGTCCATCATCTTCTATCATCATGCTAATATAGGCTTCAACTCCACCTTCCAGCCCACTGTCCATATTCCTTGATTCACATAGAGGTAAAAACTCTATCGCCACAAAAAACGTATTCAACAATGAGCATCTACAACCTTATGTGGTAAATTCACAGCTGTTTGTTTCTCCTAATCTCAGTCCTAAATGACTCTTTCCTTATCATAAAACTTTCCCCATATTTTCAATTCTCTAGCCAACAGAAACAACCTCTCAGTGTCTGCCCTATCAAGTCCCTTTCAGAATCTCGTATATTTCAATGAGATCAACTCTAACGCTTCTAAACTCCAGAGAATAGCGACCCAATTTACTCAATATCCTTTTCATAGGATAATTTCCTCATCCCAGTGACCAATTTAGTAGAGATAGTGATGGAGAGACAAGCCAGACTTGAAGGAAGAGAGAGGTTGCTTGTCAGACAATAGAATTAATAGTGAAATCTGTAAACAGATTCCCAAAATTAGCACAGCCAGTTTTCAGAGTGTAAATAATTGGGGCCTTGCTGTTTGGTTTGTATTAATTCATAAGGATAACTAAATTGAATGTGTAAATCAAAAAGTATCTGATGTGAATTTATCCAGAGGAAGCTTATATATTTCTTCTGTTCTGATATTATAAAGGTTGTCAAAACCCTAAACCATCTCAGACAGAGATGGTTGTCCTGGCAAGAGGTTTTTACAGTGGAGATCCAGTTACTAAAGTACTCCTGCAGCCTTTAACAGGTTAGTCAAACTCTAAAACTCTCAATAAAATCTGAAAGGACTGTGGATGCTGGAAAACAAAAACAAAACCAGAAATTGCTAGAAAAGCCCAGCAAGTCTGGCAGAATCTGTGGAGAGAAATCAGAGTTAACAATTCGGGTCAGTGACCCTTCTTCAGAGCTGTAAAACACTGGCTCTGTTTATTAAATGAAATGTGCTGTAAATGTGATTAACTTGACCCAGTCTTAGCAATCTCAGTGCCACTGGTTTTGGTAGTTGAGGTCAGGTCACCCCACAACCTCATTACATTTTGTCCAAAGTTTACAGGTAGGTCTAAATAATTCTGTGGCACGGTCTGGCATTTCTGCCAGTGTCCTATCCAATATTTGTTCTTCTTCATCTCCTCCAACGATAAGTTGCCTAATGATTTATCTCACTGCTACTTGTGTAGCTCTTCCCTGTACAAATTGGCTGCCACATCAGTGGTTACAGTTTTAAAACAGTTCATTAGCTGTAAAGTGCTGTGGTGATTAAACAGAGTCGCCATTTAAATATAAATTCCAATTGTATGGAGGAACCAGTTTTTATATTGTTTGGCTTCTGGGACATATATTGGAATTAATCACAGATGCTGATGAACAAAGTATTCTCAGATACTTGCAAATCTTTCTTAGTTTACTTTTTTGCAGTCTCCATGGCATATACTTCATCCTGCTGGCTCAGTCATTCAGAGAAGACTAATGGTATACAAACTGGAAATGTTAGCTTACTGTTGGAAATATGTTGTTCTGTAAGTTTAGAATTGAGGTGCAATTTTTGTGTAAGTTGTTGAGAGTTTATGCCACACATGAAATAATCTCCAAGAAATAAGTTTTACGTTATAAATTATGAAATCAATAAGAACAGAAAGGAATGCAGTAAAGGAAACATGATGAATAGAGATGTCAGTGGAACTGAACAATGGAGGTACACTCATCCCATGTTAATACCAATATTGTTTGTTACCTGAGCAAATTATAGGTCATTCCATTTTTATTTGACAAATTGTTTGTGTATGCTTTACTTTCTTTGTGTTTCCATTTTCCCTTTCATTGCTCTGTTACATTAAGTACAATTCAGCCTTAAAAATTGGAGAGAATTTAATTCCTTCCTCTTTTGCCAGTTTGGTGGTAGATAAGTCTATTTAATGAGGTTGAAAAATACTGTGTGGTCCTCACCACATTTACACATCCACTAGATGTCCAAAGTGGAAGTGCTGGTGGGTCGTTTTCCTGCCCTGTCATTATTAAGGTCTAATTAAAAGCCTTATTCTGCTGCTGCTGAAATTAGCTCAGCAGTGGCTGACATGGGAGCCTCAAGTTGAACTGTCGCTGAAAAACGTCCAGGCCTCAGATGTTTATATTCAAATTCCACTTGTAAATATTTTGCATTCTTTTCTTTGCATTATTCATGTATACATCATTGTTATTTGTTGAGATGATTGTTGCCATGGAGTCAGGTGCATTTTTTAATGCGGAATAAACTGTGGGCAGAACCTATAGGGCTCTGGGGTGTGGTGAGAAATAGACAATAGACAATAGGTTCAGGAGTAGGCCATTCTGCCCTTCGAGCCTGCACCACTATTCAATATGATCATGGCTGATCATCCTTAATCAGTGTTCTGTTCCTGCCTTATCTCCACAACCCTTGATTCCACTATCCTCGAGAGCTCTATCCAACTCTTTCTTAAATGAATCCAGAGACTGGGCCTCCACTGCCCTCTGGGGCAGAGCATTCCACACAGCCACCACTCTCTGGGTGAAGAAGTTTCTCCTCTTCTCTGTCCTAAATGGTCTACCCCGAATTTTTAAGCTGTGTCCTCTGGTTCGGCACTCACCCATCAGCGAAACATGTTTCTTGCCTCCAGAGTGTCCAATCCTTTAATAATCTTATATGTCTCAATCAGATCCCCTCTCAGTCTTCAAAACCAAGGGTATACAAGCCCAGTCGCTCCAGTCGTTCAGTGTAAGGTGGCCCCGCCATTCCAGGAATTGACCTCGTGAACCTACGCTGCACTCCCTCAATAGCCAGAATGTCTTTCTTCAAATTTGGAGACCAGAACTGCACACACTACTCCAGGTGTGGTCTCACCAGGGCCCTGTACAGCTGTAGAAGAACCGTTTTGCTTCTATACTTAATCCCTCTTGTTATGAAGACCAGCATGCTATTAGCCTTCTTCACTATCTGCTGTACCTGCATGCTTACCTTCATTGACAAGAACTTCGAGGAGAAAGTGAGGTCTGCAGATGCCGGAGATCAGAGCTGAAAATGTGTTGCTGGAAAAGCGCAGCAGGTCAGGCAGCATCCAAGGAACAGGAGATTCGACGTTTCGGGCATAAGCCCTTCTTCAGGAATGAGCTTTCAAAGCAGTTTCGGCCCAGTCTCGAACAGGGGTTTCAAAGCAGTTTCGGCCCAGTCTCATTCCTGAAGAAGGGCTTATGCCCGAAACGTCGAATCTCCTGTTCCTTGGATGCTGCCTGACCTGCTGCGCTTTTCCAGCAACACATTTTCAGCTCTGGTGTACAAGAACACCCAGATCTCTTTGTACTGCCCCTTTACCTAAATTAATTACATTTAGGTAGTAATCTGCCTTCACCAAAGTGGATAACCATACATTTATCCACGTTAAACTGCATCTGCCATGCATCTGACCACTCACCTAACCTGTCCAGGTGACCCTGTAATCTCCTAACATCCTCCTCTCATTTCACCCTGCCACCCAGCTTAGTATCATCAGCAAATTTGCTAATGTTATTACTAATACCATTTTCTATATCATTAACATAAATTGTAAAAAGCTGCGGTTCCAGCACTGATCCCTGCAGTACTCCATTGGTCACTGCCTGCCATTCTGAAATGGAGCCGTTTATCACTACTCTTTGTTTCCTGTCAGCCAACCAACTTTTAATCCAAGTTAGTACTTTGCCCCCAATACCATGCACCCTAATTTTGCGCACTAACCTCCTATGTCGGACTTTATCAAAAGGTTTCTGAAAGTCCAGGTACACTACATCTACTGGATCTCCTTTGTCCATCTTCAGAGTTACAGCCTCAAAAAATTCCTGAAGATTAGTCAAGCATGATTTCCCTTTCATAAGTCCATGCTGACTCTGACCTATCCTGTTACTACTATCCAGATGTGTCGTAATTTCATCCTTTATAATTGACTCCAGCATCTTTCCCACCACTGAAATCAGACTAACTAATTTCCTGCTTTCTCTCTCCCACCCTTCTTAAAAAGTGGTACAACATTAGCCACCCTCCAATCCGCAGGAACTGATCCCGAATCTATCGAACTCTGGAAAATAATCACCAACGCATCCACGATTTCTCGAGCCACCTCCTTCAGTGCCCTGGGATGTAGACCATCAGGCCCCGGGGACTTATCAACCTTCAGACCTAACAGTCTCTCCAACACCAATTCCTGGCAAATATAAATTCCCTTCAGTTCAGGTCCTTCAGCCACTGTTACCTCAGGGATATTGCTTGTGTCTTCCCCAGTGAACACAGATCTGAAGTACCAATTCAATTCTCTGCCATTTCTTTATTCCCCATAATATATTCCCCTGTTTTTGTCTTCAAGGGCCCAAACCATTGTTTTGCCTTTCACATACCTAAAAAAGCTTTTACTATCCTCCTTTATATTTTTGGTCAATTTACCTTCGTACCTCATTTTTTCTCTGCGCATTTCCTTCTTAGTAATCCTCTGTTGTTCTTTAAAAGCTTCCTAGTCCTCCGTTTTCCCACTTATCTTTGCTATGTTATACTTTTTCTCTTTTAACTTTATATGCTTCTTAACTTCCCTTGTCAGCCACGGCCGCCCATGCCTCCTCCTAGGATCTTTCTTCCTTTTTGCAATGAACTGAGCCTGCATCTTCTGTATTATACACAGAAATATCTGCCATTGTTCCTCCACTGTCATCCTTGCTAATGTATTGCACCAGCTCCTCCCTCATAGCTCCATAGTTCCCTTTATTCAACGGAAATATTGTTACTTCCAATTGTACCCTCTCTGGAGAATTGCGTCTGAAGTATAGTGGGGCTTTTCTCAAGTCTAGAGCAATGAGCTGTATTTTTGCAACAGAATTTCAGGTATTGAGATGAGATTCTCGATGTTAACAAAGGTTTTGCTTGTTATCAATCTCACCTCATTAATATGCAGCTTCCTATCCTAACACCCAATGCGAGGCCAATCTTGAGAAGGAAGTTAGGGTGGGTACCTGGTGATTGTAAGTCACCACTTGTTCCTCTGGATCATTTTGGATATCCGGCACCAATGACTCGGGGTATTCTTGATAGGCACCAACTGCATGAACCCCCACTGGTGTCTGCCATCCTGACAGAAGCCTTATGATGCATCTTCAATCGACCTACAGGACACTCATAGCACTTTAAAGCCACACGTTAGGATGCAAAGGCAACTAGCATTGAAATGCTGCTCCAAGTATGTTTTGCCTATTTGGGCAGACATACAGCTCACAGACTGGGCCAGACTGCAAGTTCAGGGCTCTTTTGCTTGTCCTTGGACCCACTCAATCACTTAGTGCATATTTTGCTGCATTTACTGCCTATTTTGGTACACGAAGCACCAATTTTGATGCTCTCGGCATCCATGCCCTGCCTCTTCATGACTCTTTGCACTTTGCTCCCACCCAGCCAAAGTTACCAGGCTCACAGCATCCCTACCTTGCCGCAGCTTACCAAGCCAGGAAACTTGTCATGGCCATTCAGCAGTTCTCAGTCAAGTCAAGGGAGACAACCTTCAAACTAGAGGTACCCACACACTAAGTCAAGGGCAAAGACCTCAATGACCCAGATGGTAACTTCTGATCAAGCTGGCAGAGTCTGATGCATGGCCTCCGCTGGGGGAAGAGAATGTCCATCCCCTGTACCACATTGTCCACCAGATCTTCCTAGTGCCTGCTGGCAATGCAAGGAGACCCACATCTGCAGCAAATAATCTTTACTGTGCAGCTTGGACTGACCTTGTTGTCCACATGCACGATGGCCTTTTGAAAGGTGGCGTGAGCACCAGGGATGCCGGTCTATTTTGAGATATCTGGGCAGTAGTGAGTACTTCCCACTATGGCAGGTGATAGAATCGAGCTAGCACTATAGTGTGGGATAGATAGTTTATGGAGCTTGTTTGTTAAAATAGCATGAGAAAAACTCGCTAGGTTTCATGGAGAGAAGCCTGCATGAAACGTAATGAAATTGTCACTTGGCAAAATTATTGGAAGATTCAGCCCGACATGTTTTGCGTTTACTTTTTATTGAGTGTTCACATTAGCGTCCAGATTTTGCTGAACTTGCAAAATCAGTTTTCTACTGTACTGTAAAGGAGATTATCCAAGATTACACTCCCCATGAATATTCGAGATATTAGGGGCGGCACGGTGGCACATAGGGGCGGCACAGTGGCACAGTGGTTAGCACTGCTGCCTCACAGCACCAGGGACCTGGGTTCAATTCCCGCCTCAGGCGACTGACTGTGTGGAGTTTGCACATTCTCCCCGTGTCTGCGTGGGTTTCCTCCGGGTGCTCCGGTTTCCTCCCACAGTCCAAAAGATGTGCGGGTCAGGTGAATTGGCCATGCTAAAATTGCCCATAGTGTTAGGTAAGGGGTATCTGATGGGGTATGGGTGGGTTGCGCTTCGGCGGGTCGGTGTGGACTTGTTGGGCCGAAGGGCCTGTTTCCACACTGTAAGTAATCTAATCTAATCTAAAAATTGTAAGCGAACTCAAAGCATTTAAGGACTTTATTAGAAAACTTGAGCCTGAGGTACATCCACACCTGGACAGTATTGCCCCTGCCATTTAAGCCCCTCATTTTCTTATCTTGATTGACTGGCTGTATTAGGAGAAAGCGAGGACTGTAGATGCTGAAGATCTGAGTCAAAGAGTGATGTGCTAGAAAAGCACAGTCAGTAAGGCTGCATCCGAGGAGCGTAAGCCCTTCATCAGGAATAAGGCTTGTGGCCCAAGGAAGCTGAGGAATAAATGGGAGGGGGGGGGGGGGTGAGGCTAGGGGGTAGGTAGCTGGGAATGTGAAAGGTAGATAAAAGTGGCGGTGAAGATGATAGATTGGAGAGGAGGGTGGAGCGGATGGGGGGAAGGAAGATGGACAAATAGAACAGTTCAAGAGGGCGGTGCCAAGTTGGAAGGTTGTATCTGGTATAAGGTTGGGGGGAGGGGAAATGAGGAAACTGGTGAAATCCAAATTGATCCAGTATGGTTGGAGAGTCCCAAGGTGGAAAATGAGGCATTCTTCCTCCAGGCATCGGGTGGTTAGGGTTTGGCAGTGGAGGAGGCCCAGGACTTGCGTGTCCTTGGTGGCGTGGGAGGAGGATTTAAAGTGTTTGGCCACAGGGTGATGGGGTTGTTTAATCCGTGTGTCCTCTAAAACGTACCGCAAGTTGGCGTCCTTTCTCCCCAATATAGAGGCGACCACATTGGGAGCAACGGGCATAGTAGATGATGTGCGCGGAAGTACATGTAAATCTCTGTCGAATGTGAAAGGATCTTTTGAGGCCTTGGATGGAGGTGAGGGAAGAGTTGTGGACGCAAGTTTTGCATTTCTTATGGTGGCAGGGGAAGGTGCCAGGAGTGGAAGATGTCTTGGTGGGGGGCCGTGGATGTAACAAGGGAGTTGTGGAGGGAATGGTCTCTCCAGAATGCAGATAGGAGTAGGGAGGGAAATACATCCCTGGTGGTGGGGTCCGTTTGTAGGTGGTGGAAATGTCAGAGGATGATGCATTGTATCCGGAGATTGGTGCGGTGGAAGGTGAGGACCAGAGAGATTCTGTCCTTGTTGCGATTGGAGGGGTGGGGTTCACGGGTGGTGGTGCAGGAAGTGGAGGAGATGCACTGGAGGGCATCACCAACCATGTGGGAGGGGAAACTGCCATCTTTGAAGAAGGAGGCCACCTGGGATGTTCAATGGAATTGGACCTCCTGGGAGCAGATGCAGTGGAGGCAGAGGAATTGCGAATACAGGATAGCGTTTTTACAGGAGGCAGGATGGAAGGAGGTGTAGTCCAGGTAGCTGAGAGACTCGGTGGATTTATAGTAGATGTCCATGTTGAGTCAGTCCAGTCGCCGGAGATGAAGATGTCCAGGAAGGGGAGGGAGGTGTCTGAGATAGTCTTGAACTTGAGGTCAGCATGGAAGGTGTTTGTGAAGTTGCTGAACTGTTCAACCTCCTCGTGGGAGCACAAGGTGGCGCCAATACAATCATCGATGTAGTGAATGAGAAGGTGGGGAATGGTGTGTCGTAGCTGCGGAAGGTAGACTGTTGCACCTACCTGACGAAGAGGCAGGCATATCTGGTCTCCTCTACATTAGGGATACAGGACGCCAACTTGCGGAACATTTCAGAGAACATCTCTGGGGGACACACACAGTAAATAACCCCACCGCCCTATGACCAAATACTTTAACTTCCCGTCCCACACTGCCAATGACATGTAAGTCATGGACCTGCCCTACTGCCAAACCCTAACTACCTGACACCTGGAGGAAGAACGCCTTGTCTTCCACCTTGGGACCCTCCAACCACATGGGATCAAGTTGGATTTCACCAATTTCCTCATTTCCCCTCCCCCGGCCTTATCCCAGATCCAACTTTCTAACTCTACACTGCCCTCTTGAACTGTCCTACTTATCCATATTCCTTCCCAGCTATCCGCTCCAGTCTCCTCTCCGACCTATCACCTTCACCCCCTCCCCTCATCTACCTATCGCACTCCCAGGTACCTTTCTTTCCTCTCCCCCACCCCCACATCCCTCCCTTTTATCTCTCAGTCCCCTTGGGCCACAAGCCTCATTCCTGATAATTGACTGTATTCATAATATCCTAATACTAGGAACTTCCAACTCAGTCCTCTATGCATCTGATATGTCCTCCCTCTCAACTTATCATCCCTGTTCCCGAACTTTCTTGCAAGCTGTTGTTCCCTTTACTTATGCTGCAGTGTTTTACAAGGAAAACTACTGATCCTAGATAATGAATTGTAAAGATACATGTACTTATAAAAGCATTGTAATATGATGAATCTTCATAGCCTGCAAAACTATTACAAGTAGGAGCTGAAAATGTGTTGCTGGTTAAAGCACAGCAGGTCAGGCAGCATCCAAGGAACAGGAAATTCGACGTTTCGGGCCAGAGCCCTTCATCAGGAATGAGGAGAGGGTGCCAGGCAGGCTAAGATAAAAGGTAGGGAGGAGGGGCGATGGGGATGTGATAGGTGGAAGGAGGTCAAGGTGAGGGTGATAGGCCGGAGTGGGGTGGGGGCGGGGAGGTCAGGAAAGAGGATTGCAGGTTAGGAGGGCGGTGCTGAGTTCAAGGGAATCGACTGAGACAAGGTGGGGGGAAGTAGGAGCCTGCCACCAAATGGCATATCGCCCATCTTGCCACAGACATGCTATTGACATAATCTCTAAGTCTAAATCGAGAAAGTGAAAGTTCAGCTCCAACTAATTAAGTTACTGGTCTGACCATGGTTCTCACTTTCGAAGCCCCGTAAAGTTCACCCCGTGGTCTACAGATTGTGTCTTAAGAGCAACTTCAATTTATTCAGCACCTTTAACTTGCTAGGATGCTCCAAGGCACCTCACGGGGACATTATCAAAAGTAAATTAACAGCAAGGGACCTGGGGAGACAATGTGGTGACCAGCTTCATCAATGGTAGGTTTTAAGGAGCATCTTAAAGCAGGAGAGAGAGAGAGAGAGAGGCGGAGAGGGTGATGAAGGAAATTCCAGAGCTGAGGGCTTAGTGGTGAAGGCATAACTGCTGTTTGGGGGTGTGCAAGAAGCTGGAATTGAGAAGAACAGACATCTTGGAGAGTTGTAAGGCTGAAGGAAGAATGAGGCTGGGAAGGAAACTACTAGACCTTTATTGTGTTTAAAAACTAAAAGCACTGTGGATGCTGTAAATCAGTACAAAGGTAGAAATTGCTTGGAAAGCTGGGCAGGTCTGGTAGCATCTGTGGTGAGAAATCAGAATTAAGTTTCCCTTCTTCAGCTGGTAGCTAGGAAAATGTTGGTTTATATGCAGAAGAATCGGGCAAGAGGGGTAAGGAGTAAACAGTAGGATGGGGATAGAGCCCAAAGAGAGAGGAGTAGTTAGATAAATGAAGGAGTGGTAACATTCTGGCTAGAAGGGTGAATAACTGTTCATGGAGACTGCTGGTGGCTAACAATGAGTTGTGTGTAACAGCAGACAATGTGATAACAAGGCCTGGTATGTGGGGGTTGAGGTAAGGACATGGGAGAGCTCAGGCCCTAAAATTATTAAACTCAGTATTGCACCTCAGTCTTCATATTAAGTTCCTTTTGAAGTGAAGTATAACACTGCTTCGATGGATTATCAACAGAATAAACACCCTTTTATCTACACTCGATCTGTTCATTCAGAACTGTTGGCATACATTAGTCATCTCAATATCCTCCTTGGAACTGACCGCACTCTGTGCTCAGATCCAACCATAAATTGAATTGAATTTATTTATTGTCACGTGTACCGAGGCACAGTGAAAAGCTTTGTCTTGTGAGCAACACAGGCAGATTAGATAGTTAAGTAGCATAGATAAGTAAGTAATAGGTAAACAGCAGCAAAAACAAAAACACATACAGACGAAGGCTTTATATGACTGGAAGGCTGCAGGGTGCCCAGGGGGAAAATGAGGTGCTGTTCTTCCAGCTTCTGCTGAGCTTCGCTGGAACACTGCAGCAAGTCTGAGACAGAGATTAGATTAGATTCCCTACAGCGTGGAAATAGGCCCTTCGGACCAACAAGTCCACACCGACCCTCCAAAGAGCAATTCACCCAGACCCATTCCCCTACATCTAACACTATGGGCAGTTTAGCATGGCCAATTCACCTAACCTGCACATCTTTGGACTGTGGGAGGAAACCGGAGCACCCAGAGGAAACCTATGCAGACATGAGGAGAAAGTGTAAACTCCACACAGACAGTTGCCTGAAGTAGGAATTGAACCCGGGTCCCTGGCACTGTGAGGCAGCAGTGCTAACCACTGAGCCACCGTGTCGCCCAGCGATGTTGCCAGGGAACAGGGTGGGGTGTTAAAGTGTGAGGCAAATGGAAGCTCAGGGTCTTTTTTTGCAAGTGTTCTGCAAAGCAGTCACAAAGTCTATGCTTCATATGCCCAATGTGGACAAGGCAACATTGTGAGCAGCAAATGCAGTAGACTGGAATGTCTGAAGTGCAGGTAAAGGCTGCTTCACCTGGAAGGTGTGTCTGGACCCCTGGATAGTGATGAGAGAGGAAGGAAACGGGCAGGTGTTACACCTTCTGTGGTTGTAGCAGAAAGTGTCGTGGGGTGGGGGGGGTGGCGGGTTATATGTGAGGCGGTGGTGGTGTTGGGAATGAGGGAGGAGTAGACCGGGATGTCCCAGAGAGAATGGTGTCTGCAGAAGGAGGAGAGGAGGGGAATATATGTCTGGTAGTGCGTCTCGCTGGAGGTGGCGGAAATGATGGCCAATGATTCTCTGGTAGGTGAGGACAAGGACAACCCAATTGCTGTTGTGGGAAGGAAGAGGGGGTGAGGGTTAAAGTGCAGGCGATGGTCCAGACCCTGCTGAGGGCCCTCTTAACTACGGTGCTGGGGAATCATCGATTGAGGAAGAAGATGGGCATTTAGGAGGTTCCCTTTTTGAAGTTGGCATCATTGGAACAAAAGCAATGGAGACTGAGGAACTGGAAAAATGGAACAGAGTCTTTTTAATAAACAGGGTATGAGAATGTATCAGGTAAAAACAATGACTGCAGATGCTGGAAACCAGATTCTGGATCAGTGGTGCTGGAAGAGCACAGCAGTTCAGGCAGTATCCAACGAGCAGCGAAATCAACGTTTCAGGCAAAAGCCCTTCTTCAGGAATAAAGGCAGTGAGCTGAAAGCATGGAGAGATAAGCTAGAGGAGGGTGGGGTGGGGAGAGAGTAGCATAGAGTACAATGGGTGAGTAGGGGAGGAGATGAAGGTGATAGGTCAGGGAGGAGAGGGTGGAGTGGATAGGTGGAAAAGAAGATAGGCAGGTTGGACAAGTCCGGACAAGTCATGGGGACAGTGCTGAGCTGGAAGTTTGAAACTAGGATGAGGTGGGGGAAGGGGAAATAAGGAAGCTGTTGAAGTCCACATTGATGCTCTGGGGTTGAAGTGTTCCAAGGCGGAAGATGAGGCGTTCTTCCTCCAGGCATCTGGTGGCGATGGAGCGGCGGTGAAGGAGGCCCAGGACCTCTATGTCCTCGGCCGAGTGGGAGGGGGAGTTGAAATGTTGGGCCACGGGGCGGTGTGGTTGATTGGTGCGGGTATCTCGGAGATGTTCCCTAAAGCGCTCTGCTAGGAGGGGCCCAGTCTCCCCAATGTAGAGGAGACCGCATCGGGAGCAACTGATACAATAAATGATATTAGTGGATGTGCAGGTAAAACTTTGATGGATGTGGAAGGCTCCTTTAGGGCCTTGGATAGAGGTGAGGGAGGAGGTATGGGCACAGGTTTTACAGAATGTATCATCCAAGTAACTGTGGGAGTTGGTGGGTTTATATTGGTGGCCAGTCTATCCCCAGAAATGGAAATAAAGATGTGGAAGAAGGGAAGAGAGGAGTCAAGAGATAGAATAGGTGAAGGTGGAAATTGGAAGCGAAATTAATAAACTTTTCCAGTTCTGGACGACAGAGAGAGAGAGAGAGAGAGAGAGAGAGAGAAGCAGCACCAATGATAACATCGGTATACTGGAGAATGATTTGTGGGTGTCGGCCGGAATAGGGCTGGAATGTTCCATGTACCCCACGAAGAGACAGACCCAACTGGGGCCCATGCGAGACCTATGGTCACCCTTCTGACCTGGAGAAAATGTGAGGAGTTAAGAGAGAAGTTGTTCAGGGTGAGGATGAGCTCGGCCAGGCAGAGGAGAGGGGTGGTGGATGGGGATGTTCAGGCCTTTGCTCCAGGAAGAAGCAGAGAGCCCTGGTGGGGGATGGGTGTGTAAAGTGTGTGTACCACTTTCATGGTAAAGAGGAGGCGGCTGGGGCCTGCAAACTGGAAATTCCAGAACTGGCGTAAAGTGTCAGAGGAATCACGGATGTTAGTGGGAAGAGACTGGACCAGGGGAGAAAAGATGGAGTCAAGGTAGGAAGCGATGGGTTTTATGGGGAAGAAGCAGGCAGAAACAATGGGTTTGCCCGGGCAGCCCTGTTTGTAAATTTTGGGAAGGAGCTAGAAGTGAGCTGTGTAGGGTTGGGGGGCTGTCAGCTTGGCGTCAGTGGAGGGGAGATCGCCAGATGAAATGAGGTCGGTGACCATGGTTGACACAATGGCCCGATATTCCATCGTGGGGTCGTAGTCCAAGGGAGATAGAAGTAAGTATCTGAGAGCTGGCACTCAGCATCTGCGATGTGGAGCTCAGTATGCCGGACAATAACAGGACCACGCTTATCAAGCAGGCTTAATAACAAAGTCGTGGTTGGATCTGAGCACAGAGTGCAGTTAGTTCCTGTGAGGATAGGTTGGAATAGATAAGGGGAAAGAGAAATTGAGGTGACTAATTTTATGTAGAGAATTCTGAATGAACAGATCGAGTGTAGGCGAAAGGTTGTTTATTCTGTTGATAATCCATTGAAGCAGTGTTATACTTCACTTAAAAGGAACTTAATCTGAAGACTGAGGGGCAAATATGGCAACTGTTCCATTTCTATATTGCTGAGCAAAAACTACTATATGCCTAAAAATTTAGAATTCAGTTGAAAAATATTAATTGAGCTGTATTTCCTACATTACAGCAGTAGCTGTGCTTGCATAAGCTAGAAGAAGAGCATCTCAGTTTCCACTTGGGGACCCTGCAGCATTCTGGACTCAATATGGAAATTAATATATTTGGAACCTGAACACCACCTTCCAAGTCTTTTATCCACATCCCAAGCTCTGTCATGACAGCCAATTCATTTTCACCTACTTATCAGCTTTTGTATGTAACAAAGGCTCATTTAGTCCACTTGACCCTGCTAAAGCCTCCTGGCTTACAATCAACCATCCCTTTGCCTAATATACTCTCTCTGGGTGCCATCTTCACTTAACCAATCACTCTTTAAGCAAACCCCCTACCCCCTCCCCCACCAACATCAGCATAAATGCTACTTTTTCCAGCTGCAATCAATTATGTGGAAGGGACACTGAGCTCAAAACATTAACTCTGCTTTCTCTCCACAGATGCTGCCAGACCTGTTGAGTTTCTCCAGCAATTTCTGTTTTTGTTTCAAAAGTACTTAACTGGCCTCACAATGTCCTAAATGTGCGATAGAGTATATAAATGCATGTTCTTTGTTCCTTTAATTTGCAGAAAACTTGTAATCAGATGACTAATTTGAGAGCCAGGCTAATTAGTTTCCGTCAAATACTATCTTGGCTCTTTTCGTCCTTTGTATGAGGTAATGGATACCATTGAGTTTGCAGATGCTTTCAGAAAAGTATGTTTTATTTCTCCCTTTGCTGCATAAATGAATTGGTGCACAAACACATAATTGTACATAATACCCATTGTTTTATAATACTGTGGACATCCATCACATTCTCAAGGGAAATTGCAAATGAGAAAAATTGCTGCCTTGCCAATGGTGCTCACATCCCAGAAATGAATATTAAAAAAAACATGCAGGTTATCGTAGTGTTTCTGTCACAGAGCTAGTTATCCAGAATCTCAGACTGATAAAATTATAACCAAACCTGATAGCTACATTTGGAATAAAAAGTTAATATGATGACTGCAAAGCTATCAATTATTGTGACTGGTTCACTAATGCCCTTTTAGGAAGGGAGACTACTTTTATGTAAATACAGTTCAATAACAATGTGATTGACTTTGAAATGACCCAGCAGAACCACTAAATTACATCAAATAAGAAAAAAGTACATGAACATAACTGGACAGAGCGCTTGACGCTGGCCTCAGTCTTGGATTTTTACATAACAAAGGCATATATAGTTCCACTTGACCCTGCTAAGCCCTCCTGGACCTTTTCAAAATGAGGAGAGCTGCCCAGAGACTAGTCAAGTCTGACTGATGTAGAATGCTATAAGCATGTCGATCAGCCAAGGTTCCAGATTCTTTTGTTACACATTAGCAGGGCAAACCCATAAGAGGGGGTATCGGAGTGGCGTGCAGCCAAGAGCAGGGTTGTCCCTAAAATCTCATTGAATCAGGTAAAATAAAGCAAGGAAACCTCTTGCATATTGTCTACCCTCATTGAAAGAAGCACTGGGTAGTCAAGATTTATGACAGCAACTCACCAAGCATTCTTTGACACTATCTTTCCAAACTTGCGGCTTTTACTATCTAGAAGGAAAAGGGCAGCCAATGCTTAGGAACACTGTTATCTGCACATTCCCTGACAGGTTGTGTTCCACTTTGACTAAGAACTCTTATCATCTGCCATTCTTTCACTGTCAAGGAGTCAAAAATCTTGAACTCCCTTCCTAACAGCACTATGAATGTGCCTATGTAGTGTTAGACTCGAGAGGTGCAATAGACATTATTACCACCTCAAGGGAAATTAAGGACAGGCAAAAACTGATAATAACTTAATAGTGATCTCCATACCCTGTACATAAAAAAAATGAAAAATATTTACAGAACACATTTTCATGCAGTGAAAATTCTGTCAGGCCCACAAAACAAAAAGATGATCGATTGTTTCAAAAGATATGTTTGCTTAAATTTTGAAATGGGCTTTGCTACACTAGACAGAGGCTCATAAACTAAAGTGAATCATTTTTAATGGGTCTTTCATACGGTCAGTCTCATGATTTGAGTTAACTAGATTCCTGCAACGTTGCAATCAACAAGTACCAGGAAAGAGATCTGAAATAACTACCCTCCTGGCATCTCTCACTTTCCATGGCTGGTCATTGCAGTCAAATCAACACAAAAGAGCAGTATAAAATATATATCCTCAGCAGGATCTGGTAAACAACAGGGAGCTAAAAAACATACCTGAAGTGATGCTAATGACCCAACAGTTGTCTCATCCAGTGAACAACAGTTTTTGATCACATGTATAGAAGCTACCTCGTAAAGTAAAGTGAAGCATTCTTAATGGGCCTTTCATCTGATTGAAAAAATACTCTTGGTCCTTGAAGAAAGGTACAATTGGTCAATTTTCAACCATTGCTTCAATCTGATAACAATCTTGTCTACTATTAACGTTGAGACCCCCAACAGAAAATCACATTCCAGGCCAAGCTATGCCTGCCTTAAGTCCACAAACTCTTTAAAGCTTAGTTCGCTAGATGATTCTTGTTATCAGTGGAAAAATGGACCAAGTCCGTAAACTAACATCGTTTTTACTGTGCCTTTGTTAAATTGAGAAGCAATTTTGAAACTTCAGCCAACTGCACCCACCTGAATTTGAACGTCTGTGAAGCCCTTGATGCTGACTTCCTGCACTCTGACAAAAAATGTGATTTAATATCAATCTCTTTGATTTATAAGTCATTCGTATTTGTAGCTTCTTGTGGGTTTTTTCTTTATTTCTTCTTTGCATTTTTGTGTGTGCGTATGTATTGCAATAATCAAACCTCCCTCATCCCTCCTGTCCCCAATAAAAGTTTGAGTAAACCACACTTTTGGTTTAAAACCTCAAGCCAGTTTGAAAAAGAAAAGTTGGACTTCAAAGTAAAAATGTTTGGAGGAAACACTCCACGGGCGATTTCAAAAAAGGAAAGGAATATTTAATACAAAACTTTACTTATGGACAGAAAAGGAAAACAATTAATAGTTTTCGAATTACTCCTCCGTGTAATCATGATGCTTACAGAAAGTACCAGACAAACAAAATATTTAGAGATGCAAGTGGACTGGTGATATTGCCATACTTGTTCATATCAGTAATGTTGCTTATTTGGATTCCGAACTGTGAAACAAAGATAGTTTCTTTGCGGTTGCTGCAGAGATGCCTCACTTCAGTGTGTCTTGTTATTTATTTAGGCCGCACACACCAACTGAGGGTCCACTGCTTGGCTGTGGGCCATCCCATAGTTGGCGACTTCACCTACAGTTTGAAGACTGACAGTAACCCTTATCGCATGATGCTACATGCGTATTATCTGCGGATCCCCATGGAGGGAGAGCTCATAGAGGTGACCACAGCTGACCCGTTTACACACTTGATAGACAGCAACTTGGAACTGGACTCATGGGTCAATAACTTACATGACATTATCAAAAGACTATCAAACAGCAAGTCGGTGATGGACCAATGTGACAGGGACAGCATGCTTGGGATTCAAGCAGAGGAAGCACCAGTGAAGAAGACAAGTGAAGAGACAGAGGAAGAGAGAGAGAAGTGCTTGCAATGGTTAAGTGAATGGACAATGAGTTAATATTAATAACAGCCTTGATTGGAAGCTGTATATTTGCATTTTCTAAGAGGTGTGGAGAACGTATGGTCAGTTAGCTGTCCAGTTACGTTTTGATTAACATGATGTTTTTAACTTGTTGGTAAGGGCCAATGAAATCAATTTCCCCTCCCTGGCTGAATGTTTTCTTTCTCCAGCCCAGCCTTTGTGTTCTGATAACTTCACGCATTGACACAGGTGGACAGATTTTAACCACAAATTGTTTTTAAAATAAAATATCCAGTTCTGACCAAACACCAAGAAAGTATAATAGAAGCCACTGAAGTACTATACTCAGTTTATATGGACATCTTACTGCAAACCAATTTCTCCTAGTTGGTTTCCTGTGTACCAGTCCATTGGTTTTATCAAACAGATAGCTCCTGTCCATCCAGTGAGATGGAACAACTGCTGTTGACAGATGACCATCAGGTTTGCTTGTGTGATGACGGAATGGATGAGTTTTCTGTGAACTGAAATGTTGGATTAACTCACAAGTGTTCAAATAAAAATCATTTGTAACAAGTTGTTCACTTGAGTTAGCCTTATGTAAAGGTAGTCAAAATTGCATTATAGAATTAGGCCATTCGTACTGCTGTGTGGTCATTTTCTGCTCCACACAAGCTACCTTCCAGTCTAATTAATCTCATCTCAAGCAATTAAGAAAACAAATGGACCATTGGCCTTTATTGCAATAAGACTTGAATATATGAACAAAGACGCCTTGCTGCAACTATATAGAGTCTGTGCTGAGTATTATGTGTAGTTGTGGTATTCTTGAAGAAAGATGTGCGTACCCTAGAGAATGTGCAATTAAGGATATTCAAACTGATTCCTAGAATTGAGGGATTGTCCTATAAGGAAAGACTAAACAGACTGGACCCATTACTCTTGAGAATTTTGAAAAATAAGTCATGACCTCATTAAAGCAATCCAAATAGTTCATATTAAAAACGTCATGAGAAAACTGCAAAACATCAATATAACGCAAAAAAAAGTCTTGAAATATAAGATCCATTATGCACTCATTGAATATTGGAATATGCGAGGTCTTGCACTTTGGAAAAAAGAATAAAAGCATAGACTACTTTCTAAACGGTGAGAAAATTCGTAAAGCCAAAGTACAAAGGGATCTGGGAGTGCTAGTCGAGGATTCTCTAAAGGTAAACATGCAGGTTGAGTCTGATTAAGAAAGTGAATGCAATGTTGTCACTTCTCTCAAGAAGGTTGGAATATAAAAGCATCGTTGTGCTACTGAGACTTTATAAAGCTCTGGTTAGGCCCCATTTAGAGTACTGTGTCCAGTTTTGGTCCCCACACCTCAGGAAGGACATACTGGCACTGGAACGTGTCCAGCGGACATTCACACGGATGATCCCTGGAATGGTTGATCTAACATATGAGGAACGGCTGAGGATCCTGGGATTGTATTCATTGGCGTTTAGAAGATTAAGGGGAGACTTAATAGAGACATACAAGATAATACATGGCTTGGAAAGGGTGCACGCTAGGAAATTGTTTCCATTAGGCGAGGAGACTAGGACCCGTGGACACAGCCTTAAAATTAGAGGGGGTCAATTCAGAACAGAAATGCGGAAACATTTCTTCAGCCAGAGATGGTGGGCTGTGGAATTCACTGCCGCAGAGTGCAGTGGAGGCCGGGACGCTAAATGTCTTCAAGGCAGAGATTGATAGATTCTTGATGTCTTGAGGAATTAAGGGCTACTTGGAGAATGCGGGTAAGTGGAGTTGAAATGCCCATCAGCCATGATTGAATGGCGGAGTGGACTCGATGGGCCAAATGGCCTTTCTTCCACTCCTATGTCTTATGGTCTTATCTCAAAAGTGTTAAGCAGCATTCTCTGCCTTGATTTCTTATGATTTGAATATGCTGGTGTTGGATTGGGTGTACAAAGTTAAAAATCACCTAGTGTGGTTCCAGTTAAACCTGTTGGACTATAAGCTGGTGTTGTGTGATTTTTAACTTTGATTTCTTATGTTCTTAACAGCATATACCTTGATTTCTTTCTTCCTCTTGTAGCTATCTGGCTTCCCATAAATTGGATTTATTCTATTTATCAGGATCATATTACATGCTAGCAAGTATTTCAACATTTTTTGGGTAGGTTGATTTCACCTGCTTTCTTAGTGGATTTAGTGTGATAGTTGTATTTATGGCCCCTAGTGCCTACTAGTGGAAACATCTTTAATTTATTAATATATCTTCTCTAATTTATTTAATTCAAGTTAGTTCAAACAATATTCATCATGAACACTCCATCCATAAGGACCAGTGAAACAAAATTCCCTGCTTTTTTGTTCACTTGATCTTTAAAGAGAACTTGCTTGTCTCAAAACAAACACTGAAAGAAAAGTTCACTGTTTAATCAATTTTTTTTTTAACCCGTGGAATGGATTTTCACTACTGAAACCTGAAGCTCAAATCAGAATATTTCTCACCTTGGCAGATCTACTTTGGTTTAAAGGCCACTGTTTTGCTTCAGAAAATCGGGGGCAGAATCATCATTGGGCCTGTCTTGCCCAGAAGATGATCTGAGGAAATCACAAGAGTGAATATTAAGATTATGATGGGCTTATGCCCAAAACATTGACTGTCCTGTTCCTCAGATGCTGCTTGACCTGCCGTGCTTCTCCAACGCCACACTTTTCGATTCTGACCCTCCAACATCTGCAGTTCTCACTTTCTCCTAGTGAGGTGAGCAGGTTAAAACGTGGCCTTAGTTGGTTTAAAAGCCACTCAACCTTTTAGCCCCACCACCACCTACCACTCCACCCAGTGACCTTTCCGATGCGAAATCATGACCCCTATATGCTCCTCAAAACCACTGTTGCCTCTGTGCTTTATCCTGCATAGTGCCAAGTGCTTGAGTGTTGTTGGAGCTGTACTCATCCATGCAAGTGGGGAGTTTTCCATCACATAGGTAGCTTGTGTCTTACAGATGGTAATAGGCTTTAGGGAATCAGGAAGTGAGTTATTCGCTGCAAAAGTTTTACCCATTGTCTTGTTCTTATAGCCACCGTGTTTATTTGATGCTGGATGTACAAGACAGTTTCTCTAAAGCAGGGAGTTAATTTAGGACTGTTAAATATAGCTTACCTTAATTAAAGGAGTTTAGTTTTAAAATTCCAGGCCAGACGTGTTTGGTTGAAACCCTGAAAGGGATACTTGAAGCTGAGAAAGTCTTAAGTTCTTGCAACCTCTTTTATCAGGCAGAAGATACAAAAGCTTAGACACATGGCCAACAGGTTCAAGAACAGCTTCTTCCTCATTGTTATTCAATTGTTGGATGGGCCTCTGAAATTTCCGTTCTAATGTTGGGTCTTGCTTTTGCGCACCTTCTGTGCAGCCGTAATCTTCTATGCCTCACTCTGGTTAAGTATCCTGTGATCTGTATGTCATTGTATGTTATGATGTTCCTGCACTGCACCCAAAGCAAAACTTTTCACTGTACTCAGGTACATGTGACATCAATAAATTAAATAAAAACTCCAGGAATAGGCTATCAAGGAGTGCTGTTAGGATTAATAGGATTGTATTAGACCATGTGTTTCAAAATCTTTGAATTGTGTTATATGTAAATTATTTGGTGTATTCTATTTTATTAGTCTTAAGTTCTTTTGTGTTATAAAATCCAGCTTTATTGTTGAACCCAAGTCTTCAGCATTGTATGCTGTTTTTCAAGGAAAAGCCACTTTTTTGACTTCAAATAAAGAACAAAATATAAGCTGTCAAGTCAGATTTCAATCTGGATTCAGACTTATTCAATAATAATATTAGTTGTAATTTACACCACTTGCCAGTTGTTGGCAAAAGCCTGGATAGTTTCCAGACTTTGCTGCATTTGGACATGGAATGCTTTAACATCTAAGGAGTCATGAATTGTGATGAACATTGTGCAATCATCAGAGAACATCTCACTTCTGGTCTTATGATGAAGAGATGGTGATTGGTGAAAGAGCTGACCTTGAGAAACGCTTACAGGAATATCCTGGAGGTGAGATGATTGACCTCCAACAACCACAATCGTCTTCCTTTATGCTGGGTATGACTCCCAACCAGTAGAGAGTTTACCCCTTGACTCTCATTGACACGTTCAGTTAAATGCTGCTTTGATGTTGAGGGCAGTGACTCTCATCTTAACTCTAGAATTCAGCTCTTTTATCCTTGATTAAATCAGGAATTGAGTGGCTCTAGCAGAGCCCAAACCAAGCATCAGTGAGCAGGTCATTGCTACGCAAGTGTTCCTTGATAGCATTGTTGATTTTACTGACAAAAGACAGTAGACTGACAGGTTGGTAATTGGTTGGGTTCTATTTCTTCTGTCTTTTGTCAAGGACAACCTGGAAAATTTCCACTTTGTAGGTTATATGCCAGCGTTGTAGCTATACTGAAACAGCTTGTCTAGGGCCGCAGCACGTTCTCAGCAGATGTCATCAATATTAATGCTGGAATGTTGTTGGGGCTTTGACTGCAGCTATTTCTTGACATCACATGGAGTGAATGATATTGGCTGACAACTGGCATGTGGGTGCTTGGCACATCCAGAGGTCGGGCAAGATGGGTCATCCACTCAGCATATCCCTTTCAACTTTCTCTTTCTTGTTCAAACCAAAGATGAAAATAAAATCTCTGCAACGTTGATGTCATGAGACAAACAGGATGTGAAAAACATAACATTTAAATGAAAACATTGGTTGAGAAAGTGTTAATCAGGACTGTCTTATCAATGTGATTATAACTTTGCTGGAAATTGTAAATGGGACAGCAGCTAGTGGTCTGCTCTAGTCCAGCGTACTGAGCTCATGCCCTTGAGGTATGAATTCAAATCCCACCACGGCAGCTGGCAGAATTTAATGCCAACTCTATAACTGATAACAGGAATAAAATGCTAGTATCATAAAACTATCAGATTTTTGAAAAAGAAGGACATTTATGTCCATTTAGGAAGGAAATCTGCTGTCCTACTAGGTCTGGTTGACACAAGACTCAAGGTCCACAAGAAATTGCCCTGTGAATAGCCTGAGGAAGCTACACCTTTCTATAGGAGATTTTAGATTTCCACCATCTCGAGGGCAGTTATGGATAGGCAATAAATGCCAGCTTTGGCAGCAACACTTGCACTCCAAGAAAGAATAATAAATAAGAAACAAGTCAAATACCCTTATTACCAGTATGTACTGACAGAAGATCATCGAGTCACATTTAGAACAGCTATGAAGATGGCTAACTGAAAAAAACTGGAAATGCTGGGATGACTCAGCGAATCAGGCAGAATGGGTGGAGAAAATAAAGTTTACATTTCCCGTCAGCAGAGTTGAAAGCATATGCTTTGTGAAATGGAAAACTTTGTGCCATATAATGGAGGGTGTGCCTTTCAAACTAAGAGAAGGCTACATTCTGATTGGGTAACACCACACCCATCAGCTCACAATTCACACATTAATGCCAGAAGTTCAATGTAGATACCAATTTTCTTGGTATGTCATTTTCTAAGGCAGACTAATGGCAAACTCTGATTTAAATGCATTCATTGTGTGATCGATGGGAAGTAGTAAAATGACTATTCAATATTCCTCCTGTGGGAAGAATGTTGTGAAACCTGAAAGGGTTCAGAAAAGATTTACAAGGATTTAGCTAGAGTTGTAGGGTTTGAGCTATAGGGAGAGGCGAATCGACAGGAGCAGTTTAGCCCAGAGAACCAGAGGCTGAGGGGTGACCTTATAAAGGTTTATAGAATCATGAGGGGCATAGATAGGATAAGTAAACAAGATCTTTTCCCTGGGGTGGAGGAGTCCAGAACTAGAGGGCATATGTTTAGGGTGAGAAGGGAAAGCTATAAATGGGATCTAAGGGGCAACTTTTTCACATAGAGGATGGTGAGTTTATGGAATGAGCTGCCAGAGGAAGTGGTGGAGGCTGGTACAATTGCAACATTTAACAGGCATCTGTATGGGTATATTAATAGGAAGGGTTTATTGGGATATAGACCAAGTGCTGGCAAATGGGTCTAGATTAATTTAGGACATCTGGTCAGCATGGACGAGTTGGACTGAAGGGTCTGTTTCTGTGCTGTACATCTCTATGACTTTAATTTCATTTGTTGTATTTTACTTTTCCTACTCACATACTCAGATAGAGTTGTTCCATAATCCCCTTAGGAATATAACATTGCATATGTCTGTTATCTAAAGTGCGCAAAATTGGGATTCTTTTGAGTGATTGAATTGGAGGAGCTTGGCTATCTCGGGGTTGTAGCCCTTGAGGAGATTAGGCTCAGAGATGGGTCACATAATCCAGTCACTCGTTTTTAATCACATCAGATCTAGACTAACCCTAGACTTTAACTTTTATGAAGTCTTCCACAAATAAAAGGGATAATAAGCTAACAGGAAGTTTTCATAGTGTTTTCTTCTAA
Organism: Hemiscyllium ocellatum; assembly: GCF_020745735.1. Taxonomy (NCBI): domain Eukaryota; kingdom Metazoa; phylum Chordata; class Chondrichthyes; order Orectolobiformes; family Hemiscylliidae; genus Hemiscyllium; species Hemiscyllium ocellatum. Next base: position 51,680,253 of record NC_083420.1, read on the forward strand.
AGGAATGCCCACATCAAAAGATGCCTCCCATGAGCGTAATTTGTTGATTTTTTTGTTGATTGTTTTGTGTGTACAAATCTTGTTTAATATTTCAGATAAAATATTCAGTCATATTTCTTTATCTTGGTCTAAATCTTAGAATCTAGTAGTTTTAAAAACAAAAATGCCCAAACCTGTAACTCCCACTTTTGGAAAGGCAAAGGCAACAGATGTATGGGAGCAGCAGGTATCTTCACACACCGCTGTAATTTGGAAACATATTGCTGTTAATTCATTATTGCTTGATCAAATCCTGGTGCTCCCTGGCTAACTGCACTGTAGATATACCTTGAAGTGTGTAGCAGCAAATTAAAAATGGCAGTCCATCACCTTTTTGAGGTGATTCTGGATGAACAGTAAAGGTTGGCATTGTCAATAATATCTACATCCCATAACTGGCTAAATCAAAATTTACAATACCCTGAATGTACTAGTTTCCAGCAAGTCATGGGCGTTTCATGCTTATAGAGCTAATTAGATCATTCATGGTTCTATTTTTAGTGTTTAACCTTTAATGGACTACAAAGCAATTAAACAATGTGCCAAATCAATCATCCTGTGCTGGACCTGACAAAGTCATGATGACCTGATCTGTTCCATTGAACATTGGAAGCCCCAGTCCTCATGTCATATTTCTGCTTGAGTTCAAGGAGGTTGGTGTTCCTGAGCTGACTCCTCACCTTTACAATCCTAAATGGATTCTATTATTATTGACAGAAGATCCACAGAATTAGATTTTCCTGCACCTTAAAGCCTGCTGTCAGGAAAAATAAGCCAATACAGCAGTGCTGATGCTGGAGGACAGATCACAGAGTCGAGTCTCCCAGAATCTGAAATGAAGAATTAGCAGTTTCACTGGCCATTTTGCTCATTGATCATGGAATATCTCTAATGCAGAATAACTTATTTCCATTTTGAAACACCTTGGCATGCTCTAATAAATGTTTTTATTTATGTGGCTTTTAATTCAGTTAAATATCTGGGGGGGGGTGGGGTTTGCAGAAACATTATCAGAATTTGACACTGAGATATTTGGCATTAGGATAGGTGGCCAATACAGGGCAAAATGCACAGGTAAAAGGAACATTTTAAAAGGAAGGAGAGAAACACATGTTTATGAAGGGAATCCAAGACCTAGTCAGCTGAAGGCACAGTTACCAATGAAGAAGTGAAGGGTATGGTGGATTAGCAAGAGGTGAGTATTAGAGGAATGCAGAGATCTCAGAGCATTGTAGTAGAGGAACAAGTTGCAGAATTAAAACAGAGCAGGCCATGGAGCCTGTTGAACAGAAGGATGAGAGTTTAATATTTAATGCTTTGACCAGTTGGACACTAATAGGGAACAGTGAACACAGGAGTTTACATTTCCTTCTTTATTTTTCATATTTCCTTACTTATATTTTACATAATATGAACAAAACTACACCTTTATGTGTGTCACAGCTTATGCAGGGTGCTGCTTGATTCTGATATTAATGTTCATGCAAAATTTATTTGTTTAAATGTAGGCCTATGTCTATTCAACAGCAGGAATGGAGTAGCCAAACTCTAAGAACCTGAATTCAACACAGAAAGGCATTTAATGACTTAATGCAAGTAGCCAGGGTCAATTAATCATCAAAAGCTATACATTTAACACTACTGTAATTCTCACACCACATAACACCATTAACTACTCAAGCACAACAGCCACATGATTTCACCATCCTCATTGGAAAAAATCTATCGTGCATGAAAAGGAAATACAAAACCAAATTCAACAGCTACTAACCAGGAGGGGGCAGGCATGCTGCAGCTCCTCATTCTGCTTAAGAAGGTGGCGCTCACCAATAATAACACCACAGCCATGCTAGTGTCATGAGAAAGGAATAATTGGCAATCAAGTTGTTTGAGGCCCCTTGGCGAAGAGTGACTATAATATGATAGAATTCATTAACTTGGAAGGTGATGTAGTTGATTTTCAGATGAGGGTCGTGAATCTAAAAAGGGAGCCATGTGAGCTGCCTATGAGAAATTGGGGAATGGGGATAGGCAATAGCAAACATTTAAAGAGCATATGGAGGAACTGTGGACAATTTTTTTGTTCTGTTTGGCACAAAACTGGACAACTAGAAGATTTCAGCAGGAGATGAAGTATAGATTTTGTTGCCTTTGTGAGGTGAAGCTCTGAAAGCAAAATTCAGTGGGCCATGCAAATTAATTAAGATGGTATGTAAAGTGATTTACCTGATAGATACTCCTGATCAGAGAAAGAAGAATTGGTTGTATCATGCAAGCATTTCGAAAGGGCATCATCATAGGGAAGAGGATAAGGAGAAACAAGTGTGTTATGTGGTAAGCATAGTGCAGGTTGACAGACAGTAAACATGAGGTGGAAGCAGAGAAAGACAATTCCCAAGGTGGACCTCCTACAATTTGAGTAGCTAACATAGAAATACTGGGACAAAGTTTGTGCAAAGATTTGTAGCTCAGGTGTCGGTTACCGTTGTAGGTATGTTCACTGAGCTCGGAAATCGGTTTGCAGACTTTTTGTCCCCTTTCTAGGTGACATCCTCAGTGCTGCAGAGCCTCTTATGAAGCGCTATTGCACTGTGTTGGTTGGAATTTATTTGGTGAATTTGCTGGGATATCTGCTCTTGGCAAATACAGTGATTCAAAGACTAGAACAAACAGCTCTCCCACAAATCCGACCCAAATTTTGGATCTGATTTGTGGACAACACTTTTGTAATGATTAAAAGAACAGAGATCGAGAGCACACACTCTCACAGGGATCAAATTTATGAGAGAGGAGGAAATTAACAACCAACTCCCACACCTGTATGTGATGGTAGAAAGAACACTGAACGGGGAATGCACAACAAAAGTGTACAGAAAGGCCACACACACACGGACCAGATCCTGAAGTATAACAACAACCAGCCAAACACATACAAGAGAAGCTACAATAGGACCCTGTTCAAAAGGGCTACCAACACTCTGCAGCACTCCCAATTTGCGAAAAGAAGAACACCTCTACAGAGTCTTTGCCCAGAACAGATATCCCTGCACCTTCATCCGCAGATGCCAGGCAGACAAACAATGCAATGAGGACATGCATGACCTACACACTAACTACTCTATGTAAAAAACGTCTCACAACTGATAGCCAGACTTCTCTGACCAGTTGGATTTATGACAGTACATAAACCGACAGCCATGGTCAGACGATCACTCATTAAAACAACAGACCCAATACACATCATGTGCAGGACAAACGTGGTGTACAAGATTCCATGCAGAGACTGCATGAAACACAATGAAGGGCAAACAGGTGGACAACTAGCAATCCATATTCATGAACATCAACTAGCCACTAAACACCATGACCAGCTGGTCCTAGTATCTCTACACACAGATGACAAGGACCACAAATTCAACTGGGACAACACAACAATAATAAGACAAGCCAAACAGAGGACAGCCAGAGAATTCCTAGAAGCTTGGCACTCTTCCATCAATAAACATGTTAACCAAAACCCAATATACCGCCCACTACACAAACAACTGAAACCAGCAACCGGAAACAGCGGGAACAAAACCAAATAAATTCTAGAAGACACTGTACAGCAGCGCTTCATAGGAGGCTCCACAGCACTGAGGATGTCACCTAGAAAGGGGACCAAATATTTGCAACCCAACTTCCCAGCTAGATGAACATACTGTGATACTGAGCATAGATACTGTGTTCTCATATTTAAGGAAAGATCAAAGTGAAGATCGTGTCAGCATAGTCAGAATTTATAATCTGGAGATGTGGTTCCAGATATATCCTAATCTGAATGGATTGCTAGATTCTGCATAAATGATAGAAAGTTAAGCGTAGTCACAAAGACAACAACTGAAAGAATTGGTAGTGCCTCATTCCTTTCTAAGATTTGAGTGAGTGGGCAAATGTATGGCAAATGAAATACAACATGGATAAATATGAGGTTATCCACTTTGATAGCAAAAGCAGGAAGACAGATTATTACCCGTATGATGATAGTTGGAGAAAGGGGGAAAAGTAATGAGACCTTGGATGTTTTTGTGTGCCAGTTGCTGAAAGTAAGTAGGCAATGAAGGAAACAAATAGTATTTTGGCCTTCTAAGTGAGAGGATTTAAGTACTGGAGCAGGGATGTTTTGCTGCGATTGTATAGGGCCTCTGTGAGACTACACATGGAATATTGTGTGCAGTTTAGATCTCCTTATCTGAGGAAGAATGTTCTGGATATGGAGGGAGTGCATTGAAGGTTTACCAAACTGATTCCTGGGATGTCAGACCTGACATATGAAGAGAGACTGAATCAGTTCGGACTATTGGAATTTAGAAGAATGACGTAGGGGGAAACCTTATAGAAATTCTAACAGAATTAGACTGGCTAAACACAGGAAAGATGGTCCCAACAACCAAGGAATCCAGAACTAGCGCTCACAGTCTAAGGGTATGGTTATTTAGTGGGTGGCACAGTGGTTAGCACTGCTGCCTCACAGTGCCAGAGTCCCGGGTTCAATTCCTGCCTCAGGACTGTGTGGAGTTTGCACCTTCTCCCCGTGTCTGCGTGGGTTTCCTCCGGGTGCTTCGGTTTCCTCCCACAGTCCAAAGATATGCAGTTCAGGTGAATTGGCCATGCTAAATTGCCAAGGGGTAAATGTAGGGGAAAGGGTCTGGGTGGGTGCACTTTGGTGGGTCGGTGTGGACTTGTTGGGCCGAAGGGCCTGTTTCCACACTGTAGGGAATCTAATCTAGAACTGAAATGAGGAGACATATTTTCATCCAGGGAGTGGTGAGCCTGTTGAATTCTTTGCCACAGAAATGGCTGAGATCAAAACATTGTACGTTTTCAAGAATGAGATAGATATAGTTCTTCGGGTTAAAGGAATCAAAGATTATGGGGGAAAAAGCGGGGAACAGGATCCTGAGTTAGATGATCAGCCATGATCATATTGAATGGGGAGCCGGGTCAAAGGGTTGAATGGTCTACTCATGTTCCTGTTTTCTACATTATATGATCTATTGAAGGGGCACTAACTAGTGCCATTAATATTAAAGGCTAAAGAAATATCTGCTTTTGTTACACCAAATGGGTTTGTACAAATGCTGGTTTAAGGAACATCCCAGCTACCTCCAGAGCCTTATAAAAGGTTGTAGCTAAGGTCCATAACTGTGATATTTATTTAGACAATAATGTGGTACATAATAACATATGGGAATCACATGTGAGATGAGAAGAAATTTGTTTAAGCAATAACAGTTTGATTTAGTAATAAATTTAGCCAAAAGTAAATTTGCAATAGCAAAGTTACCTTTCTAGGACTTATTGCAGGGCAAGTATAAGTGTTGCCAAAGATAGGAAAAGTAAAGGCTCTAACAGAACTCTCTGTTTCTAAAACTAAACAGAAAATCGTGGGATTTTTAATGAATTCTTGCCTTTATATGTAATTTTACAGTAGGAGTTACTTTAACAATTAGTGTATAATTTGATTACAGCAGGGATTACTTTAACAAATTCATTAAGACTACCAAATAAAAACACAGGTAGGAGTGGTATGGCCAACAGAATGCCTGGCTGCCCTGAGAAACTTAAGGCATTCCTAATAAATCAATCAATACTGGCGAACCCTGATCTTTCAAAGTATTGATTGATATTAGTGACTTGGGAAGAGTTGCAGTCTTGTTACAGGATAAGGAGTGAGGTGTAGAGAAGCACTTCTCTAAGAAACTGGGCCTGTCGAAGAAGTTTGCTACCACAGGAAAGGAGACTTCTGGATTGTAATATGTTCTTTCACAATTTACCAGGTTGTTGCTGGGTTAGGGAGGTTTGAGTTATAAGGAAAAGCTGGATAGACTGGACTTTTTTCACTGGGACATAGGAGGTTGAGAGGTGATTGTACAGAGGTTTATAAAATCATGAGGGGTATAGATAGGGTTAATGGTACGTGCCTTTTCCCCAGGGTTAAGGATTTCAAGAATAAGGTGAGAGGAGAGTGATTTAAAAAAGGCAGAGGGTGGTTTGCGTGTGTGTTTAAAATATTTTTGGATAGGGTGTATGAATGAGAAATGTTTGAAGGGATATAGGTGAAGAGCAAGCAGAAAGGACTAGTTTAGTTTGGGATTATGCTCAGCATGGACTGGTTGGATCAAAGGGTCTGTTTCTGTGCTGTATGACTCTATTACTTTGTCTATGCCTAGTACAGGAAGAAAGAAACATTAATCTACACTGACCACAATCCAGTGATGTTCATTGAAATGTTTAAAACTCAAAATTCAAGTCTATCCATGTGGAGTCTTTGATGTCAACCATTTAATGTCAAGATTATTCACATTGCTGAAGAAGATAATATCATTGCAAACAAACACAGAGAATGCTGGAGGAACTATGGCCTAATCTGTGGAGAAAAATAGAGATAAGACTTTTGAGTGTGGTATGACTCTACATCAGGACTGATCCAAACTGATTTTGCTTTTACAAAATATCGTTGGAGGTTCTTTGCCCAGGTATGGAATAAGTTAAAGGTTTACAAAACTGTGAAGATTGCACAGGGTTGTATAAGTTGGGGTGGGGCGGGCTGTGGAGGGAGTCGATGAATGGATATGAATCTTACATTTGTTGTTTGTGTATTGCATGTCTTATGATAAAAAACATTTTTGAAATGTTGTTTCAGTTTCTAAAAGTGGAGACTTTTTTTATTTTCCTGTATTTTTGATTGCAGACTGAATTGGAAAAAGGACTGATATAAATTTTGGAAGAGATTGCTGCACTTTTTAAAGAAAGTTAGTGTACTCACATGCTATTTATTATGCTATACCATTTATTTGTAAGAAATAGTCCTTCTTGTTAAGTAGAAACCTGGTCTGTGTTTTCTATTAACCTGGATCAAAAAGGAAGGTAAATTGGGGGCACCGTGTAATTTGATAAAATCTTTGACATTTCTGATTACTCCGCGTATAGGTTGGATTTCCAGTGTGCCACACCAATGAGGCTTAACTAAAGGATGTAAGTGCATTGGTAAAAGTTCAGGCAAGATTTACTCGACTAATACCTAGAAAGGGTGGATTGTTTTCTGAGGATAGGTTGGACAAGCCAGGCTCAAATCCACTGGAGTTTAGAAGAATAAGACATGACTTGATTGAAACTGATAAAAACCTGAGAATCTTGGCAGGGAGCGTATGGAAAGGATTTTTCCTCACATGGGAACATCTTGAACTGTTTAAGAATTCACTGTAAGGGGTCATCTATTTACAACTGAAATGAGGAAAAATGTTTTCCAACAAATGATGGTGAAGTGGTAGCTGAACGTTGTTTTTAAAAGCTAGATAGAGAAGCAAGAGGTCAAAGGTCAGCAGGAATATGGAGTAATCAAATCGGCCAGAATCTTATTGAATGGCAGACCAGGCTCAAAGAGCCAAGTGGCCTACTTCTCCTAATGTTGTATGCTGTACATTTAAGATAATTTTTCTTCTTAATTTTGTTCTTATTAAAGAGAAATACTTTGAAATTCAAGAAATATTCTTATATTTTCCCTTCTGTTTAATATATCCCTCAGTCTGTTGCAGCTGGAAAGAAAATGGAAATGGGATGTATGTGTCGCTGCAGGGCTTGTACAGGTATTTCAGCTTTGTCTTTCCTAGACTTCTATTGCTCCAGTTCTCTGTGGCATATTCCATGAGTCCTCAGATGAGTAGAACTCCCAACAATGACAGGAAATATTCCTTTGTCAAAATGAATTTGCAGTGTATACTAATGAGAAGACCTTGTGCTACAGATGGTTCATAGGAACAGCCTTATGCTGAGAAAAAATGCTATCACTGCAGTCTGAAAGATAGACATTTTTTTCAGTATATCCCACACATAGTAATTGTGTATGAAATTTGCTTGGTTTTTTTTGGAAGGACAGAATGTTATAAATTAGATGCAATCTTCTTAGGAGTTACAAGATAATGGGACACTGTGCATAGGTCGGGATAGAGTTAGCAACCTTAATTGTGAGCAGCTGTGTCTTCATCTCTGTTTGTTGGCAGAGAAGTCTTGATGGTATTTCAGCTGTCTTTTGCTTATGGAATGTAATGTTCCAGTTCTTACGAGTTTATGCCCTGATAAAACCATAAGCAATACCACAGAAAATTTGCTAGTGTGCTATAAGTAGTTTTGCATCTATTGCACATTATTTTTGTTGTAGTTTAGCCATTTTGCTTCCCAACACTCTTGAGTCATCACACTGAGGGCATCACATGGTGTCAGTTCTGACTCAGTTAATAGCACACTTGCCTCTGAACTGGCTTTGGGCTCAGCTCACTTCACAGCATTGAATACAAAATCAAGTACTGTGGGAATATTTGGAGTAATGCATTGTAACACTGTATGCCTCACTCTGTCTAAGAACCCTATGATATGTATGTCTTTGTGTTCAATGATCTTGCCTGTACTGCTTGCAAATCAAAATTTTCCACTAAACTTCAGTACATGTGACTACAATAAATCAAATCGATTCAGTAGTGGTCTTAATCAGATGCAATGTTAAACCCTTTGGCCTTTAGGTAGGCATCAAAAGTACAAAGGAATCTTCTAAGGAAGAACTGGAAAATTTTCAATGGTGTTTTGCCTAATATTCATCACCCGATCAACAACACTGAGGTGGATTTATTGATTATTATCACACCTGTGTTTGTGAAACTTCTCTGTGTGCAAACTTCTGTGTTTCCTACAATATAACAGAGATGACAATTCAAAATTATTTCATTGCTTATTCTGTATTATGATGTCATGAAGGGCACTAACAAAATACTCAGATTTTTTTAAGATTCCTATTTCTTGTTACTGATTGCTATGCATTTTGTATTCATAAAATAGCAAATAGAAAAATAAATGTTGATTTCACTCCTAACCAAAGTTATCCAGTAGAAAGATTCCAAATTGAAGAACTCCTAAATACATCTTTATTGTTTTCCAGTTGATCAGTGGGTAAATATTAACACGGTAAGGCCCACGTTTGAATCCCAGATTGCGCTTAGCCACACATTTAATCTGGACTGGATGGTTGTTCAAGTGGTGTACATAGCTTCACTATCATTGAATTCCTACATCGTTGTAGAAGGAGGCTGTTTGGCCTATCGAGTCTGTGCTAATCCTCTGAAGAGGATCCCACCCAAACCTAGCCCCCTATCCTTTTAACCCCATACTTACCATGGTAATTCATCTAACCTGTGCATCCCTGGACAATATGGGCAATTTAGCATGGCCAATCCACTTAACCTGCACATCCATTAGCAATTCAGGCAAGATATTGCAGGGTAGCTTATATATTAGTAGAGCTGAACCTCAGCATTAAATTGGGACAGAGGAAGAAGCCTTCTGGTGGAAGAAAGGTTCTATAACCTCACAACTGGCAAGTAAGAGACATGGGGAATCAAGTAAATAATTCTTTGACATTTGCATCACACGTATACATTGTGTTTAAGAAAGCGTTTTACACGCTTGCCTTCATTGCTCAGACATTTGAGTGAAGAAGTTGGGGCATCATGTTGAGGTTGTATATTCATGTCTCTTCTGGAATACCGTGTTCACTTCTAGTCGCACTGTTATGGGAAGGATATTATTAAGCTGGAGAGGGTTCAGAAAATATTTTCCATGGTGTTGCTGGGAATGGAGAGTTTGATGTTGACCGGAATGGAATGTTTAATTATAGGGAGAGACTGGATAGACTGGGATGTTTTTCCTTGGAGTGTAGGAGGTTGGGAGGTGACCTTATAGATGTTTATAAAATAATGAAGTGTATGGAAAAGGTGAATGGTAGGTGTCTTTTCCCTGTGGTAAGGGATTCCAAGACTAGGGGCGAGGAGAAAGATTGAAAAAGGACATGAGGGGCAACTTTTTTATACAGAGAGTATTTTGTGTGTGGAATGAACTTCCGGAAGGAAGTGGTGGATGTGGGTACAGTTACAATGTTTAAAAGGCATTTGGACAAATACATGAATAAGACATGTTTGGAGGAAATGGGCCAAGCATAGGCAGGTGGGACTTGTTTAGTATTTAGGTGGGCATGGACTGGTTGGACTGAAGGGTCTTTTCCCATGCTGTATGACTCTAAGATGCTATGACTCATACTGGAACCACCCTTTGCTCACTAAATCAGAAACTACTTGTGTATTCTTGCTGCAAAAAGACCTTCAGGCTCTCTCACTTTATAAATAACTCAAAATTAATAGGCTAACATACCTTATGACAACATTATCCAAGACTATCTGTGCGACTATTTTATATCGCCTTAAGGTAGTTTTTCTTCTATTATGTTGGCACAAAATTTTGCACATTAAATAGTGGGAAATCCACATGATAACATGTTTGTTACTTTAAAAAGTGTGTACATGGGATATGGGTGTGGCTGGTTAGGCCAGCATTTACTGCCCACCCATTTTTACTGTCCACCTGAAGAAGTTGTGGTTGAGCTGCTTTCTTGAACGAGAAAGTGAGGTCTGCAGATGCTGGAGATCAGACCTGAAAATGTGTTACTGAAAAAGCGCAGCAGGTCAGGCAGCATCCAGGGAACAGGAGATTCGACGTTTCGGGCATAAGCCCTTCTTCAAGTTTCCTGAAGAAGGGCTTATGCCCGAAACGTCGAATCTCCTGTTCCCTGGATGCTGCCTGACCTGATGCGCTTTTCCAGCAACACATTTTCAGCTCTGCTTTCTTGAACCACTGCAATCCTTGGGATACAGGGACACCCATAGAAGGAGGACAGTTCCAGGATTTTCATCCAATGACATTGAAGCTACTGCAATAAAATTCCAAGTCAAGATGGCATTTGACTGGGAAGGGCACTTGCAAGTGGTAGTGGTCCCATGCGTCTGTTGCCCTTGTACTTCTAGGTCTAAAGGAGCCTTTGTGTGTTACTGCTCTGTATCCTTTAAGGAGCGTAATTTACTATTACATAATTGCAGTGGTGAGGGTAGTTGATGGGATGATCGTCAAATGGGCTGCTTTGTTCTGGATGCTGTCAGGCTTTTCGAGTTGAGTTGTAGCTGCACTCAACTAGATAAGTGGGAAGTATTTTTTACACTCTTGACGTGTGCCTTATAGGTAGTGGAGAAAGTGAGGTCTGCAGATGCTGGAGATCAGAGCTGAAAATGAGTTGCTGGAAAAGCGCAGCAGGTCAGGCAACATCCAAGGAACAGGAAATTTGATGTTTCGGGCATAAGCCCTTTATCAGGAATCATTCCTGATGAAGGGCTTATGCCTGAAACATCGAATTTCCTGTTCCTTGGATGCTGCCTGACCTGCTGCGCTTTTCCAGCAACACATTTTCAGCCCTTATAGGTAGTGGTCAGGCTTTGGAGAGTCAGGAGGTGAGTTAATAGCTGCAAGGTTACTAACCTTTAACCTGCTTTCAATCCCACAGTTTTTATATAGTTGGGTCTGGATCAGTTTCTGTCAATGCCAAGCTCCAGTGAGTTTCAACGTTGAACATCAAGAGGTGATATTAGATTCTCTCATGTTGGAGATAATTATTGTCCAGCATTTGTGAGGCATAAAATTTACCTACCAATGATTAGAACAAGATTAGATTAGATTAGATTCCCTACAGTATGGAAACAGGCCCTTCAGCCCAACAAGTCCACATCGACCCTCTGAAGAGTAACCCACCCAGACCCATTTCTCCCTTACAAATGCTCCTAACACTATGGGCAATTTAGCATGGCCAATTCACCTGATCTGCACAGCTTGAAGTTATCCCAGTTCTTGTTGTATTTGGACACAGGCAGCTTCATTATCCGAGGAGTCATAAAAGGTGCTGATCCTTGTGCAATCATCAGCAAATATATCCACTTTTGACCTTATAATGGAGGGAAAATCATTGTTGAAGCAGCTGGAGATGGTTGGGCCATGGGTGCCATCCTGAGCAACTCCTGCAGAGATGTCCTGGGGCTGAGGTGGTTGATTTCGAACTAGTACACTCATCTTCCTTTGTACAATATATGACACCAAACAACAGAGCTTTAGTCACTTTCCATGCCCTCCAGTTTTGCTCGACTTCTTGATACCATTCTCCGTTAAACATGCCTTGCTGTCAAAGTGCAGTCACTCTTATCTCACATTTGGAGTTTCAGCTCTTTTCACCATGTTCAAACTAAATGGCCCCGGTAGAACCCAGTCAGAGAGAAAATTATCTTTGTGGGTTAGCTTTGTTGTGCTTTTTTGTGCACGTGACTTACCACAACGTTTGGTAGATGCCAGGGTTTGAACTGTTCTTGACCAGTTGGACTAAGGGCACAGCTAGATCTGGACCTCAAGTCCTCAAGAATATTGCCAGAATATTGTCAGAGCCCATGGCCTTTGCAGTCTCCAGTCTTTTTAGCCATTTCTGGATACCTCATGAATTGAATTGGATTTGCCAAAGATTGACATCTGCGATACTGGGGACCTCAGGACATGGCCAAAATGGAACATTCACTCAGCACCAGGTTGACGTCTCAATTCTAGATATGCCTGGTGCTGCTCTGGCATGCCCTCCTGACTCTTCACTGTATCAGGATTGATCCCCTGGCTTGATGGTAATGGTAAAGTGGGAGATATGTTGGGCCAGAGGATTGTAAGTTGTGATTAAATGCAATTATGGAACGGCTGATGGCCCACAGCAGCTCATAGATGCCCAGTAGTGTTACATAACACATTGTAGGGTATATTCCATATGAAGACAGGGCTTTGTTTCCCCAGTGACTTTGCAGAGGTCATTTCTACCAATGTTGTCATTGACGGACACATCTGCACCAGCTACATTGGTGAGATGAGGTCAAGTATTTTTTCTGTCTTGTTGGTTCCCCACCCACCTGCCACAGACATAATCTGGCAGCAATGTCCTTTAAGGCTCAGTCAACTTAGTAGCAGTGCTACCAAGCCCCATCTTGTTGATAGAAATTGAAGCACCCTTGCCACACCCAGAGCTTTATCCAAGTGATGTCCATAGAAGAGTACAGATACCTCAGCCTAGGAGTGGGAGGAGGTGCAAAATTGCAAACTGCAAGAGTCTCATTTCCATGTTTGACTTGATATTATTTGACATGGGATCCAGTGTCAATGTTGAGGACTCCCAGCGCAATTCCTTAGACAGTATACCACTGTTCCACCACCTCTGCTGGTGAGGCAGGTCATATGCAGGCTGGTGATAGAAGTATCTTGGACTTTATTGGGCATGATTCCACAGGTATGACTTTATTAGACTTTCGCATACCTAGTCTGCGGAATATGTCTCCCAATTTTGACAGAAGCTCTTGGATGTGGGTAAGGAGAATTTGAAGAAGGGCTCATGCCCGAAATGTCGATTCTCCTGCTCCTTGGATACTACCTGACCTGCTGCGCTTTTCCAGCAACACATTTTCAGCTCTGATCTCCAGCATCTGCAGTCCTCACTTTCTCCTAAGGAGAATTTGCAAGGTTGACAAAAGGTTTTTCATTGATGTTTATGGTGGCTAGTTCAATGCTGGGTATTCTGTACGATTTTATTCTTTTGTTTAGACTTTGTAACAGACTGATACAACTGGGTGCTTTAATTTATGTTTAGTCATGGATTGTAGCTTTCTGATTATGCCTGCATTTATAGCACGTCCCTTATTGCCCTGAGGTAGTTAAGAGTCAACAGCAGGGGTCAGGGATCAGATATAGACCAGACCAGGTAATGATAGCAGATTTCTTTTCCTAAAGTTCATTAGTGAACCAGATAGGTTCTTACATAACTGACAGTGATTACAAGGTCACCATTAGGTTAGCTTTTCATGACAGAACTTTGATTGAATACAAGTTTCACTACCTGCCATGATGAAATTTCAAACTATGTCCGCAGAACATTAGCCCAGGTCTCTGGAATACTAGTCCAATGACATTACTATGACTGCACTGCCACCCCTGAAGAATGTTGTGAGTGGCTTTCTTTTTACAGAGATGATCGCAATTGGTTTATTGCACTGTAAATTAAAGAATTAATCAAACATATTTCCTTGCCCTCCGTTGTTCTTCTATATCGTTATAAAACCTGTCAAAATGTGGGAGACATTTAATTTTTAGGAAGCTTGACTACATTTCAGAGATTCTGTACATTCTCACATGCAGTTTCTGCTTCATTATGGCATATGACTAAGCTGGTAAGAATGTGGCTGTTTTTGATGAGATTTTTCGACATGTATCAGATAACAATAGATCGCCTGTGCAGGAAGTGGTTTTGTGTTCAGAATACACTTTGTGTCCGAGGCTAGAAGAATAAGCTTCGAGTGCAAACTGAAAAATAATAAAAGAAAAATGAAATCACAGTTCATTTTTGTGGTAGTATTAAAGTAACAGTTATAAAAATGTAAAGAAAATCTTAATATATCACAAAGTCTGAAGCCAGCAGGCTGGTCACCTGACCAGAGTATCTAGAATTAAAGCTAAAAATCACACAACACCAGATTATAGTCCAACAGGTTTAATTGGAAGCACACTTGCTTTCAGAGCGACACTCCTTTATCAGGTCACTATCACCTGATGAAGGAGCATCGCTTCGAAAGCTAGTGTGCTTTCAATTAAGCCGATTGGACTATAACCTGGTGTTGTGTGATTTTTAACTTTGTACACCCCAGTCCAACACCGGCATCTCCAAATCATGATTAGAATAAAAAGCAAGTAGTGTCAGGATTTCAGACTGAGGTGTGCAGAACCATCTTCGCTCAGAAAATTGTGAATCTTCTGGGCTGTGGATTCTTGATCATTGGACAATTCAACATTGAAATCTTGAGGAAGGATTTTGGTTTGGGTCCCTGACCTTAGGGTCAATTATGTAATCACAACTCTGCGCTGTCAGAGGGACAATCATCCAGTGATTTCCTCAAATTGGTCAATGAATTAGCCTTATTCGGTAGGTGAATAAAGAAGATCAGTTCACCCCTTCTCACCTGGGAGCGTAACAGTTTGGTGTACCCTGTCTAAAACTGTAATAAATTGGGGGAACCTCACCTGGTTGTAACACTATAGCTCACTCATTGTTAGCACCTCACCCTGTGCAGATTGAATTTCCATGCATTCCTCAAAGGCACAAGGGGTAAGGTTATGCTTGGGTGGGAGAGGAAAAGAAAGTATGTGTTCTTACACCATATTAAAACAAAAGGAGAATGTGCATTGAGGGAGTAGAGCCCAGAGGAAAATAAAATGTGTTTCACATTTCATCTGAAGGATGGTGCCTGCAGCTATGCAGCATTTCCTTGGTACTGCACCGGAATGATTTTTATGCTCAAGCCCTGGAGTGGGACTTGAATTCAGAACATTGTGAGGAGAAGTATGGAGATGCTGTGAGACATTGGTTTGATATCAGTGATCACAAAAGCAGTACACAGGTAGGCACAGCAATTGGGAAAGGACCACAAGTGCTTTGATTCAATATTGTAATGTTAGTTAGTGACTTCAAAATGGGCGAGAGAGTAATAATGTTTCTGCAGAACACTTCACATTTCAATTAAGCCACTGCCTTTTTTTGTGCAACTGACAAATAAACTTCAAAGCTTGAAGTGAAATCATCTAAGAGATTCAGCATTGCAATTATAAACATCATGATGTATGTAGGGAGGAGTGAGATGTACACACTTTAGAAACGAAGGAACAGAAGAAAACCATTTAGCCCCCTGTTCCTTCATTCAACTGCATCATGGCTAATCTATGACCTGACACCGGATAACAACAGCAATAATTTGTACTTCTACAGTATTATAACACATTAAAACATCTACTACTTCACAAGCGCATTGCAAAATAAAATATAGAAACATAGATGAGAGGAGCAGGAATATACCATTTGTTCCCCTTTGCCTGCTTTGTCAGACAATATGATCTGGTTTATTTGGACTTTCAGATGGCTTTCAATAAAGTTCCACACAAGAAATTAATGTGTAAAATGAAGGTGCCTGGGATTGAGGCTACTGTATTGAGATGGACAGAAAATTGGGTTGCAGGCAGGAAATCGAGATCAATACCCTAACCTATCCTCCCTCCATATCCCTTGACACCTTTAGCCACAAGAGGTAAATCTACCACCTTCTTGAAAACACATACTATTTCGGCCCCAACCACTTTCTGTGGGAGTGCATTCTACTGGCCCATTGCTCTCTGGGTGAAGAAATTCTCCTCATCTAAGTCATAAAAGGTTTACTCCTTACCTTGGTTCTGGACTCACCCACCACTGGAAATATTCTTCCTGTATCTAATCTGTTTAGTCCTCTTACAATTTTATAGGTTTCTATGTGATCCCTCCTCATTCTTTCAAACACCGTTGAATGTAATCCCAACCAACTCAAATCTTGCTTTGTCAGTCCTGCCATCCTAGGAATCAATTTGGTAAATCTTTGCAACAATTATACAGGGCATTGGTGAGGCCACACTTGCAATATTGCGTGCAGCTTTGGTCTCCTTATCTGAAAAAGGATGTTCTTGTTATAGAGGATGCAAGAACATCCTTTCTCAGATAAGGATACCAAAACTGCATGCAACATTCCAAGTGTGGCCTCACCAATGCCCTGTATAATTGTTGGAAGACATCCTTGTCCCTGTACTTGAATCCTCTTGCTATGAAGGCCAACATAGAGTCTGCCTTCTTTATTGCCTGCTGCACCGCACACTTACTTCCAGTGACGTGTGCATGAGGACACCCCAGGTCCCATTGAATATTCCCCTGTCTCAGTTTACAGGCATTCAAATAATAATCTGCCTTGCTATTAACCTCACATTTATCCACATCTGTCATGCATTCACTCAACCACTCAGCCTATCCAAATTACACTGCAACATCTCTGCATCCTCCTCACAGCTCAGTCTCCACCCAGCTTTGTATCATCTGCAAATATGACGATATTACATATTATGAATAATTGGGTTCCCCTTTTTCGATCCCTGTAGTACCCCACTAGTCACTGACTTCCATTCAGAAAAAAAATATATATTCCTACTCTTTCTTTCCTGCCTGCAACCCAATTTTCCATCCATCTCAATTAACGACCCCAATTCCATGCACTTTAATTTTACACATTAATCTCTTATGTGGAACTTTGTTGAAAGCATTCTCAAAGTCCAAATCAACCACATCCAGTGGCTTCCTAATCAATTCCAATAATTACATCCTTGAAGCAATCCAATAGATTTGTCAAGAATGTTTTCACTTTTGTAAATCCATGCTGACTGTGTATGATTCTGCTAATGTTTTCTAAGTGTTCCATTATAAAATTCTTGTTGATGGACTCTAGAATCTGTCCCACTACTGACATTAGACTCACTCGCCTAAAGTTCTCTGTTTTTGCTCCATCACACTTTTTAAATAGTGGGTTTATATTAGCTATTCCCCAATCTGTAGGAACTGTTCCACAGTCTAAAGAGTCTTGGAAGATAACCCCCCCCCCAATGCATCCATTATTTCTAGGGCCACTTCCTTAACGACTGTAGGATGTAGATTATCAGGCTCTGGCGATTTATCAGCCTTCATATGATGGCAAGACCCTTAGGGAGATATTCAGAAAAATGAACAAAATCTTGCCTAAGGGAGTAGGTTTTAAGGAGCACCTTAAAGGAGTAAAGTGCGGGAGAGTGATGGAGACATTTAGGGAAGAAATTCCGGATCTTTGGGCCCAAGCATCTGAAAGCACAACCAGCAACGGTAGAGTGATTAAATTTGAGATCCTCAAGAAGGAGTTGGGTTTAGATGAGTATAGATGTCTCAGATTGTTGTGGGGTTGAAGGAGATCGCATTGAAAGGTATGGAATGAAGCATTTGAAAACAAGGAAGGAGATTTTAATATTAATGTTGAATTAATGAAGAACCAATGTAACTCGTTGAATGAAAGGTCAGTGATGAATGGAATTTGGTGTGATAGGCCACAGGCAGCAATGTTTTGACTGACTTCAAATTTATACATATTCACCTTTGTTCTATGTTTTCTGTACTGTACTTTGCAAAAATTGAGACATTACATGAAATTAGTGTTGTTATTTCGAGCTTGAAACTGAGGCAAAGAAAACAAGCATCCTGTTTTAAATAAAAAAAATGTAATGTAAATCCCTCACAAAAACAAAATGCCTTTGATCAGTCAATGAGGAAATAAAACTTCCAAAGAGGAGGAAGCTCAGTTGGAGAGGGACCATAGGCACGGTCATAGAGGACTGTGGAGAATGAGGCAAAGGCTTATTTAGTGGCTGAAGGAACAGAACCGGGAAGGAGCAGTCATCAACAAACTATGATTCACTGGGGTAGTCTTTCTCAATGAAAATTAAAATGCTGGAAGAGTTGAATCTGAGCTGAATTAGTTCCATAGTTAGTACCTGAACCTGTCAGCTAAGTATGCTGGAGTGTTTCCAAAATGCTTTGTAATTGAGCTATTATTACATTCTGCCGTAAACTTAAAATGAGCTGTCCTTGAACAGTTTAATAGTCATTGCACAATATCTGTGCCTGAATATTTGGTTCCAGTTTAACAGGTTAATAAAACAATGCTTGGCCTTTTCATGCAAGGAGTGGTACTCCCGAAATCACTTGTTTGGCCTCTAGTGGACAGTGATCGTTCTCCACAATGAATTGTGGAGTTGCTGCTTCTCTCATTAGCTGGCTGGCTCTGACCAGCTAACATCTTCAGGCTGGGTAGGATATCACTATTCTGGGGACTGACTGGCTATGTCAGGGGAGGTAGTTCAAACAGAAATGACGGCAGTGTTCAAGAGGCATTTAGACAGACACATTAACAGGCAGGGAATAGAGGGATATGGGTTATGTGCAGGCAGATCGGATTAGTTGAGAATGGTAGCATGGTCAGCACAGATATTGGGGTGAAGGGCCTGTTCCTGTATTCTACTGTTCTATCAGAGGGTCACCAGGGCACTACATATGTGTCCAATTAACACTTGATTCCACAAGCTTTTTCACTGGTGGGTGTGGGGATTTTTTTCTCCTAAAGATGTGAACGTCAATGCTTAGATTATAAATAGGACAATCGCTGTCATGCTTTTTGTGGCGATGGTGGAAGTGGCAGGGGAGGAGGTATTCGGGCTTCTGGCAAGCCTGTCCCTCTTGCCTGACCAACCGCATCTTTCTTTTTAAAGGGTTATTTTAAAAAAATAATTAACTTTTGAATCAAATTCATTTTTTTACTTCTTTCTGCGGCTGCGGTGGTGGAGAGAGGTCGCTGGGAACTGTTGAGCAGCGGATCCGGTCCATTCCTCATGGGAATGGCAATCATGGCTTGAGCTACTGTTCCAGCATCAATGTATTGGGGCCCTTTTTTTTCCTCAATGGGGCGCCTGCAGACTGACTGATCTCTTGAATGAATGATCTCTTGGTCCTCATGAGTTCAGTCGGGTGGTCGGTTGAGATGGACCTCTGTCCTGGAGAGTTGGGATAGTTTCCTGGCTATGACTGTGGCTCAATTATTGGCGGTGATGAGGTGGCTTTTGGAGAGGTGACATTGTGGGTGTGGTCAACTGAAGCAGGGGCTACTTCAGAGTGGTTCCTACTTGCTGATGCGCCCTCAGGGAATGGTTTGGTGGTTGCAAAATGTGGCGATGTCCCATATTCCCTTAGGAAATCGAGAAGGTGCGGATGGAACAAAAGTTGTAATTTGTCCTAACTTTGTGTGATTAATTTCTTTTTATAACTGATATAATTAAAATGGCTGAAAATGTGTTGCTGGAAAAGCGCAGCAGGTCAGGCAGCATCCAAGGAGCAGAAGAATCGATGTTTCGGTCATGAGCCCTTTTTCAGGAATCACGTTTCCTGAAGAAGGGCTCATGCCCGAAACATCGATTCTCCTGCTCCTTGGATGCTGCCTGACCTGCTGCGCTTTTCCAGCAACACATTTTCAGCTCTGATCTCCAGCATCTGCAGTCCTCACTTTCTCCTAGTAATTAAAATGGCACCAGCCAATGGTGACTTGACACTTTGTACCCTATTTTCACAAATACCTGTCACAATAAATTAATATTATATTTTACTTTGATACTATTTACCTGGATATTATGTATACCAATTGCTCCTTTTCATCCTCTTGTCTGTTTTTCTTTTAGAACAGATCCTGGCTCACTTTAAGGCCAAATAGGGAACACATGAATTTTACCCTCAGAAGGATGCGTTGAATGTTAAAATTTCAACTTCCAATAACCATTTCTGCTTTGAGAATGCAACAAGCCTTCGCTTCCCTTGCCAGTGATGGCGTCATCTGTTTCAGTGTTGGAATGGGATTTCTTCTTATGGATCCTTTGGGTTTCAGGCAAATTGTTGCTCTTCGGAAATTACAACTTCCCATGGAATTCCCACGGGGTCTGCTTGGTTGGCGATTCCACATGGTCCCAGCACAGGACTCCAGGCCACATTGCTCCAACAGTTTTCTAATCTTTGGACTATCTGGCTCAGTGGTTAGTACTGCTGCCTCACAACACCAGGAACCTGGGTTCAATTCCCGTCTCGGGCAACTGTCTTTGTGGAGTTTGCACATTCTCCCTGTGTCTGCATGGGTTTCCTCTTGGTGCTCCGGTTTCCTCCCACAATCCAAAGGTGTGCAGGTTAGGTGAATTGGCCAAGATAAATTGCCCATAATGTTAGGTGCATCAGTCAGGGGTAAATATAGGGTAAGGGAATGGGTCTGGGTGAGTTACTCTTCGGAGGGGCAGTGTGGACCTGCTGGGCTGAAGGGCCTGTTTCCATACTGTAGGGGATCTAACCTGAGCTAAAATGTGAAGTAAATACCTCCGCTACTTAAGCAGATTTGCAAATGAGCTGCAAAAATAGTAACGGGTAAAAATATATCAGCAGAGATTTCTGGTTCACATCAGCGCAAAGTGTTGATCAGAGTTTCTATTCATTTTCTCCACACAATTTTCAAACAAAGAAACCTCTTCTTTCCCATGGTTACTAAATCCTCATCTTTAGGCTGCCCACTCATTAGCACAAAGCTTTGTGGAATGAGAAAAAAACATGCTGGGTTGAGTAAAAGGCGGAATACAGCCTTTACAAATCCAGTTCTGGTTTACTACTATAGGGACAGACCAGAAGAGCAACTGGAATGTAAAGAACTTTCAATTCTGGTCACCCTGCTTTGGGTTCAAAAAAGATTTACAAGGATGTTGCCAGGGTTGGAGGGTTTGTGCAAAAGGGAGAGGCTGAATATCTGGGGCTATTTTCCCTGGACCATTGGAGGCTGAGGGGTGACCTTCTCATTTATAAAATCATGAGAGGCGTGGTTAGGATGAATAGTCAAGGTCTTTTCGCCAGGGCATAGAGTTAAAGTGAGAAGGGAAAGATTGAAAAGGGACCTAAGAGCCACCTTTTTCACACAAAGAGTGGTTCATGTACGGAATGAGCTGCCAGAGGAAGTGGTGGAGGCTGATACAATTACAACATTTAAAAGACATCTAGATGGGAACATGAACAGGAAGGGTTTAGAGGGATATGGGCCAAATGGTGGCATATGGGACTAGATTAATTAAGGATATCTGGTCAGCATAAACAAGTTGGACCGAAGGGTCTGTTTCCATGCAGTGTGTCTCTACGACTCTAACAATGCCTGCTTCAGTGAGCTGACTGTCACCTGACTTGACTGGATGCCTTCTTAATTGTTAATCACAAAGATTTAACACAGAAAGAATTGGGATATGAGATACCTCTGCCCCGATGCCTCAGTCAAATCTCAATCATACAAACCCACCCAAATCCCAACTTCTGGGTAAAGTGGTTGAATATTTGACACCGGATTTTGCATAGACAATGGGGAAGCTGGAGGAGTGGGAAGCAAGATGAGGAATCCCAGATTCCGAGAAACAGCTGACCATGGCTTCAGAGTCGTGG
Organism: Hemiscyllium ocellatum; assembly: GCF_020745735.1. Taxonomy (NCBI): domain Eukaryota; kingdom Metazoa; phylum Chordata; class Chondrichthyes; order Orectolobiformes; family Hemiscylliidae; genus Hemiscyllium; species Hemiscyllium ocellatum. The sequence goes on from NC_083420.1 coordinate 51,702,145, forward strand.
AATTCAGAATCAAGGTTTCATAAGAACATAAGAACCAGGATAGGAGTAGGTCATCTGGCCCTTAGAGTCCACTCCGCCATTCAATATGATCATGGCTGATCTTTTCGTGGTCTCAGCTCCATTTACTCACAACATTATCCTTAATACCTTTACTGTTTAAAAATGATCTATCTTAGCTTTAAAAACATTTACTCAGGAAGCTTCAATCACTTCACTGAGCTAGGAATTCCATAGATTCATAACCTTGTGGAGTTTCAAGTATTGTCCTACCAATCTGAGGGCCTATGACACCAGGTTCTGAGGATATGCAGCAATGGGTGGCTTTGGCACTTCTCCAGCTCCCTTCTTTTATGTATTACAAACATTAGTTGAACACACGATATTTCTTTGGTCCGTGGCCGATCCCCTAACCAGGAAGCAGCCGGTCAGAAGAGCTCTACAGCTCACTGTAATATATCCAGAGTCTTTAGCTATTCTGTTGCTTTCTTCTGAGAGGTCAGAAGTTGATTTGATGTGTCGTGCAATCTGACAGATCTGTGCCAAAGTTGCCTCACGTTTTCAATGGGTGTGGTCATGAATCAAGCAGTTAAATTGTGTTACATCACTTGCAAATGTGAAACCCTTTGATTGTGTAAGTTCGATCATAATACAGATCGCCTTCCAAGTCAACAGCAAAAGCCAGCTACAAGACATGGACATATTGCTTTAAGTGGTGTAATGTTAATGCCACTAGTGATCCAGACTAACATTGTAGACATGTGTTCACATTCCGCCATTGCAGCTGATGGAGTTTCAATTCAGTCTTTAAAAGATCTGGAATCGGAAGCTAGTCTTAGTGTTGGGAACCATGGAAAGCTTGCTTTAAAATTCCATCTGGTTCAGTAATGGCCTTAGGAAAGGAAACATCTTGTGTGGTTTGACCTTCATGTGAATCCAGACCCACAGCAAATGTATTTCAATCTGAAGTGGCCTAACAAGCCATTGAATTCAAGGGTGACTGAATGGGAAACCAATGTAGAGATTCCTAGTGATTCTGACATAGAATTAAGGAGTAGGCTATTCAGCCCTTCAAACCAACTTGGCCATTAATTGAGATCATGGCTGATCTTCCCCTTCAGCAACATTTTCCTGCTCTATCCATGTACCTTTCCATGTTTATAACATGTAGAAATCTATCAATTTGAGTTTTAAACACACTTAATAACTGAGCCTCCTCAATTCCAAAGATTCACCACCCCACTCTGGGTAAAGAAATCATCTATCATTTCTCCAGAGAATATGAACCTGTCTATCTAACCTTTCCACAGGGAATAATCCCACCATCCAGGAATTAGTTTGTTGCACCCCTTTTAAGCTACATCACCATCTCCCCAGATTACTGGTTACACTCAGCAGATGAGGCAGTAATGGTGCAAAAGAAATATAGGTGAAACAGAAGAATGTTGTTTCAGTTAAAAACAGCAGAAATTGGGTAGATTTTCCTTGTGAAATCTCTTAATTGTCTGCTGTAACGTCAGTGGCTCAAATGATCATTTTTGCATTTAGAGTCATAGAGTTATAGAGATATACAGCAGAAACAGAGCCTTCAGTCCAACTCGTCCATACCGACCAGGTAGCCCAGCCCAATCTAGTCCCACCTGCCAGTGCCTGGCCTAAGTCCCTCCCAACCCTTCCTGTTCATATACCCATTCAGATGCCTTTTAAATGTTGCAATTGTACGAGCCTCCACCACTTCCTCCAGTAGCCCATTCCACACTTGCACCATTCTCTGTGTAAAAAAGTTGCCCCTTAGGTCTCTTTTATATCTTTCCTCTCTCACCCTAAACCTATTCCCTCTAGTTCTGGACTCCCCAGGAAAAGACCTTATCTATTTACCCTATCTATGCCCCTCATGATTTTATAAACCTCTATATGGTCACCCCTCACCCTCCAACGCTCCAGGGAAAACAACCCCAACCGATTCAACCTCTCCCTAAAGTTCGAGTCCTCCAACCCTGGCAACATACTTGTAAATTTGTTCTGAACCCTTTCAAGTTTCACAACATCCCTCCAATAGGAAGGAGACCAGAATTGCACGCAATATTCCAAAAGCAGACGAACCAATGCCTGTACAGCCGCAACATGACCTCCCACTCCTGTACTCTGACCAATAATGGAAAGCATACCAAATGCCTTCTTCAATATCTTATCTACCTGCAACTCTATTTTCAAGGAGCTATGAACCTGCACTCCAAGGTCTCTTTCTTCAGCAACACTCCCTCGGATCTTACCATTAAATGTATAAGTCCTGCGAAGATTTGCTCTCCCAAAATACCGCACCTCGAACTTACCTAAATTAAACTCCATCTGCCACCTCTCAGCCCATTAGCTCATCTGACCAAGATCCCATTGTAATCTGAGGTAACCTTCTTCGTTGTCCACTACACCTCCAATTTAAGTGTCATCTGCATACTTACTAACTATACCTCTTAAGCTTACATCCTAAACATTAATATAAATGATGAAAAATAGTGGACCCAGCACTGAACCTTTCGGCACACCACTGGTCACAGGCCTCCAATCTGAAAAACAACCCTCCACCACCACCCTCTGTCTTTTACCTTTGAGCCAGTTGTGTATCCAAATAGCTACTTCTCCCTGTATTCCATGACATCTAACCTTGCTAATCAGTCTCCCATGGGGAACCTCGTCGAATGCCTTGTCGGATGCCTTGCTGAAGTCCATATAGATTACATCTACCGCTCTGCCCTCATCAATCCTCTTTGTTACTTCTTCGAAAAACTCAATCAAGTTTGTGAGACATGATTCCCCATGCACAAAGCCATGTTGACTATCCGTAATCAGTCCTTGCCTTTCCAAATACATGTACATCCTGTCCCTCAGGATTCCCTCCAACAACTTGCCCACTACCGGCATCAGGCTCACTGGTCTATAGTTCCCTGGCTTGTCCTTACCATCCTTCTTAAATAGTGGACCACGTTAGCCAACCTCCAGTCTTCTGGTACCTCACCTGTGACTATCGATGATAACAATATCTCAGCAAGGGGCCCAGCAATCACTTCCCTAGCTTCACACAGAGTTCTAGGATAAACCTGATCAGGTCCTAGGGATTTATCCACTTTTATGTGTTTCAAGACATTCAGCACTTCCTCCTCTGTAATATGGACATTTTTTATGATGTCACCATCAATTTCCCTACTTTCTATATCTTCCATGTCCTTTTCCACAGTAAACACTGATGCAAAATTCTCATTTAGAGTCTCCCCCTTCTCCTGCGGCTCCACACAAAGACCGCCTTGCTGACCTTTGAGGGACCCTATTCTCTCCCTAGTTACTCTTTTGTACTTGACATATTTGTAAAAATCCTTTGGATTCTATTTACACCTGTAACTCTATTTGCCAAATCTACCTCATGTCCCCTTTTTGCCTCCTGATTTCCCTCCAATTTCCCTCTTAAGTATATGCCTACTCCCTTTATACTCTTCTAAGGATTCACTTGATCTATGCAGTCTATACCTAACATATGTTTCCTTCTTTTTATTAACCAAACCCTCAATTTCTTTTGTTACCCAGCGGTCTCTCTGCCTACCAGCCTTTCCTTTCACCCTAACAGGAATATACTGTCTCTGCACTCTCGTTATCTCATTTCTGAAGGCTTCCCATTTTCCAGCCATCCCTTTATCTGCGAAAATTGCCCCCAATCAGTTTTTGAAAGTTCTTGCCTAATACCGTCAAAATTGGCCTTTCTCCAATTTAGAACTTCAGCCCTCCAAGCCTGAGCTGATCCAAATCCACTCTCTCAACCTATTGCCCAAATCCTAAACATCCGTATCCCTCTGCTCCCCACCTACTCATTTATCTGTCCAGACACACCTTAAATGAATCTACCGAGCCTGCCTCTACTACCTCTGCTGGCAACATGTTCCGGGCACTTACCATCTACCACCTGATGCGTGTATCCCCCTGAAACTTTTCACCTCTTACCTTGAACACGCGACCTCTCGTTATTGAATCTCTCACCCTGGGAAAAAGCTTATCCCTATCCACCCTGTCTCTACCCTTCATCATTTTGTAGACCTCAATCAGGTTCCCCCTCAATCTCCTTTTTTCTAATGGAAACAATCCTAACCTACTCAACCTGTCTTCATAGCTAGCCCCTTCCATACCAGGCAACATTGTTGTAACCCTTCTCTGCACCCTCTCGAAAGCATCCACATCCTTTTGGTAATGTGGCAACCAGAACTGTACACAGTATTCTAAATGCGTCCGAACCAAAGTCTTGTACAATTTTAATGTGACCTGCCAGCTCTTTTACTCAATTACCTGTCCGATGAAGGCAAGCATACCATATGCCTTCTTGACTACTCTATCCACCTGTGCAGCCACCTTCAGGGTACAATGAAATGAACTCCCAGATCTGTCTGCTCATCAACTTTCCCCAAGGCTCTTCCATTGACAGTATAGTTTGCTTCCCAAAATAGCTGAGATCTCCTTACAAACTTGTATCTCAATTTCCCTCTGACTGTTAGGGGGTCTTATAATACAATCCCAATAAGGTGATCACCCTGTCTTATTTCTCAGTTCCACCCAAATAACTTCCCTGGATGTATTTCCGGGAATATCCTCCCTCAGTACAGCTGTAATGTTATCCCTTATCAAAAACTCTACTCCCCCCTCCTCTCTTGCCTCCCTTTCTGTCCTTCTTGTAGAATTATATCCTGGAATATTAAGCTGCCAGTTCTGTCTATCCCTGAGCCATGTTTCTATAATTGCTATGATATCCCAGCTGAAAATGTGTTGCTGGTTAAAGCACAGCAGGTCAGGCAGCATCCAAGGAACAGGAAATTCGACGTTTCAGGCCAGAGCCCTTCATCAGGAAGGGCTCTGGCCCGAAACGTCGAATTTCCTGTTCCTTGGATGCTGCCTGACCTGCTGTGCTTTAACCAGCAACACATTTTCAGCTCTGATCTCCAGCATCTGCAGACCTCACTTTTTACTCTATGATATCCCAGTCCCATTTTCCCAACCATGCCCTTAGTTCACCTACCTTCCCTGTTAGGCCCCTTGCATTGAAATAAATGCAGTTTAATTGATCAGTCCTACCTTGTTATCTTCTTTGTCCCTGCCTGTCCTGGCTGTTTGACTTGCTTCGTTTCTCAACTTTACCAGTCTCATATTGATCTCTTCCCTCACTATCTCCCTGGGTTCCCCCCCACCTTACACATGTAAATCCTCCCAAGCAACTCTAGCAAATCTCCCTGCCAGTATATTAGTCCCCTTCCAATTTAGGTGCAATCCGTCCTTCTTGTGCAGGGCACTTCCACCCCAGAAGATTCTATCAGGATTCTGCTTTGATCAATGTTATGACGAATGTTCAATTAATTGTCATGTGATTTCTATTGCATTGAGCTTTAGTTAACAAATCCTGGGCCTGTACACCAAATTTCCTATTTCACTTGATCTTGACCATAGACTAAGGGAGAATAAAAGTACAAGAAGAAGTATTTGTTGCTTCAACTGATTTGTCTTTGATTGTGCAATTTCCAGGTGTAAGGACAACGATGCCAAATCCCCAGAGTACATGAACATTCCGTATCCGCCTAACAGAGGACATTACGTTCACACATTTGTAAGATCACACTGATCCCATTGTTAAATGGCATCTTTGAAGCTATATTGTTACATCCAGGTGCATCCAAATGGACAGTCTGGCCTTTGATTAACATTATGGAGGACATATGTATAATCTGACTGTCATTGTCATATAAGCTATTCATTCTCAAATTCACTGATTTGTTTTGGCGAATTGAAGTTTCACATAAAATATGAAGGGGCACCAAGTTTTTGCAAATCAATGGGATGCTGGGTTTTCTTTTTGTCTATCTTTATTACCTTAAATAAAAACACATGAAAGATGATTAAAAATTAACCTGGTGTCACAATGCATAGTGTCCCTGCTTCTGAGCTTGAAGCTCTGGGTTCAACTCCCACTTCATGGGATGATGACCACAGAAGTAGTGGTGAAGACCTGGCCAAATAGGTTGGTTACCAACCTACCTGTTTTTCCAATATGCCTTCATGGATGTTAACAGTGTGACAGACCCCCAGTCAACTGCAGCATAACAGTCTCTCCCCGATTAAAAAGACTCCACGCACATGTTTCTGCCATTGGTTGCATTCCATAGCAATCAGCCTCCTTGCTTTGAGGGACTACCAGAAGAATCAATTGAACAAGGAAGTTAGGAAAAGAAAAAAATGAGGGTCTAGAATGCAAAATTCAGTATCACGTAAAGTTGTTGAAGTAAATAGTGTAGACATAATGATATGAAGCTGGATAACTGTATGAAGGAGAAAGAAATTGAAGGATTTGTATATAGAGGTAATGAGACCCATTGTCGGTGTAATCCCAGGTGGAGCCCAGGTAGAGTATCGGTGAGCAGGTTACTTATGTCGGTGACATCTCCCATCACTTTTCAGGTGATTGATTAGCTTGGTTGGCTGGATAGATGGTTTGCAATACAGAGTGATGCCTTCAACACGGATTCAATTCCCACACTGGCTGAGATTACCATGAAGGACTTTCCTTCTCAACTTCTGTGTTAAACTGAGGTATGGTGGCCCTCAGGTTAAACTACCATGGTCTGGTAGAACTGTGGCAACTTTAGTTTGTGTTACAGAGCAGGGTGGAGGTTATCCTCAGAGTGATGGGGGCAACTCCACAGATATTGCTCAGTGGTCATCATTTATGATGGATGAGAGCTGTATATCTGACAATAAATGTATATTGTAAATATCAAAAGCACCAATAATGCTCCTAAGAATGGAGACACGTTGAATTTGATTGAACACGTTTCAATTTTCAAATCACAATGTTGTAATGTACTTTGATAAACTTTACGAATAAAATATATTTCTGTTAAAAAAAGTGTTTTCTTCCAATACAAAGTAATTTAATAAGGTTCAAGAGGCTGTGTTGTCATCTACAATGTCCTCAGATGCAGGATAATTTGACTACAAAATTGAGATTGTGGAGGACTGCAGTCACATGCTCCCAGATTACAAATCAAGATATAGAATTTAAATGATCAATGACTTCTGCAGCATTTGTAATACATCATCTTTCCAAATATGCCTTTCTCTGCTCAACCATGCACTATACAAACATTGCAGCAGCGAAAGAACTATTAACCTGGTAAAAGACACTCTCTGGGCTACCTGAAACCGACCAGTCTTAACAATGCAACAAGTTGGCAAAGATTGCACTACAGTTTGGGGCACTTACCCAAAGGGCAAAGTGGGGAAAGGCCTGTGTCCAAGGACCTTCAGACATAGTACACCCAGGTGCTGGCAACCAAAACATTCACTGGGCCATCTGTTTGATATGTAATGAGTACGAGATATCTTAACTGCAGTTGTAAACGTAATGAATAGTATTCATTAGGTATGGTAGGCATTGGAAGCAAATTATTTAGCTTGCATTTTGTATAAACAGTCATGTTATGCATTTCTTAAAATGTTATCCTTAATATCTCTTTCTGAAAAATAAACTGCACAGAGCGAGATCAAATAGGATTTTCTCTCTTATTGATTCATCATCAACTTCCACATGCCTGACCCAGCAAATATACCTTTCAGAACTCTGCCAAGCCACCCTTCATGATGGACGTCGACACTCCACGCAGTACATTTTGTGCCTTTTTACCTTCCGAGCTTCTTCCAAGTAGTGTTAAATTTGGGGCAGTACTGATCCATCAGGACATATTGCAGCAATGGAAACAATAGTGTCTTGAACTTTGAGCTTTTGGCATCTGACATATGCTTCCCAGTTTTACCTTATCCAACTCTGTATAACATTGCCATCTTGGGCGGGGTTGTGGTATGGGGCTTCCTGACTTGTGAGTACTCACTTTTTCTTTGGGATTTCAGAATCATTTTAGCCCATCATTGAATGCCCCCTGTTCCTCTAATCCTCATATACTTTCAAATTGGTATTTCAAACAATTCAGCTCAATAAAACTAGCCTTTCCCCAACAGAAAGCTTTTCTTTTTCTATCTTTATCCTGTCCATAACTACACTAAATGTAATTTTATTGTCATACCACTACTAAAATGTTCTCCCCCTTCCACCTGATACTCATCTTGTTCCAGTCCATATACCAGAACATCACATAGATTAACTCCAAGCACTGCTCATTACTCTTGCTACCATTGGACATTTGGCTTCAGTTCGCATGATTCAGGGATTTGGTATGGGGGAATATAAATTCACTGATCTTTGTAAATGGGTGTGCCTACTTAATATGAAAAAAACAATACGGTGAGTATGTAACCAAATAAGCTGAGAGATTCGATGCAGCAGTAGGTCTCACTATTGTTTTTGCAGTTTGTGACTTTGAAAAAAATCTGTTTCCAAGTGCTGGAAATATGGAGTAAGCCAGGCAGCATGAGTGGAGTTAACATTTCAATTGACTAGCTTTTCATTGAAACTGGAATAAATTACAAATTGGTGTTAACAGATGTAGAGTTATGGAGTCATAAATCATGGAAACAGACCTTTCGGCCCAACCAGTCCATGCTGACCATAATCCCATACTACATTAGTCCCACTTGCTTGCCCCTGGCCCATACCCCCCAAAACCTTTCCTATTCATTAATTATACAAATGTCTTTTAAACATTGTAACTGTGCCTCCCCATCTACTCTTCCTAAGGAAGCCCAATCCATATATGAACCACCCACTGTATAAAAGAATTATCTTTTATAAATCTTTCTCCTCTCACTTTAAAGTTATGCCCTCTCGTTTTGAAATTCCCCTTCTTAGAGAAAAGGCAACTACCATTAACCCTATCTATACCCCTCATTATTTTATAAATATCTATAAGGTCGCCTCTCAATCTCCTATGCTCTTAGCCTATCCAGTTTCATGTTTGAGAACAAAAGAGATTAAATGACAAAGCAATGCTAGTAAAAGCAGAAGGGAGTGGTAATGATGAAAATGAAACAAAGTTATTTGTCTTGAGGTGCCACATTTAACGTATTTACCTTGTGCCATACCCTATTTGTTCAGTCACCCCTACCTCAACAGGTTGTACAAGCACTTTATAGTGACCTAAGGAAATGGGGAATAAAGTATGGTGTGTAAGCCTCAATCAGATCAGTAATTTCAGCGCTCCAACCAGACTGTTTTGCCATTTTAATTCCTATAAATGCGATCGCTACCACTCCTCTAATTAGTGCATACCTATTCTAACCTGCTTCACCTGCTGGGCCTGTTTGTATATCGTGACAGTGTTAGTGTTGTGGAAGAGCTCTTTGTAAACCACTGATGTGCAGTCATGATAAAGGTAGTGATGTGATAGTAAGGGCAGGTCCTCAGATTATTTTGCCATACCAACGGTATGAGTGTCAACCTTGTTGATAAAATTGAAGGTTGATGTCAGTAATTCTGGGCATGATAGAGACCATCCAGGAAACATGCCAAGAGCTGAATTTATAATAATCTTAATAGATTTGGTAGAAGTGCATTTAACTTTCTCCTTCCAGTGCAATACCTCCCAAAGACCAGCTAAAGATTTCTTAAGTGAATCTAATATTCTGGAATCAGCCACTTTTCTTAGTAGTCTACTGAAGTTTTTATAAAATGATGGAAATGTGAGACTTTGTACTTTCTTGGTCTACTTTCCTTCTGTGTTTCTCTCGGGTGATAAAATTAGATTAGGTTAGATTACCTACAGTGTGGAAACAGGCCCTTCAGCCCAAAAAGTCCACACTGACCCTCTGAAAAGTAACCCACCCAGTCCCATTTCCCCTCTGACTAATGCACCTAACACTACAGGCAATTTAGCATGGCCAATTCATCTGACCTGCACATCTTTGGACTGTGAGAGGAAACCGGAGCACTAAGAGGAAACCCACACAGACAGTGTGGGAGAATGTGCAAACTCCACACAGACAATCGCCCAAGGCTGGAATTGAACCTGGGACCCTGGTGCTGTGAAGCAGCAGTGCTAACCACTGAATCACCATGCAGGATCATATACCCTTTGGTTATACTTTGCTGATTTTCCATTTCCACCTTTTTCTGTCCTTTTAGAATCAAAGCATCCTTTCAGTTGAAAGCAGGCCATTCAGCCCATCACTTTCCCATCGACATTCCGAAGAGCATCCCACCCAGACCCATCCCCTATCGTATCCCTGTAACCTTGCATTTCCCATGACTAATCCACCTACCCTGCACATCATTGGACATTTTCTAACTTTCCTTGCTCCCTTTCCTTGTCCATCCATCTCCACCAATTCCCTTTCATTTACCTTTCACTAGCTCCTGTCCACATTCTTCCCTCTTCTAGAAACATTGTAAATAGTGGCAGGAGGATTTGCCTCTTTGAGCCTGCTCTGCCATTTAATATGATTGTAGCTTAACAACTCAGTGTCCTGTTCTTTCTTTCTCCCCATAGCTTTAATCCCTTAACTAAAAACTATATCTAACTCATTCTTGAAAACATGCAGTGTTTTGGTCGTAATTGCTTTCTGTGGCAGAGAATTCCACAGGCTCACCATTCTCTTGATGAAGAAATTTCTCTTCGTCTCAGTCCTAAATGACCCATCCTTAAACTGTGACCACTGACCTTGGTCATCGGGAGCACCCTTCCTGTGTTTATCCTGTTCTAAGAACATAAGAACCAGCGTCAGGGGTAAGCAATTCAGCCCCTCCAGCCTGCTCCGCCATTTGGACGATCATGGCTGATCTCATCTCAGCCTCAACTCCACTTTCCTGCCTGGTCCCCATGACCCTTCAACCCATTGCTAATGAAAGATTTGTCTATTTCCTTGAGTTTCTTCAGTGTCCCGGTGTCCGCTGCACTCTGGGCTAATGAATTCCACAGATTCACCACCCTTAAGAGAAGTAATTCCTCCTCATGTCTGTTTTAAATCTGTCGCCCTTTAGCCTAAAACTGTAACCTCTCATCCTAAATTGTCCTACAGGGGGAAACATCCACTCCACAGTTACTTTGTCAATCGTCTTTAGCTTCTTAACTTCAATTAGATCTCCTCTCATTCTTTTAAACTCCAGTGATTATAGGCTTAGACAGCCCAATCTCACATCATAAAACAAGCATTTCATCTCTCAAATTAAACTAGCAAAACTTCTCTGAACTGCCTCCAATGCAATTAACATCCTTCCTCAAGTAAGAGACTAATGTTGTATGCTGTATTCCATTTGAGGTTTCACAAAAGTCTTTACAGTTGCAATACTTCACTGCTTTTATGCTCTATTCCTTTAGCAATAAACCCCAAATTCTGTTCAGTCTCATTATTATCTGCTGATTCCATTCGCACTCTTTATTATCTGCTCTTTCCACCTTCCCAGTCATGGCACAGTGGTAGCATTCTTGTCTGTGTCAATGGTTATGGGTTCCAGTCACACTGAAGCATGTAATCTGGGTTGTTGTCCACGTGCAGTATTGAGTGATTATTGCACTGTACAGGGCAGTCGTTTGAATGCAATGTTAAAGCCAGACTCTCTCTGCTCTGTCAAGTAGATGTATTAGATCTCATTGCATTAAGGAAGACCTCCTCATTATCCTGACTAAGTTCCAATCCATAACTAAGACCTACAACATTATCTAATCATAATCAGACTGGATTTGTGAAAACCTGCTGTGAGAAAATTGGTTGTTTTGTTGTCTATGTTAAAATAATGCCAACACTTCAACAGATCTTAATTGGCTTTCAAGCCCTTGGGAATGTCCTGAAATCATGAAGAGTAATGACAGGCTTTTATTCCAGTCTTCCGATACACACACAACGATACCTACCAAGCTATTCATGTATTTTTGCCACTTCATGTTTCTGACCCAAACTGGAGCATTTCAAGAATTTTGCTTTTCTAAAATTCATTCATGGGATGAGGGTGTCACTGGCTAGACCAGCATTAACTGCCCATCCATTAATGCCCAGAGGGCAGTTAAGAACTAACCACATTGCAGTGGGTCTGGAGTCACACGATGGCCAGACCAGGTAAGGATGGTAGTTTCCTTCCCTAAAGAGCATTAGTGAACCAGATGGGTCTTTCTTGACAACAGATTCATGGTCACCATTGGACTCTTAATTTCAGATATTTACTAAATTCAAATTCCACCACCTGCCGTGATGGGATTCAAACCTGGATTCCCCAGAGCATTATCTGGGTCTCTGGATTAACAGTCTAGTGACAATACCACTAGGCTATTGCCTCCTCTTCAAGTTTCCATTCCTTTATTTCCTTCATACATACCACCACCAACTTTCCACACACTCTGATTGAATTCTTTCCACTTTAGTCCTGGAGAAATGCTGTCCATCAGTATCTCTTATAGATATTTTCGGAACAACCTGTTAAGAGATGTTATTCTGGAGTGGATGGGGCATGAACCCAGGCCTCAGGTCTCAGAGATACCACTGAGAGTCCTACCATCAATTATAAGCTTAATGACTCCTACAGATAGCTTGATTTCAATTGCTCTAGGGTGACCAGATATCCTCATTTGTCTGAACTTGTCCAGGTATTTCCCTAAACTGGGATTGTTCCAGTGTTCCAATGGCTGAAATGTCTAGGTTTTAATCCCCACAGATATCTATGTTCATTGAACCACCAGTGGTGTTCAATTAAACCCATGTGCTACATCAAACCCTGGGATCAGGGCCAGCCCACTCAGCATCTGCATCCTCTGGGGGCAAGAAGAGAGGCATGAGATATTAGAAGTAAAATGATTCCAGATCATTCAATTTTCCAGTGTTTGGAAGCTGTCCCGAGGTAGCTGTCCTTCCTGTCGTAGACTGCCTTTACCCAACAGGCAACCAGCATCATCAATATGGTACTCAATTCACAAGTGACAGGAGGCTTCTGGCAATGAGCAATGAGCTCACACAGAGGAGGGAGTTACAGGCAATAGCTGATGTTACACCAGTCAATGGGCAAGGTCTGATGGGGTTTACTTTTGCCCTTTCAAGCCTCCTCATGGTGTGGTACTGTGCGTAGCCTGTGGCAGAGAATTTGAATTGATGCCAGTGAGAGTGCAAACTGCTGTGAAGAATGTGAGTCTCATGTTCCTGCCATTAACCAAGTGGTGGCATTGCTTTTATGAGTTACTTGTGCGCAATTACGATATTTTCACTGCACATTGTTGCATTAACAGAAGTAGACTAACTTGCAAGATGCAAATTTACAGCACATTGGGCACAACAAGCCTGCTTTGAATGATTACTTCGCTGAATGGCTTCAATTTATCAACAAGCATCATAATGATCTATAATTATAGAAGCATCCATGTCACATGCCATTTTAATTGAGCATTCCACTCCTACTCTGAACTTTCTGAGTTCAGAGAGCAGCTTATCATTCGATGAGTGTTCACAACCTTTTGAACTCAAAATCAAGTTCACAAGCTCAGAAACAAAATTAGAGAATGCTAGAGTAACTACAGTTTCTGGGCTGTAGTTATTTAACATCACAGGTTTTTCCAGCATTCTCTGTGTTTGTTTCAGATTTTCAGCACTTGCAGTATTGTGCCTTCATTCAACAACTTTGGATCCAGAGTCACAACGTTTTCAAACATTCTATTAACAGACTGGTATAATTTACAGGTATACAGTTTGTATGCAATGCATGCCCAGAGATTGAGGAGTGTAATGGGCAGCTAATGCATGAGGACATTGTGAATTAATCAAATTTTCCACAATATGAATGAGAATGAATGCATTTCTTTTGTGTGGAAAGGAGACAGTTTGGGATAAAAATACAGTAGAGCACTAACGTGTCTGCTGACTTGAAGTATGTTACTTCTTCAAGGAGGCACAGAGTACAGGTATCCATCTTACAGCTAGTTCAACAAAGACACAGTAAAAGCTAAACTGTTCACCTACAAGTTTTTAACAATCTGCTATTGGGAAATTGTTGGACTCCCTTATTAAGGAGGTTATAGCAGAACACTTTAAAATGCATGAGATAAGGCACAGTCAACATGTGAAAGGTAATTTGTGCTTAACTTGGAATATTCCTCTGATGATTCTATGGTAGACAGCAAGAAATGAAATATTTGCTGGAATATGAACAATCCTCAGAGAGTGAAAGCATGGGGAAGGGGAAATGAGGAAACTGTTGAAGTCCACATTGATGCCCTGGGGTTGAAGTGTTCCGAGGCGGAAGATGAGGCGTTCTTCCTCCAGGCGTCTGGTGGTGAGGGAGCGGCGTTGAAGGAGGCCCAGGACCTCTATGTCCTCGGCAGAGTGGGAGGGGGAGTTAAAATGTTGGGTCACAGGGCGGTGTGGTTGATTGGTGCGGGTGTCCCAGAGATGTTCCCTAAAGTGCTCTGCTAGGAGGCGTCCAGTCTCCCCACTGTAGAGAAGACCGCATCGGGAGCAACGGATAAAATAAATGATATTGGTGGATGTGCAGATAAAACTTTGATGGATGTGGAAGGCTCCTTTAGGGCCTTGGATGGAGGTGAGGGAGGAGGTGTGGGCACAGGCTTTGCAAATCCTGTGGTGGAAGGGGAAGATGACAGGACGGGAGGGTGAGTTGTAGGGGGCACATGGACCTGACCAGGTAGTCACGGAGGGAACGGTCTCTGCGGAAGGTGGAAAGGGGTGGGAGGGAAATATATCCCTGGTGGTGGGGTCCATTTGGAGGTGGTGGAAATGTCGGTGGATGATTTGGTTTTTGCAAAAGTTGGTAGGGTGGAAGGTGAGCACCAGGGGCGTTCTGTCCTTGTTACAGTTGGAGGGGTGGGGTCTGAGGGCGGAGTGCGGGATGTGGACGAGTTGCATTGGTGGGGAATCTTTAACCACGTGGGAAGGGAAATTGCGTCTCTAAAGAAGGAGGCCATCTGGTGTGTTCTGTGGTGGAACTGGTCCTCCTGGGAGCAGATACGGCGGAGGAATTGGGAACACGGGATGGCATTTTTGAAGGAGGTAGGATGGGAAGAGGTGTAATTCAGGTAGCTGTGGGAGTCGGTGGGTTTGTAAATAATGTCGGTGTCAAGTCAGTTATCATTAATGGAGATGGAGAGGTCCAGGAAAGGGAGGGAGGTGTCAGAGATGGATAAGGTAAATTTAAAGTCAGGGTGGAATGTATTGGTGAAGTTGATGAATTGCTCAACCTCCTCGTGGGAGCACGAGCTCACCTTCCACCCTGTTTTAAGGGGGGTAACTTTAACAATTAGGGTGGCACAAGGCATCAGTGGTTAGCACTACTGCCTCACAATGCCAGGGACCTGGGTTTGATTCCAGCCTCGGAATGTCTATGTGGAGTTTGCATGTTCTCCCTGTGTCTGTACGGGTTTCCTCCATGTGCTCCGGGTTCATTCCACAGTCCAAAGATCTGCAGGTTAGATTAGACTCCCTACATTGTGGAAACAGGCCCTCGGCCCACCCAGTCCACACCGACCCAGAAGAGTAATCCACCCAGAACCATTTCCCTCTGAATGCTGCACCTAACACTACGGACAATTTAGCATGGCCAATTCACCTAACCTGCACATCTTTGGACTGTGGGAGGAAACCGGAGCACCCAGAGGAAACCCACTCAGACACAGGGAGAATGTGCAAACTCTACACAGTCTCCGAAGCCTGGAATTGAACCTGGGACCCTGCTGCTGGTTGATTAGCCATGGGAATTGCAGGGTTTGGGTGGGATGCTCTTCAAAGTGTCAGTATGGACTCAATGGTCCAAATGGTCTGCTTCCACACTGTAGGGATTCTAATGCCCCAGCACAGGAAGTCAAATGGAAATACATTTGTAGAGGAAATCGAGATGAGTTTATAGAGGAAACGTTTTGCATGTTTTTGGTCTGGCATGGAGTGTGGAGGAGGCAAAAATCATTGGAGATATTTAAGAGGGCATTGGATGGTAATTTGCATTGAAATGATGTTCAGAACTATGGGGGAATAGGTAGCAGATTGGAACTTCATTAAATATTCAGAGAGCCAGTGCAGACATAGTGGGATGAAGGGCCTCCTTCTGCATTGTAACACTTCTGTGATTTTGTGATAGATGTTCTTCACATCTGGAATAGAAGACAATCATCAGCACTGGTAGCAAAGGCATGATGTGATGAGCCTAGCAGATGCACAGGAGTTAAAACAGAGAATAGTACAGAGAGCCAGAACAAAGACTGTGCTGCTTAAAAATGCTTAGAGACCTTCAGGTACCATTTTTTTCTTTTGGAAACCTGAAATCACAATTGTTCAACCGTTGACTAGAGTCTTCAGGAGTAGCAGAATTGGCAAATCTCTGAGTAAGTGGTGAATGGTTATTTTCCTAATTTCTAATTAATAGATGGTGTCTTTCAGAGAGATGAGAAACAGGGAGAGGAAGAGGGAAAGCTCTCTAAGTTCTGCTTTTGTGAATTTATGTTCTGTCTGCTCTGTTGGTCAAAACAGGCACTGAAATATGGTTCAGTATATATTCCTGAGTCACGCTCCATTGTCTTTCCAAGTTAAATAATTATGGATAACACTGTCACTTCCAATATGTGCAAACAACTGTGAACTAAATAGGAGAGGTGAATTTATTGAACTTACCAGTTACCTGGTTTCAATGTTCTACAATAAAATAGTAAATTCAGCGCAGTTGGTTTTGACTGTTTCACATTAGTGTTCTGTGTCTTCCTCAGTCTGTGGACAGGTGATCACTACAGTCCTTTCATTCGCATTTGTCCTCTTAAAAAAACTCATTTTAATCTGTGAAGGTTTTGGGTATTCAAATCAGATGATGAAAGTTGAATATTGATATTCCATATGTAACCATTACTGATATAACTCCATTATGTTACAACATATTCCTTTCTGCAGAACAAGGGTAGGATCTCAGAGGAGAGATGGACAGAGGATACGTATGAGTGCATTTAATCATCACAATGATAGAATCGATGCTCCACAGTTTTGCCACCATTGAGGCAACAGCAACTAACGTCACTGAAACCACCCAGGTTAAGAGGACATTCCTGCCTAATAGATTGTGTCAAATTCTGCCTCATCCTAATCCTGTAACTTGGCATGAGCTACAGACGGTTCTGATAAAGAATTTGGTGGAACAGGATCTAGTCTAATGAAAGAATACAAACCTGAGACATTGAGGAGAGTCTTGTGCACACCTCTACGTTGAGTTGGGCGGTGAAAGTGAGTGGGGGACATTTCATCAGGCAGGAGAATTTCAGATGCTCTTTAAGTTCACACGTCCCTGGCTAAATCTGTGGTGGGAAGATCCAAGTTTGGCCTTTCCACACCACTATTGATTGATGCCTTGACGTGGACAATGAATTCCACAAAGGGGCCTGTCCCTCTGTTGCTGCTATAAAACCCGCAGCAGGAACGGGAATTGCAATGCCAAAAGCACAAGAAGTAAACTCTGAAGTCTTTGCTTGCAGGGTGACAACGTGGAGGTCACCACATTCAGAGGTACTCAGGGCTGAACACAGCATTGGGAAAGGGGAGATCTACTGAGCGTCACCCCTGACCTTGTTGTTAATCCTCTCCCCATGGCTCCCATCCCGATCGCTCATTAGTGCTTGGGTGAAAGTGGTACTGGTGGCAGTCACCACCTGCCCTGTGGCACTGAGTATAGAAGAGCTGCTGGCTTTTTTACTTGGACTTGCTGTGGCCAAATGTGGAAGTTGGAAAGGGGAAGCCAATTCACCCCTTTTACCTGGTAGACTGAGAGTGGTGTGGAGATTCAGGTTTATTTCTAGATTTATTTCTAGATTTCTTACAGTTAATACATATGTACTCAAGTAATAGTCACTATGTTTTAAGGTTACATTTATGGGGTCGACTATTACATGTATGCTAGTTTTGAGGGGCTGAAATTCATGCCCGTCAAAATTCATACCTAATCATTAGCAGAAGCCCAATCAATCTGTAAACAAGTGGTTAAAAAAAAACAAATTATGGTAATTCTGAAAACCTGGAGCGGTACACAACAGCCAATGGACTGGAAGACCTGGAGTGGGACGTGACAGCCAGCACACTGACTCATAAATGTTGATCTGTTATCTGTGACGAACCAGGGCCAATTTTTACATGAGAATATGGAAAATTCCAGGTTATTTGGCCAAAAATAGGGGGTCAACCTTTGCATGAGATCGAATATTATTCGAGTGTATACGGTATTACATTTTAGTAGTGTAAGATTTTTATTTTGATTCATTTTTGATTCTTTTAAAAGACATTTAGATAAATAAATGAATAAAAAATGTTTGGAGGGATATGGATCAGGAGCAGGCAGGTGGGACCAGTTTAGTTTAGGATTATGGTCGGCATGGACCAGTTGGACCAAAGGGTCTGTTTTCAGGCTGTATGGCTCTATGACTCTATGATTGTAGTGCATGCAATTATAGAGTAAAAAGTGAGGTCTGCAGATGCTGGAGATCAGAGCTGAAAATGTGTTGCTGGTTAAAGCGCAGCAGGTCAGGCAGCATCCAAGGAACAGGAAATTCTACGTTTCGGGCACAAGCCCTTCATCAGGAATCCTGATGAAGGGCTCTGGCCCGAAACGTCGAATTTCCTGTTCCTTGGATGCTGCCTGACCTGCTGCGCTTTAACCAGCAACACATTTTCAGCATGCAATTATAGTTATACTATCTGGATCATTTGGGAAGATCTCTCCAGTAATTATTACGCATGTCTCACATTATGCAGTGGTTTGTGTGACAAAGATAAACAAAGGAAAACCTTGTGTTTCTAAAGTTTGTTTCACAACCACTGGATACCTCATAAAAACCTAAAGAACGGTGGATGGTGTAGGTCAGAAACAAAAAACAAAAGTTTCTGAAAAAACTCAGCAGGTCTGGCAGTAGTGATTATGTCGAGGTCAGCCAGGTGAAGAGAAATCAAAGTCAACGTTTCAGGTCTGGTGACCCTCCTTCAGAATTGACTACCTTAGCTGCTTTATAGCGAACAAAACACTTCTAGAATGCGGTCACTATTATAATGTTGGGAATCTTCATTCTAGTAAGAATAGGATCCAGGTTCTGCAGGCAGTTGTGGGCCAAGCTGAAGCCAGAGTCTCTGGCAAGCCTGTCAATGCATTAGATATCAACACATCAGCTATTACCTCCTGTACCACAGAAAAATACTGTCAATGCTGAGATCTTGAAGGAAAACAGTAAATTCTGGAAATATTCTATGAAGAGATCTGTGGAGGGAAAAATTGTGGTGGGTGATGCAATAACTCCACAGAGGCTGGCATCCGTCAACAAGTCACTCTTCATTTATGAGTGCATAGTACTTGACAGTGGTCCAGCTCCCTCAGAGCCAGCTCTCAGAGTGAATAGAACATCTGACACTCCTGTTCTCATCTATCAGCCCCAGTCAGGGAACTCAACTTCCATGAGGTCCACCTGACTGACCTCGATATAGTCACTACAGGCAGAATCTTGTGGCATAGTTAGGAAAGTCAGCAAGACCCCCACATACTCTTTTTTGAGAAAGTCTGTTACACCTTGGAACATTTAGGCACTTTGTGGGGCAACATTGACCCAATGCCCCTGATCAAGGACCCCAGAGTCAGAGACCACCCTAGAGTCAGAGAACAGACTGTCTCAACCTGTGGTTAGGTGTCACTGCAGTCTTTTTTAAGTCAGTGATTTCCTTTTTAAAATCATCTCACCAGATGTCAAAAAAAATGTCAAAAAAAACCCAGAAAGCCAAACGGTGATCATTGACATTGATCATTCATATTTCATTACAATTGTGACCCAAGTGACCTAGGATGTTCAAGATTATTGTCCAGTTTTCATTGTAAAACTGCTGTCTAACTCTGACCTGGCTATATTTAAGACACAGCTTTCATTGCTTTCTGGGGTAGGGAATTCCAAAGATTTGAGTAATAACCCTGAAAGAAGAAATTCCTCTTTATCTGGAGTGCTGTGTCCAGTTCTGGTTGCCTTGCTATAGGAAGGACATTATTAAGCTGGACAGAGTTCAGAAGAGATTTACCAGGATGTTGCTGGGAATGGAGAGTTTGTGTTTCAGTACAGGCTGGATAAGCTGGGACTTCTTTCACTGGAGTGCATGAGTTGAGAGGTGAGCTTAGAGATGTTTATAACCTAATGAGGGACATAGATAAGGTAATTTGCAGGGTTTTCTTTTCACTATGGTGGGAGATTTCAAGACCATGGGGCATAGTTTGAAGGTGAAAGGAGAAAGATTTTAAAAAGACACGAGAGGCAGTTTTCTTTACAGAGAGTGGTTTTTATGGAATGGACTTCCATAGGAAGTGATGGATGTAGGTACAGTTACAATGTATAAAAGATATTTGGATAAGTACATGAATAGGAAATGTTTGGAGGAATATGGGCCAAGCACAGGCAAGTGGGACTAGTTTAGTTTGGGATTATGGTCAGGATAGACTGGTTCTGGATTAGTGGTGCTGGAAGAGCACAGCAGTTCAGACAGCATCCGAGAAGCAGTAAAATCGACATTTCGGGCAAAAGCCCTTCATCAGGAATACAGGCAGAGAGCCTGAAACGTGGAGAGATAAATGAGAAGAGGGTAGGGTGGGGAGAAAGTAGCATAGAGTACAATAGGTGAGTGGGTGAGGGGATGGAGGTGATAGGTCAGGGAGGAGGGGTTTGGTGGAGTGGTGTGGAAAAGAAGATAGGCAGGTAGGACAAGTCATCAGGACGGTGCTGACCTGGAAGTTTGGAACTGGGGTGAGGTGGGGGAAGGGGAAATGAGGAAACTGTTGAAGTCCACATTGATGCCCTGGGGTTGAAGTGTTCCGAGGTGGAAGATGAGGTGTTCTTTCTCCAGGCGTCTGGTGGTGAGGGAGCAGCGGTGAAGGAGGCCCAGGACCTCCATGTCCTCGGCTGACTGGGAGGTGGAGTTGACATGTTGGGCCATAGGTCGGGTGTCCCAGAGATGTTCCCTAAAGCGCTCTGCTAGGAAGTGTCCAGTCTCCCCAATGTAGAGGAGACTGCATTGGAGACTGACGGAGTTAAAAGAAGAGGTGGGAACATAAATCACTCTTCCACACTTGATTGTGACAGGGTGACGCATTTATCTTAGCTGAATACCTGGCAATACGTTGAAGTTGTGAGATGTGGGTGAACCATGTCAAAATGATAAATATGTAAGGTAAGCTGAGGTGGCAAGTATGAATGTCAGGCATGTGATCTGATTGCTAGAGATTGCTGTTATGTAAGTGATGAGGGTGAATCCATTCCATAACCTTTGAGTTTGATGATATAATGAGCAGATGGCAATTAAGACCACAAGATATAGATGCAGAAGTAGGTCATTCAGCCCATCGAGTCTGCTTTGTCATTCAATGAGATCATGCCTGATAATCCGTAGTCCCACTTTCCTGCCTTTTCTCCATAACTCCTGATTCCTTTATTGATTGAAAACCTGCATATCTCAGCCTTGAATATACTTACTGATACGGCTTTTGCGGCTTTCACAGCTCCCACAGATTCACTATCTTCTTAAAGAAGAAATCCCTCTTCATCTCTGTCATAAATGGGTGACCTTACTCTGAGTTCATGATCGTACACTCTCCCACAAAGGAAAAACAACCTTTTAGCATTTCTCCTGTCAAACTCCGTAAGAATCATATATTATATTGAGGTAGCCTCTCATTTTTCTAAATTCCAATGAATACAGACGCAACCTACCCAACCTCTCCTCATAAATAAATCCCTCCATACCTTGGATCAACCGAGTGAACCTTTTCTGAACTGGCTCCAATGTCAGTATATTTTTCTTTAGATAAAGGTACCAAGCCTATTGACAGTATTCTGACATGGCCTGAATAGTACCTTTGATAGTTTTCACAAGATGTCCCTAGTTTATAACCACTTCCTTTTGCAATAAAGGTCAGCATTCCATTTGCCTTCCCTATTAGGTCTGCTGAACTCGGATACTAGCCCTTTGTGATTCATGAGCAAAGACCGTCAAGGACTGCTTTCTGTAGTCTTTCTCCTTGTAACCAATATTCTACTCCTCTATTCTTCCTTTCAAAGTGCATAAGCTCACATTTTCCTCTATTATATTTCATCCTTCAGGTTTTTGTCCGCTCACTTAACCTGTCTATATCCCTTTGTAGCTTCTTGTGTCATCCTCACCACTTCTCTTCTGATCTATTTTGCATTATTATGCAAACTTGGGTGTAGCACATTCACTTCCCTGATCTAAGATATTAATATGTATTGGAAATGATTGTGGCCTTAGCATTGATCTGTCTCACATGTAGGTTCTAGTTTCCAGTTGCACCCCTCCCCCAACTCAACTCTTTGTTTTCTATTAGTTAGCCAATTTACTATTCACGCTACTATACCAAACACCATGGGCTTTTATCCATTGAGGTGGCCTTATTAAAAGCCTCTTGGAAATCCAAATATATTTCATTTACTACTTACACTTTATCAATCCTACTTGTTCCTTCTTCAAACAGTTCTAATAAATTCATCAACGTGATTTCTCCTTCATCAGGCAATGGCACTGTTGCTCAGTGGTTAGCACTACTGCCGCAGCAGGGTCCCAGGTTCAATTCTAGCCTCGGGCAAGTGTCTGTGTGGAGTTTGCACATTCTCCCTGTGTTTGCATGGGCTTCCTCTGGGTGCTCTGGTTTCCTCCTACAGTCCAAAGTTGTGCAGATCGGGTGAATTGGCCATGCTAAATTGCCCATGGTGGTAGGTGCATTAGTCAGAGGAAAATGGGTCCGGGTGGCTTACTCTTTGGAGGGTTGATGTGGACTTGTTGGGCTGAAGGGCCTGTTTCCACACTGTAGAGAATCTAATCTAATGTTTACTCTGGATAAAAATATTATGCATTTCTAAATGTTTTGCCAATACATTCTTTATAATAGACTCTTAACATTTTCCCAATTACAGATGTTTAGCTGACTGGCCTGCTTTTTTTTGTCTCCCCCCCATTTTTAGAATATGGAATTTATATTTGTTGCATCGTCTTTCAAGATGTGTTTACTGACCTAGACCAATTCTGTGATGTAAGTGAACCATTTTTGACACTCCCAGACCAGACCCCTTGCACAGAATCCCATTCCATTGGCAGTGATTCACTGGAAGGCATCCTGACCTACACTGAGAGATGTGCTCTTACCCCTTTTCCTGTAATAAGGCCTCCAAATGGCACTCGAGAACCAGCAAGTGCTGCCTCTGGCCTCGTGCTCCATTTTTGAGCTTTTGTTCTGATCACGGAGTATCTCCCAGCTACTTCCAACCGGTTCTGCAGCAGAATGCTTTTCCCCTTTCAGAAACACTGGCTTGCTTTCAGAGATTCTACCTACCTTTAACTCAAGCTCACCTCAGAGAAACCTGGGGCCTCTGCTGTCGCAGACAATCAGCTACACCTCTTATATTTATTCAATTGTGGACAGCTAATGCAACATTAATAATTCTCAAAACAAAAATGAAAGCTTTAATGATGCCAGGAGCCTGTGCCAATCTCCAAATCATCTGCTGTCTCTATGAGTGCCCACCCACTGCAGATACTGTTGTTCATAGGGTAGTTATACTGTCATCCTGGTTCTTCTTGATGGGCATTATTCAAGTGTTAGCATCACAAAGCTCATTGATATGATCAGCGTATAGGCTGTACAATTCCTATTGTCTCCAGTGGAATCCTACAGGCTAGCAGGGTTCCCTGTGACAGGTATAAGGAGCTATCAATGCAACATAGACTACAAGATGCTCCGAGACACTTAATATTTTGTGTACTTCTGTAAGGCCTTTTTCTGTTTTCCTTTATCCATACAATCCCTACAGTGTAGAAGCAAGCCATTTCACCCATCAAGTCCATACCAACACTTTGAAGAGTACCCCACCCAGATTTCCCATGGCTACTCCTAACCTACACATTGCTGGACACTATTGGCAACTTAGCATGGCCAATCCATCTGACCTGCACATGTTTGGGCTGCGGAAGGAAACCAAAGCACCCAAAGGAAATCCACACAGACACAGTGAGAATGTGCAAATTCCACACACCCATGGATGGAATTGAACCTGGGTTTCTGGCACTGTGAGGCAGCAGTGCTAACCACTGAGACACCATTCCACCTTATTTATCCTAGTTAAAAATCACACAACACCAGATTATAGTCCAACAGGTTTAATTGGAAGCACACTAGCTTTCGGAGCGATGCTCCTTCATCAGGTGATAGTGGAGGGCTCAATCCTAAGACACAGAATTTATAGCAAAAATTTACAGTGTGATGTAACTGAAATTATACATTGAAAGATTGATTGTCTGTTAAGCCTTTCATCTGTTAGAATACAGTGATAGTTTCACTTCTTTCATGTGTAAATCACAAAATCTTTTTTTAAAAAAGTTGGATTCTCGGGTTAGCTGTTAACAATGGTGATAGCTAGACAATATGTTGAAGGTGTTGGCCCCCTGTGTTCTCTGTCTATGCCATGATGTTTAGATTGATTCTAATCTAAAAAGGCAACTTCTTTTGTTGCAGTCAGACAGTTGCTTCACCTGATTCTTTTCTAATGGCTGTGAGTAGCCTGGGCTCCAAGCAAGACACAACTTCCATCTGAAAATATGAAGGGTGCTGGAGTTGTGGATAGTGTGGAGGGTTGTTTTAGGTTGACAGGATGCCTAGCTGGGCTGAGAAGGGGCAGATGGAGTTCAACCAGAAAAGTGTAAAGTGATTCATTTTGGAATGTCAAATTTGAATGCAAATTACAGGGTTAAAGGTAGGATTCTTGGCAGTGTGAAGGAACAGAGGGATCTTGGGGTCTACATCCATAGATCCCTCAAAGCTGCCACCCAAGTTGATAGACTATGAAACTAGCAGTTGCCTTGATTTTATGCTCCAATATTTATATGTCTGACACAACTGAAACCAGTTATCAGATTGAGGAAGGCAGCATTTGTCCTTGTTGGTTGTGAATTTATGGTACACCATGACCAGTGTGCTAGAAAAGAATAATTGTCCTTAATTTGTTATGAACTTTTACACACATATTCCCATCTAAAGCCTTATGGCAAGAATTACACTTGCTAACAAAATGCAAATGTTGAGTCTTAAGTTCTTATTGGTCTTTGTACAATTGTCTGATGGTTGCACTGTTTCTTTTCTGTTTAATATCTTCATAAGATTAGGCTAAAAGGAGTGACAGTGTACCTCAGCAACTTTAATGTGTTGCATTAAAAACTCTCCCTGACCTATGGTACTGAATAAACACAAGTTTTTTTGGAGGATGTTGCTCCTGAGTCTGAAATGAAGAGAAAGTCAATATCAAGAGAGAAAGGAGCCATACAGAACAAGGTTGAGTGAGAACTCCAGTGTAGCCCTAAACAATATGGAAACAACTACAAAACAATGGTTTTCATAATGATATGGCAAACCCCGATGAAGCTGCCAACATTCTATTACAGGATCCCATCTCTGACAGATTTGCCAGGCTGAGAGAGCAGTCAGGATTTCATCCAATTTGAGACCTTTTATGGATTGTTCTTATGCTGATTTGGATTGGGTGACATGGTGGCTAAATGGTTAGCACTGCTGCCTCACAGCACCAGGGAACCCAGTTTGATTCCAGCCTTGGGTAATGTTTGGAGTTTGCATGTTCTCCCAGTGTCTGCATGGGTTTTCTTTGGATGCTGTGGCCTCCTCCTAAGGTCCAAAGATGTGCAGGTTAGATGGATTGGCTATGCTAAATTGTTCACGCTAGGTGGATTGACCATGCAGGGATAGGGGGGTTGGGTCTGGTTGGGATACATTTCAGAGGGTTGGTATGGACTCAATAGGCTATATGACCTGCTCCCACACTGTCGAGATTCTATGAGATTTAATCCGGGGTGCCCAAAACTTGGGTGTGACTGGAAAATGATTTGGTTCTGTTATATCCTGTCACTGCAGTTCACAAGGCAACTCTGTTGATTAAACTGTTCACTGCTCCTAAACCTCCTTTCTTTTGGCTAAGCATCAATTTTCCTCACCTCACTTGAAGCACTTGGTGATGGCTCTGCACATTAAAGTTCCTGCATAAATTTATGATGATATGCTGTGATTCATTACGACTGGCAAAATTACTTCTTTGGAAATCTCAGTTCCTCAGAGCGTGGCATATGAAAACTTTTCATAGGATTAAATTAAAAGGGTAACTGTTAGCACTCTACAGTGCAAAAGAATGTTGCATGCCACATTTTAGTCCTACCTTATGAGAATTCCTTTATTTGCCACCACCCTCTAACTTCCATTTTCCATTCTTTTCAGGTTGCTTACATGCATCTGACCAAACCTGATAATCTGGTTTGTTCCTCATTGTTCACCTGTCAGCCTCAAAGATGTTCTCAGTACGAATTTAAGAAAAAAGCTTTCACAATTTTGATTTACTTTTTCTGCAAGTTGTTAATAATTATATAGTTGTGAAACATTCCTTTTGAACTCCAACGAAATCCACAGATTCAACTCATTTAGTGACACATATTGGGACACTGTATGTATTAAAAATAACCAAGACTGCAGATAAAAGAAGTTAAGAGTGCAATCTGAACCAAATTGTTCAGAGTATAGTTTCTTAAGTTAAGCTAGGCAAAGCCTCTCTTTGTGCTTGGAGGCAGGTTTCTTACTGTGGGCGGTTTATTGGAAAATTGTGGATGAATTGCCATTGCCAGCAAGTGGAAAATAATTAGCAAAGTATCTGAAAATTTTCACTAAGTTATTGAGCAGCCATGTACCCCTATCCTTCCTTTCTAAAATCCTTGAATACCTCATTGACATCTAGCACCCTGCTATCCACTCTCATCATTTCCCCAATCTATATTTCACACAGACTTCGCACTAATAGTGCCATGGTTAAAATTAGCAACAACCATTTTTACATTAGAATCATAGAATCCCTACAGTGTGAAAACAGACCCTTTGGCCCAACAAGTCCACACCAACCCTCTGAAGAGTAACCCACCCAGACCCATTCCCCTACCCTATTATTCTACATTTACCCTTGACTAAAACACCTAACCTACACATCCCTGAACACTATGGGTAATTTAGCATGGCTAAATCACCTAACCTGTACATCTTTAGATTGTAGGAGGAAATGAACACCCGGTGGAAATCCACGCAGACACAGGGAGGATGTGCAATCTCCATACAGACAGTCATCTGAGATTGGAATCCCTGGCGCTGTGAGGCAGCAATGCTAACCACTGAGCCACCGTCTCGCTACTCTTGCAGCCGAGGTATATTATTAGCCCTTGTCCTTTTCAGCTCCCATATGGCCTCAAATTGAGTAAACATTTCCAGTTCCCTTCACTCTCTTCTCCATAAAATGATTCAGTTAGGTTGTATCATGTCACTGTGGTTCACAAGGCATTTCCAGTTGTGGTGTTGCCATTTAATTGATCCTTAATTGTCCTGAAACAGCTGGTGGATAGATGTAAATTGAGCACATTAAAC
Source organism: Hemiscyllium ocellatum (assembly GCF_020745735.1). Classification (NCBI taxonomy): domain Eukaryota; kingdom Metazoa; phylum Chordata; class Chondrichthyes; order Orectolobiformes; family Hemiscylliidae; genus Hemiscyllium; species Hemiscyllium ocellatum. Next base: position 51,729,563 of record NC_083420.1, read on the forward strand.
AGAAGGAAGGTCTTTCTGAAAGAGCTGCATTTACTCACATTTTGTTGCCTTTTCTCCAAAATTCCTATTTTCAATATTTATCCACTTTTTTCACTTTCATATTTATTATTTTTTCTTATTAATGTTTATTTAAGAATATTTATAAAAAAAGTATGAACTAAAAAGGTCGCCACTGATGATGTTACCTAACCAGGTAATGAAATGTCTGGATATCAAACCTCCAGCTCAGTGAGCAAAGCTACATCCTAAACCTCAACCTGAGCTACAAACCTTGCAAAAACAAATATTTTCGTTTTCCCTCAACTGTAATGAAACAGGTTCCAGTGATCACAACAGTATTTATGTATTATTTCTATAACATGAAAAGTTATTCCTCTCGCTAGAAATCTTTGAGTGATTCTAAAATCCTGTAGCAAGCTCACATTCACCATATGAATAGGCAACAGGCTCAAGTGGCCAACAACTCTCTACAAAGGGCAGTATTTCCAGATATCTCATTTAACCATGTTTCTGAAACTTGTCATGACATCCTCAATGCATTTTCTACCTATCTAGCTCAAATAGTCTGTGCACCTATCCATATACCCAATTCTCACTATGGACCTTCAATGATTCGTGAACTACAATTCTGAAATCCTTGTCTCACTCACCAGTTTCCAATATGTAACCAGACGCAAGAAATATACATATCTGAAATTGACCCAGCCCAAAAGTAGCATATTTTCTACATTAGTTGGTCTATTGTTGAGACATTCACTCTAGAATAAGCGAACCACCCTAAAGTGCTTGACTTCTGGCTACAGCCTGTCTTCTTAATGGAAGTGAGGCCAGGCCCTCAGAACTGTGTACTGAGACGACCAGATGGTTAGCCACTTATAACCTGCTCAAGGAGAAAATTCATTCTATCCTAAGTTAAAGAATCAGTATCTGAAGTCAATTCATTTGATTTTTCTACACAGAGTATAGGGGATAATTTATCATTCTGATGAACTTCAGGTATAAATGTAAAAAAAAAAGTCTTTCCCAAATCATGCTTTCCTAATTAACCCTTTTAACTGCTCACTTCGATCCTCCCAATTTTGATTCAGCATTCCATGCTTTGCTTTTTCTCCCTGTTTTGTGATGAGCAAGCTGAGGTTTGCTAAGCTTTTCTTATTCAAAACTGACATGTGCTCCAGTGTGACATTAACTCAATTTTGTCCTTTCACCTCAGATAGTTGTATGTGGAATCATTTATAAGATTCTTTGTGATTGTCCCATATGATGGTAACTCCCATCAGTTAAAAGAATATGATTCCTTTTGGAATTCTTTCTAATTTCTCCCTATGTAACTCAATGTGCATAAAAGAATACATAGAAATGAGAAAATATGTGCAAAAGTAGGCCATTCAGCCCTTAGTACCTGCACACCATTCAATATGATCATGGCCAATCACTCAACTCGGTAAGTACCTGTTTCCCACTTCTCCCCATGCGTTTTGGTCTCTTTAACTATGTTTAACTCTTTCTTGAAACCATTCAACAGTTTGGTCCCAAACACTTTCTGTGGCAGAGAATTCCATAGGCTCACCACTCTCTGAATGAAGATATTTCTCCTCATCTCAGTCCTAAATGGTTTCCCCAATATCCTTGGACTGTGACCCCGGCACTTGACTCACTATGGATAGGGTAAATAGACAAAGTCTTTTTCTTAGGTTGGGAGAGTGCAGAACTGGATGGCATAGGTTTAAGATGAGAGGGGCAAGATTTAAAAAGGATCTAAGGGGCAACCTTTTCACTCATAGGGTGGTGCGTGTATGGAATGAGCTGCCAGAGGAAGTGGTGGAGGCTGGTATAACATTTAAAAGGCATCTGGATGGATGCATGTATAGGAAGGGTTTAGAGGGATATGGAACAAGTGCTGGCAAATGGGAAACATCTTTCAGTATAGTAAGTACTGCTACAACTGATGAAGTATCTTACCATTATTAAAGAATACATCCTCTACTGAGATTTTTTTTAGATTAGACTTACAATGTGGAAACAGGCCCTTCGGCCCAACAAGTCCACACCGACCCGCAACCCACCCATACACCTACATCTGCCCCTTACTTAACACTACGGGCAATTTAGCATAGCCAATTCACCTAACCCACACATCTTTGTGACTGTGGGAGGAAACCGGAGCACCCAGAGGAAACCCACGCAGACACGGGGAGAACGTGCAAACTCCACACAGTCAGTTGCCTGAGTCGGGAATTGAACCCAGGTCTACAGGCGCTGTGAGGCAGCAGTGCTAACCACTGTGCCACCGTGCCGCTAGTTAATTTAGTTAGTTTAAACTTCATTGGCAAGGAACTCCTGTTGACAGAATAGATCTTCTGATCTCCACCAGTAGGATTGAAGAAAATCAATAATTCTGATACTGCTAGATTGACCCTACTAAAACTGGAGGGTCAATTATCCTTTGCGGAGATGAGTGGGATTCACTTACACTTTGACATGAGTGATTTTTGTGCTAGACGCTCTCCTGATTTCAATCTTACACTTGTTTCTAGTCACTGAATGTATTTAGGGATATTTCTCCAGGTCTTCATTTTTATATTATCTAGCACAAAAGCTGGAAATGTGAAATTAAGAAAATGCTGGAAAACTGAGCAAATCTGGGAGCATTAGAATTCCTTGATGGCTGCACCTTTTCTATTCTTTCTGGTTTTATATCTTATTCACCTGAAGGTTCAATCTTAAATGTTGGTCAAACTTGTCAGTTCTTAGGATACAGGTTATATTTAAAGTTATGTACATGACATAAAAACAGGATCAGGAGTAGAATATATTTCTTACTGAGTTTATTGCGTCAGTTGATAAGAACATGGCAAATCAGAGCATGGTCTCAATTTCACTTTGCCACATGTTCCTGATAACTCTTGATCCTTTAATGATAACACTTGTCTTGGGTAGCAAGTTTCAAAGGTTCATGATGCTCTGAAGATATGGATCCCTCCTTGGCTCCATCTTCAATGGCTAATTCTGAAACAAAGCATTCTAGTTCTAGATTCTCAAATGAGGAGAAACACTGTCCCAGTATCCACCCTGTTAGAGCCCCTCAGAATCTTAAATGGTTCAATAAAATCAGTTCTTGTTTATCTAACATCTAACAAGTATAAGCCCAACCTGCTCTATCTTTCTTCATAAGATACATTGGGTAGACGAGTTTGGAGGTCATGTTGCAATTGTACAGTACATTGGTTAGGCCACTTTTGGAATATTATGTGCAATTCTGGTCTCCCTCCTACAGGAAGGATGTTGTGAAACTTGAAAGGGTTCAGAAAAGATTTTCAAGGATGTTACCAGGGTTGGAGGATTTGAGCTACAGGGAGAGGCTGAACAGGCTGGGGCTCTTCTCCCTGGAGCATCAGAGGCTGAGGTGGTGACCTTATAGAGGTTTATAAAATCATGAGGGGTATGGATAGGGTAAATAGACAAAGTCTTTTTCTTAGGTTGGTAGAGTGTAGAACTAGAGGGCGTACGTTTAAGATGAGAGGGACAAGATTTAAAAGGGATCTAAAGGGCAACCTTTTCACTAATAGGGTGGTGCGTGTATGGAATGAGCTGCCAGAGGAAGTGGTGGAGGCTGGTATAACATTTAAAAGGCATCTGGATGGATGCATGAATAGTAAGGGTTTAGAGGAATATGGAACAAGTGCTGGCAAATGGGATTAGATTAATTTAGGATATCTAATTGGCTTGAATGAGTTGGACTGCAAGGTATGTTTACATGCTGTACATCCTCCAACTGCCACCAAGACAGAACCCCACTGGTTCTCACCTACCACCCTACCAACCTCCGCATACAACGTATCATCCGCCGTCATTTCCGCCACCTCCAAACGGACCCCACCACCAAGGATATATTTCCCTCCCCTCCCCTATCAGCGTTCCGCAAGGACCACTCCCTTCGTGACTCCCTCGTCAGATCCACACCCCCCACCAACCCAACCTCCACCCCTGGCACCTTCCCCTGCAACCGCAGGAAATGTAAAACTTGTGCCCACACCTCCACACTCATTTCCCTCCAAGGCCCCAAGGGATCCTTCCATATCCGCCACAAGTTCACCTGTACCTCCACACACATCATCTATTGCATCCACTGCACCCGATGTGGCCTCCTCTATACTGGGGAGACAGGCCGCTTACTTGCGGAACGCTTCAGAGAACACCTCTGGGCCGCCCGGACCAACCAACCCAACCACCCCGTGGCTCAACACTTTAACTCTCCCTCCCACTCCACCAAGGACATTCAGGTCCTTGGACTCCTCCACCGGCAGAACATAACAACACGATGGCTGGAGGAGGAGCGCCTCATCTTCCGCCTGGGAACCCTCCAACCACAAGGTATGAATTCAGATTTCTCCAGTTTCCTCATTTCCCCTCCCCCCACCTTGTCTCAGTCGGTTCCCTCAACTCAGCACCGCCCTCCTAACTTGCAATCTCCTTACTGACCTCTCCGCCCCCACCCCACTCCGGCCTATCACCCTCACCTTGACCTCCTTCCACCTATCCCACCTCCATCGCCCCTCCCCCAAGTCCCTCCTCCCTACCTTTTATCTTAGCCTGCTTGGCTACTCTCTCTCATTCCTGATGAAGGGCTTATGCTCAAAACGTCAAATTCCCTATTCCTGAGATGCTGCCTGGCCTGCTGTGCTTTGACCAGCAACACATTTTCAGCGTACATCTCTTGACTCTATGACAACGTTTTCATGTTGGGAATCAGCTTAGTGAACCTTCACCGATCTACCTCCAATGTAAGCATATTTCTCCTTAAGTAAGAAGATTAAAACCATATGCAGTGGTCTCTCCAGCACCAACAAAGCCGCAGCAAGTCTTTTCTTCCCACTTTTGCACTCTATTCCCCTTGTAGTATATGCCAACATTGTATTTGCCTTTCTCATAATTTGCTGTACCTGCATGTGAACTTTTTTGTGATTCATATACAAGGACACCAAATTCTTCTGTACCAGATCATTTTGTAGTCTCTCTTCATTTAAATAATATTTTGCCTTTCCAGTTTCCCTCATAAAACTGACTGACATGACATATTTCCAAATTACAATCCATCTGTTTTTTTTTGCTTGTTTGTATCTTCCTCCAACTTACATTTCGTCCTGTCTGTGTCAACAGTAAATTTGACTATAAGACCCTTGATCCATTCATTTAAATTATAAAATAAATGATAAAATGGACCATAAATGATTGAGGCACCAGCAAAGTTCGTTATGGTACTCCAGTACTTACAATTCGCCAACCTGAAAACGGCATATTTATCCCAACTTTCTGTTTTCTGTTGGTTGGCCAATCCTCTATCATGGTGTTGTTTTACCCCCAATTCCACAATGCTGTCTCATTTTGTAAGAGTGACCTCAAAGTTCACTACATCTACTGGGACCCCTTTACCAAAACCCTGTTTGTTACATCCATCAGGAAAGTTACAAAAAATGTTACTCAGGACTTCCCTTTCCTTACTTCCTCACAAATCAGTAAATCCACAGTATATTAATTTTATCCATACAGTTCTGTTCAGCTATTAGTAACTACACATTAATTTTGAGAAAACTGGTCTTGACTGTAATTTTCTCTGTGACATGAAGCAGATCATGGCTGGTCAGTTTGTGTTTAGAATTCCACATTCAGGTTTACCCCCAATTACCTCCGATTCCCTCAGCTCACCAGAAAATGTCTAATTACTAAGGGCTGTTGTGGGGCAGTGCTGTTCCTACTTGTGGACCAGGAGGCCAGGGTTCAACTTCCACCTGTTCTAGAGGTGTGTCTTAACAACTCTGAACAACTTACCCCACCACCAGGGATACATTTCCCTCCCCACCCCTTTCCGTCTTCTGCAAAGACCACTCCCTCTGTGACACCCCACCACTAGGAATATATTTCCCTCCCACCCCTTTCCACCTTCCGCAAAGACTGTTGCCTCTGTACCACAGCCACATTTGCTTCCTCAGTGCCTGCCTCCGTAACCAACACATCCCACATGGACTCTGGACCACCTTTAAACCAGCAGAGTTCAGACCCGAACAGGACAAACAGTACAGACTACAGATTCGAAAACACCAGCAACAGTTCTCCTTCAAGATCCTCTGCTCCACACTCGCAGCAATGCGCCAGCACCTAACCTCTCTACAGTCAGCCCTGCCTCAGCTGAGAGCCACACCCTCTCAGAATTGCAAAGGACCCATTCTGTACTACGTTCTCAGGAGAATTTGTACTCTCAACAAACAGTATTTCAACTCCATCTCAAAAACTGTAAGTACAACAAACTTTTATCTACCCACCTCCATAACCAGCACTCCTCAAACATTTCAGAAGATTCCCCCGGCCTCTCGAACTGGTCGGACGCCATTAGCCATGCGCTGGTGCAGCTGCCAACCCCATGCTGATTGATGATGTCATCATGGCCACTTCCACAACCACTTCCGCCCCTCACAATTCCTCATGCATCACACGTGACATCACTTCTGCCCCTCACATCATCGCTGATGTCACACGCTCAGTGACTTCCGCCACCCCTACTGCCGTGTCTGCCACCACTTCTGCCCCCACCAACGCCACTCACCTGCATTCTGCTGACACGCCCCCTGCAGATCCCACTGTCACCATTCCCAGTCCCCAGAACCCTGAGGGGAACACCATCCCTGCTCATGACTCCAACCCATCCCCCCACCACTACACCCACTCCTAGCTCCACACCCACACCAGTTCCCAGCTCCCAGCCCTGCCGAGTTTTCACCATCCCTTCAGATCTTCCCCTCACTGAGGACAAACGATCAGTCCTCAGCAAAGGACTCACCTTCATCCCCCTCCATCCACGCATCAATGAATTTAATACATGCCGTGATGTCGAACACTTCTTCCGCCGCCTCCGCCTCCGAGCTTACTTTCACAATTAGGACTCCCGCCCACCTTCCGAGGACCCCTTCGCCTACCTCTGACACACTGTATCCACCTGGACACCCCGCACTGGCCTATTATCTGCCCTAGACCTCTTCATTTCCAACTGCCGCCGGGACATTAACTGCCTCAACCTGTCTACCCCCTTCCCCCATTCCAACCTCTCACCCTCATAACGCGCAGCCCTCCAATTCCTCTGCTCTAATCCCAACCTCACCATCAAGCCAGCAGATAAAGGGGGCGCAGTGGTAGTCTGGCACACTGACCTCTACACCGCTGAAGCCAAACGCTAACTCGAGGATACCTCTTCCTACTGCCCCCTCGACCATGACCCCACACCCCATCACCAAACCGTCATCTCCTAGACCATACAGAACCTCATCACCTCAGGAGATCTCCCACCCACAGTTTCCAACCTCATAGTCCAGGAGCCCCGCACTGCCTGGTTCTACCTCCTTCCCACGATCCATAAGCCTGACCACCCTGGCTGACCCATTGTCTCAGCATGCTCCTGCCCCACTGAACTCATCTCTACCTACCTCGACACTGTCCTATCCTCCCAAGTCCAGGAACTCCCAACATACATTCGAGACACCATCCACACCCTCCACCTCCTCCAAGACTTCCCTTTCCTCAGTCCCTAACGCCTCATCTTCACCATGGATATCCAATCCCTCTACACCTCCATCCGCCATGACCAGGGCCTCCAAACCCTCCGTTTTTTCCTCTCCAGACGTCCCCAACAGTACCCTTCCAGTGATACTCTCATTCGTTTGGCCGAATTGGTCCTCACCCTTAACAATTTCTCCTTTGAATCCTCCCACTTCCTCCAGACCAAAGGGGTAGCCATGGGCACACATATGGGCCCCAGCTATGCCTGTCTCTTTATTGGCTACGTAGAACAGTTGATCTTCCGTAATTACACCGGCACCACGCCCCACCTCTTCCTCCGCAACATTGATGACTGCATTGGTGCCACCTCGTGCTCCCGCGAGGAGGTTGAGCAATTCATCAACTTCACCAACACATTCCACCCTGACCTTAAATTTACCTGGACCATCTCTGACACATCCCTCCCCTTCCTGGACCTCGCCATCTCCATTAATGATGACCGACTTGACACTGACTTTTTTACAACCCACCGACTCCCACAGCTACCTGGATTACAACTCTTCCCATCATACCTCTTGCAAAAATGCCATTCCGTATTCCCAATTCCTCGACCTCCGCCGTATCTGCTCCCAGGAGGACCAGATCCACCACAGAATACACCAGATGGCCTCCTTCTTTAGAGACCGCAATTTCTCTTCCCACGTGGTTAAAGATGCCCTCCAACGCTTCTCGTTCACATCCCGCACCTCCGCCCACAGACCCCACCCCTCCAACCATAACAAGGACAGAACGCCCCTGGTGCTCACCTTCCACCCTACCAACCTTCGCATAAACCAAATCATCTGCTGACATTTCCGCCACCTTCAAAAAGACCCCATCACCAGGGATATATTTCCCCACTCCTTTCCACCTTCCACAAAGAACATTCCCCCCGTGATCACCTGGTCAGGTCCACGCCCACCTACACCCCCCCCCCCTTCCCATCCTGGCACTTTCCCCTGCCACTGCAGGAACTGTAAAACCTGCGCCCACACCTCCTCCCTCACCTCCATCCAAGGTCCTAAAGGAGCCTTCCACATCCATCAAAGTTTTACCTGCACATCCACTAATATCATTTACTGTATGCTCCTGATGCGGTCTCCTCTACATTGGGGAGACTGGCGCCTCCTAGCCGAGCGCTTTAGGGAACATCTCCGGGACACCCGCACCAATCAACCACACCGCCCCGTGGCCCAACATTTCAACTCCCCCTCCCACTCTGCAGAGGACATAGAGGTCCTGGGCCTCCTTCACCGCCACTTCCTCACCACCAGACGCCTGGAGGAAGAACGCCTCGTCTTCTACCTTGGAACACTTCAACCCCAGGGCATCAATATGGACTTCAACAATTTCCTCATTTCCCCTTCCCCCACCTCCCCCTAGTTCCAAACTTCCAGGTCAGCACTGTCCCCATGACTTGTCCTCCCTGCCTATCTTCTTTTCCATCCCACTCCACCTGACCTATCACCTTCATCCCCTCCCCCACTCACCTATTGTACTCTATGCTACTTCCTCCCCACCCTACCCTCTTTTCATTTATCTCTCCACGCTTCAGGCTCTCTGCCTTTATTCCTGATGAAGGGCTTTTGCCCGAAATGTCGATTTTACTGCTCCTCGGATGCTGCCTGAACTACTGTGCTCTTCCAGCACCATTAATCCAGAATCCTTAGAAATCACGTCTTATCTAATTACTTGCAGCCAGCAGAAATGGGAACCATATCCCAGAAAGGGTAAGACATCTGAAGGAGGGTGACCGGAGACAACCAGTGAGCGAGAAAAAAAAGTTTGCAGCAAACATTATTTGAGGTGGAACAATCGCACCCGGGAGCGTGTTCCTTTTGCCTCACCTGGAACACCTTTCACTTTAAGTGGAGGTCAGCTCAGTTTGAACAGAACAAAGCAAAAAAAGGACTTCAGTGTGAAAAAGTTATGAAAAAAAGCATGTTAATTGTATTTTTAAAAAGTATTGCAAGATGTCCAAATAAACTGATAGCCTCATCATTCAGTCAAAGATGAAACCTTCTCATGATGTATTGTAGTTAAAGACGTGTTAAGGTCAATAAAATTAAACGATGCGAATCAGTATTGTGTATTCTATCCAGCGATACAAACTCAGGTTGCATTCCCTTTGTCCGTCTCTCTTTCATAACCTTGCAACTTCTTGTTTTGACGTTACATGACCCCACCCAACTGGAAATGAAACTGCTCGGTGTCCTTGTCTGATCACTGACTTGCACATTCTTCTCAGGTAGCAGGAAGGTGAGTCCATTCAGAATCATTGTCAGGACCCTTTGTGATCTTTCATCCTAATCTGTAAAGTTGTATTTTAAAATTAAGTTAAAACATCAGCAGTTCGGATGTAGAAAATGAACACATTTGGACCCCAAATTTTGTTTGTTTTTCCCGGCGTTCGGATGTTTTGCAAAATCGTAAAGGTGTTTAGAAAGTACGATTTCATGAGTTGGAGTCGGCAAACGGGATTTTATAATGATATTATTCAACGAGCCTTATAACTGAAATACACTGCAAGTTGTGGCTGAGGTTCATAGGATATATTGAAAGATGCGACAGAGAATTCTAATAATTTATCGTATACCTGAAATCGGATGGAATGCACTGATATATAAAAGTTTCTAGTTAATAGTTATTGAAGGGTATGGATGAGAGATTGTTCGAATTTGTCAATAGGTATAGCTGAACTTTATGGATGAAATGTACCAATTAGCAAGGCTGAGATTTATAGTTAGAATATGTGAAGAGCTAAGACTGAGGTTCCTGCAATGTACTGGACATTTACTGCAATTTTAATTTTAAAATAACTTGCTATCCCATTTAACCTCCTCTTAAAACCGCCTGTAGTACTTCCACTCCCGACCTTAAAATAATTCTTAACGCCATAACACTGTGATTCTGTCACACTTAACTTTGTAAAGTTTCCTTAGCTCACCCTCCCCGTTCTCGCCTTGAAACAATCTCCCAAATTCTTGCCTTGGGCTATAATTTGCATAAGTTCTAATTGCAAACAAAGGTGCTAACCCGTTACTGTTTTATCACCATATACAGCTGTTGACTAAACAGTCCCATGTGTAAACCCAATCCAAGCTACTGCAAAGGCTGGGATGAAATAGGAGATGGCAAAAATAAAATGAAGTTGAGCTTTTTCCCCTGCCAGACAGCTTTGTGGCAGGTGGGGAAGCAGGGGTTCTGCTGTCTTCACTAATGAGTTGCCCTCCGTTTTAGAATTCCAGGGTGTTAAATCTCTTGAACTGTGATCATTACCGAAGGGTCTGTTTCCATTGTGAATGACTCTATTGAGAAGTGAGCAATGTTTGCAATTCAACACTGGAAATCCATTCAATTTATCTAAATTATTAGGAACTATTTGCGCACCGTGTCTGAATATTAGAGCTTTCAGAGCAGGTGAGCATAGCCAAGAGCCCTGGCTAGTATTTATTTATCAATCAACATTGAAGGGCAACTAGGGATAAGATACAGGTAGATGTTTAACTTAACTTGCATGTAATTATAAATGTTGAATTTAACTTGCCTGTAATTTAAAGCAGATGAAGTGGTTAGTAAAAAGAAACTGAAAACATGACTATATTTGTTAAATATATATATGAGGACCAGAGTTGCTATCCTGGAGTCTAGGGTTCAAACACAGTGGGACACCAGAAAATGGGAGAGTTATTGGGACAATCTGATCACTCAAACAAACATAGGTTGGGTAGTGGTGCATTTTTGATTAGTGGTCAAAGCCTGATAAGTTAGGCCAATAAAGGGAACCCAGGTGCAGTGTTGGAGGAGGCTCGATCTTTGCTCTTGTCCAACAGGTGTGAGGTTCCTGCCTGTCAATGTGGATGGGGGCACTGTGTCCAGGTTGGGTGAGCGCTATGGTATTCAAAGGAAGGCATTAAAAGGAATGTGATAGTGACAGGGAGCGATACAGACAGGGAGGATAGACAGTGTTTGTGGTAACTGTAATGACTGGGAATTTGCTTGTTAGGTGCTGGGGCTGAAGACATTTCCTTTCAACTGCGGAAAAAGAAATTGAGATGGGAGGAGGAAAGTTTAGTTGCTGCAGTCCATGAAATAACCAATGACGTGGGTAGAAATTAGAAAAAGGATTCTGTTGAGTTAGTCATTGAGGAGCTAAGACCAAACTGAAATACAGACCCTCAATGGCTTTGGATTGTTTCCTGAATCACAAAAATGTTGGCACAGGGCCAAACTAATCAGAATATTAAATGCATGACTGAATTAGTGACGTGAAAGACAAGGGTTTCGATTTGTGATCTTTGACACCAATACTGGGAAGACACTTCTGTGTGAATTGATACTACTTAAAATGGGAACACTTTAGCTTTTAAAATAGCTAGAATTTTGATTGTGTTAAAAAATGGGAATGGGTTGCTTCAAGAGGGAATAATTTCAAAAACAGAAAGAGAAACATCAAGCGTATCAGCATAGTAAAAGTAAACAGAGTAGATGAGAAAAGAACAAAGCATAATGTGTCACTAGTATCTAATGAGGTCTGGGGAAAATATAACAATGTTGTAATAATGGGCCAAGTGTATGGATTCTATGATTCTCAGCATAGAGAAACCTTTCGCTAATCAAACTGAGGGCAGTAAGGACCTGAAGTGAGAATTCTAGCTGCTGCTGGTGGGACATTCAGGTCGTTGGACTTTAGGTTAATGAATAAGCGACTTTTCAATTAATCCCATTCAGATTTTAATGGTTGCTCATGGATTAAATAAGATTTGCATGACCCTGGCATACCATCTGAGATTGTCCAGTAAACCCAACGTTGGGAAGCAAGTTAACCAAAATAGAAAGTGAGATTTGTGGTTAGCCATTTTAATGGGATTAGATAAAAAGAACAGGAGACAGAAAGGATCTTAATTCAGAAAATCAAGACGCAGAATAATTTTGACTGCAACTAAGATACAATAAAGTGCAGAACCGAGTGCTGCTGTAGTTTATAGATTCCCTGAACAAAGTGGTCACATCAAGCCATGTATGATTAGGGCAATTAAAAGTGCATGCAACAATTGTGATGAGGGTTGTTGTGTTTTTATTCACTCTTGGGATGTAGGCATCACTGGCTGGGCCAGCATATATTGCCTGCTCAAATGTTGACATTGAGAAGGTGGTGGTGAACTGCTGCCGTCCATGTGCAGCAAATAGACCCACGATACCCTCAAAGATATATTTGCAAGTCAAGATGGTGAGTGTCTTGGATGGGAACTTAAAGGTGGTGGTCTCCCAGTGTAACAGTTGTCCTTATCCTTCTAGATGGAAGTGATTGTGGGTTTGGAAGGTGCTGTCTAAGGATCTTTGCTGAATTTCTGCAGTGCACACTTTAGATAGTACACTGTTGCTATTGAGTATTGATGATGCAGCGAGTGGATACAGTGGTAGTGTCCTTACCTCTGAGCCAGGAAAATTGGGTTCAAGTCTCACCAACTCCAGAAATGTGCAATAGATCATTTAGAAAATACCTGTAGGAATGGCAATAAAATCATCATGGGTACTTTTATCTTTATACGCTAACATATGGGATAGGGAACAGAGGTAGACCATTCAATCCCTCGAGACTACTAGACCTTTCAATAGCTAATGCCTGATCTGTTTGTGTTCCAAATTTCACATACCCATCTATTCCCAATAATCTTTCATCCATTTCCTAACAAGAATCTATCCACATCTCTCTTAATGTTATCAAATCAGCTCACTTCTAATGCCTTCTAAGGCAGGGTTCCAAAGTCACACAAGCTATAAGGAGACGAACCTGAGAGGCAACTTTTTCATGCAGAGGGTGGTGCGTATATGGAATGAGCTGCCAGAGGAAGTGGTGGAGGCTGGTACAATTACAATATCTAAAAGGCACCTGGATGGGCAGGGTTTAGAGGGATATGAATCAAATGCTGGCAAATCCGAGATTAATTTAGGATATCTGGTCAGCTTGGATGAGTTAGACCAAAGAGTCTGTTTCCATGTTGTGTAGCTCTATTGCTCTATGATTGTAAACTAGTAAGAGATAAAATTTATTTTCAGTTTGTCCTGAAAGGGCAGTCCCTAGTTCCCTTGAGATCAAGAGGAAGAGGAAATATATTTCCCATGTTAAAGTCACATAACACCAGATTATGGAGCACTCCTAAAGCTAGTGCTTCCAAATAAACCTGTTGGACTATAACCTGGTATTGTGTGATTTTTCACTTTGTCCACCCAGTCCAACTCCGGCACCTCCTCATCATGCATTTTCCATGTTCACCTTGCCACCCCTCTCTCTTCTAAATGCGAGTAAAACCGAACCAAACCCAACCTGTCCAACCTATCCTGAGAAGACAACCTGATCATTCCAGGCATTAATCTGATAAACCTTTTCCAGCCAGCTCCAATGCGTTACCATTTTTCTTTAAATAAGGAAACTAAAACTGCCCTCTCTAGTTTAGATGTGGTCTCACCAATGGCCAACCTAAGACATAACATCCTTATATTTATTCCACTTGTAACAAAGGATGGACTCTGACTAGGTGTCTTGATTACACTTTCTAGTTAAATTCTAACACTTTGTGACCCATGTACTTCAGCACCATAGCCCCATTGTACCTCGGAATTCTACAATCCTTTTCTATTTAAGTAATGCTCTGCTTCTTGTTCTTCTTACCAAAATGATCATGGATAATGGGTTCCCCATTTTAGAATTGCTCATTATAGTCAGAGCATAATTATTTTGAAATATCACCTTAAATATCTGGCTTTGGTCTCTATTGACTTAAACCCTTGGCTTAATATGCTGGTTCGCTTCAGCCAGCTCAGCTCAGCCCACATATTTATGTTTATTTATGTTTAAAACACTAGTCTTAAACTCCATACTCTCCCTTTCAAAGTGTCTTTACTCTGAGGTCATTAATAAATCCTATCACATTACACAATACCAAATCTAATATAACGTACTATCTGGTCGGTTCCAGAATGGTAATCTGATGTTTCCAGTTTACATATAGGTTAAAGTTACCCATGATTATTGCTATTCCTTTATCACAATGACACAATATTTCATTTCGTATACTTTTATCCTACATTGAGTACATGCTAGTTCAGTTGGCTGGATGGCTGATTTGCGTTGCAAAGTGATGCCAACAGTGTGAGTTCAATTCACACACCAGTTGAGATTTGCGTGAAGAACTGTCCTTCCCAAACTCTCCCCTCACCTGAAGCATGATGACCCTCAGGTTAAACCACCACCAGTTGTCTCCCTCTCATCTTCAGCGGTTCCTCACAGACAAAGACGACTTTCTTCCACACTCAGGGTGAGTCTGTAGGTGGCTGTATAGACCAATGTGACTCCCACAGGCTCTGTTACACTTGGGACAGAAGGTGGTCATGGGAAGAGGTGGGTAAGGTATTGGTGTGGCATTGTGCTCCTTTTGCTGTTTCCGTCTGGTTTCTGCTTTTCCCAATGCAAGTCTCAAGGTGCTCAACGCCTTCCTGGATGCCCTTCCTCCATTTTCTTTTAAGGCTAAAAACGTAATGGGAAAGTCATCCAACTAAGTTAAAGGAGAATTTTAAGATAATATTGGATTAAAAGAAGCAATTTTTGTTAAAAAGGGTGCTAAGCCTGAGGATTGTGAGACTTTTAGATTTCAGCCCAGGATGACAAAGAGGTTAATAAAGAAAGAAAAATAAGTGAGAGAGAAAACTAGCCAAGGATGTAAAAACAAATTAGGAAAGGTTTAATGGCTATGTGCGAAGTCTCTCTGAACTTTGGCAAGTGGTCACAGTTCACCATTTTGGGTTTATAAGGTTGTCAGAAATACCAAGAATTGGAACTTTACCAGGTTTGCATAAATTTTTACTGAGAAAAGGAGAGAGATTTGCAGTCCTTGGAATTTTCTTCCAAATGACTACGTATGTCTGTGAAAATGCAACAAAGTCCAGAAAGAGTTGCTATGCAACCATTAGAATAGTGACCCCTATAGTGTTTTCAAAACTAGTTTTTTTCAGCAAATAATTACCATAACCCTCATCTAATATCTCCCTAAAAGCTCTCACCTTTTTCCGAAGATCACCACTTTCTGTAAACAGTAGGCAACCACAAGTCACTTCACTTCATTTCCGAGAAACCATATGATTAAGAACTCTTGTAGATTCAAGAAGTGTCCAAAACAATTCTGTATTATTTGCTTTTTCACATAGTTCATAAATAAAAACATATATTCCAAGCATGCCTTCACCTTTGGAAAACAAAATGCCATTTTCAAATGCACATTATTATGATGTACTCATGAAAATGGATACAACATGAATACACATAAAAAACTTAAGTTATCCATTCCCATCGATTTATTTTGCATGATCAATTTCTTATAACCTATTCAATCGCCAAATTATTCCAACCATTAATTTCTAGACAGCATCATTGCTGATACGCTATCTTTTCCAGAAGTATAGAAAATCTTTTGTTATAAGACTGAATTAGCAAACTCTACCAAGACAGACTAACATTTTGATTCTTAAACCCTATGACAAAGACTAAGGGATTATAGATTAGATTCCCTACAGTGTGTAAACAGGCCTTTCAGCCCAACAAGTCCACACTGACCCCTGAAGAACAATCCACCCAGATCCATTCCCCTGCATTTACTCCCACAACTAAGACTACGGGCAAATTAGCATGGCCAATTCACCTAGTCTGCACATCTTTGGACTGTGGGAAGAAACCGGAGCACCCAGAGGAATCCCACACAGACACGGGGAAAATATGCAAACTCCACATAGGCACTTGCCCGAGACAGGGATTGAACCCAGGTCCTCCAACCCTGGCAACATCATTGTAAATCTTTTCTGAATCCTTTCAAGTTTGACAACATCTTTCTGATAGGAAGGAGACCAGATTCCAACAGTGGCCTCACCAATGTCTTATACAGCCGCGACATGACCTCCCAATTTCTGTACTCAATACTCTGACCAATAAAGGAAAGCATACCAGATGCTTTCTTCACTATCCTATCTACCTGCGACTCCACTTTGAAGGAGCTGTGAGCCTGCACTCCAAGGTCTCTTTTATGCTTGGTGTTTATTTATTTGGGGCTGTGATGGATTTCAACTTTGTTTTGGTTCTAAAACATTTCAATCTCCAAGCTCTTTTCCTACGGTAGAATATTTTTTCTGATGTCAATTGTATTACATAGAAAAACGCCCTACTGGCTTCTCTATGCCTCTTCTAGATTCTTGCATAAAAACACCTCCAGCCCAAGTCAATAGCATCAATCACACTTTAAAAGGGTTTAGTGAAATCAGGGACACTCCAATCCTGATTGGCTGGTTAGTATTGTGATCAAGTTCTCAGCAATTCCGCAGAACACTTTTGAATACATTACCTATGCCAGTTTTTGCAATAAATAAATTGGGCGGACAGCTATTGTGCTGATGTTTGCTGCAAAGTTTCTGCAGAAGTCACACATTGCCTAATATTTCATGATTTCCCATTTAGTGTTGGGAAGGAGGAATTCTATCAACATGTTTACTTCTGCTGTCTTTGGTAACACTTGCCTTTGCCCTATGGACAAATTGCCAGTTTGCATGTGTCTGAAGTAGTACAGCAGTAGTGACAGCCTCTTGGCTCTGGCTGATGTGCCAGTGCACTAACGGACATGACATGGGGTAGGCATGATGCCGTGAGAATGCAGGTAGGTGCTAAGTAAAGGAGCACTGAAAGAGCAAACTAGCAGCCTTAAGATGCAGTCCACTTCAATGCTTGAGCAGCGTCCATCCCTGTATGTGCAAAGTGTCCCTGCTGTAGTTGCTGGTGTACCCTGCATTGTGAACCTGTACTTCCTAAGTGACTTGCAAGTGTATCAGAGAAGTGCCATTAAAGTCATGATAGGTTGGCAGACGCTGGATGCCAATGTCCCAGATAGAAGGGTGCCTATGGATACTGTCCTGAGCTACAGTTTCATTGAATGCAACATGGACTAAGCGGTAAGCTGAATTTGGCAGATAGCTGCTCAGATTTCCATGTCAAGTTTTCTCACCATTGAGTTTGCCTGATGAGTTTGGTCAGATGGGAAGCTGAACATTATTGAGCCTAGTTGGATATCATCAAGGCATTTAACATGCAATAATATGTCTTAATTGTCAACTCACTAGTGTGAATCTCGCTGAGCTGCCTGTGAGAAGCTTGTTCCGAAAGTTAACATAGGCTTTTCATTAAAGTCCATGTCTATCAGAACCCTTAAGAATCCATCTTTGTATTTAAGAATCTCCTTTTCTCCTTGCCAAAGTTGGACTACTTTACATTTTCCCATATTATGTTCTTGTCTGCCAGAGGTGACTTAAACTATCTACTTGCTGACTCCTTGAATGCTCCTCACAATGTGATTTCTCACCTATTGCCTGAAATACATAATATTCTCAATGTATGTATTGACAATACATACATGATCAGTTCTTATGGCACACCACTACTTAAGTTTGCTAACATGAAAATGGCCCATTTATTAGAGTCATAGCATCATACAGCATGGATACAGACCCTTCGGTTCAACTCATCTATTCTGACTAGGTTCCCCAAATTAAACTAGTCCCATTTGGCCCATATCTCTCTAAATCTTTCCTATCCATGTACCTGTCCAAATGTCTTTTAAATGTTGTAATTGCACCTGCATTTACCACTTCCACTGGCAGTTTGTTCCATATACACACCACGCTCTGTATAAAAAGATTCCACTCAGGTTTATTTTAAATCATTCCCCTCTCACTTTAAACCTATGTCCTCTAGTTTTGAACTCCCCTGCCCTGGGGAAAAAAAACCTTTTCCATTCATCTTATGTATGTCCCTTATGATTTTCTGAACCTCTACAGGTGCATTTGTCAGAGGAAAACGGGTCTGGGTGAATTACTCTTCGAAGGGTCGGTGTGGAGTTGTTGGGCCGAAGGGCCTGTTTCCACACTGTAGGGAATCTAATATAATCATAAGATCACCTCTCAATGTCCTATGCTCCAGTGGAAAAAGTCCCAGCCTATCCAGCCTCTCTTCATAACCTAAACCTACTAGTCCTGGTAACGTCCTTGCAATTTTTTTCTATTACCTGTTCCAATTAAATAATGTCCTTCCCAGACCAGGGCGGTCAGAACTGTATGTAGTACTCCAAAAGTGGCCTCATCAATATCTTACACAGCTGCAACATGACATCCCAACTCCTATACTCAATACTCTGACCAATGAAGGCAAGCGTGTCAAATGCCTTCTTCACCAACCTGCAACACAACTTTCAAGGAACTATGTACTTGAACCGATCTCTCTGTTCAACAACACTGAGTCTCTGTTTCTTGTTTGATGGGAAAAACACCCAATTTATGCGAATTGATTATCTCTGACACAATCTGTTATCTTGTGCAATAACCAATGATATGACAGCTCATCAATGTCTATGAAAATCCAAATACACAGTATCTCCTGGTTCTCTTTTCTCCAACTTGCTTATTAAATTCCCGGAGAACACTGATAAACCTTTCAAACTTGACTTCCCTTACAAATTGTCTCCGCAAGATTGTATTAAGATTTTTCTAAATATCCAGGTACCACTTCTTCAATAATGGTATTTCAGAATTTTCCCAACAACAAATATTAGGCTAAGTGGACTTGTAATCTTTTGCTCTTGCCTCCCTCCATTCTGAAATAGAGATGTTACCTTATCCAATTCACTAAGTGTTTTCTAGAATCCAAGGAATTTTGGAAGATTATAACCATTGTGTTTATTATTGCTGTAGCCTCCGCAAAGGCTCCTAGGTTGCTGGCCATCAGGTTCAGTAGACTTGTCAGTCTTTAGTCCGATTAGTACTTTTTTCCAAGGTATTCTGTTTGGGGCATGCTTCTCATGTTGCAAACATTTCTGGTGCTAGAAAACCCCGGATGACTAAGGATATTGATGAGAAAATAAGGAAGAGAAAGGCAGCATGTGATGCATACCAGAATAATAATAGCAACAGAAATCAGGAAGAGTAGCTCAAATGCAGGAGAGAGGCCAACGCTGGAATAAGAAAGGCTAGGAGGAAGCATGAGGAAAGGATCCCAAACTGCGCTAAAACACATAGTAGAATGTTCTTCCACATATTAATAGGAAGGAAATAGTAAAGGATAGAGTGGGGCCCATAAAGGGCAAGCTGGGTAAGCTGCTCACTGAAGCAAAGGATATGGCAGAGGAACTAAATGAATATTTTGCTTCTGTCCTTGCCAAATTAGAAAATGGTGACAATGGCCTCATTGAAAATGTGGGCGTTGAGCAACTGAGCATCACAGTGATATGTAACGAAGAGGTGCTAAAAAGGCTGGCAGTACACCAGGTAGAGAAGTCACCAGGCCCGGTTGGGATGCATCCTAGATTGCTGAGGGAGGGAAGGCAGCATATTATGGAGCTATTCGCAGAAATTTCCCAGGCCTCTCTGAATACAGTATTAGTCTTAGGGAACTGGAGGATTGAAAATGTGACGCCATTGTTTAAGAAAGGGGGAAAGGATAACCCAGGAATCTACAGACCTGTCAGCTTGATATCAATCGTGGGAAAACTGATGGAGGCTGTAAAAAGGGAGAAGGTAAAGATACACCTTGAGAAAGCTAACTTAATATTGAACAGTCCACATGGCTTTGTCAGGGACAGGTCATGTTTGTCAAACTTAATTGAGTTATTTGATGAGGTGACAACTGGAGAGTCAACTGACACCACTATTGAACATTTTAGATGGATGTAGATTTTCAATTCAAGCATGATTTTTTAAACAATCGCTTAAACAGGATTTGCATGATTAATCTTCATGAGGTTGTTTACGATTTTAAAAGTGCTGGGTAAATGCAAATTGTTGTTGTGATTTAATACTACTCAAGCAATAATTTCCATTATCCTATTCTTTAGAAGGTATTGAGAAAAAAGCTCTACGTCCCTTACATTTTTGAATAGGCTTTAATTTGTATGTTTTCACAATTGTTCCTGTATTCCTCCACAATATTTGTTAAACTGAAGCTGTAAATAACTCTATTTACAGGATGGACAGCTGCATTTGATTTGGAAAGGACAATCATTTCACAACAATGCAGCTGAAGATGGTTCTAAAATGGCCTTGCCCTTGGACTATCCTTGTCAGCATCGCAATCAGTAAGTTTATTTTGTCAACAAACTTTGTTGGAAAGTGTAATGCAACAATAGCTGGAAAATAGTAAGAGGAAACAAGTTTTTATAAGCCAAGAATGGCATACACCATTTGTATCACTGTTTCTTTGCCAATAGTGTAAGTAGTATTCTTCAGTAAAGAGGTGCTGATCCATTGATGCTTGTTTTAATGTATATGCATTCTAAAACTAAGAGACATTTATGGATAAATTCTCAGATTAGATATCAGTGAATTTTTAATAATATGTTTCCCTTTTCTGTCATTTCCTTCACTGATATTATCCTTAATTGATGATCAACGCCATCTGGGTTAGTAATATATACCTTGGATGGAAAATTATGTGTACATTTCTTTCTCTACAAACAGCAAGGTACACAGAAGTCAGGTCATGTACATGCTAGTTCGGGCCTACTAACAATAGGGTAAAACATTTGGAACTTGGCTCAGATGTCTGAGGAAACAGTCAAAAGGCTATTGCGTATAATTTACCTCAGCATCTTCCAACACAAATTCCTACAACATTGTTGGGTCACTAATCCATCTGTGTGAAAACCATTCCTCAGTAACAGTTCTGCATTAGATAGCAATGCAAAACATAGAAATTAGTGGAAGTAGGTGACCACATCTGATCTTGTAGCATTTTAGTTTTTTGGGCAGCTGCAACACCCCCAAGTCAAAGAGAGGCCTGTTAACCACGCAGATCATTGCATTAGAACCCGTTCGCTCACTTAAGTGATGCAGATATTTTTAACCAACCTGTTCAGAGTTGTTATGACATAGCTTTGAAGCAAGTGAGACTTGAACCCAGACTTTCTGACTGATAGATAGGGACACTACCACTGCGCCATAAGAGCACCCTCACTAGGGTTATGTATAGGTCGGCAATAGTGTTGCATAATCTCTGTGGGTTCTTGTGAACAACAAGTATTAGAACTAACATCACATCAGAACAAATGCCTACTTTCAATGTATCCAAAGGGAGTCAGTCTAGTGAATATTATTTTCTAATCAACCTGTTTCGTGAATTTGTTACATCTCTGGAGCAGGCAGAATTTGAACAGGTAGGGACACCATCACTGCACTATAAAAGCCTTTCAGTCTAGTCAGGATAATAATGAGTGAGAGATGGTGAGCTGCTCCCATGCTTGAAAAAAATTCAAATATAAATCTGCTTCACCAACTCACTAAGATGTGTTGTATTAATTAAAAGCAAAGCCCGCAAGTTCCAGAGAATTTTTTTTAACAGCATTTTTCTGGTATCTTTTTTTCCAGCCTTTTTGGTCACACCTGCGAACACTCAAGTGGTAAGTCAGAACTTAAGACCGTAAGACCATAAGACATAGGAGTGGAAGTAAGGCCATTCGGCCCATCGAGTCCACTCCGCCATTCAATCATGGCTCATGGACATTTCAACTCCACTTACCGGCATTCTCCCCGTAGCCCTTAATTCCTTGTGACATCAAGAATTTATCAATCTCTGCCTTGAAGACATTTAGCGTCCCAGCCTCCACTGCACTCTGCGGCAATGAATTCCACAGGCCCACCACTCTCTGGCTGAAGAAATGTCTCCGCATTTCTGTTCTGAATTTACCTCCTCTAATTCCACAGGTCCTAGTATGGTACAATTTCCTAGCGTCCACCCTTTCCAAGCCATGTATTATCTTGTAAGTTTCTATTAGATCTCCCCTTAATCTTCTAAATTCTAATGAATACAATCCCAGGATTCTCAGCCATTCCTCATATGTTAGACCTACCATTCCAGGGAACATCCGTGTGAATCTCCGCTGGACACGTTCCAGTGCCAGTATGTCTTTCCTGAGGTGTGGGGACCAAACCTGGACACAGTACTCTAAATGGGGCCTAACCAGAGCTTTATAAAGTCTCAGTAGCACAACGGTGCTTTTATATTCCAACCCTCTTGAGATAAATGACAACATTGCATTTGCTTTCTTAATCATGGACTCAACCTGCATGTTTACCTTTAGAGAATCCTCCACTAGCACTCCCAGATCCCTTTGTACTTTGGCTTTATGAATTTTCTCACCGTTTAGAAAGTAGTCCATGCTTGTATTCTTTTTTCCAAAGTGCAAGACCTCGCATTTACTCACATTGAATTCCATCAGCCATTTCCTGGACCACTCTCCCAAACTGTCTAGATCCTTCTGCAACCTCCCCACTTCCTCAGTACTACCTGCCTGTCCACCTAACTTCGTATCATTGGCAAACTTTGCTAGAATGCCCCCAGTCCCTTCATCCAGATCATTAATATATAACGTGAACAGCTGTGGCCCCAACACTGAACCCTGTGGGACACCGCTTGTCACCGGCTGCCATTCCGAAAAAGAACCTTTTATCCCAACTCTCTGCCTTCTGTCAGACAGTCAATCCTCAATCCATACCAGTAGCTCACCTCGAACACCATGGGCCCTCACCTTGCTCAGCAGCCTCCCATGTGGCACCTTATCAAATGCCTTTTGGAAGTCTAGATAGACCACATCCACTGGGTTTCCCTGGTCTAACCTACTTGTCACCTCTTCAAAGCATTCCAACAGGTTTGTCAGGCACGACTTCCCCTTACTAAATCCATGTTGACTTGTTCTAATCCGACCCTGCTCTTCCAAGAATTTAGAAACCTCATCCTTAATGATGGATTCTAGAATTTTATCAACAACTGAGGTTAGGCTAATTGGCCTATAATTTTCCATTTTTTGTCTTGATCCTTTCTTGAACAAGGGGGTTACAACAGCAATCTTCCAATCATCCAGGACTTTTCCTGACTCCAGTGACTTTTGAAAGATCTCAACCAACGCCTCCGCTATTTCCTCAGCCACCTCCCTCAGAACTCTAGGATGTAGCCCATCGGGGCCAGGAGATTTATCAATTTTAAGATCTTTTAGCTTTTCTAGCACTTTCTCTTTTGTAATGGCAACCATACTCAACTCAGCCCCCTGACTCCCTTTAATTGTTGGGATATTAATCCTATCTTCCACTGTGAAGACTGAAGCACAGTACTTATTAAGTTCTCCAGCTATTTCCTTATCTCCCATCACTAGGCTTCCAGCATCAGTTTGAAGTGGCCTTGCCCCAATGTCTACTTTTGCCTGTCGTTTGTTTCTTATGTATTGAAAGAAACTTTTACTATCATATCTAATATTACTGGCTAGCCTACCTTCATATTTGATCCTCTCCTTCCTAATTTCTCACTTTGTTATCCTCTATTTGCTTTTGTAGCCTTCCCAATCTTCTGATTTCCCAGTGCTCTTGGCCACTTTATAGGATCTCTCTTTTTCTTTAATACATTTCCTGACTTCCTTTGTCAGCCATGGCTGTCTAATCCCTCCCTGAATAATCTTTCTTTTCTTGGGGATGAACCTCTGTACAGTGTCCTCAATTATACCCACAAACCCCTGCCATTTTTGTTCAACTGTCTTCCCCGCTAGGCTCTGCTTCCAGTCTATTTTTGTCAGTTCCTCTCTCATGCCCTCATAATTACCTTTATTTAACTGTAACACCATTACATCCGATTTTGCCTTCTGTCTTTCAAACTGCAGACTGAACTCTACCATATTATGATCGCTGCTTCCTAAATGTTCCCTTACTTTAAAATTTTTTATAAAGTCTGGTTCATTACATAGCACTAGGTCCAGAATAGCCTGCTCCCTTGTGCACTCCATGACAAGCTGTTCCAAAGAGCCATCCTGTACGCATTCCATGAATTCCCTTTCTTTGGATCCACTGGCAACATTATTTACCCAGTCCACCTGCATATTGAAGTCTCCCATGATCACCTTGACCTTGCCTTTCTGACATGCCTTCCCTATTTCCCGGTACATGTTGCGTCCCTGGTCTTAACCACTGTTAGGAGGTCTGTACATAACTCCTGTACATAACATAGTTTTTTTGCCTTTATGGTTCCTCAATTCCACCCACACAGACTGCACATCATCCAACACTATGTCATTCAGTGCCATAGATTTAATTTTGTTCTTAACTAACAAGGCAACCCCACCCCTTCTGCCCGCCTCCCTGTCTTTTCGATAAGTTGAAAATCCTTGGATGTTTAACTGCCAGTCCTGACCCCCCTGCAACCATGTCTCTATTATGCCTACCACATCATAATCATTCACGATGATCTGTGCCATTAGTTCATCTGCTTTGTTACGAATGCTACGAGCATTCAGGTAAAGTGCCTTAATGCTAACTTTCTTATCATTAGAGAAGTCATAAGATGTCCTAAGTTATCCTTCCTTTTTGCTGCATTCCCAGTCTGCCTCAAGTTTAAATCCTCCTGCACACATGCTATCCTGCTGCATATCTTTCCATTTAACTCCATGCTCCCTGTCGCTTTCACTTTCCCTTCCCCTCAACTCAGAAGTTTAAAGTCCTACTGACCACCCTATTTATCCTCTTCGCTAAAACATTGGTACCAGATTGGTTCAGGTGGAGACCGTCCCAACGGTACAGATCCCCCCGGTTCCAAAACTGATGCCAATGCCCCATGAAGTGGAAATTGTCAAAAAGGTTACCGATTTTACAGGGTTTAAATAATCCCATTTCAAACTTGCCTGGGTTTCGTACAATCTGCAGCTGTAAGTTGACAGAAAATAGGCTGAATGCTGGAAATATGCCATCTAATGTTGGCACCTTTCCGCTGAGAATTTCTGCTGTGCTCTTCCTGAAGTAACAGCTAGAACTTGTAAGAGCCCCAGGAAGTTCTCTACTTCATGTATTTAAACTTACAGTCACAAATTATTAAAATATTTTCTTGTTCCTTCTTAGTGCAATGGCCTTTTCCCAGATGGTAAGTGGGAGTGACTTTCATATGATTTTTGAAGACTGTTTCAGTTTTGGGGATTTGCCCGAATTTTGTAATTAATCATTTTCCCTTTACTTCCCTGTTATAGAACAGCAAATATGTGAAGGCACCAATAGGTATGTTGAAGGATCAACTATCATGACATTAATTGATCTTTAAGTTCCAGTACTCCATCATTATGAGGGCAACATTTCTCCTTGATAGAATGCTGATGTTTGGGTGTAAAGCTGTTCACAACTTTCATATGTAAAGGCTGGGGCTAGATCAGCTGGCCAACTTTTTAACACCTCACTGCTGGGGAAGAGAGGTTACCCAATGCCTTTATCTTAATCTACTAAGTTTTAAATTGTAAGGAGAAAGGACAATAGTTCCCATACCGTCGGGATGCTACTAAATATGCAGTTTGATTTCCAGTGACATTATTGGCTCTTGGTCCTGATTCCATCCTCCCCAACAGCATTGTGGGTCAATCCACAGCAGGTGGACTGCAGTGGTTCAAGAAGGCAGTTCACCACCACTTTCTCAAGGGCAACTAGGGATGGGCAATAAATGCTGGTCAGCCAGTGACACCCACTTCCCACAAATTAATTTTAAAAATGCCTTTGTGGAAGTGTTGGTGGATTCTATGTCAGGTCAGCTCTGCTGACAGCTGGCTCAAAAGACAATTGAGTCCCAGCACGGAAAGTACAAATTGTGGTTTCATTTTAAATTTCAGGCCACAAGAGGTTGGACTTCCCCAGCTCCCAAGGACATCCTTGGGTCTTGCTTTATATATACTTCTCTCCTTCAATCCCTGATGGAAATCAGCCTCTATTACACCTGACTACAGTGCACTGTTCATCTGGCCACCTGGCTGTGACAGTCACCTGCCCAAAATAACATTCCCCACTGACCTGACAATGTCGCCCAGCTCTGTGTGGGACTTCAGACTTCAATATTTAAGTGAAGTCCAAGTGAGGAAAGCTGTCCAGGCCTTGTAGTCCAGGACCTGACACAAACTGACTGATCCTTCCCTGAGTTAAAGTTGGGCCTTGAATGTTTATCTGGGGAATCCAGTTTACCACGTGCTGGGCTCAATCTGACCTTAATAACTGCAGAATTCTAGTTCCTAGCCAGCGACGCCCTCATCCTGCAAATGAATAAATAAAGTACCAAAATGCAGGTTACAGTTAGCACATGAACTTTAGATCACAAATGGGAAAATTATAATGCGAAAAGTTATGACATCAAATGCAATGAATTAAATCTAACCTCAGTTTTTTAAAATTCTAACTATCTACCCTATATTATATACACAGGTGTATCTTGCATTCACATATTATTATCTAAAACAATTATTTCCTTACAGCATGGCACTGGAATCCAAACTACGTTCTGGCATCCTAAGTGATTACTGTATCTTCACCGTCTCCCAATATGCGTGTGTTCAGGTATGGGCATTACCAGTGAAGAGTAGGAATGTGTAATCTTATATCTTGGTCTTGGTTAATGAAGCTGACAGTAATTGCCTGGCAGACAATTGCGGCTGCATTGGAAAGAAATCTGACAACATTTAGCAATGTGAATTAGACATTTTAGACTCTCTAATTTTCACCCCTTTCTCCCATTTTGTAGAGAAAAAAATTAAAATGATAAGGAAATACAGAAACATCCAAGTTGAAACTTATTGATCATGAGGAGTAAATATTGAGCAACAGGGATACTTGTGTTTATGTAATACTTTAATCAGACACTGAGACAAAGAAGGATCAAAATAGGAAGGTAAATCCATACATACAGTGAGCAAAATGCCAATTAATGCCAGAACAACAAAATTATTGGACTCCTTTAACATGTGTAACCATTGTTCTAAAATACACATCCCGTGACTTCACATTTTAAACTTTTCTCAAGAGCCTATCGCACTCCTTTCTGATTATCGTGTTATTAAACGATGTGTACACAGCAGCCTCCTATATCTGTAATATTACGGCTGGAAGCACAGCATTTGTAGGGAATTTGGTAACATAATGTTTGTGTTGCTGCATCAACAAAACGGAGGTCAAGGCTAAAGGTCCAGAGTTAGGAGTTCAAATTTTGACACCTGTGGCATTTAAATTGCAATAAAAAGGTGATCATGATCATGAAACTATCGGATATTTATTTAAAAACAATCTTGTTCAGTGACAGGGAGATAGTGGTAGATGGTAACATAGCTGGACTAGTAATGCAGAACCACAGGCCAATGTTCTAGGGATGAAATGGTTGGAGTGAGGTTGGCCACGTGGATTGCACTGAGTACGAGTTCCATGATTGGGCTGTTAACCTGGACCAAACAGGTCTGGTACCTGACAGGTATAAACAGGAGTCTCTGCATAAAGATTCGTGCACCTTGTGTCTCTCACTGTGTCTCACACTTGCACACACACAACATGGGACATTAAAAAAATTTTTTTTAAAATAAACAGGAGTGACAGAGGGTTGTTTCACTCTGAGAGCTGGCTCTTGAGGGAGCTGGACCAGTGTGTGTGCTCGGACTCTCCTCCTTAAAAAAAAATAGAAAAAAAAACAAGAGTGTTAAAGTTCTTCTCACCCTGAGAGCTGGCGCTGAGGGAGCTGAATTAGTGTCGAGGACTCTCCATTTGGCACGGGATACCTGTCTCTGTGGAGTAAATTCAGTGTACCTATGACTTCAGCTTCAGACCTCCATTTTATCCACGCAGCCCCAGCATCTCAGGGCATGCTCCTTGGGCAGCGGCCACACCCACACCAGAGGCATGGACTTTAGCATCGGACATTTTCCAGCCTCTCCAATCCCACGGTGCTTCTCTGATCCTCTTGAAGTACACTGCCGCATGACCATGTCGTATCTTGGGGCATACCGGCAGCTAACATCGCAAAGAAAAAAAACCCAGGAGTCTCTGAATAAAGATTCGTCCACCTTGTGTCTCTCACTGTGTCTCACACCTGCACACACACACCATGGGTGCTGGGGAAAAATAAGAACTACCGCAGTTGGGCAGTAGTGTGAGGGTAAAAAAAACTGGAGAATCAGATTTCCTACTCACGCTGGAAAAAAAAAGAACAGGAGTGTTAGGCATCCTGTTCACTATAAAAAAATAAACAGGAGTCTCCTCGCGCTCTCCGTGGCCGTTAGAGCCTGCCCGGGCTGGGATAGGGGCCTTGCGCTCTCCACAGTGGTCAGAGCTGCTCGGGCTGGAACGGCCGCGGCTTCGCTCTCCACAGATTTTCCTGTACAGCAACTCAACAGAAAAACGCTGGACAAAGCCACGATGATGACCAAAGCCAGATTCAGAATGCAGACAAAGCAGAACCCAGCCCAGCAGAGAAAATACTTGTGGAGGAAAAGAATAAGCTCGAGGAGCAACTGAAGGACCTTTACAGACAAGTATAAACGAGCACTAGCAGATGCTGAAAATATACATCAAAGGAGCCAAAAAACTGGTTGAAGAAGCTAAATTATATGGTATTCAAGGATTCTGTAAAGACCTGTTGGAGGTGGAAGATATTCTTGAAAAAGCAACAGAAAGTGTGCCGAAAGAAGAGATCTCAGGACTGAACCCACACTTGAAGAACCTTTATGAAGGTCTAATCATGACCGAAGGACAACTTCAGAAAGTGTTTTGCAAGCGTGGTCTCATCAAGTTGGACCCTCTTGGAGCAAGATTTGATCCATGTGAACATGAAACTCTTTTCCACACTCCAGTGGAAGGAAAAGAGCCTGGTTCAGTGGCACTGGTGACCAAGATAAGACTCTGGTGTGGCCTCATCTGGAGTATTGTGTGCAGTTTTGGTCACCATACTATAGGAAGGATGTGGAGGCACTGGAACGGGTGCAGAGGAGGTTTACCAGGATGTTGCCTGGTATGGGAGGAAGATCGTATGAGGAAAGGCTGAGGCACTTGGGGCTGTTTTCATTGGAGAAAAGAAGGTTTAGGGGTGACTTGGTAGAGGTATACAAGATGATTAGGGGTTTAGATAGGGTTGACCATGAGAACCTTTTTCCACGTATGGAGTCAGATATTACGAGGGGGCATAGCTTTAAATTAAGGGGTGGTAGGTATAGGACAGATGTTAGGGGTAGATTCTTTACCCAGCGAGTCGTGAGTTCATGGAATGCCCTGCCAGTAGCAGTGGTGGACTCTCCCTCTTTATGGGCATTTAAACGGGCATTGGATAGACATATGGAGGATAGTGGGCTAGTGTAGGTTAGGTGGGCTTGGATGGGCGCAACATCGAGGGCCGAAGGGCCTGTACTGCGCTGTATTTTTCTATGTTCTATGTTCTAAGATAGGGTACAAGCTTCATGGATGCACGCTTTGACCAACAATAGTTGGTTTTGTCAAAGGAACAGAATAACTATATTTAGGACTGACAACAGTAGAATGCAGTTCATCTCTTTGACTAATGGATATTGTTTTTCTGTTTATGAAGAATTGAAGATAATCTTAATTTCTCATAGAAAATATGAGGGTCTGCAGGTTTGAAAGATGTTTCACAATCAAGTGAAATGAGCTTTTTATTCCTGTTTGAGTTATTGGTCATCAATAGATATTCAGATCTATTAACTGCCTCCCACACAGTTTGCAACAGACCTTTTTTCCCCAGAGTTAGTATGTAACATTGTACATTTGGCCTTAGTTATAGTCTAATGTAATTACTATCCAGTTGTCTTTTGCCACATCTTTTTTCCTCTAAACTTCATATTATAAAAGCTAAATTAATTTTCATAAAGGAAAATATCTGTTGTTCAAAGCATCTATTTGTCTGGTCTAATACGTAAGTAACTGTCCTCTTTGTGGGTTGTTTAGTATTTTACATTTAGTCCTTAATTGTGAATTGTATATTGTACAAAATTGAATTCAATTAATTTAAACATAACTTGATCAGTTTTCTAACAGTAGTGAAATATTAGGTGTAATATTCCCGTATGTGTAAATTATAGGTGCCAACCTTTTCTGTGTCAGTGTCACTTATAATGCAACATCAGGAATTGATATACGGAATTAGTCCCTGTATATTCTGTAGATTTCAAGGAATGATTGCATAATTGGACAATTTATTTCCCTTTCTTGTGGGAAGCACCGAGAAGCTAACTACTTCAATTGTTAAAGATACCGCAATTTAAATAAATCTGACCAAATTTAAAAAAAATAAACAGGAGTCTCAGGGATTCTCCTCACTCTAGGGACACTCTGGCTGTGTATTCGCTGGTCAGAGCCTGTGCACTGTGCGCAGGTAAATAAAGGATGACTTTTGGTGTCAGCATACCAGCCTCAGTGGAGTTATTTCAGGGGCCATGGGCTTGAATCCCACCAAGACAGATAGTGGCATTCAATTTCAATTAAAATCTGGCTTACTGGCACTCAAGTAACCGTTGTTGATGGTTGCAAAATCCTATTTGGACAGTAAGGAAGGAAGTCTGCTGTCCTTAAGGATGAACAATAAATGTTTGTCTAACCAATGACTATCATATCTTCTGAATTAATTGAAAAGAAACCAAACTTATGCCCTTTGAGGAAGAATATAGTCAGTTTTGTTTGTGAATTTGAATCACAGCAGTGTGTGCTGAATCTTAGCTGCCTTTTGCAATAGCCAGTGAGCCATTCATTCTGGCAAAACCACTATAACAACATGCAATACACACTCACAGATGGCAGCAGTTCATGGAAATAGTGCATCTCACCTCCTGAAGAGCAACTAGGGACTGGGAATAAATTCTGCCCCTGCCCATTACACTAGTATCCTATGAATGTAAAAGTGAAACACATCATACGACCTAGATGTGGGCTGTATGCAAGATTGGTAAAGATAAACAATTAGAATGTCCACCTTAGTGGTTTGTATACACAGATATATCCAAAATCTGTTTGAGGAGCCCTTTCAATGTTTGTTTTCCCTAAGGCATCTGCTGCTTGCTACATTCTGGTGAAGTACTCCTACATACAGCATGACTAGGCCTTCAAAGAGATTAATGCAGGCCTTCACCAACAAAAGCTTTTAAAATATATTTTCCACATTTTGACATTCTCAAAATGTGGAAACTTCCAGACTCTGATTGTTTATTTCGTTCCATGAGCCAATTGCCAGTGCATCCCTCATTGCAATTCTCACATGGCGCCTTCACTATCCTTTCATGAAACTTTATTGTTTTGTAACTTTTTTCTTGTACATTCTTGTTGTGAATGCTCCCATGTGTGTTTTTTCCTTTCAGTGTCACTTGCTGGCAAAGTTAAACAGCGGCAATTTGGCCTCGATCTTCGAATGTTTTGCTGTCATGAAGCCTGTGAGTCTCTCTGATGTCAATGCTACCATATTATTCATACAGAAGATCAGTCTATCGAAATTTGAGGAGTCGCTGGAGAAGGTCAATGCGAAGGTAATATATAATATGAATAGCCATTTTGAATAATGGCAAGTGTGGAGATTCAAAGGAAACAGTATTATTACTTCACTGAGTGTTTTAATAGAAATCTGTGAAAGTTATTTACCTGTAGAAAGTATTTAGATTACTTACAGTGTGGAAACAGGCCCTTCGGCCCAACAAGTCCACACCGACCTGCCAAAGCGCAACCCACCCATACCCCTACATTTACCCCTTGCCTAACACTACAGGCAATTTAGCATGGCCAATTCACCTGACCCGCACATCTTTGGACTGTGGGAGGAAACCGGAGCACCCGGAGGAAACCCACGCAGACACGGGGAGAATGTGCAAACTCCACACAGACAGTTGCCTGAGGTGGGAATTGAACCCAGGTCCCTGGCGCTGTGAGGCAGCAGTGCTAACCACTGTGCCACCGTGCCACCCGGTCATATCTGTAAACCATAAGGATATTGGTTTGGAAATAACAGAAAAAAAATCTTTTCCAAGATCCAAATTTCGCATTGAATTGGCTGTGCACAATTGGCTATTTTTGAATATTGAAGATTTGTCATGAGGAATGAATGGTCAGGTAGAAAACTTAATGCAGAAGGGACTTCACTATCTCCTTTTTAGAGAGTGATAATGTGTGTTATACCTGTGTGCTCAAGCCCAGAATCTGATTAATACTTTAGGTGCATTTTATCCTTAATTTTATCAACTTTGTTTAGAAGATAAGATCTTATTCAGGTGAAACTGAATCCAGATTCCTCAGTACGATCATTGGGTCCCTTTTTAATTTTCACTAAAGCCTAGTTTATACAACTGAACATCAGTAAATGGCAGAATAATTATGGTAGGGTAAATGTAAATGGCATTCTTTCGATATGGTAAAGTTCTGGTTCAGGGCCAGATATTAGTCTAAATCTGACCCAAATTTGATTGATTTCTCTCAGTTCGGGACCATTATTGACAAGGTGACTGGCTGCTGATGAAATTTCTGTCATGAGGAAGATCAGTAGCCAGGAATACCAAGAAGACATCAGTAACCAGCTTTGAAATCATAGGTCAAAATACCAGCAATGTATTGCAAATGCTGGAGATATGAAATATAAACTGAAGGATGAAACTCAGCAGGACTCAAAATCAAAAGAGGCAAATTGATATTTAATAGATCAGAAGAGCCCCTGACACATACCCTTCCCCTTAGGATTATCCATGTCCTTCTCCTTGATGAATACTGATACAAAAAGCTCATTCAATACCTCACCCAATTCCTCTGGCTCAATGCATAAATTTCTTCCTAGTCCTTGGGTGAATCTACCCCTTCCCTAACTGCTTTTCTGCTCCTAACATGTTTATAATATGCTTTGGGATTCTCCTTAATTCTACTTGCCAAGGACATTTCATGACCTCTTTTAGACCTCCTAATTCCTTGAGAAATCAGCGATTTTGAAGGCCTTAGCACAGAGACTGGCACATCGTGGGTAATGCAGGGCTGCAGAGATAACCTCAAATACTATTCCTGCTGCTCCCTTGAACTTACAGCTAACAGGAGCAAGTGGCAGTATTTGGGTCAGATGCTTGGAAGACACATTTGAAGATGGATCCTTTATTCCTTTTGCCAGTTGCAATCAGTAATTCCAAAAGGAGCAGACAGCAATGATCCAGGATGGGGAAGCTGATTGGAAAT
This sequence comes from Hemiscyllium ocellatum, assembly GCF_020745735.1. NCBI lineage: Eukaryota > Metazoa > Chordata > Chondrichthyes > Orectolobiformes > Hemiscylliidae > Hemiscyllium > Hemiscyllium ocellatum. Next base: position 51,763,199 of record NC_083420.1, read on the forward strand.
CCACTTTATGGTAATGAGATGCTCGCTGTTCCATAATCCCCATTTTCTCCAGTGGGTATATTCAGAAGTTTACCCTAATTCTCCAAGGGGTATATTGAGGAGTTTACACCTATTCTCCAGAGAATATGTTGAGGAGTATACCTAATTCTCCAGAGGGGATATTGAAGTGTTTACCCCAATTCTCCAGCGGGCATAATGAGCAGTTTATCTCTATTCTCCAGGGGTCATATTGAGGACTTTACCCCTATTCTCCAGGGGTCATATTGAGGACTTTACCCCTATTCTCCAAGGGACATATTGAGGACTTTACCCCTATTCTCCAGATGGCGCTTTGAGGAGTTTATCCCTATTTACCCATATTGAGGGGTTTACTCCTATTTTACAGGGAATACATTGAGGAATTAACTCCTATTCTCTAGGGGGCATGTTGAGGTGTTTAACCCTATTCCTCAGGAGGCATTTTGAGGAGTTTACCCCTATTTTACAGGGGGCACATTGAGGAGTTTACCCCTATTTTACAGGGGGCACATTGAGGAGTTTACCCTTATTCTCCAGGGGGCATATTGAGAATATTACACTTATTCTCTAGGGGGCATATTGAGGGGTTCTCCCTGTTCTTCAGGGAGCCATATTGAGGAGTTTACCCATATTCAATTCCCAGAATGGCTTGACTATCATATGTTGAAAGATTGGAGCGACTGGGCTTGTATACACTTGAGGTTAGAAGGATGAGAGGGGATCTGATTGAGATGTAGAAGATTATTAAAGGATTGGACACTCTGGAGGCAGGAAGCATGTTTTTGCTGATGGGTGAGTCCAGAACCAGAGGACACAGTTTAAGAATAAGGGGTAGGCCATTTAGGACAGAGTTGAAGAGAAACTTCTTCACCCAGAGAGTGGCAGATATATGGAATGCTGTGCCCCAGAAGGCAGTGGAGGCCAAGTCTCTGGATACTTCAAAAAAGAGATGGATAGAGCCCTTAAAGATAGTGGAATCAAGGATTATGGGGATAAGGCAGGAACGGGATACTGATGGTGGATGATCAGCCATGATCATAATGAATGGTTGTGCAGGCTAGAAGGGCCAAATGGCCTACTCCTGCACCTATTGTCTATTGTTTATTGGGCATATTGTGGAGTTTACCCCTATTCCCCAGGGGGCATATTGAGGCATGTACCCCTATTCTTCAGGGGGCATATTGAGGAGTTATGCCCCTATTCTGTAGGGGCAATATTGAGTTTACCCCGATTCTCCAGGGGGAATATTGATGAATTTACCCCTATTCCCTAGGGGCACATTGAAGAGTTTACCCCTATTCTCTAGAGGCATTATGAAGAGTTTATCCCTATTATCCAGGGGACACATTGAGTTTATCCTTATTCTCTAGGGGGCATATTGATAAAAATGCCTCTAATCTCCACTGGATAGATTGAGCATATAAGTTCCCTCCATTTTGCAATGGCCATATTGATTAATGTATCCCACATACTCCTGTGGAATATTGAAAAGCATATGCCCCAAATTTTCCAGGGGACATATTGGGGAGAATAATAATGTTCAGGGTAGATACGCCTGTTAGCTCTGACAACTGTGAACTCTAGTTTCTGAAGGAACCGGCTCAAACCATAGTAAAAATCCTCAAGCTGACTCTCAGAAGTGACTGGGCTCTGGCTAAATCCCATTGGAGTGAAATATAGGAAGTGTGACAAAATAGCAAACAATGACTATCGCTGCAAAAAGATCTTGACCAGTAGGAAGAGAAATAGCAGAAATATAGGAATGTGTAAAGTTATGAGATTGGGCAGAGGGGTTATCTAGAGCAGAAAATAAATCTTAGGATTTTAATGGGGCAGTCACTGCAATCATTGCCACAGAGTTTTCAGGACTTAAAACAAAACACAAACAGGATATTAAGATGCATGGCAAGAGATATAACATATAAATCCAGAGAGGTAAGTTTTTTGAAAAGTTATATAGTTCCCTAGTGGAGTTACAGTTTCTAGACTTGGAAATATATTGCGTTCCTTGTGTGTCACTGGGTCAAAATCCTGAAACTCCCTCCCTACCATTATTGTGGGTAAATCTCGAGCAAATGGACTGCAGTAGTTCAAGAAGGCAGCCTGCTATCAACTTCCCCTGCCCCTGCCCCTGCCTCTTAATGGCAACAAGGGATGGGCAATAAACCCTGGCCTAGACAACGGGACACACATTTTATGAACGAATGAAAAAAATTAAAAAAAGGTTTGTTCTCCTTATTTTAAAAAGGACATTAATTTATTGGAAGAGATACATTTGATCTGGGAACATAAGTGAGTTATGGCTGAAGAGGGTGGCACAGTGGCACAGTGGTTAGTACTGCTGCCTCACAGCGCCAGAGACCCAGGTTCTATTCCCACCTCAGGCAACTGTCTGTGTGGAATTTTGCACATTCTCCCCATGTCTGCGTGGATTTCCTCCGGGTGCTCCAGTTTCCTCCCACAGTCCAAAAATGTGCAGGTTAGATGAATTGGCCATGCTAAATTGCCCGTAGTAAATGTAGGGGAATGGGTTTAGGTGGGTTGCTCTTCGGAGGGTGGTGTGGGCTTGTTGGGCCGAAGGGCCTGTTTCCACACTGTAAGTCTAATCTAATCTAATTACTTACAGGGTGGAAACAGGCCCTTCGGCCCAACAAGTCCACACCGACCCGACGAAGCGCAACCCACCCATACCCCTACATTTACCCCTTACCTTACGGGCAATTTAGCTTGGCCAATTCACCTGACCCGCACATCTTTGGACTGAGGGAGGAAACCGGAGCACCCAGAGGAAACCCACGCAGTCACGGGGAGAACGTGCAAACTCCACACAGTCAGTCGCCTGAGTCGGGAATTGAACCCGGGTCTACAGGCGCTGTGAGGCAGCAGTGCTAACCACTGTGCCACCGTGCCGCCCACGGTTAAAAAAAAATAAACTGTATTAGGTCTTCTCTCTTTGAAATGGAGAATAATGAAAGAATTTAAAACTAAGGAAGTCTAGGACAAATTGGATTGAAACAAATTTTATTTGGTAGCAGTTGGGGGTCGGAGGTGGGCAGTCTTAGACATTAATGGCTTCTTTGCATGTGCTAAAGTTTGATTCAATTGTAATTCTTGGACAATTCATTTCTGATGAAGGGCTTTTGCCCGAAATGTGGATTTTACTGCTCCTCGGATGCTGCCTGAACCGCTGTGCTCTTCCAGCACCACTAATCCAGAATCTGGTCTCCAGCATCTGCAGTCAAGATTTTTTACCCAATTCTTCTTCCAGGCCAGTACAATCAAACTCCACCACTAGATGGTGCAAAGTCATCACAAAAATATTCAGAGACTGGAAATTGCAATCTGCTGTTCGGTTGGTATCAGGAACAAAAGTCCCAATATGCTAATATTCCAGCTCCAAAATTTCTAGATTAGAGAGAGCATACATGAAAGTTATGCTGTGGAGTTGGCTTGGATGTTTTGACCTGACTATGCAACTGAATCCACCCACAGAATTTAAGAAAAGTTCGCCATGAAACTAAGAACTGTGGATATTGGAGATAGAGTCAGGAAACAGCTTACAAACCCTTTAGTCCAACTAGATGACACCAACCAGGTTCCCAAACTAAATTAGTCACACTTGTCTCTGTTTGGCCTATGCCCCTCCAAACTTTATTTTTTATGAACTTATCCAAATGTCTTTTAAACAGTGTAACTGTACCTGGATCCATCACTTCCTCTGGCATGACGTGACACTAATTCAGAGTGGATTTAAACTCCCCGGGTGAAGGCTTCACTTTTGAACAGTTTAGAATCAAGGTGTACTTGAAGAGTTGGTGTGGAAATGAAATTGATTTGTTCTGATGTGAAACAAAGAGTTTATTAACTAGCTAAGATATTAATTAAACTTACTGTGAAGGTTATAATTTCAAATATCAGCTATCTGGAAGAGTGATTACTCAAAATAGGTCATTTCAAAAACAAGAATGCTTTTGTTAATGTGCCTATGAATTCCCAAATGCATTCTTTTTGAATATATTTATCATGCTGTTAGATAGACACAACAGGACAAGTTTTCCTTCTCTGTTGGCTAACAAAGGGAAAGAGTTATTTTGCTGACTATGGAGCAAACTGCTTCAATGCATTAGCAGTGTACATATGCCATAGGAAATAGTGTTTTCACTCAACTTGCATCCCCAAAACCATACTGTGAGTTCCCTTGTGCTTTCTGAGCCATTCTGCAACTTGATCACATTTACCAGTGAGGTCCAGGAGTTAGGGGCTATGTGAGCAATTCTGGCACCTTCGAGGTATGTTAATTGGTGATATGTAAGTCACCACAAGTTTTAGGTTTGTTGGAAGCATTGCATTAGAGTGATTAAAGAGGGTAAACACTGATTTAATAACATGTTTGAACTTAATTTCAAAATCCTCTACGTAAAAGTCAGAAGTCACGTGACACCAGGTTATAGTCCAGTAGGTTTATTTCAAATCACAAGCTTTCAGATTGCTGTTCGTTCATCAGGTGACAAAGGAGCAGTGCTCTGAAAGCTTGTGATTTCAAATAAACTTCTGACCTTGTCCACCCCAGTCCAACCCTGGCAACTCCGCACCACTCTATGTCACGGATTATTATACTCTGACAATCACAGATGCCTGCAGATGCGGTTCTCTTTGTGTCTGCTTTGTGGGGAAATTATACTTTGGTCTTTGAGGATATTGACTTTACATTTTGACTTCTTGCAGATTAATGACACATTTTTGGTTCCACTGATGGCCAAAGAAACAATCCTTCGTGCCACATGGGAGAGATATAAAGCCGATACAAGATTAAAAAATGCAACATTTCTCGAAAGCTTTCTACAGCTCCTCAGACCGTTTATTGCTGGCATTTCTAAACCCATTCTGCAATCTCTTCCATACTGGAACATATCATGTGATGGTTTCAAAGCATTGTAAGGAACGCTTTTCTGTATTTAACACTTGGATTTTGTTAAAGAATTTGTATTCTTGATAAATTCTTTTCCTTCTCGCTTTGTTTGGGAGACAGCAGAACAAGAGGCAAATAGTTTATGGTAGAATGACAGGCAAATCTGTCTTTGCTTTGTTTGTTTGCAGGATTTGAGATACAAGGAGTGGTTAGATAGGTGGGGACTTCTTTCACTGGAGTGCAGGAGGTGACCTTAGTTGATTTGATTTATTGTTGTCACCTGTACCTAAGTACAATGAAAAAATTGTTTTGCATGCATTAAAGGCAAATAATAACACACAAGGACATACAGACTATAGGGTTAATAGAGCAACACATACAAAGTTATGGTTGCACGGTAGGTGTACAAAAGCAAGATCAGCATTAGATTTGAAATTTGAGAGGCCCATTCAGCAGTTCAATAACATCAGGAAAGAAACTGTTCTTGAACCTGTTGATTTATGTGTTTCAGCTTTTATAATTTCTGCCTGATGGGAGAAGAGTTTTTATATGTTTCAGATCTTCAGCATCTGGAGTTCTTTGTTTTATTTTACCTTAAGTTTAAATCTTTTGGTTATCCACCCTTTAGTCAATGGAGCTAGTTCTCATTATTTCTGTGATTTAAATAATTTATAATTGCATTGTGCATTAGATGCTTACATCAAATGCATATGTTAATTGTCATAATTAAATAATAATGGTTGGAATAGGTCTGTTATTCAATAATGATAGCCTGATAAGACAGCAGTAACTGTTGACGGCTATAGGTTACAAAGAATAAACTGGCAAGAGTTTGATAACTGATAATCATTTTAACTACATTTAGCTAATTTTCTAAGTAACTAAATGTTTATATTTGTGTTTAACGCTGACAATCAGTGTGCAAGGATTCAGCACAGGTCTGGCAGAGATGACATTGGATACAAAGGCAGCTCTGGAGGACTGGATCTTTAGTTACATCAATGCCACAGGTAAGTGATAGGAATACCAACACTTATTTGTTGAAGTGATAGGATTTCTTTCACAGATGATTTCAATTTGTTCCAGATTTGCTCAGACAGTTAAGATTATCAGTATAACTTGAAAGGTTCCTCAACATTTTAACTTGCGGAATACCTCAAGAATATGCCTAATTACAGTTTGGCAGAGCTTAGTAAAGTCATTAATTTACTTTCAGTTGATCTGTTCTGTGTTGAATGAAGACTGGCCATTTTTAAACTTCTTAAATCAGTTGTAAGCTCCTGAAGAGATCTTGATAGGGTAGACATGGAGAGAAAATGTGATTTTATTTATTATAGTCACATGTATCCAAGTACAGTGAAAAGTTTTGTTTTGCAAGCAGTACAGACAGATGATAGCAAACAAGAACATACAGGGACATACATATCATAGAGTGCTTAGACAGAGTGAGGTGTACAAATTACATCGCATGGGAGGTGGACAAAGCAAGATCAACATTAGGAAGATCAACATTATTTGAAGTTAGAGAGGTCCATTCAGCAGTTTAATAAGGCAGGGAAGAAGTTGTTCTTGAACCTGTTGGTGCGCGTGTTCAAGCTTCTGAATCTTCTGCCAAATTTTCTATTATGGGAGAATCTAGAACTAGGAATCACTGTTTAAGAATCAGGGGTCATCCTTTTAAAACTGAGATGAGGTGAAGTGTGTTCTCTTGGAGGCTGGTTGAGTCTTTGGAGCTTTCTTCCTGGCAAGGTCGCAGAAGCAGAGCACTTGAATATTTTAAAATAGAGCTAGCTATACTCTTGCTGGGGCAAAGGAGAGAAAATGTTGTGGAAGATCAATACAAATTTGAGGTTACAATCAGATCAGCCATGATCTTATTGAACGCTGCAGAATGGTATAGGGGCCAGAGAGCCTACTCCTGCCTCTTGTTTGTATGTTAGCTTAATTCTGAGTGCAATCAAAATTTTACAGCTGTTCTGAGTTTTAAAAACACAGATTGAAATGGTCAGTCTAAGGTCTGCTATGAATGAGAGAATCCCTTCAATGTGAGAGCAAGCCATTCAGCCTATCGAGTTCAGACTGACCCTCCCACCCTACCCTATAACCCTGCATTTCTCATAGCCAATCCACTTAACCTGCACATCTTTGGATTGTGAGAGGAAATCGGAGCACCTGAGGAGTCTCACGCAGACACAGGGAGAATGTGCAAACTTCACACAGACAGTCGACCAAGGCTGGGATTGAACGCAGGTCCCTGGTACTGTGCCACGCCCTATGTCACGCCCTATGTTGTGTCCTATTTCAGTCTCAAGCTTGCATGGTGAACAGATAGTTTGGGGTCCTATTTATACGATTTCTGACGTGGCCAACATTGTATGATGTGGAGCTAGAGGAATCTTAATGTGGATATTGATCAGTGAATGTAGGCTTGTGGTAGGCAATATTAGAGAATCCAAGCACCAATTCACATGAAGAATGTTGAGGAAAGGGTAAATTTTAATGAATTTATAATGTTCTGAATGCCTGTGGAAAAAAATTACAACTCGTGACTAATGTATTTCATGTTTAAACATAGGTGTGAGTTGCATCACCAATACGAGCAAGTCTGGGAAATGGTTGGTGAAGAACTGGGAATTCATCAATGATCTCATCAAGTCGGTGAATCTTAATCAGCAGAAAACAAACTCCACTCCAGTAAGTCCCCAAGACTATGTGAGAGCTGGCAGCAATTAGGGAAGGGGGTTCAGAAATACTTTTGATCTTAAAGAATCTCAACTGAAGTTTGTGATATAAGGACTATCATTTGGAAATTATCTTTGATAGCCTGAATGAAAGGATTGGTAAAGGATTGCTATATTTAATTGGAATTTACATTCAGTTTCAGTTAAAAACAGCACATGGACCTTTTGAGAATATTTTCACTCAGGGCTGTGTTACAAAGTTGTGTAGAGTGCTCGTGAAATGGAAGGCAGTTTGTTTGTTTAAATGATAGGAGGACAGAGTGCATGGTCCCTTTAAGAGATCAAGTACTTTTCAAAACTTGGAGGTTAAAAAAGTGACTGCAAGTAGCTGTAGATGTACAGTCAGCTAGAGACATAGAGTCATAGAAATGCACAGCATGGAAACAGACACTTCAGTCTGGGTAGGATAAATAGACAAAGTCTTTTCCCTGGAGTGGGGGAGTCCAGAATTGGAGGGCATAGGTTTAGGGTGAGAGGGAAAAGATATAAAAGAGACCTATGGGGCAACTTTTTAACGCAGAGGGTGGTAAGTTTATGGAATGAGCTGCCAGAGGAAGTGGTGGAGGCTACTACGATTGCAACATTTAAAAGGCATTTGGACGGGTATATGAATAGGAAGGGTTTGCGGGGATATGGGCCAGGTGCTGGCAGATGGGACTAGATTGGGTTGGGATAACTGGTTGGCATGGACGGGTTGGACCGAAGGGTCTGTTTTCACGCCAGGTTATTTGAGGTGATTGGTGATTAGTTCATTTGCATTTCTCTGTTACTCTGAACTAATCAATTGAAAAGTTAATGGAATGCCTTAAACTTACTGGTTGTGAATTTTATCAGTGATTTGAATTTGATAAGTAATTGGAAGAAAATCCTTTAGGATTAAAACACGTCAAAAATTCTTCTAGAGTTTCCTGTGAGAAAAATAAACGAACTCCATAGGGTCGGAGTAGTTCTCGTATGGTCGTTAGTTTCTTTAGCATGTTCACCTACTTGCCCTAAGGAATGTTAATTTCTCCAGTTAAAGAACAGGATAAGGAAGTTAGACCTATTTTGCCAATTCTTCCATTAACTTCCACTTGGAATTTTGAAGAATATTTTGGAGAATATTTAGAACTAAGCCTATTGGCTGAAATCCTTATGCCAAAATGCAAATAACTCTTGGCTTGCTACTTAATTTCCTACAAGAACACTATTGGATATCCCAAGACAAGGATGCCAAGAGTAAATTGGCACAATGACCTGTTTCCAGGTATTTGCTGCTTATATTCTGGTAACAGAAAGACTAAAAGTGCAAGATAAAGTGTAATTTAGTTGCTTGTCACTGATAAAGCAAATGAATAGCAAATGGATAATGGATAAATGAATCACAAGGCCTTTGTCAATATTCTTGCAGTATCCAATTGAACAAGTTCTGTGGAAAACAACATGTAAATTTTGAGAAAAGTTGATAATAGCTCATAGCAAAAATGCAACTTCCATTTTCTTTGCCTTTCAGATTAGCACGACGGTGATTCAAAACAAGACAGTAGGCGACTCATTACTCAACGGTATCTTTGGTGGCCTGGCACCCCTCTTTCCAGTGTTTAAACCTGAAAACTTCACTGAGTGGTTCAAGAAGAAGCTATCGTTCCTGTTACCCAGAATTACAAGCTCTGAGCTTGCTAGCATACCCACAAACATAACATGTGAATCTTATCAGGCCATGTAAGTATTTCTGCTCACATTATTAAGAATTGATGTGGAGATGCCAGTGTTGGACTGGGTTAGACAAAGTCAGTAGCCATACAACACCAGGTTATAATCCAACAGATTTATTTAAAATCACAAGGTGATGAAGGAGCACCATGCGAAAAGGTGGTGATCTTAATTGAACCTGTTGGACTTTAACCTGGAGTTATGTGACGTCTGACATTATTGAGAAAATATTGGTTAAAAGGAAGACTTAAGCTTTGTTTAGAACATTAAAAAATGGGAACTTTCATTTGTGTGGGGTTTCAAACAGTGTCTTTGTTTTAAACAAATTATTCACTTTGAATATTGAGAAATTCACTTTGAAGTTATTCATTTTGTGTGGATTTACATCCACTTATACTTTTACAGAATGAAAGGATTTAACAGTGTGGTAAGCTTCACATTGCCACAAATTGGTGATCTGTACAGATTTGGAAAAAACATCCTCTCCCAACATATCATTTTATCAGGTAATGCATGCATGATGTTTGATTGTACAGCTTTTATTTTCCACCTCTGTGAAGTATTTTAGCTTGGAATTAATAATGCTGTAGTGAAGCCTACTGTTATGCAGTTATTCATTACTTCCAGCCTGGTGGAGGGGTTAGGGAGAGGCAGAACAGTATGGGGCTGTTTTCCCTGGAATGTTGGAGGTTGAGGGGTGACCTTATAGAAGTTTATAAAATCATGAGGGGCATGGATAGGGTGAATAGCCAAAGTGTTTTCCCCAGGCTTGGGGAATCCAAAACTAGAAGGTGAGAAGAGAAAGATTTAAAAGGGACCCAAGGGACAATATTTTCACGCAGAGAGTAATGCATGTGTGGAATGAGCTGCCAGAGCAAGTGGTGGAAGCTGGTACAATTACAACATTTAAAAGGCATCTGAATGGGTATATATATAGGAAGGGTTTAGAGGGATATGGACCAAATGGGACTAGATTAATTTAAGATATCTGGTCGGCATGGAGTGGTTGGACCGAAGGGTTTGTTTCCATGATGTACAGCTCTATGACTCTATGATTCTTTGAACAGCTTCCTATATTGGATCCTTCTGCTTCCCTGATTTATCTTGGGAGACATCAGTGATTGCACCCATTATGCCATCTTCAGCTCTTTGTTGCCAGATCAGGATTGGCAGGGTAGAGTCTATTCAACCAAGTGTTGCTTGGTTATGAAGCAGCAATAAGTGTAATCTGCTGGAAATAAAATATGGTGCAAACATCGATGCAAAGCAGTGTGGAGAGAGGTGGATTAATCTGCTATCCAAATGATGCATCGGGAACAATTTTATTTCAGAGCTCACACAGGCTTCAGAATAAACCTCTCTGCTGGGTAAAGGACTTGTCTTGCTTTTTTTGTACAGCTCATGACACTGATTATTTCTCTCTGGGTTCATCAGGTTCAGAATGTGATGCTGATGTGAAAAAAGACCATGAAGAGATACAAAGGAAATTTATGCAATCCTTAAGAGGCTTGTCATTCAAGAGCTTCTTAGCTCTGAACTTTTCTGGAGTAAGTCGCAATTACAGCAGATTCTATATTGACTGTCAGACAAAATGGTAGACTGAAGAGTTTAATTGGAAGGGAGACAGATTTTTCTTTTTGTTCAGATGTTTTAAAAAATGTAATTGATAACATCACTTTCTTTTTCTTAGTTTGAGATATTGGATCTCCTGCCTCCACAAATACTTTCTGGGCTGACTGTGCACTCTGATGCTTTGAATGACATGGACAAAATCAGCCAAATCATTGACACACTTGCCAGCAAAAATTTCAGTGACCTGATTGCGTATTTGACACAATTTGTTGCTGATACAAAAGAGGTAACATAGCTTTTCTTTTGTTTTTGAAGCTTCCAATATCCATCGGAACTTTCAAAGTTACTTCCCTTACAGCCTTAAAACCTTTGTCTCAATTTACGAAATCTGCTGGGATTTTGTTTGGTACTGTTTAGTAGAGTTTTCTAAAACTTATTCTTTTAAAACTCTTCAAACTTATTTATGGGATGTGGGCATTGCTGGTGAGACCAGCCCTTATTGTCCATCCCTGACTGTTATTGAGAAGGTGCGGGCGAGCTGCCTTCCTGGACCATTGCAGTCCGTCTCATGTAGGTACACACACACTACTGTTAGAGAGATTGTTCTGGATTTGGACCCTGTGAGAATGAAGGAATTGCAATAAACTTTCATGACAAAGTGATGAGTGCACAGAGGCCAACTTGCAGTTGGTGATATTGCCAGGCACGAGGTCTCGCTGGATTGTGAGTTTGCAAGAGGCATGGTGAGTTGCTGCTGTGCGTTATGTTGACGGAACACTCAGTTGCCACTATGCTTTGGACAATAAGACAGTAAGTGTTGAAATGGTGAGTGGGTGCCAGTCAAATGAACTGTTTTGTCCTGGCTGGTGTCAAACTTAGAATGTTGTTGGGGCAGCACTCATCCAGGCAAGTGGAGCGTTTTCCATTGCTTATGACCCCAAATTTACAGCACAGCTCAATGTTTACAGAAGAAGAGTGCATGATTATACACAGAATGAAGAGATTATGAGACGAGTTTAAAAAGAAAGGAAATCATAGTAAAACTATGTAATTAAACTATCCAGGAGCAGAAAAGAAGATAGCAAAATAATTTACCGGCAGATCAGTTAAAACAGAAAGCTGGTATATGAATGAGTTAGCTTTACTGTCACGCGTTCGAAAAGGAGTACAGTTAAAAGTTTACAAGTCACCACTTATGGCGCAATCTTAGGTACAGTGCAAGTTTGTAGGGTAAAAACATATGGACAAATAAAGAAATAAGAAGTCCAGCTTCACAGATCATGGGAATAAACAAGAAAATGGAGAAATAAAATGTTCAGAACAACAGTTGATGGTGGGACCTAGCCTCCAGAGTGCACCAGGCCTTGAATCAGTATATCCCCATTTAAAATCAATTCACTTTAACGTTGTTTCATTTCAACATTGTTAATAAAATAATGATACATATTCTTTTGATATTGTTTCCTAGCCTGCCTCCTCTCAAGGCCTTTCCCCATTCTTCCATTCCCACACCTCCCATGCTGCACCTCGCTCAGTCCCTCTTCATTCCATCACCCCCCAATTTCTGTTTGAAAGTTTTCAAATTGAAAGGTCTTGCTTCCTGCGTTGGCTTTCTCTGCCTTGTGCCATTCTGAATTTGGAATTCATTTCCTGGGAACCACCTATGCTTCAAGTTGGTTTGTGCAAGCTGTTCTTTCTACATTGACCAGTATCTGCCACTAGATGGAGCTTGATGAATTAAAATCACACACAAATTTCATTATTTTTATTACTCGTTCATGGGATGAGAGTGTCACTGGCTAGGCCAGCATTTATTGCCCATTGCTGCAGTGTGACTACCTCTCAGAATGTACTATTTCTTGGCCTTGACATTAGCTACTGCTCAAGCTCTGAAACATGGAGCTCAAACCTCTGCAGCTGCACTGTTCTATATCACATGGGCTTGACTATGATTCCTCATAGTCCACAGATTGAGCATTTTGCTTCACTGAGCTGCCCTTCCATATCGTAATCTCACTTTGGTGTGATTTTCTATTCACTTATTTTTCTTGTATTTGGTTGTTGTAAAAACTTACATTTTTCAAAATCAAATGAGGCACAGTACTTCACAGCAACTGCTCACTAAGGAACACCTCTTCCTCCTTTTACTAAACTACCACTTTTTCCAAAGTTTAATGACAATGAGACACAACACACAACAGCAACTGCTCATAAAGGACCATCCTTTCCTGCTTTCACTGAGCCACCCACTCAGCAGGCTTAACTTCTTGCAATAAACCTTACCTACAGCCCTCCTTCCCCCACTTTGCACCAAAATTCCCTGAGCACTCACTGTGTCTCATCTCACTCCAGTCTCTGGTCTGATACTACCCTCTTATCTTGAGGATAGGTTGGTCTGTTATCCACTGGAGTGTATATAAAGAGAGGTGATTTTATTGAAACACATGTGATCCCAAGGGGACTACACAGGCTGGATAATGAAGGGATGTTTCCCCTTGTGGGAGAGACAAGAAGTAGTGGCCATAGTTCAAAATAAAACATCTCCCACTTAAATCCGAATTGAAGAGGATTTGTTTTGTCCCAGATGTTAGAGAATTTTAGGAACCTTCTCTCCTAGAGATTGGTGGAGACAGGTCATTGAAAAGGGAGGTGGGTTCTTTATTACGATCGAGTCAATGATTATTGAGGATTGGCAGGGATACAGAATACTCCAGTGAGACATAACGGGGTTAGTGTGCTGGAAATCAAATAAGAGTCACTACAATAGGTACAAATTTTAAAAAGTATTCAGAATTCCCCAATTTATCTGTCTTTGATCCGGTTGCGTATTATGTCACAGCTCATAGCTACTGCTGAAGGAAAAATAAACTGTTTTCTTCAGGCTTAAAGCAGTTTTTACTGCAGAGACCAGAGAAAGCTCCTGATGCTGTGTAGGTTCTGGTGACTTTTCCCTACCTTGTACACAGCCACAAGCTGTTCAGCTCCCTGGGGTTGAATCAATTATGAAATCTCACCAAATGCTAGAGAAGGAAAGAAGGGCCTTCTAGTATGCTCCTGTTTCTCATTCTTCTAGTACAGCTAACTTTGGATCTTACTTATCATCCCTTCGGCCACGTTCCACTGGAGTTAACACTGCAACGCATGGCAATAAACAAGGTCATTGATATTCAAACTCTCACATGTTACCTGGTCTCAGTGTGGACATTAAGAAAAGGGCTGATGTTGGATTCCAACATACCAGTAATGCCAAAGTGATCGCGCAATGGTTAAGTTGCAACTATCACAACCTCCAGCAATTTTCCTATCAACAGATAACCTTAAGTAACTAACATGCTCTGAATCTGCATAGGGTTGAGAGCTATCAGGAAACCAGCTTGAACATTTTTCAGTTTTGTTTTTTCCCATCTGAAAAATCCACAAATAATTAATACAATTGACCACACTTTCATTTCAGATGAATGTTACAACCTTTCAAAATACAACAATAAGACGCTTGATGCTGAGCAAGATCATGAAGTTGTTGGAACCGTTCTTTCCAAAGCTTAACACCAGCGACTACGTCGACTTGTTCCAGAGGAAATTATTTCTGCTGTTGCCTAGTATCACAGAAAAGGAGCTTGCCACCATACCCACCAACATAAGCTGTGAATCATATCAAGCAATGTAAGTATACAATGTTCCAAATAGCAAACATAGACTGGGACTGCCAAAGTGTTAAGAGTTTAGATGGAGAGGAATTTAAGTGTGCACAAAAAATTTTCTGATTCAGTATGTGGATGTACCTACTAGAGAAGGTGCAAACCTTGACCTACTCTTGGGAAATAAGGCAGGGCAGGTGACGGAGGTGTCAATGAGGGAGCACTTTAGGGCCAGTGACCATAATTCCATTAGATTTAAAGTAGTGATGGAAATGGATAGACCAGATCTAAAAGTTGAAGTTCTAAATTGGAAGATGGCTAATTTTGACAGTGTTAGGCAAGAACTTTCAACAAGTAAAAAGTGAGGTCTGCAGATGCTGGAGATCACAGCTGCAAATGTGTTGCTGGTCAAAGCACAGCAGGCCAGGCAGCATCTCAGGAATAGAGAATTCGACGTTTCGAGCATAAGCCCTTCCTGATGAAGGGCTTATGCTCAAAACGTCGAATTCTCTATTCCTGAGATGCTGCCTGGCCTGCTGTGCTTTGACCAGCAAGAACTTTCAACAGCTGATTGGGGGCAGATGATCGCAGGTAAAGGGCCAGTTGGAAAATGGGAAGCCTTCTGAAATGAGATAACGAGAGTTCAAGAGTCAATATGTTCCTGTTAGGGTGAAAGGGAAGGCTGGTAGGTATAGGGAATGCTGGATGACTAAAGAAATTGAGGGTTTGGTTAAGGAAAAGAAGAAAACATATGTCGGATATAGATAGGGTAGATCGAGTGAATCCTTAGAGTATAAAGGCAATAGGAGTATACTTGAGAGGGAAATCAGGAGGGCAAAACGGGGACATGAGATAGCTTTGGCAAATAGAGTCAAAGAGAATCTAAAGTTTTTTACAAATACATTAAGGACAAAAGGGTAACTAGGGAGAGAATAGGGCCCGTCAAAGATCAGCAAGGCGGCCTTTATGTGGAGCCGCAGAAAATGGGGGAGATACTAAATGAGTACTTTGCATCAGTGGAAAAGGACATGGAAGATATAGAATGTAGGGAAACAGATGGTGACATCTTGTAAAATGTCCATATCACAGAGGAGGAAGTGCTGTATGTCTTAAAACACATAAAAGTGGATAAATCCGTAGAACCTGATCAGGTTTACTCCAGAACTCTGTGAGAAGCTAGGGAAGTGACTGCTGGGCCTCTTGCCGAGTTATTTGTATCATGGATAGTCACAGGTGAGGTGCCAGAAGACTGGAGGTTGGCTAACGTGGTGCCATTGTTTAAGAAGGATGGTAAAGATAAGCCAGGGAACTATAGACCAGTGAGCCTGACATTGGTGGTGGGCAAGTTGTTGGAGGGAATCCTGAGGGACAGGATGTACATGTATTTGGAAAGGCAAGGACTAATTAGACTTTGTGCAAGGAAAATCATGTCTCACAAACTTGATTGAGTTTTTTTGAAGAAGTAACAAGGAGGATTGATGAGGGCAAAACAGTGGACGTGATCTATATGGACTTCAGTAAGATGTTCGACAAGGTTCCCCATGGGAGACTGATTAGCCAGGTTAGATCTCACGGAAAACAGGGAGAACTAGCCATTTGTATACAGAACTGACTCAAAGGTAGAAGACAGAGGGTGGTGGTGGAGGGTTATTTTTCAGACTGGAGGCCTGTGACCAGTGGAGTGCCACAAGGATCAGTGCTGGGTCCACTACTTTTCATCATTTATATTAATAATTTGGATGTGAGCATAAGAGATATAGTTAGAAAGTTTGCAGATGACACCAAAATTAGAGGTGTAGTGGACAGCAAAGAAGGTTACCTCAGATTACAACAGGATCTTGATCAGATGAAGTGGCAGATGGAGTTTAATTCAGATAAATGCGAGGTGCTGCATTTTGGGAAAGCAAATTTTAGCAGGACTTATACACTTAATGGTAAGATCCTAGGGAGTGTTGCTGAACAAAGAGACCTTGAAGTGCAGGTTCATACCTTCTTGAAAGTGGCGTCGCACGTGGAAAAGATAGTGAAGAAGCCGTTTGGTATGCTTTCCTTTATTGGTCAGAGTATTGTGTACAGGAGTTGGGAGGTCATATTGCAGCTGTACAGGACATTGATTGGCTACTTTTGGAATATTGCGTGCAGTTCTGGTCTCCTTCCTGTCAGAAAGATGTTGTGAAACTTGAAAGGGTTCAGAAAAGATTTACAAGCATGTTGCCAGGGTTGGAGGATTTGAGCTATGGGGAGAGGTTGAATAGGCTAGGGCTGTTTTCCCTAGAGCATCAGAGGCTGAGGGGTGACTTTATAGAGGTTTACAAAATTATGAAGGGCATGGATAGGATAAATAGACAAAGTCTCTTCCCTTGGGTGGAGGCGTCCAGAACTATAGGGTATAGGTTTAGGGTGTGAGAGGAAAGATATAAATGAGATCGAATGGGCACCTTTTTCACACAGAGGGTGGTACGTGTATGGAATGAGCTGCCAGAGGAAGTGGTGGAGGCTGGTACGATTACAGTATTTAAAAGACATCTGGATGAGTATATGAATAGGAAGAGTTTGGAGAGATATGGTGCTGACAGGTGGAACTAGATTGGGTTGAGGTATTTGGTCGGCATGGACAGGGTTGGATCTAAGGGTTTGTTTCCATGCTGTACATCTCTATGACTCTATGACTGAGAACAGACAAGAAGGTCGAATTATTCTACCTCTGTCAGTATCCACCGATGCTTAATAGCAAAGATCCGACTCTTGACAAAATGTCGCAGGGAATGATTGCCCCAGATTAGATTCCCTACAGTGTGGAAACAGGCCCTTCGGCCCAACAAGTCCACACCGATCCTCCGAAGTGCAACCCAACCAGACCCATTCCCCTACATTTACCCCTGACTAATGCACCTAACACTACGGGCAATTTAGCATGGCCAATTCACCTGACCTGCACATCTTTGGACTGTGGGAGAAAACCAGAGCACCCGGAGGAAACCCACGCAGACACGGGGAGAATGTGCAAACTCCACGCAGACAGTCACCCAAGGCTGGGCTCGACCCTGGGACCCTGGTGCTGTGAGGTAGCACCAAGCCACCGTAACACCCCAGATGTAGAATCAAATTGACTATAAAGCATAGATGAAGGCCATTTGGCCAATGGGTCTAGTGTTGTTTATACTGGTGGGGTGGGGTGAGGTCTGGCACAGCCAGGGTGACCTGGCACAGTGCAAGGCAGCATCTCAAACCAGTCAAGGGGATAGGCCACAGACAGGTAACTGGTTTGAGTGTTCCCAATCAGAGGGCTGTGCCCCTCCATTCCAGGGTTACGGCCAGTCCTGTGACTCTATTATGTCCTGTCTGGACACTAAGGCTAGCCAGCTGGGGAGGTATGGCAGTCACCAGTCGTGGATCTTGGCATTGCTCATCTGTGGATGTCTGGTTAGGCCTGTCAAGGGATTGAGCCACAGTCAGTGCATTGTCCAGAGTAACCAGTTGGAACGGGTTTAGGGAGGTGCACGGGAAGGAGAGTCAGCAAGTTATTCTTCAGGACTGGAAGCCGTGGAGAAAGGGGTATGACCACTGTGAAGGTGGGTCGGGGGTCAAGGGGTTTGTGCTGGAAATCAACAGTGTGGAACTGGGAAGAAAGTGGCAGCATTCGCATTGAGCAGCCTGTCGAGGGATCTGTAGCACCGACCAATGTACGTGTACTAATTAACGCAAAAGTGATATTAGATCTAAAAAAAGTAAGACTCCACCTAATGGGCAATTTTAACTTGCTGAGTGGAGTGAACTGAGGGATAGGGACTGGAGTTATTGGGAGAGATGTAATATGTGCTGCTGACTTGCTCTCAGTAATTCCCGATTCAGGCAATTGACTGTGTGGAGTTTGCACATTCTCCCTGTGTCTGCGTGGGTTTCCTCCGGGTGCTCCGGTTTCCTCCCACAGTCCAAAGATGTGCAGGTTAGGTGAATTAGCCATGCTAAATTGCCCGTAATGTTAGGTAAAGGGATAAATGTAGGGGTATGGGTGCGTTGCGCTTCAGCGGGTCGGTGTGGGCTGGTTGGGCCGAAGGGCCTGTTTCCATACTGTAAGTAATACTATACTAATTGTACACCATTACACAGAGCCAAAACTATCCCCACTCATCCAGTGGCAAAATCAGATAACAAATCAATTGTAGCATTCGACTGCTAAAGCGCTCTTAGTCTGAAAAAATGGTCCCTCCAAAGCCACACTAACTTGATTCAAAAACTGAGGTAATTGGAGAAACTCAGCAGGTCTGGCAGCATCTATGGAGAGAAAGCTGAGTTAACATTTTAGTCCAGCAACCTTTCTTCAGATTTCAAGCATTCTTTGACTTTTGTTTACGTGCCAAATTAAATGTTTCGGTACGATAACCAATGATGACAGAAGTACGTTTCTCCTTAATTTTTATAGCATTCACGGTCTGAGTGATTTGTATCGAAATCTATCTGAGCCGCAGCAGAGACAGATCTACACCTTCAGCAAAAAATTCTTATCCTTTCAGATTAACTTTGCAGGTAATGTACGTCGTTTCAATGATAATAGAGTTTTCGATTTGAATACCAAATGAAGCATTGATAAAAAAAATTAAACAATTGCAGAATAGGTGATAATATTTGAGAGACAGGTCAGACCACACATTGGAGCTCCGGTGGTGAGCTACTGCAATGTAATGTTTATCTGTGATTTGTTTATCTGATGTAATGTTTATCCGTTCAACTATGTCTTATTGCTAACTTTTACTATGAATCATTGTAAATGAATCATAGGTAATGCAAATTATTTATAATTCCTCTTTTTGTGTCTAAGATTTGTACCTAAGATGGCACCATTAGAGGCGACATTATAAACTTTTCATTTCACTCCTGTACATGTGACAGTAAAGGATATTCTATTCTATTTAATGATGCATGTCACTTTTAAACAGAATTAAGGACATGGGACAAGTACTAAGATTGTCTCAGTAATGTTTGTGAAATATATGGGCGGTATGGTGGCACAGTGGTTAGCCCTGCTGTCTCACAGCGCTACAGACCTGGGTTCAATTCCTGCCTCAGGCAACTGTCTGTGTGGTGTTTGCACATTCTCCCCGTGTCTGGGTGGGTTTCCTCCCAGAGTCCAAAAATGTGCAGGTTAGGTGAATTGGCTAAATAGCCCATAGTGTTAGATGTAGGGGAATGGGTCTGGGTGGGTTGCTCTTCGAAGGGTCGGTGTGGACTTGTTGGCCTGAAGGGCCTGTTTCCACACTGTAAGTAATCTAACCTAGTCATATTTAGATTTACTTTGCTCTATCTCTGTGGAAGTATTTTTTTTTGTCAATGGCAGAGCAACCTGCCAGAGAGAGGTATGTCAGATCTACTGCATACTCATACTCAGGTCTAAATTACTGAGACAATGAAATATTTGCAAGTGAATATAAGATCTTAAGTTCAAGGTTGAATAATTTCAGGAACTATTGTTTAGGGGAAAATATACTTTTGTAATAGATGTTGTGTCAGTTTGTTAAATTGAAATTTAAGATTGAGACCTAAAATGCAAAAAAGTCATTAAAATATTCCAACTTTGTGTTTTAGCAATTGTATTGCTATAACGCTCCATCAGTCTGAGGCTTTTTGTGTGTCGAAATATGCACCAGTTACTTTGGAAAATTAACTTTTTGTTGTTGACCAGCACCTGTTTCCTTCTGCCAGTTGTGCTGTCTAAGAAATTATTGCTTTCTTTTTATGTGTTGTAGCTTTGTGTTTAGTGGAGGGTTGATAATTAATGAGAATTTTAATGAAATCTGTCCAAGTTTGAATGTTAACACCGATACGAAAAGTACTGTTGTCATGTCTTTGCACCACCTAATACTTGAATTGGTGAGAACAAAATTTAGCTTTTAACTGGACAGGAGCCCCCGAAAATCAAAACGTAGCTCTCAGGAAAATCTGAAGTACAGCCCTCAAAGAAGTACATGTTTTGTATTCCTGTTGGAAGACTGAAACATTCTTTTGCTGAGACACCGTGATACTTGTGCTTTTGGTCCCACAAAAGATAGCATACCACTTACTGATGAAGTGCTTTTGCCTGAAACATCGGTTTTCCTGCTCCTCGGATGCTGCCTGACTTGCTGTGCTTTTACAGCACCATTCTAATCTAGACTACCACTTATCTTTGGTCACCTATTTAATTTTTCGAATGTTTTCAATTTTTTTACTCTTTTGTCATTACCAAAGGCATAATATTCATTGCCATCAAGTAGGTAGCAGTGACTCTGACCTTGTGCTGAGTCTGATAGCCATGATGGGCTGCCATTATTTTATCAGGTATCTCACCCTTCATCAAAAATATTAGCATTGCATTCCCTGTTGAACAGGAATGGCGAAGGTAATTGATCTGATTTTCTTTTAGCTGATTGCTGGTTGGCATCCCCTCATAGATTGTCTTGAAACAAGCAGATGTGAAATTGAATCTGTAGCACTGAGAGAAACATTTCAATTCAGGGAGTTACAGAATCCTCCCTTTATGTTCTGTAATTGTTAAAGGGATTTCCTTCTGTAGATTTGTCTGTTAACAATGTTGATTTTTGCCTTGTAGGTTCCAAAGGAATTCCATGTTCTTCCAACATGGCTGGAACCCGTGACTGGCTGCAGAAGAACTTTTATAAATTCAGTGCCCACGTTTCCTACATAGATTTACTGCAGTTGAACAAGAACTTGTCTGTAGTACGTTGTTTATACTTTACCATACACTGTACAGTTTTCAGAGATAGGACATCAACACATTATTTTCAAGTCTGTGAACTTATTGTTTTTAAAATACTGGCTATTGTTTTTGTAGCATGAAATATTGGACCTACTGAATACACCTGAACTTTCTGGACTGGCTGTAAAGTCACTGAATAACACATCTCACATCAAAATGATCATTGATGCCCTTGGTAATAGAAGCTTCACTGATCTGGTCACCTTTATTACCCAATTTGTGAATGAGACACAAGTGGTAAGAAACTTTTCCTTTTGTCCTTAGATGTGTTTGACTACCTTTTTCATTTTCAAACTTGTTCTATTGCAGGTAATAGTGTTTGAGTGTTGAAAGAACACGGTTTGGTAATGCAGCAAATACTTCAGGTTCAAGTGCCACCACAGTAGTGATGTATTTTAAAAATAGTGAATTAACTTGGAATATGAAATGCATTTTACATTGCATCTAGCATTAGCATGAGCAGTGACCATACATTGGGCTGAGTTTGTCACTCTATAAAGTGGGTGGTTGTGAGGTAGTGTGTATTTTCACAGCTCTCTTCAATTTCCATTGAAGACATGAAATAAAAATGGCTAGGGTTGTAAAATAGCTTGCCAAATTGTTGTTATTTGCTTTACATTATTACTAAAAGTCATGATCTATGCTGGTTTGTGTTGGTAACTGCTCTGTGTAGCAACAAAGGAAAAGACAGAATGTTGCTCTATTCCATTATCCAAGGAAGTCTTTCAGGTTTTGATTCTTAGTTTACTAGTTAACACTTATGGGAATAGTAAAAAAGAGTTTACCTATTCTGCAATTATATTTAGTGGGATGGAAATAAGATGTACTTTGCTAAAATGTTGGAAATATCAGAGCAGATTGATCCTTTTTGTCTGATGGGATTAATTACAGATTGTTTAGCCTTTATGGGGTGGCATGATGGCTCAGTGTCTCACAGAGTGCTAGGGCCTGGGTACAATTTAAACCATAGGTGTCTGGCTGCCTGGAGATTATGCACTCTTCCTGTGTCCATGTGGGTTTCCTCCCAAAGTTCATTGAGTTCAGGAATGTGGAGGCTAGGTGGATTAGCCAAAGGGAATGCAGGGTTACAGGGATAGGGTGGAGGTTGGGATTCTCTTCAGAGGGTCGGTGTTGATTCATTGGGCTGAACAACCTGCCTTCCTGACAGTAGACATTCTTTGATTCAGTGAAATCAATGAATTGTGGCTGACTGGAATTCTGAATGTGCACTGCAATTTTCAGTACATTTTTCATTTAACTTGCTACGGTGTCGTTAATTAATCAGCATTTCTTTTGTTCCAGATGAATATTAAAGCCATTAAAAGCACAGCAATAAAGGGCATATTGCTGAATGGGATTATGCGACTATTGAGACCCCAGTTTGTGAGATTTAATACTAGAGATTACATTGAGTGGTTCCAGAAAAGATTACAATTACTGCTGCCCAGTATCACAGCCGAGGAGCTGGCCTCTATACCCACTAATATATCATGTGAATCATATCGAGCCATGTGAGTACAGTATACAAGGTTTATTGATGGTTATTTTAGTTTGGTAACTAAAAGACAACAGTGTGTTTGTTTAAACCAGTTTGAATGTGGTTCTTTGTGCATCACATTCAATTAATGTTTTTGATCTTATTTTTATTTCATTATCTAGTTTATCCATGTGGAAAGAATCTCGGCTGCAGAGTTGGGCTCAATATGCAGGCACCCAGATGTGATAGAACTGGCAGGGTAGTGGCTGGGTAGTGCCCATCCTATTTTGGGAGAGACAATAATGTTACATTGCCACCCATGTGCCAGAAGCATGTGGTGTGGGCAGATAATTGCATTACGTAATAAGACTGATTTAGTGCCAGATCTTCAATTCAGAAAATGGCTGAACATGTATTCAGTTGCACCAAGGACTCTGACCCCCAGCCCCCACCTTGCCTCCAAACTACCTCTCTACTCATACTCTAAAGATTTCTTCAAAGAACTGTTTGGGTTGAGCTGCTTTTGACTTCTTGCTGTTGCAGTGAATGAAAGCAATGAAAGTTGGAGGAACTCAAAGGAGTTATTGCAATAAGTAGGGAGTAGTATTTTACAAACTGAAAATTCAGAAGGGCTTTAACCAGATAGCTTGCTGACAAGCATGGAGACCATAACTGCAGTCCCTTTTGGGCTAAAACATGAATGGAAGATGGAGCAAAGGCAGCAGAGAACACAGGAACAGAATAGTTTGCAGAGGATGGACTAGGGGCAGCACTCTCAACAGAATGAGGGAGAGTGGCTCAGTGGTTAGTGCTGCTGCCTTACAGCTCCAGGGACCCAGGTTCAATTCTAGCCTTAGGCGACTGGCTGTGTGCAGTTTGCATGTTCTTCCCGTGTCCGAGTAGGTTTCCTCCCACAGTCCAAAGATGTGCAGATTAGATGGATTGGCCATGGTAAAAACCCTATGTTGTGTTACATGGATGGGGTGTGGGTCAGTCTGGGTAGAATGCTCATCAATGTAGGTTGATACAAACTCGATGTGTTGAATGGCCTCTTTCTGAACTGCAAGGATTCTATTAATGTTTTACCCATCCAAGATCTTCAAAGAGCACTTCTTTTACCTGCAGTGATGCCTGTGCCACACCAAGGAGTTGGCCACTGAATTGTGTCCATTACTTAACTGAACCCACAGAACAAGACGAGGGTGGTATTGTCAGTAGAAATCTAAGTCACAATACCCAATAATTTCTGTGCCTCAAAATCCTTCCAAACTGGCACGAGGAGCATTACTCGTCATCTCTCACTTTTTAATGGAGTGTGACATTAAGGGGGTCACCAGGCTTCTTATGGCAACTGCTCTGCCCAAGACAATAAGAAACTACAAAAAGTTGTGAACACAGCCCAGTCAATCACACAGGACAACCATCTATCCAAAGACTGCATCTATACTTCTCAATGCTGTGAAAAGGCAGTCAACATTATCAAAGACCACCCCCCCCAGCCCAGTTATAACCTTTTCCAACGTCTTCCATCAGGCAGAAGATACAAAAGCTTAAACATACATACCAACAAGAACCGCTTCTTCCCTGCTGTTATTAGACTGCTGAATGAACCTCCCAAATTTCAAATTTAATGCTGATCTTGCTTTTTGGGCACTTTCTTTGCAGCTGTAACACTGTATTTCTCGCTCTGTTCAATCACCCTCTGATCATTGTATGGTTTGATCTGCCTCCACTATTTGCAAAACAAAACTTTTCACTGTATCTAGGTATATGTGATAATAATAAACCAAATCAAATCAAATCATGGAGGCATTATACTCCAGGAGGAGGAACTCCACAAGTTAGGGAGAAACAAGCACATGACAGTTCCAGAATAGAAGGAATCCTGATGGTGTCGAAAGCAATTAAATGAAAGCACTTGGCTGTGTTCACTTATTTCAATGAGATTTCAATGAACACACAGTTGATGCGCTATTGTGCAGATCATACTGGTGCATTTCCTTGATTTTGACAGCACGCACTAGGTGTTTATTTCGTATCAGTCAGCTGTTACTACCATTTTAATTGTTGGCAGACAGAAAGGATACCTACTCCACGTGTAGCTCACAGAACTGCTCTGCAACTCAACCACACTTGGACAGCACATCTTCGAAACCAGTGCTGTGACCATGAATGTCATGGGACAGGCCACAGGTATTCTCAAGCAATGCTTTTGCTGGCTGAGGAATCTCTGAGGGAGAAACTTCCAAAACTCATTACAGCATACCTGTAAAGTGCATTGCCTTGCTATGACAGACAGTCATGAAATTGTGGAGCTTGTTACCCTATTTTCACATTCCTGATGAAGAGCTTATCTCCAAAATGTCGACACCCCTGCTCCTTAGATGCTGCCTGACTTGCTGTACTTTTCTAGTGCCACACTTTTCGACTCTTATTTTGATGACAATCTCAGCTGCAGGATGAAGATCAAGAGGAAAGGGAGGCACGATCAAGGTTGGCCTCCGATGACTGTGGTAGGACCTCAATGGACCTTGCCACAGAGTGGAGTGCTGATCTTTCCATTGCTGCCATGTCAATGCAAATGTCAGGATTATGCAGGGTAGCTCTGAATTGACAGCGCTTGTCTGAATGCATGGTGATCTTTTAAAGATGGCACTGGTGCAAGCAATGCCAGCCAGTTCTGGCATATGCTGGCAGAGGCCGAATTGACAGCGACAGTAGTTTCTCTGGCACGCCTGCCCAAAAATTATTTGGTAAAAACAATGCTGGAAACCAGATTCTGGATCAGCGGTGCTGGAAGAGCACAGCAGTTCAGGCAGCACCCAACGAGCAGCGAAATCGACGGGACTATTTGTATGTGCTGACATTTCCCGTACCAATGTTCGCTTGTCATTTGTCAATGAACTGAGTTGTTTTGTCCTGAATGATGTCAAGCTTCTTGAGTGTTGTTGGAGTTGCACTAATCCAGACAAGTGGGAAGTATTCCTGAGTTGTGCCTTACTGATGGCAGGTAAACTTTTGGAGAGTCAAGGGAGAGTTGCTTACTGTGGAACTTTTACCCTTTGCTCTTTACATTGTTTCCGACTTTTGTTTTGGCCTTTTATTCCAATAAAGTATGTTTTGAAAGAGGACACCGACAGAGACAGTTGATTGCTGCTGTAAATTCGGTGGATAACTGGCAAAGCTGCTTTGTGGAGTCAATGGAAGGAGTTAGACAAATTTTGAACAGAGGGAGAGCAACTTGAGATAATGAGGGAACTGTCATTTTCCCCAGACCACCAAGCTCCTGACAGAGATTTTTGTGGTTCCCCCTTCCAAGAATATCCAGGAAAAAAAAAGAGTTAAGGGAGAGCTTCCAGCGGCAGTCTCTGTGTTATTATTAGGCTGCTGTGGATTAGAGTATATCCAGTATGCTGCTGTTGATGTCACAATTTTAAAAACCACTCTGCAACACAGGTAAAAAGAAAGGAATAAATGTATAACTCCAAACCTGTTAAGAAGAGAATCAGTACAAAGGAACTGCAACACTTAATCTCAAAAGAGGTCAGAAGCCACACAACACCAGGTTATAGTCCAACAGATTTATTTGAAATCACAAGCTTTTGGAGCACTGCTCCTTCGTCAGGTGAAATGAAGAGAAGCAGACAGACACATAATTTATAGACAGAGATCAAAATATTGTACAAATGGTGTGAATAGTCAGGCTGACTAATAAGTCTGTGCGTGTGATCAAAAGTGTCAGATGGTTTGGGTATAGTGTCAACAGCTGAATAACAAGCAAAGGGATCGCCTATGGTCTGATTAATTGAGACAGAGAGATGATAATAAAAAATTAAAAATAAGGTGATGCTGGAAACAAACCAAAAAGCTGGAATACAATGTCAAGTATAAGAGTCGCATGTCGAGGGTCTAGCCAAATTTACAAGTAATCCAAAACTGTACAAACTAATTAGGTAGAGAGACCATAACATGTTATCAAGGTGAATATGTCAGAACAGGCACCTCCACATTTTAGAGAGGTGACACAGGTCTCTCAATGTCTTTGTTGGCAGATAAGATCCCCATCTCTTCCATTAAGTACATTGCCTCCACTGACTTTTGCTAGACTTAAAATTGAGGAAAAAATCTATGAGGGTGTGACCCGGAGAAATTCTACTACAGATGATATAACAATTATAGAAACAAGGCTCAGGGATGAGCAGCGTAATGTGCCAGGATACAAATGCTACAAGAATGATAGAAAGGAAGGCAAGAGAGGAGGGGGAGTTGCATTTTTGATAAGGAATAGCAATACAGCTGTGCTGAGGGAGGATATTCTGGAAATACATCCAGGGAAGTTATTTGGGTGGAATTGAGAAATAAGTAAGGGATGATCACCTTTTTGGGATTGTATTATAGACCCCCTAATAGTCAGAGGGAAATTGAGAAAAAACTTGTAAGGAGAGCTCAGCTATCTATAAGAATAATAAGGTAGTTATGGTAAGGGATTTTAACTTTCCAAACATCGACTGGCAATGCCATAGTGTTAAGGGTTTAGATGGAGAGGAATTTCTTAAGTGTGTACAAGAAAACCTTCTGAATCAGTATGTGGATGTACCTACTAGAGAAGGTGCAAAACTTGACCTACTCTTGGGAAATACGGCAGGGCAGGTGACTGAGGTGTCAGTGGGGGAGCACTTTGGGGCCAGCGACCATAATTCTATTCGTTTTAAGATGGTGATGGAAAAGGATAGACCAGATCTAAAAGTTGAAGTTCTAAGTTGAAGAAAGGCCAATTTTGATGGATTTAGGCAAGAACTTTCAAAAGCTGATTGGGGGCAGATGTTCACAGGTAAAGGGACGGCAGGAAAATGGGAAGCCTTCAGAAATGAGATAATGAGAATCCAGAGAAAGTATATTCCTGTCAGGGTGAAAGGGAAGGCTGGTAGGTATAGGGAATGCTGGATGACTAAGGAAATTGAGGATTTTGTTCAGAAAAAGAAGGAAACATATGTAACGTATGGATAGGATAGATCAAGTAAATCCTTATAATATAAAGGCAATAGGAGTATACTTAAGAGAGAAATCAGGAGGGCAAAAAGGGACATGAGATAGCTTTGGCAAATAGAATTACGGAGAATCCAAAGGGTATTTATTAATACATTAAGGACAAAAGGGTAACTAAGGAGAGAATAGTGCCTCTCAAAGATCAGCAAGACAGCCTTTGTGTGGAGCCGCAGAAAATGGAGAAGATACTATACGAGTATTTTGCATCAGTATTTACCGTGGAAAAGGACATAGAAGATATAGCATATGGGGAAATACATGGTGACATCTTGAAAAATGTCCATATTACAGAGGAGGAAGTGCTGGATGTCTTGAAACGCATAAAGGTGGATAAATCCCCAGGACCTGATCAGTTGTACTCTAGAACACTGTGGGAAGTTGGGAAGTGATTGCTGGGCCTCTTGCTGAGATATTTGTATCATCAATAGTCACAGGTGAGGTACCAGAAGATTGGAGGTTGGCTAACGTGGTGCCACTGTTTAAGCAGGATGGTAAGGACAAGCCAGGGAACTATAGACCAGTGAGCCTGATGTCGGTGGTGGGCAAGTTGTTGGAGGAAATCCTGAGGGACAGGATGTACATGTACTTGGAAAGGCAAAGACTAGTTAGAGGTAGTCAACATGGCTTTGTGTGTGGGAAATCATCTCTCATAAACTTGATTGAGTTTTTTGAAGAAGTAACAAGGAGCATTGATGAGGGCAGTGGTAGATGTGATCTATATGGACTTCAGTAAGATGTTCGACAAGGCTCCTCTTGGGAGACTGATTAGCAAGGTTAGATCTCATGTAATACAGGGAGAAGTACCCACTTGGATACACAACTGGCTCAAAGGTAGGAGACAGGGGTGGTGGTGGAGGGTTGTTTTTCAGACTGGAGGCCTGTGACCACTGGTGTGCCGCAAGGATTGGTGCTGGGCCCTCTACTTTTTGTCATTTATATAAATGATTTGGATGTGAGCATAAGAGGTACAGTTCATAAGTTTGCAGATGACACCAAAATTGGAGGTGTAGAGGACAGCAAGGAATGTTACCTCTGATCACAACAGGACCTGGACCAGATGGATAAATGGGCTGAGAAATGTCAGATAGAGTTTAATTTAGATAAATGTAAGGTGATACATTTTGGGAAAGCAAATCTTAGCAGGACTTATACAGTTAATGGTAAGGTCCTAGGGAGTGTTGCTGAACAAAGAGATCTTGGCGTGCAGGTTCATAGCTCCTTGAAAGTGGAGTCGCAGATAGATAGGATAGTGAAGAAGACGTTTAATATGCTTTCCTTTATTGATCAGATTATTGAGTACAGGAGTTAGGAGGTCATATTGCGGCTGTACAGGACATTGGTTAGACCATTGTTGGAATATTGCATACAGTACTGGTCTCCTTCCTATCAGAAAGATGTTGTGAAGATTGAAAGGGTTCAGAAAAGATTTACAAGGATGTTGCTAGGTTTGGAGGATTTGAGCTATAGGGAGAGGCTGAACAGGCTTGGGCTGTTTTCCCTGGAGCTTCAGAGGCTGAGGGGTGACCTTATAGAGGTTTACAAAATCATGAGAGGCATGAATAGGGTAAATAAGCAAAGTCTTTTCCCTGAGGTCGGGGAGTCCAGAACTAGAGGGCATAGGTTTAGGGTGAGAGGGGCAAGATATAAAAGAAACCTAAGGGGCAACTTTTTCATGCAGAGGGTGGTACATGTATGGAATGAGCTGCCAGAGGAAATGGTGGAGGCTGGTATAATTGCAACATTTAAGAGGCATTTGGATGGGTATATGAATAGGGAGGGTTTGGAAGTATATGCGTTGGGTGCTGACAGGTGGGACGAGATTGGGTTGGGATAACTGTTCGGCATGAACGGGTTGGACTGAAGGGTCTGTTTCCATGCTGTAGATCTCTATGACTCTATGATTCTATGTCACATGTATAGGAAAACACATGATTCAAAATGTAGATAATTGACAATTACATAGATACGGTTCTCAGATCTAAACGATCATTTTATTTTATCTCTACAGATTGAAAGGACTGGATAATTTGTACCAAAGTTTTACACCCTCACAGTGGCAGGACATCTACATGTTTTGTAAAAAAGTTTTGAATTCGCACCCCACTTTATCAGGTAACATATTCATTTTGCTTTTCATTCTTGCGCTTCATAGAATATATTGAATGACTCCTTCACAACATTCCATTTCGTGTGACGCTGTAAAAGGTGCAACCAGATATTTTAAGTAAAAGAGGATTACAGGATTAATTCCCAAACTATGCTCAATTTCCTGATCTCAGTGTCCCAGTTTACTTGATTCCCATAGGCTGGCAGATATAAAATTGAGCAGCATTTTCACTCGCCACTATTCATAAATCCCTCCAGGGAGTTACAGATGAGTTGATATCAGGATGCAGGTCGGCTTTGACTTAGCTGCATGGCCAACTTTCTTTTGTTCTTTTCAAGAGCTTTGAATGGATTAGAGTTCAGCCGAGCAGGTGCTGTGGCACAAACTCAGCATCTACACAACAGGAAGGGATAGCACAGAAGGAAAAGCGGGAATGAATGGCTCAGAGTCAGCATATGCAGGAATGGACAAACACTAAATATTTATCCATACAGTATATGGCATACAGCTATTCAGCGGGGATAGATGGATGCTCATGGAGTCAGCACTAGCAGAACTGCTGCACATGCTTATATCATTTAATATAGCAGGACAAGTTGAGAAAACAGTTAATAAAGCTTACAACACCCAGATTATATTAAGGGATGGTTTGAATTCAAGAAAAAATGAAGTTCTGTTGAACTTGTATGGGACACTAGGTCTGCCTCAGCTGAAATATTGTCTTAAGTCCTGGACACCACATTTTAGAGAGACTGTGCAGGAGTACAGAAAAGCTATACAGAGAATGGATCCAGGGATGAAGAATTTCAATAATGAAGATAGATTGGAGAAGTAAGAATTGGTCTCCTTAAAGTTGTTGCTGACATGATCTGCTGAGTGGGCTCTTTCTCTGTTGTAAGAAATCTGTGCAAATCCTCAGTCAGGAGAGAATGTAACGTCCTCCCATCATTTGAGCTGCTTTTGCAGCCTTATCACTTACTTGGTCCCATGTTTCTGCTTGATGGTGACCCCAGCTGTCACTGAAATTCTTCAACATCAACAGTACTGCTGTTCAACATCAAAGGGAGATGGTTTGATTCATTCTTATTGAAGGTAGTCATTGCCAGGTATCTATATACTATGAATGTTAGTTGAAACCTATTAGCCCAATCCTGATTATTTCTGCAAGTGGCCTGGACTTCTTCAGTATGAGATGGCATTGAACACTGTAGAATCGTGAGTGCGTATGGTGCTCACTGGCTCCCATGTTGGAATACATTAATACGTAATGCTGTGATATATGATGTGCAGGAGAAAGTAAGGACTGCAGATGCTGGAGATCAGAGTCGAGCGTGTGGTGCTGGAAAAGCACAGCAGGTCAGGTAGCACCCGAAGAGCCAGAGAATTGACATTTTGGGAATAAGCCCTTCATCAGGAGTGAAGCTTGTGGGCCAGGGGGGCTGAGAGACAAATGGGAGAGGGTGGGACTGGAGAGAACGGGGCTAGGAATGTGATAAGTAGATGAGGGTGGAAGGGGGTGGGGAAGGTATTAGTTTGGAGAGGAGGGTGGAATGGAGAGGTGGGAAGGAAGATGGTCAGGTCAGGAGGGCGGTGCCGGGTTGGAGCACTGTGATGTGACGTGCAGCACTGACTATTGGAATCACAGATCACAAGTTCCATTACTGTTTGATAATTGCATAAGGAAGTTACCTCACGTGGATTGGAACAGGTAGCAATAATGAACATTGCTCTATTGATGCCATAGGTTTGCCATGTGCTTCTAACACAACTGGAATCCGCGATTGGCTACTTAAGAACTTCTATCAGTTCAAGTCACGGATTCCCTTCACGGAGTTGCTACATCTGAGCAAGAACGTTTCTGTGGTAAGTAATTTACCCTCCACCATGTATAGTACAGATTCCAGATGCACCATTGGAAACATACGCAAACATAAGTCTGGAAATCACCGCTCTTATTGTTTTTGTGAACTTTAAAACTTAATAACAGTTTTTGCTTTCTGTAGTTTGAACTACTAGACTTACTGAGTGCACCACAGCTCTCTGGATTGACCGTGAAGTCACTGAATAATGCATCTGACATCAATATGATCATTGAAAGCCTCAGAAACAAAAACTTCACAGATTTGATTGCCTACATTACCCAATTTATTGAGGACACACGGCAGGTAAGATACTTCTCTTTTAGTCCTTTGTGCATTTGTTTTTCTTGTTACCTTTCAAAACGATTCTATTGTACTTTCAAATTTAAGTTGTTATGCACCAATAAATATTTGACTCAGGGAAAGAAAAAGATCAGAAGTTTTCTAATCTGCACACAAATAAATTTATTTTCAGAAGCTTACCAAAATAATAGGCAAGGAAAGTCATGGAACTTATTAGAGTTTTGTAATGCTATCATTGATGGCATTTTATTGAAGCCTAAGCAAAGGTACCAGTGCCATCCAGAAGTTGGTGCTCTGTGCATTTCCCTGAATTGAGTTCCATCACAGTTTGTGGAATGAGGTGCTGGAACATTTTACATTTTAACCAGTGTTAGTATGAGCAGTGACGATAAGTCAGACAGGATTAGACTCTGTTCAATAGCATAAAGTGGGTGATAGTGAGGTGACAGCCTTTTCCACATTTCTCTTCATTTCCTATTGAAGCCAACAAAATAAAAACATGAGCTGTATGTAAAATGGACTGCCAAATTGCTATTACCTGCTTTACATTATTACCCAAACTTATGACCTATTCTAGTTTGTGTTGGTAACTGAAATATGTTTCAATAACAAGACCTCCGGAAAATAATAAAAATATTGATGCCCTTGCTTAACCTCTCAAAAAAACCCAGATATTGGGTGGCATAGTGGCTCAGTGGTTAGGACTGCTGCCTCACAGCACCAGGGACCCGGGTTTGATTCCAGCCTTAGGCATCTGTCTGTGAAGTTCGCACATTCTCCATGTGTCTGGCTTGGATCCATGTGTCTGGCGTGGTGCTCAGGTTTCCTCCCATAATCCAAAGAATTGCAGGTTAGGTGAATTGACTATGCTAAATTGTCTACAGAGTCCAAGTTTGTGCAGGCTGGACAGATTCACCATGGTAGGTGTTGGGTTACAGAAATAGATTAGGGGACTGGATTTCGGTGGGATGCTGTTTGGAGGGTTGCTGGGGATTCGATGGGCTGAATGGCCTGCTGTCACACTGTCGAGATTCTAATCATAGCAAAGAAGTTCTTGTTCCTTAGCCTACTTGTTAATATTAACAGGAATAATGAAAAAGTGATTATTAAAACCTGTAGCTATGTTTAGTTGTGTGGATATAGATTTTGGTACAATTTAAGAAATATCTAAGTGGAAGAGTTATTTTTGTCTTATGGACGTAAATTTTCATGTCTATCACCAATAGATTAATTGGCAGTGCAGAAT
The DNA here is from genome assembly GCF_020745735.1 of Hemiscyllium ocellatum. Taxonomy (NCBI): domain Eukaryota; kingdom Metazoa; phylum Chordata; class Chondrichthyes; order Orectolobiformes; family Hemiscylliidae; genus Hemiscyllium; species Hemiscyllium ocellatum. The sequence continues at coordinate 51,796,561 of NC_083420.1, forward strand.
GTTCAGTCTTTATGGAATGGAATGAAAATAATTTATTATAAAAGACGTGTGATTTGATTCATAGGTTGAATAGTGAAGGTAAACATCCATTTCCAGTATATTTCACTTTCATGTAAATGGTTACTGTGCAATCAATGAATCAACTTATCGTTTTGTTTCAGATGAACATTACATCTATTCAACAAACAGGAGTAAGAGACGCATTGCTGAATGGGATTATGCGACTATTGAGACCCCAGTTTGTGAGATTTAATACCACAGATTATGCTGTGTGGTTCCAGAAGAGATTACAATTGCTGCTGCCCAGTATCACAGCCGAGGAGCTGGACTCTATACCTACTAATATATCATGTGAATCATTTCGAGCCATGTGAGTATATATTCAAATTATACCGGCTTTGTTGGTGGGCATCCTTCTTAGTTTGAGCAACTGTAAATCGTACTTTGAGTTTAATTTCACAGGGAGCAGGGTCTCCCCATAAAAACCAAAGCAAACTAGCTCCCTGACTTGGCCAGCAGGCACTGGTGCCGTTTGGTAGCTATCAGGTCCTTTAATTTGCTCAAAGTGTGACTTGCATACCCATTCATTGGGGAGGTCTCATCTCTAAGCTCAGCAGAGAAGTGAAACACAATGTTGATTTAATATCAGTCATGCAAGTCAAGATTGATCGCATTGTCTTTGCGTTGAATAAAATAATTAGAATTCTGTTTTGAGCTTTGACTCATGTATTTTGAGCAGCAGGGTCACTAAAGCTGGCCTGATCTAGTTTATGTGTCCAGAAAGAACCTTAACGGCAAAATCGGGCTTTGGCACTAGAACAGCCTGGAAGTGATAAACATGGCATTTTGGAATATCTGTTTCCGATAACATCTGGTTTGGCTGTACACCCTTCACCATATTGGGACAGAGAGTTATGCTGGAATGTTCTGGAAATCTCCAGAGGAGGCAGGCTATGCCATCAAATAGCTCTTTGTTGCCTGCTTGCCATGTTGGATATCACAGCACATGATACGGCCCTTTGTACAACTGGCCATGTGGCAAATGTATTGTGTGCTTTGTGCTAAAGATACTAGGCTACCTTGGGATCTGTTGATCCACTCAGATATATTGGCAGTCATAATGTAAATGTGAGGTTGTATCATTTGGAATTAAACAAAAAAACATTTGTCTTTATCTGATAAAATGTTCATTAAGGGATTCTCAATGTTTAGGGGGCAATTCTGAAAGACAGGATTTCCTCTGAATCTGGCTCCACCCACCATATGTTGTCAGTAAATTCCAGCATTGATACAATAGGAATGCTGATGGCACTTGAAAGGGGTAAAATATCCCTTTCGACTGCACTGTATTAAATACCAAAAGGTTGCTGGAACATTTTGGCTGGATCTTATGGATCCCCCCTCCCATCACTATCACCATGCAAGACAGCTGCCATTCAGTCCACCTGGTGAGATACTGGTGTCTATCTGAGAAGGATGCCCCATCTCTGACAGCAATTAGCTCATTAACGAGGAGCAGTGACTGATTATATGTAGTTTCTGACGGGTGGGTCATTGAGGAGCTGGAAACAAACTGAATTGGGGCATGTCAGACCTCATGAGGGTGAGGGAGTCAGGGTGGTTGACCGGGATGGACAAGGAGAAACAGAAAGGAGGGGATGGCGAACGACCTGGAAGGTCTTCTGATGGAAATAGGCGGATCACAAATAAGACATTGCTGGAATGTGGTCAGAGCAATGAAAGCCCTGGCTAACTCAAAGTAAAAGGAAAGAGGAGGCCTTTCAGTGGCTATTGATTGGCCAGTTGATGTGCTGCTGTTCTGACCGCTCTTGTGCCCAATAGAATTGCAGTGCAGGAGGTGACGGGAACAGGAGCTATTGCATGGGTGCCAGTTTCTTTTTTTACCTCCTGCCTGGCTGCCTCCAGAAATGTGAGATGTTGCATTTTGGTGCAAGTAGCAAAGGTACAGTTTAGTCAATTAGCGGTAATGCCTTGGGTAGTGTTGTAGAACAGAGTGACATAGGAGTGCCGGTACATAATTCTTTAAAGTTTGAGTAACATATGGACAGACTGGCTAAAAAGGCATTTGGCTCGCTTGCCTTCATTGCTCAGTCCTTTGAATATCGGAGTTATTCAGAGGTTGTACAGGACATTGGTGAGGCCTCTTCTGGAATATTGTGTCCAGTTCTGGTCGCTCAAGCACAGGAACAATATTTTCAAGCTGGAGAGGGGTCAGAAGAGATTTGCTAGGATGTTGGAAGGCTTGAGTTATAAAGGCTGGAGATGCTGGGACATTTTTTCAGTGGAGTGTAGGAGATTGAGAGGTGACCTGATAGAAGTTTATGAAATAATGAAAGGTATAGATAGAGTTGATAGTATGGTGAAGTTTAAGACTAGGGGGCACATTTTTAAGATGAGAGGAGAGAGATTTTAAAAAAGACACGAGGCAAATCTTTTATGCAGGGTTAATTAATGAAATCCCTGAGGAAATGGTGGATGTGGTACAATTACAATATTTGAAAGACATTTGGATTCATGCACAAATAGGAAAGGTTTGGAGGGATAGGGGCCAGGCGCAGGCAGGTGAGACTAGTTTAGTTAGGGATTCTGCTCAGCATGGACTGGTTGCATCAAAAGGTCTGTTTCCATGCTGCATGAATCTATGACTCTATGTGCTTGATAGGAGAGAAAAGAAGCTGCTAATTCTTTTCCTTTAACCTACCTTTTGACACCTGCAGCAGACTGACAATACAATGGCTCCAGGAGTGGACAGGAGGGAAATCCACTTAGGAACCATCCTTCACTTACCCGTTATATGGGTAAGAAGGGGGTCAACAGTGTCCCTGCTAAAACAAGTGAAAGAAATTCCATTCTGCATACCCCACAATTGGCCTCACACCTATATTTTCTCTAATTTTTAATGGTATGCCTGCCCATTTCAGACAGGGTCATGAAGGAGAAATCTCCAGAAATATACAGGGCCAAACTAGCCACTGTGTGATGGTGCGCATGTTGTGGTAAAGGCAGCTACAGAAAGGGACAAACCGATATTCTTAACCTCTCCACGACTTAATTGTTGATGACGTATACCAGACTGTTTTAAGCACCCTACTATTATGATAATAAGGATAAATGTGTAATTGTACTCCCGGCGATGCTTTAAGGTTATATTAGGCAAATAGCTTGTGTAAAACAATGTGGTATCATTGTCTGTGGTTTTGTTACAGTAGTATTTCTAGTATCCCTGGTTACTCACTTCTGGAGAGTCTTAATTAGACTAAAACTGAATGATGCACTGTTTGAGAGTATGAGGGAAGATCAACTCAATTGTGGCTTTGAAATTGGATAATTGGATAAGAACCTGAAATGAAACAAGTTGGAAGACAAAGAGGAAAAGGCAGGAGAGTTGGTGTGAACTGAGCTGCCTTTGCAGTGAGCGAGGCTAGAAATAATGGACTGAATGGCCTGGTTGTGCACTGTAGTGATTCTGTGAATATGAATAATTCATTTTGCTGGGTTAAATGAAATGCTTTTAGTCCTTCTATAGCTAGCAGCTCTGCAGACGGAGTGACAAAGAGGACAGCAGTGAGATGTGTGCCTCAGCTCCAAACCAGAGAGAGACTCTATTGTAAAAGCTGCTAAACATTAGATGACTGATAAACACACAGATATTGTTCTCAGCTTCGAACCATAAGTCTTTTGCTTTTGTCTCTCTAGATTGAAAGGACTGGATAATTTATACCTAAACCTTACACTGTCACAGAATCATGGAATCTATGCTTTTGGTAAAAGGTTTCTGAATTTCCAGCTCAGTCTATCAGGTAATGTATTCATTTTACCAATAAATGCTACATTGAATAAATTGCTAGAATTTTTGGCATCATTCCAATTGATGTAATGTTGTAGACATGAGTGTCTCAGATATTAAAATCAGATGATAGAATCTTTAAAATCAAGAATCCATATTTCATCACTATTTTCACAAGAGTATGTTGTGAGATATTTCATCATGGATGTGTTTGGTGCTGTAGTACTGCATAAAAATAAGATATTGTAAAATATTTAAAGGTAAATGTCTCTGTGAGAAGGATGCATTGATGATTTCTTCTACATTGCAAGGTATCTCATTGTCCTCATTGTTACACCAGAAAATACTCAGTTCCTGAGTGCTCTAGGGAGCATTTGGGAGCAGAGACTCAGTACAAGAGGTCTATGCCTCCACATATGTCATCCTGCATGTCCAGGGTTTCTTAATGTAGTCCTAGGTTTTAGTAATTCACCCAATCAGTTGGATAATCCAAAAAGCCTAATAATTGGGTTGCGCAAAGCTTTCCAGCAGAAGCCAAATTCGGGCAAAGTATGGAGATGAGACATTCCTGTTTCTGTATTAACTGGGGATTAGAAGCTTTCAATCCACCCTCATTTCCAGCAGAATAAGCTGTCATGAGATAGGAATGTGGAACCAGTGCATTTTAATAATCGCTGTAAGAAATGAAGGTGATTTGTGACCTCTGAAGGCATGGGACATTTTGTTTTCTTTGTTCTTCCATGGGCCAACAATTGTTGCCATCCCCCGCTGCCGTTGAAATGAAAGACTTGCTGGACTGTGTCAGAGTCAGTCATTGCTGTGGACCTGCAGTCAGATGTAGACCAGACCCAAATAAAGATGGCAGATTTGTTTCCTGAAAGGACATCAGTGAATCAGATGGGTTTTTAAGTCAAACAATAATAGTTTTATGACACCGTCACTGACGCTAGCTTTATATTCCAGACTTTATTTTTAATTGAACACATTCAAATTTGTCCACCTGCTGTGGCGGTGGGATTCAGACCCACGTCCTCAGGACTTTACTGGAAGAAGGGCTTATGTCTGAAACTTCAACTCTTCTGCTCCTTGGATGCTGCCTGACCTGCTATGTTTTTCCAGTGTCACATTTTTCACCTCCGGATTACTTGTCTAGTATAAGTACCATAGAATCCCTATGGTGTGGAAACAGGCCATTCGTCCAACAAGTCCACACTGACCCTCCAAAGAGCATCCCACCCTACTCCTGCAACCCTGTAACTCCCGTAGCTAATCCATATAACTTACACATCCCTGGACACTATGGGCAATTTACATGCCAATCCAACTAACCTGCACATCTTTGGGCTGTGGGAGGAAACTGGAGCACCTGGAGGAAACCCATCTGACACAGAGAGAACCTGCAAACTCCACACCTGCCACACCCTTAACAGTCACCCAAGGGTGGAATTGAATCCCTGGTTCTGTGAGGCAGAAGTGCTAACCACTGAGCCACTGTGACATCCACTGAGTGCATTGAAAAACCTTGAATGGATGCAGTCCTGATGTTACACAGCAAAGCGTTTTGGTGCTGTGGCGGGGTTAGAAACATGGGCAACATGAGGATAATCCTGTGCATCAGTCAGCAAAGATCAGGTGTGCAGTTGCAAAATATAACCTGAGCCTGCGTTCACTAAAGGAACGTCCCACTATTTGCAGGGGAGGTGATTTTCAAAATATTTTCTTAGAAGAACTTATTTGCTTTTAATGTAGCCAAGGAAGGTCAAGACTGATCCAGGTCTGGGAGCAGTTGTTATAGGGTCTCTCGGTTTGCAAATGGGATAGAGGAAACTCAAAAGGGAAGCTCTGTGAGGAGTCTGAGAGGCGGCAGTGGAATTGGAGAATGGCAACTTTGAGCAATTAAATCCACCATCAAAAGGTTTCACACTACCTTTATATGGAAGAAAGCATCCAATTTTACAAACACCAAAGCTCATTCATACTTAATGCCTGTTCTATGAGAGACTTCAAAAGATGCCACTGTTGGCTCTAGGCCATGAAGGCCCAGTATTCACCTTGGCATAGGTGGTGGCAGAGGGGCACAGCTGACATGGCAGAAACATCAGTGGCAGAGGGGCATTGCTAAAATGATGGACGCTGTAATTCAAGAGACATGAGCAGATTCATCCAGCAAAGAGTCACTGCAACTCCTGAAGTCCTCATCCAACTTTACAGTGTGTTGAAATAGACATTAACAGATGGTGGTAAGAGCATGTATGCCACTACTGTGTTCTGAAATTGTCACCACAATGGCAGCAATCCGACCCTGCCTGGGAAGCATGGATCTCCTGACGTGTGCTGCATTACAACTCACACAAGTGTGATTTGTCATCACAAGCTCCCCCCAAACCACACACCATCCTGAGTTGAAGATTTATGGCCATCCCTTCATTGTGTTGAGTCAGTATCCCGTCACCAAGTCACCCTTCATTTACCTGTGCACTGTGCGTAGGCTGTGACCAGCCTGCTCAGAGCTGGTCCCTGCACTAAGGAGATTCTGAATCTCCTATTTATATCTGACAGCCAGGGTTCCCTGATCGGCCCAGGTTAACAGCACAGTAAAGCCCCCATTAGGAGCAGCACGGTGACTCAGTGGTTAGCACTGCTGCCTCACAGCACCGGGGTCCCAGGTTTGATTCCAACCTTGGGTGACTGTGTGGAGTTTGCACATTTTCCCGTGTCTGTGTGGATTTCCTCCGGAGGCTCCAGTTTCCTCCCACAATCCAAAGATATGCAGGTTAGGTGAATTGGCCATGCTAAATTGCCCATAGTATTAGTCAGAAGGAAATGGGTCTGGGTGGGTTACTGTTGGGAGGGTTGGTGTGGACTTGTTGGGTTGAAGGGCCAGCTTCCACGCTGTAGGCAATCTAATCTAATCTAATCTAAAAGATCTCAGAGTCATTGAGTCATTGTTTCAATCACTGCAGCAGTCTGTATCTCCCTACATGGCAAGATCTTAGACGGTTAAACAAAGCAGCTCACTACTGCCTCCTTCAGGACAATTGAGGATAGGCAAGAAATTATGTATACATGCTGTGAGCAAATACAGAAAAGATCAGGAGGACTCTGTCTGTGCTAAGTAGCAGCTGAGACAGTGATTAGCAAATCCACCATGGGTTGTTGTGCCCCACACAAGCTCTCCATCTGCTGGCCTGGCTGCAACCCACTTGTGCTTGGTTACGCATCAGTTGCAGGCCACAGTTCTACTCTAGCCTGTAAAGTCAGTGGAGTACCTTCAAGTATTAGACTATGTGATCGTCCCACAGAGTTGGGAACAGGCCCTGAGAATATGAAAATATTCATGGAGAGCTGGAGCCTTAGGTTCCGGGAAAAGAGAGTGGGAGAGGAAAGCAGGAAATGTTATTGTTATAATGCCTGAAGCTTTCACTATCACATCTCTGAGAATGGGGGGAGAAGGGAGTTCAGAAAAGGGCATAAAGCAGTCAGTTAATGTCATTCTTTCTGGCAACTCATGCCAGGGCAGTGTCACCTGTGGGTGCAGGATCCTGAGAGGAATGAGGGTTTGGTGCTCCCCACTTCCATTCTTGGGGTTGTCTGGTCATTGTATGCTCCATTATTCTCCAAGAAGAGAAAGGGAAGATGTGTCAATGCTGTGTGGTAGTGTATTTGGTTTATGTGCCAGCCAAAGTTAAACAGCTGGAGAGCTCTGGAGGCAGTGACAGGCAGAGGCGATGCTGAGAGCATTGCAAGGTGCGTTGGTCAGTATATAGGAGAAAGTGAGCACTGCAGATGCTGGAGAGTCACAGTTGAAAAGTGTGGCGCTGGAAAAGCACAGCAGGTCAGGCAGCTTCCGAGGAGCAGGAGTGTCGATGTTTCAGACATGAGCCCTTTATCAGGAATGGAGGGTGAGAGAGCATGAGTTTCTCCCTGGTGAAGAGATTATGCCTGAAACATTGAGTCTCCTTCACCTCAGATGCTGCCTGATCTGCTGTGCTTGTCCAGTGCCACATTTTTTAACAAGTGCAGGATATGAATGGGAGGTGGGAGTGATGGTAAAGTATGTTGAGCAAAGTGACAGGCTGATGATGTAGTGGATGATGTAAAGATCCTTTCCTTCACCTCTCATTTCTGTAAGATCATTTAGACCCCCATCAAGAATGGCTCTGGCAATGTGCTCCGTCTCCCTCTTCCTACTGAACCAGGGCAACACAATATCGCCGCTGGACTTCACTTTGCTCATGAGAGCTTCCACATCAAGTTTGTTGAGCTTGAGAGTGCTTTTCCTTTCATGTTGTGCCATTGTGGTTTTGGAGTCTTCTAAGTTGATTTTGCAGAAGCGACTGGATCCATTATACAGCTTTCCTTTCACAGTAATCTGTAAGAAAAGCAGGCTCAGAAACATATCTGTAGAGCACAGAGGCTGCAGGCCCATGTAGCAGAGAGAAACAGCATGAAGAGCCACTTTGTTATGTGCAGATCATGAATTGTGACACTGTTGCCCCACTAACTGCATTGAAAGTTTTACTCCATTTTGTGTGTGTGTGTCTGTCTACATGTGCGCATGTGTGTCTGTGTGTGTGCATGTGCATGTAAGCGTATGTGTGTGTGCGTATGTGTGTGTGTGGTGGGGTTGGGGAGCATGAAAATCATCTTTATTCCTTACAAGCTGAATGACTGCAGCTCGAAACACAGCTCTGGTCCCAGTAACACCGAGTAGCTAATCTCATTTTCTCTCAGTTGGAAACTTTCTGCTATCATTGAAGAATTATGAACAATGTGCAAGGCAGAAGAAAAGTCACGTCTATTTTACACAAGAGTGTAATATAGAGTGACGCAGAACTTAAAGTATTCATGTAAAATAAAGTGCAGCAAAAGGCAAGAGAACTATGAATTATTGTCTTTTGATTTATAAATAACTTGTGCAATGAAACCAAGTAGCTAACAACATCAGTGTTTCTCCTGCAGGTTCCCTGGGTATTGCCTGTGTTGATAACACCACTGGAACCCGTGAATGGATAATAAAGAACTTCTTCCAATTCATGGCACATTTTAAATACAGGGACTTCATAATACTAAACAAGGACTTCTCTGGTGTAAGTGATTGAAACTGTGGCATCTCTTTTACACTCACCTCTTCAGAGACTGATTTCTGGGGCAGTCTTTCAGTCGGGAGCATAACAACACTGGGCTCAAAAGCAGTCCTGATTCTGCACTGTGTGGGACCGGTGATCTGACTTGTTTCTGCCTGGATTGGCCCACTAGTGGTCAGAAGGCCATCTTACCCTACAACTAAGAAGGGTGGGTGGACTGTTAAATGGAGGGTCAATGGGAGGTCTTCCAGTGCTGAGGAAGCAGCAGCTTCTCTCAAAGGTTAGGGTGATAGGGGAAAATGCCTTCAATTTGGAACACCGACTCAAAAGATTTGAATGGAAAAATGACTAGTTTATGGACCAAGGTTGTAGAAAATCCGCCAACCTGGCTTCTGGTTAGGTAGGTGAGAAAGGGCGAATCTTGGAATCATCCTGGGGCATTGCCCCCATTCCTCCCACAGTGCACCACCAGGAAGGGACTGTGTTTCCCCACATCATGGAGTGTCTGAATGTTGTTTGTATTTGGCTCACTGGCTTTAGTTGATCTTTTAAACATTAACAAGCTTCTCTGGCTGATATATGATCTGAGTCTCCCAAAAATGTCATGGGGGAATGACGTTGTGCTAACCAGGAGCATCTATTCCCATGCTCAAATCAAGGTAAAACTCCTACCACTGGTCTCCAACTATAAACTCTTTCTGTTTATTGTACTTTTGCGGCTCTTTGATATAACAATACTTAACTTGTGCACTTTTTTTTTGTTCAGTTTGAAATTTTGGACTTGCTCAGCCCACAGCAACTTGCTGAACTGACTGTCACCTCTGCATTGAATGACACGGAGAAAATCAACCAGATACTCAATACTCTCGCAAGCAGACGCTTCAGTGACTTGAACAAATACATGATTCAATTTAATCGAGAAGCTGAAGAGGTGAGATAGATTATTTGAGTGTCCATGTGCATTATTCCCATCTTCACCCTCTGGGCAGTGATTAAATGGGACGTTTGGCCTATAGTGGCAGATCTTGCTTGATTTACTCTCAGTGAGCTTCTACAAGTTGAGAATTGGACTGGGTTTGCAACTGGCTGTGAAGGTGGAAATTATCTTGTATGATTCTATCATGTAATACTTGTCAACATAACTTTTTTATGTTAAAAATTTCACAATACCAGGTTATAGTCGAACAGGTTTATTTAGAAGCACTAGCTTTCAGAGCACTGATCCTTCATTAAGTGGTTATGACAACCACCTGATGAAGGAGCAGCGCTCCGAAAGCTAGTGCTTCTAAATAAACCTGTTGGCCTGTAACCTGGTGTTGTGTGATTTTGAACTTTGCTCACCCTAGTCCAACACCGGCACCTCCACAACATAATTTTTTTATATTCAACTTCATCATATACAGAATGGACCTTGAGACCAAAATTGACAGAAGTACAAAATGAATGGTCATGGACTGTAATTCCTATTGGGAGCAATGGAAACAAAATCAAATTGGAAATGTAAAGAGATAGATTATTATTCTTATTTGTTATCATTGCCCAAGAGCAATTTCATCCTCTTTGTGGATTAACTGAGAGCACATGTTAAATAGGCACCAGTAAAATATTAACATTTTTAACCAGCTCTTGCAGTTTGCACCAAAAGTGCCAGCAATGCTGGTCACTCGAAAAATCACACTCTGCCGTGTTCCTCTCCTTTCTGTTGAGGTGCCAAGGTTAGGAAACTTACCATGGTGCCACTCTCTAATTTGGGCATAGTGAGCTGCCAGATCTCACTTCCATGGTCCACACTATTCAGTATTTTGTGTGCCCACGTTTAGTACCTGTGAATTAGTGCCAAGATGTTCCCACTCTGGACCTTTAGCATTAGATTTGACAAAATGCCCAAGAACGGGGTAGATCCTTCATTTGTTGGCACTAATAAATACTATGTCACTCAGGCACCCCTATTGCATCCAGGTTAGACATTAATGTATAAGTGGGTGAGGAAGATGGGAAATGGGAATGTGGCTGCTTTCCAGATAGTTACTTCAACTTCTTGGCTGGTAAAAATGTTTTAAATTAAAGTAATTCTTTTGTGGAGTTGAGACTTGAAGTTTGCCTGGACTCTCTAATGATTATTGGGTTGAGCCAGTGTGCCTAGGCTTAAAATCCCATTGAAGACCTCAGCTGAGGCTCTGTCACCAAGGGATGCCATAGATGCTGTGTTAAATAGGGGCACATTAATAGAGATCTTTGACTACTTTCCTGCCATTCTAACGATTAAGGCGGGAGTATATTGGAAAGTCCACACATTTTGAGACAACACATCTTATTTTTCATGTGGAAACGTCACTGCAATTCTCAAAGGATACAGAAGTGTAAGTCCATGTATTATTCTCTTCATTTCAGGCAAATATTACTGTTATTGAAAATGCAAGAGTGCGACACATAATGCTGAGCAGAATCATGAAGCTGCTGCAACCACAGTTTCCAACATTTAATACCATCGACTATATTGACTGGTTCCAGACCAAATTATTTCTTCTGCTGCCCAGTATTACAAAAAACGAACTTGACATCATTCCCTTCAACATAACCTGCAAAGCTTACCAATCTATGTGAGTATATACCTATTGTTTTGTAGTGATTTCATGTCAAAGTCCATTTTTAATGGCAAGCGATTCATATCGTTCAAATTTTGACTTTGTGTCAATTCCCAGCTGTACCATGTTAGTAAGTGATACCTCTGATTTTGTACTCAGTGTAGCTGATATTGTTTTGATTCGTGTGATTGTGTGGTCAAGATTTTAAAGATCATTGAAGTAAAGAAAGAAAGAATTTGCACCTTTCACATAGCAAAAACACTTTATGGCATGATCCTGAGCTCATGTGGAATTAAATATTAACACAGAGTCATAGCATTAATGTGGCACAATGGAAATGACTCAGTTCATTGTCATTTTTGAAAGACCTCACCACAACCCTTGTCTCTGCAAATTGGGATTCAACTACTTTGTGATTGTAGTGACTGGAATGAGTTTGGCCATGTGGATATCATTGAGTATGAGTTCCCTAATTGAGACTGTTAACCTGGGCCAGTCAGGGAGCCCTGACTGACAGATATAAACAGGAAGAACCTGCACATACACAGCATGGGTGCTGGGGAAAAAAATAAGCACTACCGCAGTTAGGCGGTAGTGTGGGGGTAAATTTTAAAAAATTGAAAAAAGGCATGTCAGACCTTCTGAGATCTGGCTCCAAAAAAAAGGGAAGGAAAAAAATAAACAGTTGGGACCTACACACACACACACATCATGGATGCTGGGGAAAATATTAGCACTACTACTGTTAGGCAGTAGTGTGGGGGAAAATATATAAAAAAAATAAACAGGGGATTTAGAATCTCCTAAAAAAAATATATATATATATATAAAACCAAAGAGATTTAGAATCTCCTCAGTTTAGGGGACTGAGTCTGTAAAAAAAATATGAACAGGAGGGTCAAGGATTCTTCTCAGTCTAGGGATTGGCTCTGAGCTGGGAGAAAGTGTGGATTGCAGATGCTAGAGATTAGAGTCGAGAGTGTAGTGCTGGCAAAACACAGCAAGTCAGACAACATCCGAGGAGAAGGAGAATCGATGTTTCTGGCAAAAGCCCTTCATCAGGAATGAGGCTATAAGCTGAGGGGATAGTGAGATAAATGGGAGTTGGGGGGGGGGGGGGTGTGGGGTGGGGCTGGGGGGGAGAGTAGCTGAGAGTGCAATAGGTAAATGGAGATGGGGATAATGGTGACAGGTCAGACAAGAAGGTGGAGCAGAAAGGTGGGAAGGAAAATGGACAGGTTGGACAGGTAGGACAGGGCGTGAGGGCGGTGCTAAGTTAGAAGGTTGGAACTGAGATAAGGTGGGGGCAGGGGAGATGAGGAAACTGGTGAAATCCACATCGATGTCTTGATGTTGGAGGGTCCCAAGATGGAAGATGAGGCATTCTTCCTCTAGGTGTCCAGTGGTTAGGGAGTGGCCATGGAGGAGGCCCAGGACCTGCATATCCTTGGTGGAGTGGGAGGGGGAGTTGCAGTGTTCGGTGACGGGACGATTGCATTGGTTGATGTGCCTGTCCCAGAGATGTTCTCTGAAGTGCTCTGCAAATAGGCGTCCTGTCTCCCCAGTGTAGAGGTGACCGCATTGGGAACAACAAATACAGTAAATGACAGGTCTGGAAATGCAGGTAAAACTCTGATGGATGTGGAAGGCTCTTTTGGGGCCTTGAATGGAGGTGAGGAAGAAGATGTGGGGGCAGGTTTTGCAATTACTGCGGTGGCAAGGGAAAGTGCAGGAAGGGAGGGTGAGTTGGTGGGGGCAGGGGGGTGGGGGGCATGGACCTGACAAGTGATTCGCGGAGAGAAAAGCAGATAGGGGACTGAACACACCAGATGGCCTCCTCCTTTAAAGACTCCAATTTCCCCTCCCACGGGGCTGATGATGCCCTCCAGCGCATCGCATCTACAAAGTTGTTCAACTGGAAGCAGTCATCCACATTGTTTCTTCATTCTTCATCGTAAGCATAGATCACACTAGTGTCAATCTTTTCCTGCATTAAAAGAATGAGTGCGAATGAAAAGTTTATACTTTCTCTTGAGCACTTAAAAGCAACTGATATAAAAATCAAATACCAAGAAGCCTGCCCTTCTAATATTTACGTGTCTTAACCAAGGACAAAAATTTATCTCTTCCTCCACCTTCCACAAAATGAAAGCAGTTCGGATAAACAATATTTTGTTTTTGAGTTCTGAGGAAGGATCACTTGACCTGAAACGTTAACTCTGATTTCTCTCCACTGATGCTGCTGAGCTTTTCCAGCAATTTCTATTTTTGTTTCTGATTTCCAGCATCCGCAGTTCTTTCGGTTTTTAGTTTTTAATGTTGAGCGTTTATCTTTAGTTTAATCAATGTTAAACACAGTATCACACAACATTTCACATTTTGGTTGCTTACAGAGTGAAAGAACTGAACAAAATATATTCAGATTTCTCAATGGAACAACAAAGAAACATTTCTGTTTTTATTGTTGGTTATTTGTCTGCCCAACGTGTTTCAACAGGTAATGTATATCCAATCTTCTGTCTAATGCTAAAGTTAGAAATCACACAACACCAGGTTATAGTCCAATTTGAAAGTACAAGCTTTCTGAGCATTGCTCCTTGCCAGCAAGTTTCCTGTTACATTGAGTACAGATACTGTTGCTTTAAAAGCTTATGAGATAGAGTGGTGCAGGTTACTCTAGGTCCTTAGCTCTGGTGAAAAGGAGCAGAAACAATATGGAATTCCAAATTGGAATTGGAGTTGGGTAACTCTGTTTCTCCTTCAATGGAGTGTTTTTCTTCAAATATTAACTCCCCACTCCTTCATATGAACCTTCTCCAGCAGGACAAGGGCAATCATGTTGATCTTCACCTGAACTTCTGTGATAGAAAGAAGACATAACTCAAAAGAGACCAACATTAGAAAAAAACACAGAAAAAGGAACATTGAAGGGTTAAATGATTTTCCCATTCATTAAGAATATGGCTAATCTTCAAACTAAATTCCATTCTCTCAGTGAATCTTCATATCAATTGATTGCCTTAAAGATACAAAGCATGTCAGTGTTAGCCTTGACTATTCTGAATAGCTGAACATCTGCAGGTGAAGAATGTCAAAAAATCCATACCTTCTTCAAGAAATTTTTCCTCACCTCAATCCTAAGAGGCCAATGCTTTATCCCAATACTAGGCCCAAAAAACCCTCTAAGTTTCACAGCTGTGTTTTGAAGTACCACACACTCAAATGAGTATATCAAGTTCAACGAAAATACAATTAGAAGTGACATTGCTATGGTCCTAGATCAAGACACTTGAGAGCTCAAGAGATAGGAGCATGAGTAGATCACTGAGCTCCTCTGTCATTCAGTGAAGATCATAAAATCATTGTCGATTGTTGGAAAAATCCACTTATGTTCTTTATGGAAGGAAATCTGGTGTTCTTACCCATTCTGGCCTCCGCATGACTTGAGAGCCACAGCAATGTTGTTGACTCAACAAGGGATGGGCAATAAATGCTGCGAAAGCCAGAGATGCTTCCACCCTGTGAGTGAATAAAAAGAATACAATCATGGTTGATCTTGGCTTCCAACTCCACTTCCTGCTGCCAGTCAGACGGAACAAGTTCTCATGTTTTCATGTGATTCAGAGAGTAAAGTCTCATTCTATATGTGGAATGAACTGCCGGATGAAGTGGTACATTTGGACAGATACATGGATAAGAAAGGTTGAGAGGAACATGGGCCAAATGCAAGCAAATGGGACTAGTTCAGTTTGGGAAACTTGATTGGCATGGACGAGTTGGACCGAAGGGACTGTTTCTGTGCTGTATGCTTCTATGACTCTGAGTGTGTACTGCTCATGAGATAGATGTGGAGACATTCACCAATGAATTTGACAATCCTTACCTGGAAATATAGCTAGCAAGGTTCAGGCTTGCCAAGTTAAAATTAAAAGGCTGAGTGCTTCTGTAATATAATTTAAGTCCAATCAACTCCTTGGCGCAGTTGGTTGCTCATCCTCCTTCCCCTTTAGTCAATGACAGAAGTGAATAGGTTGAAGGCTGGTTTCAGTCAGGAATCTTTAACCTCCAACCTGAATAAAACCTATATTTTCTTGTTAAAACTTTCTCCAATGTTTCTGGACAAAGAAATAGCAAAATCTTTATCACATCAAGCAGGTGATTTGAAATTTCCAAGCAGAACTGACTGTTAAATCATCAATCACTTTGGGAAACTGAGGTGTGGGACTTTACTTGAGTTTAGTTATTGAATGGTTATTTGATCATGATTATGGCTAAATAAATGTTTTATTCAAATGGACGTACCCCATAATTATATTGATGCAAGCTGATGGAACAAAATGCAAGTGATTTTATACATATATATGGCTCATTATTTGACCAGGCTGTCCCCGAATAAGATTGTTGACCTCAAGTTTCTGATTCTCTGTTCAGTTAAGTTTATGGAGGAAGGAAGCCAGGACTGGAGACTCATTGTATACACTCAAGAGAGAGTGGTACATATAGAAGCAACCAGAGTATAACTAGCTGCTTGTTTTATTTCAGGAGCATGGATATAACCTGTCTGTTTTCTTTACTAGAAACTGCATGTACGGCTGGTACTAATGGAAGTAAGGCTTGGCTCCAAATTAACTTCGGCAGGTTCCATTCATTTGTCCCCTACAACATACTCCGAGCTCTGAACAAGAACTTCATTGGGGTGAGTTGCCCAAGTTAAAGATGAAAGTTATCAAAGTTATTTTCCTGTCCAAGTTGAGGCCTCAAAACACTAGTTTAGAATTGCCGAGTATGTAGTGGAGAGAAGACGCACATTATTGCACAGATGAAGGATCTTAGTCATCTTAGTTATCATCTTCATTCCAGATATAATCGAGTGTCCAGTGATCCCCTCATAATGGTATGGTTGTGCATCATTTAACAGGCCACAACATGTCTGGGGAGACAGAATAGGTGATAGTTTTGAGTGCTATGTCAGTGACCTCCCCTGCTTACTGGGTTTCAGCTCCAGTATGGAAAGAAACAAGAAGACACACATTCATTCTCAAAGGTACTGTCATAGCAGTAGGTAATGCCGACCTCTTGCCCTGTTTTGGAATTGCAATGATGCCTGCATCAAGTGTCAGGTTTCAGTGGGGATAGTCTGACAGAAGTATGGAACACTGCTAATATTTAGATAGGAACGTCACTTCCTCAAGTGGGAGTGGGACTTTATTTGCCTTAGGTGAGTTTTTAACCTAGTAACGTAAATAATTATGCTTGAAGGTTTCTATTCAAAATTTCTGCACTTTTTAAGCTTCGGGGAAACACCCAGAGCTTAGACAGAGACATTTTTAAAGTTTTGGGCAGTTCTGGAGAAGGTTTTATGTGTAAAATTGCTCCTCAGAGAGTGAGAAGATAGATTTTTAAACAGTAGGTTATATAATAATCAAGAATCAGTGATAGTTCCAGACCAGAAGTGTTTGGCTAAAACCCTGAAAATTTCAATTGAAGCTGAGAATATTTAAGTGAGGTTGTTTTTCAATTTCTTTCTGGAGCTATTAAATTTTCCACATTGCAAGCTGAAGTCAAATTAAATCCATTGAGTTGTTAGAGAAAGAGGTAATTGTGTGTGAGTACAGTTACAGGGTCTTTTGAAATCTGTAAAGTAGTGTTTTATGGGTTTATAATTCACTGTATATTTCAAAATCATTAAATTTGTGTTATAAGTCAATTCTTTTTCTATTTTAATTTCACTCTTACTGTTAAAGATAATTCTGCAATATTGTGTGCTTATGTTTCGGTGAGAGACCACATTGTCAAAATCAAACTAAAATAAACATGATCTATCAAGTCAGAATTTGGTCTGGAATCTGGCTTGTCCAGTAGTAACATCAACCATGATCATAACACTGTATTCTAATGTCCCACTATCTAAAGCAGCCACAATGATGTGGACTGTTGAATTGGTTGCCTGAGCCAGGTTCTTGAATTTGTAATATCTCCGTAAGGTTATATTCACCATATTTCTCAAAATAGTCAGACCACAAATTAATAAGAGAATTCACATTTCTATTTTCTTTTTATTTTTTGTAGACTGATGCCTTGGAATCATTGTCTGTCTCACAACTGGGGGAATTGGTTGGTAATGGGACACTGAGGAACAGCAATGATGTGCAGAGAATTTTCAAAATCATCAATAATGGCACCATTGTTGAGTTCATTGATGCATTCAACACTGCTGTTAACAAGGTGGGAAACCTTATCACTCTGTTTGAGATCAATCTCTGTTCATAAACACCACCACACAGCAATTTCTCCAGACAATTTATATCACTTCCAAAATGATCATTACTGTTAATAATTTAATGTCAAATTAGTTAATTTTGTCATGGTAGCTCAGTAGTTAGCACTGCTGCCTCATAGTGCTAGAGACTCAGGTTCAATTCCAACTTCTGGTGACTGTCCCTGTGGAGTTTGCACTTTTTTCCCGTGTCTGCGTGGGTTTCAAACAGATGCTCCAGTTTCCTCCTATAGCCCAAAGATGTGCAGATTAGGTGAATAGGCCACGCTAAATCTCTCAGTGTTCAGGAGTATGTAGATTAGGTGCATTAGCAAGGGGAAGTGTAGAGTTATTGAGTAGGGAATAGTCTGGGTGAGGTACTCTTCGGACAGTCAGCCTGGACTTGATGGGCCAGTTTCCATACTGCAGGGATTCTATTCAAAGTTATTATGTTTACTTTTATTAATGATTCACAGATGCTCTGAATTGGAAATCCTAAAGGTAGTTAAAGTATTGAAAATTATAATTTGTATAATATTTCAGATGGTGTATGGGCCATATGTGTGGATAATGACAAAAACGAAGTGTACAAAAAAATCAAATAAAAATGCTGGAAATGCTCAGTAACACTGAGACAGCACCTGGAGAGAAAGAATGAGTTCACATTTCAGGCTGATAACCTTTTATCAGAAACCAAATGACATTGCCTTGCTCTGTCCCACAAAAATCCAAATTTATACCTTGCTTTTCTTCCCGAATATTTTTAAAAACTGTGTTGTACCATGTCTCGTGCTTGAACATTGAGCAGGACCCACCAGACTTGTAGAAGCTTGGCATGTCATTCCTTCATTGTCCATTTTGAAGAGTGTGAATCTTTGTGGAAGTGATTCCTGCCCTGACTTTGTATTGAAAGTTGTTTTATTCCTGACCTTTTCAGAGCAAAGTGGTTTTCTCTCCTGGCATCCAAACAGCTTTACTAAGGGGAGTTCTGAACCTCATTGAACCGATTCTTTCAAATGGCAATGTCTCTGAGCTCTACTTGTGGTTTGGGATAAGGCTGCAAGCACTGCTACCTGGACTCAATGAGACGATGGTACCTTCATTATTTGTCACTGAAAGCTGCAATGGATCTCAAGTCATGTAAGTTTAATATAGACTTCTTTTCAGTTCATTATCAACATTGAAATTAAAAAAAACTTTGTATTTTTGCACTGATTACAAGAATGAGCGTTTTTAGTTGGGGCTCCGTGGTTAGCATTGCTGCCTCACAGCACCAGGCTCCTGGGTTCGATTCCCGCCTGTCTGTGTGGAGTTTGCACATTGTCCGCGTAGGTTTCCTCCCGGTGCTTCGGTTTCCTCCTACAATCCAAAGGTGCGCAGGTCAGGTGAATTGGCCATGCTAAATTACCCACAGTGTTAGGTGTGTTAGTCAGGGGTAAATATAGGGTAGGGGGGTGGGTTTCTCTTTGGAGGGGTGGTGTAGACTTGTTGGGCTGAAGGGACTGTTTCCACACTGTAGAGAATCTAAAAAAATCTAATCTAGTTAGATGATTGATATTGAAAACGTAACTGAACTGCACCACTTTCTTTGTGAACAAAAAATGGTTTTGAGTTCCTTTTTTTAAAGTCAATGTTTATATCAATAATGGGCCAGGTACACAAGCTGATGTCAGCTGTCTGTAGATTGGGAAGGTAAATGAAAATTATGCAGTCAATCTAAAGAGTCTGTTTTTAACACTGAGTAGATCTTCACTTTTCCATTTCCTGACATGGGGCCCCAGTACTAATGGGGAAATGAGCAGGTGAGGATGAGCCTGCATATGTTGCAAAGAAACCACAGGGCAAGGCTGGGACACAGATGTATAGGGTGACATGGTGGGTTAGTGGTCAGCATTTCTGCTTCATAGCACTGGGGACCCAGGTTTGATTCCAGTCTCAGGTGACTGTCTGTATGAGTTTGCACATTCTCACTAAGTCTGCATGGGCTTCCTTCCACAGTCCAAAGATGTGCAGGCCATGCTAAATTGTCCATTGTATCCAGGGATGTGCAGGCTATATGGGTTAACCATAGCACACAAGGTTTCAAGGATGGGTGGTTGTGGATGAGATGTTCTTCAGAGGATTGGTGTGAACTGAATGGCCTGCTCTCACACCGTAGGGATTGTCTGAGTTTTTTTGGGAGGGTTGGATATGTATTTTTGGGAGGGGAGAAATGTGTGGATGTTTCTGTGAAGGTTTAGATCAATGTATAGAACTCCATGGTATCTTCAATGAAGAGACAGAGGAGAGAATCCCTGAAAATACCTGGGAAAGGGTGGATGTGTAATGGGAAGATTGGTTTCAGGATGTTCACACATTCTGAAAGCAACAGCCAAAATTTTCATAGAATCATAGAATCCCTACAGTGTGGAAACAGGCAATTTGGACCGAGTCCACACCGACCCTCTGAAGAGTATCCCACCCAAACCCATCTCCCAACCCTATTACTCTACACTTTCTGTGACTAATGCACCTAACCTACAGATCTCTGAACACTGTGGAAAAATGGGAACGCCAAATTCCCTTAAACTGCGCATCATTCTACTGTGGGAGAAAACTTGAGTATCAGGAGGAAACCCATGCAGACATGGAGAGAATGCGCAAACTCTACACAAACAGTTGCCCAAGGCTGGAATCAAACCCGTGTCCCTGGCGCTGTGAGGCAGCAGTGCTAATGTGTGAGCTACCGTGCCGTCCACATTAAAAAGTTTGAGGCTACTCAGGAAAATGGCTGTGATAGTTAGCTGACTCCAAAGTGGAATTTTGCACTCTTGGGTTGCATTGGTCTAAACAAAGCATCACTTTTGATTGCACTGATGTCTCTCTAATATGCATCTGTTTATCTTTTGTAGTATCTCCGTATTGAGCTCAATCAAACAACAACTAGATGCCGCTGTTCGAGAAGCCATATACAGAAATATATTAACTTTCAATAATGGTAATGATGTAATGATTTGTATTATTTGCTAACTTTTACTTGTGTGTTAGTAGGAAAAGCTGGCTTCTAGCATTTGAAGCAGAAATTAATTGTTTATCTGATATCTGACTATTCTGATGACCCGACACACACTTGTAGCACACAGTGCAAAGGAATAGACAGACATGTATCCAGCTGCCAATTTACCTGAGGTCCAGATTCCAGCTATCTTGCTCAGAGAGGTGGAAACTGAAGGCTTGATATCTCTCTCTTGGTGTAGCTGGGAGGATAAAACAAGCAGTTACATGTCACTCACTTCATTTAGCAAATGGTAGCCTGGAAAAAGAGGGCTTGAGATGGTTGAGTGGGTCAAGGGGATGGAATTGGAAGTTTTCAATAGAGTTATCTACATTAAAAGATAATAAGTAAATACTACAGACACACGTTCTCTTCATAAATATAATACACTTTCAAATCAATTTATTTATGTTTGGTCTGATGGTTTTTTTGATCATATATTTGAGATAAATCACCAGTAAGTGAGAGTGACTTGAGACTCAGTTACATTCTATGGTATCTTTAAAGCTGCACAATTTATTGGCTACTGCCATTTACCTTGTTTTTGTTTTCATCAACATCTATAATTCTGAAGATTTATGAGATTGAGCATTCATATGAAAGGGTTATTGTAGATTTGTTTTTAGAAAGTAAGTCAACATTTGTGTAGGTACTGACTTAAGACTTTTGGTTCCATGTTGCTGGCGTTGAAGTGTTTGAGCCATAGGGAGAAGTTGAATAGACTGGGGCTATTTTGCCTGGAAAATCAGAGGCTGAGGGATGACCTTATAGAAGTTTATAAAATCATGAGAGGCATGGATAGGGTGAATAGCAAAGGTCTTTTCCCCAAGGTGAGGGAATCCAAAACTAGAGGGCATAGGTTTAGGGAAAGATTGAAAAGTGACCTAAGAGGCAACTTTTTCAGGCAAAGGATGGTATGTGTATAGAATGCGCTGCCAGATGAAGTGGGGGAGGCTGATACAATTACAGCTTTTAAAAGGCATCTGGATGGGTATAAAAATAGAAAGGGTTTAAAGGGATATAGGCCAAATGCTGGCAAATGGGATGGAGATAGGAACAGGTTAAAAGTACATCAAGGCAAAATGTTAATTTGCTAATATCACAGTGTCATTTCAAGGTCATGCTGACCACTTGTCTACATCATTGCCAATCTGACTTTCTCATCTTTCTCTCCTTGATGAATCATGCACAAGAATGCAAAACTGTAAGATTGCTAAAAATGTAATTGTGTCATCAGTGTTGAGTACTTGCCTGACATGTCTTGCATATTTGAAGAATGAATTTTACTTAACCAGCAAGCTGCACCTTTGTTGCATAAGCAATGCTGTTTTGAAAAACTTAGCAAATATTTTCCTGTTTCTCCCACAGTCTCACCCCTTCGTTGCTATGGGAACAACAGCTTTGTTGATTATCTCAACAATCGTTTCCAAAATTTCTCAGAGTTTCTCACACTGGAGGATACAATTCAACAGATTCCTCGCAGTCAACTTGCTGAGGTAAAAACAAAAGGAATTTCAAAAGTGTTTGTGTGCGACACAGAAAATGTAAAGTGGTAGTAGCATAAACCCAATTTAAACTAAACTTCTGAGTAAGGACCACTAGACCCAAACCGTTAACTCTGATTTTTCTCCACAGATGTTGCCAGACCCGCTGAGTCTTTCCAGCAACTTCTGTTTCTGTTTCTGATTTCCAACATCTGCGGTTCTTTCAGTTTTTAAACTAAACTCAACAGGGTGTGGAAACCAGGAGGTCATTTAGAGAGAAACAGCAAAGTCTGCAGTGTAATTAGAGAAACAGAAATTGTAAATTATTGGATAGGTACAGCACAAGTGGGGGAATAATGAAGTCCTCAACTAGGTTTACTGTGCAGGTATTTGAACATACAGATTGCATTAAGTAAAATTGGTGAGTTACGGTACTATTGCATACAGTTACACAGAAATATAATTTGTGATGAAACCAGAGACCTGGATCAAAGAAGGCAGGACTGAGTATTGAATATTCCAGGAGTTCAAAAAAGATAGGGAAAGAAGGAAAGCAGAACAGGCATGAAATAACTGCATAGAAGCCAGTATCCTGTCACCAAGTCACACCTTACTTACTAGTGCAGAGTACTGTGGCTGTGGTCAGCCAGCTCAGAGTCAGTCCCCTGAACTGAGGAGATTCTTAAATCCCCTGTTTGTGTATATATATATTTTCCTACTTTTCTCCTGTTGTTTTTTAAAATGACCCCCACACTACCACCGAACAGCAGTAGTGTTTATATTTTCCCCAGCACCCATGTTGTGTGTGCACAGGTGTGAATCACAGTGAAGAACAACAGGTGCACAAATCTTTATTCATTTTCCATCATCAGGAAGAAAGGAAACACCTGAGTGGCCAGTGACAAGGAGTGCCCTTCTTATCAAAGGGCAATGTTCTGTGATCAAAGAAAAGTGAGTGAACATTTGTTCTTTTTCACAACTGAGGAGATTCTAATCGCCTGGTTATATTTCTTTTCCTGGTTTTTTTTTAGTAACACTCTGACTGTGACCCAGCCAGCTCTGAGTCAATCCCTTAGGCTGAGGGGATTCTGCATCTCCTGGTTATATATTTTTCTTTTTTCTTACCCCCACACTATCGCCTAACTGCGGTAGTGCCTATTTTTTTTCCCAGCAGCCATGTTGTGTGTGTGCAGGTGTCAGACACAGTGAAGAACAACAGGTGTACAAATCTTAATTTGTATTCCACCATGAGGGAGAAAGGAAACACCCGAGTGGCCTGTGACAAGCAATGCCCTCCTCATCAAAGGGCAATGCTGTATGATAAAAAAAGTGAAGGGGAGGACAGGGATTAAATCAAAATAGAGTTGGAGGGGGAAGTAAAACACTCCACTCCCTGCGGTGCCCACCTCTCCATGAATAGCTATCCCCTGTTTATTTACAGTCCAGGCTGTAGCAGTGTGAGCAGGCCCCAGCTGCAAAAGGAGCAGCAGCAGCAATAGTAGTAACAAAAAACCAATAAAGAAGAAAACCAGAAGTCAAATGTCTCTTAGCTCAGAGAACTTTCCTCTTCTTCTACTCCCTCCTCACAGTACACTGGCTGTGGCCAGCTAGCTCAGAATCAGTCTCTTGACCTGAGGAGATTCTCATCTCCTCCTTACATTTATTTTCTTTTTTTTTGAAAACCACCACTCCTGCCTAACTGCGGTAGTGCCTTTTTTTCCCCCTGCACCCATGTTGTGTGTGTGCAGGTGTGAGGCACAATGAAAGACAACAGGTGTATCAATCTTTATTCAATTTCCACCACTAGGAAGAAAGGAAACACCCGAGTGGCCAGTAACAAGCAGTGCCCTACACAAAAGGCAATGATCAAACAGTGAAGGGGAGGGCAGGGATTAAATTAAATTCGAGTTGGAGGGGGAAATAATGCACTCCACTCCCTGCAGTGCCCATCTCCCGTTTATTTATTTTTTTTAACCCTCCACACTACCGCCTAACTGCGGTAGTGCTTATTTTTTTCCCCAGCTCCCATGGTGTGTGTGTGCAGACATGGGTTCAATTCCCGACTCAGGCGACTGACTGTGTGGAGTTTGCACGTTCTCCCCGTGTCTGTGTGGGTTTCCTCCGGGTGCTCCGGTTTCCTCCCACAGTCCAAAGATGTGCAGGTCAGGTAAATTGGCAATGCTAAATGGCCCATAGTGTTAGGTAAGGGGTAAATGTAGGGGTATGGGTGGGTTGCGCTTCGGCGGGTCGGTGTGGACTTGTTGGGCCGAAGGGCCTGTTTCCACACTGTAAGTAATCTAATCAAATCTAATCTAATATGAGACACAGTGAGAGACACAAAGTGCACAAATCTTTATTCAATTTTCACCACCAGGAAGAAAGGAAAACACCCGGGTGGCCAGTGACAAGCAGTGCCCTTCACATCAAAGGGCAATGCTGTGTGATCAAACAGTGAAGGGGAGGGCAGGGAGTAAATCAAAATAGAGTTGAAGGGGGAAATAATGCACTCCACTCCCTTCGGCGCCCATCCCCCGTTTATTTTGCTCAGCCAGGACTTCCTGATTGGCCCAGGTTAACAACCCCAATCAAGATTCTCATAGCCAATAACATTCACCTGGTTCCAATTACGACAAGGTGACAGTATTGATTAGGGAGAACCTTGAAGTGGTGGAGAGAGAGGATAACCAGAGGGGCCAAGGAAATAATCTATTTGGCTCGGGCTAAGTCATAGAAAAAGTTCAATTTTATTGCTCAGCATAGCCTATAGACCATCAAATATGAGCAAAGATGTAGAGGAACAATTTACAATGAAATCTCAAAGCTGTGCAAGAATAGTAGTTAGTGGAGCTAGTAATCATCAGTATAAATTAACTGGGATCGCAACACCAGAACAGTCAAGATTTCCTTAAATGTATTCAGGAGAAACGTCTGCAGTAGCATGTTTTTAATCCCATAAAAGAGCAGGTACAGCATAATTGTTTTGGGGAGATAAGGTGGGCCAAGTGGGGGGAAAAAACCAATGGTACAGTGAGCATTGTATCATCAGGTTTACTCTGGTTGTGGCCAATACCAAGGAACAATGCAGAGAAAAGAAGAATTAACTGGGGAAAAGAAAACAGCTGGAGTTTATAAAATCATAATGGGCATGGATACGATCAATAGACAAGATCTTTTCCATGGAGTGGGTGAGTCCAGAACTAGAAGGCAAAAGTTTAGGGTGAGAGGAGGAAGATATAAAAGAGACCTAAGAGGCAACTTTTTCATGCAGAGGGTGGTGCGTGTATAGAATGAGCTTCTAGAGGAAGTGTTGGAGGCTGGTACGATTACAACATTTAAAAGTCATCTGGATGGGCATATGAATAGGAAAAGTTTAGACGAATATGGGTCAAGTGCTGGTAAATGGGACTAGATTAGGCTAGGATATCTGGTTGACATGATGTGTTGGACTGAAGGGTTTGTTTCCGTGTTGTACATCACTATGACTCTCCTGAAGAAGGGCTTATGCCCGAAATGTCGATTCTCCTGCTCCTTGGATGCTGCCTGACCTGCTGCGCTTTTCCAGCAACGCATTTTTCAGCTCTGATCTCCAGCATCTGCAGTCCTCACTTTCTCCTCTCTAATTTATAACCTCATAAAAGGACAGATACAGGAGAACTGGTTTTAGGGAATAAGGTCGGCAAGTGGGGAAAAAAAATGGTGCAGTGAACATTGTATCATCAGGTTTAATCTGGCTGTGGGCAATGCCAAGGAACAATGCAGAGAAAATAAGAATGAATTGGGACGAAGAACAGTTGGCCCAGATTAATTGGAACAAATGATTGTCATGCAATACAGTAACTGAACAATGGGCTGATTTGAAGAATAGAGTGTTTTGGCCTTGTCAAAATATATTCTCACAAAGGGGAAAGATGGAACAAATAAATCCAAAGCCCTCAGATGGTGTAAAATATAATGGTAAAGATGAAGCAGTTCTGCAAATCCCTTCCTAACAGCTTTGTGGAGTACCTGCACCTCAAGGAATTCAACATTTCAAGAAGACAGCTCACCACCACATTCTTCAAGAATGGGTGATTTAGGATGGGCAGTAAAAGTTGGCCTAGCCAGTGTAGCCCACATCCTCTGTAAGAATTGTTGCAAAATTAAAAGAAAAAGAGATAATCCTGCCATTACCAAGGAAGAAGATGCTACCTAGGTCACAATGAAACAGCAAGTCACTCAGCCACATATATATGCTGTCTGCACTTAACATTCATTAGAAACAAGGACCAGGAGTAGAGTTCATCCATGAATACTGAAGGAAATGATAGTGGAAATTGCAGAAGCACTGGCCATAATTTTCTAGTCTTCCTTAGACCCTGGGTTCATATCAGGCGGTTGAAGAATTGCAAATGTTACATTCTTATTCAAAAGTGTAGAAAAATAAGCTGAGCAACTATAGTTTGTGCATGGTACTGGGGAAGTTTTAGAAGCGATCATTTTGGACAAAGTTGAGAGTTGCTTGTCAAAAGTGGGTTCATTAACGAAAACAAGTCCTGTATTATCAAATGCAAATTACTTGAGATTTTTGATGAGCTAGCAGAAAGTTAATGGGGAAGATGCTTTTGGTGTAGTCTGGTTGGACTTCCAAAGGGCATTCGATAGAGTTGCATCAATAGACCTGTAAGCAAATTTAGAAGTTGTGGAATAAAACAAGTTAAAGCGTGGATCCAAAATTTACAGACTGAGTGATAGGAAACGTTGGGTGCTTTTCAGACTGACGCAATGCTTCAAGTAGAGTTGAAGAAATTCTAAGCGAAGAATAATTAATTAAAAAGTCAGCTTGTGGATAGCTCAGAGGAGGCTACATTGCCATCGTGATGAGTAGAGCATAGGAAGTTTATTTAGTTTCAGTTTATTTCATTGTTTCCTGAGAGAATGTTTAGTTGTAGTTTGGACTTGGTGTGGCCTATAGCTGACTAATATTCAGACAAGATAAAATGTGTTGAAAGCAGAGCAAAACCCTTACATCATCATTGATCATGTGGAGGTCGGGTAAAGTTTAATCTCCATTCGAATTTTGTGAGAAACAATAGTTCCAAACCTAGTCTGAAATGAGTGGAACAAAAACAGAAAAGTTCGGCAGCTCTAGCAGCATCTATGGAGAGAAATAAAATCCAACATTTCGGGTCCAGTGACCCTTCCTCAGAACCCGATGTCACATCGACAGTTCTAAATGCATAGGTCAAGTGCAGGTAAAGGGTCAGAGGGAGGGGTCCAGGTGGAAGGAGAGTGTTGGAGGTGAGCGAAGGGGTCTGTGGGATTGGGAGATAATTCCTGTCCAAAGAAATGGGCATAGAGATGAAGGCAACTGAAGAAGGCTTCAATGTCATGCTGTACCCAAAATTCATTAAGGTGGGGACACAGAGGGATAAAATTGAGGTGGAATGAGTGGCTATGTCTCCATGTCCTACCAAAGGAAGCAACAAACAAATGAGCTTGAAAATGTTGGATAAGTAACCACAACAAGGGATTTGAAGCATCTATAATAAAGAGAGGGTAAATGGAAGTTTTACCTCCAATAGCTGGAGCTCAGGAAAATTCTCCAGAGGACTGTGGCATACTTGCTTATTGGGAAGTAGAAAACTTTAAGATTGATGTGCTTTATAAAGAATTTTTTTGGGGAAATGGCTCTAAATGAATTGCTGTAAAGCGCCAGCATGGATTTGATGGCTTCCTTCTGTGCTGTAACCATTGCATCATTCTATAAGTGAGTTAACATGCTCAGTCATCTCATTGATTGATTGCAATCACTCAAGCTCAATAATAAAGGATTATAATGTTCTGAAATGAAAATTTAAAAATTATTAATGAACCAATAGTCTTGAAGAAGAGTCCTACTGGACTTGAAAGATTTACACTTTGCCTTTCTCCAGATGCTGTCAGACATGTGTTTTCTAGCTCTTTCTGTTTATTATTTTGCATCCCCAGCATCTTTTGTATTATCATTTTACATTAATGTACCAATATGCAATAGACAATAGACAATAGGTGCAGGAGTAGGCCATTCAGCCCTTCGAGCCTGCACCGCCATTCAATATGATCATGGCTGATCATTCCTAATCAGTATCCGCTTCCTGCCTTATCTCCATAACCCTTGATTCCACTATCTTTGAGAGCTCTATCCAACTCTTTCTTAAATGAATCCAGAGACTGGGCCTCAGAGCATTCCACACAGCCACCACTCTCTGGGTGAAGAAGTTTCTACTCATCTCTGTCCCAAATGGTCTACCCCGTATTTTTAAGCTGTGTCCTCTGGTTCGGCACTCACCCATCAGCGGAAACATGTTTCCTGCTGCCAGAGTGTCCAATCCTTTCATAATCTTATATGTCTCAATCATATCCCCTTTCAGTCTTCTAAACTCAAGAGTATACAAGCCCAGTCGCTTCAGTCTTTCAGTGTAAGGTAATCCCCCCATTCCAGGAATTGACCTCGTGAACCTACGCTGCACTCCCTCAATAGCCAGAATGTCTTTCCTCAAATTTGGAGATCAGAACTGCACACAGTACTCCAGGTGTGGTCTCACCAGGGCCCTGTACAGCTGCAGAAGCACCTCTTTGCTTCTATACTCAATCCCTCTTGTTATGAAGGCCAGCATGCTATTAGCCTTCTTCACTACCTGCTGTACCTGCATGCTTGCCTTCATTGACTGGTGTACAAGAACACCTAGATCTCTCTGTACTGCCCCTTTACCTAAATTAATTCCATTGAGGTAGTAATCTGCCTTCCTGTTCTTGCCACCAAAGTGGATAACCATACATTTATCCACATTAAACTGCATCTGCCATGCATCTGCCCACTCACCTAACTTGTCCAGGTCACCCTGTAATCTCCTAACATCCTCATCATATTTCACCCTGCCACCCAGCTTAGTATCATCAGCAAATTTGCTGATGTTATTACTAATACCATCTTCTATATCATTAATATATATTGTAAAAAGCTGCGGTCCCAGCACGGATCCTTGCGGTACCCCACTGGTCACTGCCTGCCATTTCGAAATGGAGCCGTTTATCACTACCCTTTGTTTCCTATCAGCCAACCAATTTTCAATCCAATCTAGTATTTTGCCCCCAATACCATGCGCCTTAAGATTACTCACTAACCTCCTATGTGGGACTTTATCAAAATCGTTCTGAAAGTCCAGGTACAATACATCTACTGGATCTCCCTCATCCATCTTCAGAGTTACATTCTCAAAAAATTCAAGAAGACTAGTCAAGCACAATTTCCCCTTCATAAATCCATGCTGACTCTGTCCTATCCTGTTACTACTATCCAGATGTGCCGTAATCTCATCCTTTATAATAGACTCCAGCATCTTTCCCACCACTGAGGTCAGACTAGCTGGTCTATAATTTCCTGCTTTCTCTCTTCCACCTTTCTTAAAAAGTGGTACAACATTAGCCACTCTCCATTCCTCAGGTACCGATCCTGAATCTATCAAATTCTGGAAAATAATCACCAACGCATCCACAATTTCCCGAGCCACCTCCTTCAGTACCCTGGGATGTAGACCATCAGGCCCCGGGGACTTATCAACCTTCAGACCTAACAGTCTCTCCAACACCAAAAACTGGCAAATACAGATTCCCTTAAGTTCAGGTCCTTCAGTCACTGTTACCTCAGGGAGATTGCTTGTGTCTTCCCCAGTGAACACAGATCTGAAGTACCCATTTAATTCTTCTGCCATTTCTTTGTTCCCTGTAATATATTCCCCTGTTTCTGTCTTCAAGGGCCCAATTTTAGTCCTAACCATTTTTTTGCCTTGCGCATACTTGAAAAAGCTTTTACTGTCCTCCTTTATATTATTGGCCAGTTTACCTTCGTACCTCATTTTTCCTCTGCGTATTTCCTTCTTAGTAATCCTTTGTTGTTCTTTAAAAGCTTCCCAGTCCTCTGTTTTCCCACTTATCTTTGCTATGTTATACTTTTTCTCTTTTAACTTTACATGTTTCTTAACTTCCCTCGTCAGCCACGGCCACCCATGCCTCCTCCTGGGATCTTCCTTCCTTTCAGGAATGAACTGATCCTGCAACTTCTGCATTATATACAGAAATATCCACCATTGTTCCACCACGGTCATCCCTGCTAAGGTATTGCACCATTGAACTTTGGCCAGCTCCTCCCTCATAGCTCCATAGTTCCCTTTATTCAACAGAAGTACTGTCACTTCCGACTACCCTCTCCCTCTCAAATTGCAGATTGAAGCTTATTGTATTATGGTCACTACTTCCCAATGGCTCCTTCACTTCGAGGTCTCTGACCAATTCTGGTTCATTACACAATACTAGATCCAGAATTGCCTTCTCCCTGGTCGGATCCAGCACCAGCTGCTCTAAGAATCCATCTCTGAGGCACTCCACAAAGTCCCTTTCTTGAGGTCCAATACCATCTTGTTTCTCCCAGTCTACCTGCATGTTAAAATCCCCCATAACAACTGTAGTAACAGCTTTACCACAGGCCAATTTCAGCTCCTGATTCAACTTACATCCGACATCCAGACTACTGTTTGGGGGCCTGTAGATGACTCCCAAGAGGGTCTTTTTACCCTTAGTATTTCGCAGCTCTATTCACACTGACTCTACATCCCCTGACTCTAGGTCCCCCCGCGCAAGGGACTGAATATCCTCCCTTACCAACAAGGCCACTCCACCCCCTCTGCCCGTCAGTCTGTCCTTACGATAGCACGTGTAGCCTTGAATATTCATTTCCCAGGCCCTGTCCACTTGAAGCCACGTCTCAGTTATCCCCACAATATCGTATCTCCCAATTTCCAAAAGAGCCTCAAGCTCATCCATCTTATTTCTAATGCTTCGTGCTTTCATATACAATATTTTTAATTTGTTACTGCTCTCACCCTTCCCATCTACCCCTATTCCACTCAACCTTACAGCATGATGCCTTGATTAAAATAAGGTAAAAACAACCGAAAAGCTTTATCCAATTCTTTGAGATATTGTACAGAGAAATATCTGCACCTGAAAGCAATCACTTCTCTGTATAAAGTACACATTTAAAAGGTTTGTAAATCACCATGTTATTATTGAGTGGCTCAGCGGTTAGCACTGTTGCCTCACGACACCAGGGACCCAGGTTCGATTGGGACCTCGGGCCACTGTCTGCGCAGAGTTTGTACATTCTCCCAGTGTCTGTGCGGGTTTCCTCCGTGAGCTCCGGTTTGCTTCCACAGTCCTAGAGATGTGCAGGCCTAGTGAATTGGCCGTGCTAAATTACCTGTGATGTTGGGTGCATTATTCAGGGAGAAATGAGTCTGGGTGGGTTACTCTCCAGAGGATTGGTGTAGACTTGATGGGTCGAAGGGCCTGTGTCCACATTGCAGGGAATCTCATCTAACCTAATTATATGCTTTGACTCCCAATAGAGACTAGTCAGCATGTTTTAATTATTCAATGGCCAAGGCAAAATTGTAGAATCCATAGAATCCCTACAGTGTAGAAGCAGGTCATTCAGCCCATACCAACCCTCCAAAGAATATCCCACCCAGACCTAAACCCTGTCCCTATATTTCTCATGGCTAACTCACCTAGCCTGAATATCCCTAGGCACTATGAACAACTTAGTGTGGCCAATCCATCTCACCTGCACACCTTTGGACTGTGGGAGGAAACTGAAGCACCTGGAGGAAACCCACGCAGAATTGGGGAGAACATGCAAACTCCACACAGACAATTGCCTGAGGCTGGAATCAAACTCAGGTCCCTGGTGCTGTGAGGCAACAGTGCTAACCACTGAGCTACTGTGCTGCCCGAATGGTTGTTTAAATGTTTGATAAAACTGGTTTTGCCAATTTTGTGATTTGCAAGAATGCCAGCGCACTGGGGAGCAGCATTTATTACCATGTGAAAAATGTGTGCTGATTAGTTGACATGTGGATGTGGTGATAGAGATGTTGCAGTTAATGATGACTGACGTTAAATGCTAAACTGTGACTAGTTAAATGAAGCAAGTTGATTCTGACTCTGAAGAATCAATGAAAAAGTGGCTGTTGCCTGTTTTAAAAGTTGGAACAGTTGCCATGTGTTTGCATGTTGTTATCAGTAAGTGTTGTTACCTATACACACAAGTGCTAATTTTTGTCACAATCTGGATTATCTGGCAAATGCTATTCAATTGCTGAATCAAATTTGATGTTAGATACCATGTCTTGATTTTGCAACCATGGGTTGGATGTAGGCAGTAGCTTGGTTTCTGTGAATAGCTGAAGAGACATACTTTTGATATTATCTGCTGGACTTTGTAACTTATAGCCTATATACTCAACAATGGAGTAAGAATGAGAATTCATAGATTACATTACTACTCAATTATATGATAAAGCAGAATGTCTTTCTGACTTGATGGCAACTTCCTGTTAGATGCTATCAACCCCACTGGCCAATCAAACACCTTATCTGTTCTCATACAGCACAAGATCATTGTTCCCTTACAATGGTATTCTTGAGAGATGTCCTGATGAATGTACAATACAAAGTTTTGATACAATATGTCTTCTTTCAGCAATATTCATCTTCTTGATGACTGGATCTGGACAGATCATTTCAAGGATGAAATATCTGATTTGCTTACACTGAGCCCCCTATTTGCTTTCACCCCCCCCCACCCCGTTCATGCTCAATAAACATAGTGATGATGATCATGCAAAATTCTCATTACCAAACCAAACTTCAAACAAACAAAAAAATGAAAACACCAAATTTTGAGCCAACTTTGATTGTCCCAGGTGTAAAAATAAATGCAGCTGTCATGACAAATTTATTTAAATTTTCAGTAGCCTTCAGTGAATGACACTGTTAATATAAAATTGAGAATTTTCCTCTTGTTTTTACAGGTGTTGAAAACCATTGATCCCAGTGGATTGGCTGATCTTCTGAACAGGCCGAGATTCATTGACAACAACAAGATTCTGATCACAGTGTTAAATACTTATGGATCAGTTCGAAATCTAGTTACATTTATTGATGTTTTCAACCAAAAAGTCCAAGATGTGAGTTTCAAATATTACGTCCCTGATTATATGATGTGCAGATAAGTTATAAAAGTTCTTTCAATACAGTGTCTGTTATAATACTGGGTGCAAACTGAAGTTCTGATCGCAGCTTTACGTGCCTCTTAGTGGGAGGACAAGGTGCGGATATGTACAGGTGCCTCTATACCACTAACTGCATGTAGCCTTTGGAGAAGGGTGGATACTGTAGTGGGAATTTTGCTTTATCTCCCATTCCAACTCCATTTAGCCCCCTCTCCCTACCTTTGTTGCTTTTTATAGAATAAAATCCCTGCAGTGTGGAAACAGGCCATTTGGTCCAATAAGTCCACACCAACTCTCTGAAGAGCATCCCACCCAGACTCAACACCCCTTAGCTTATCCTTACAACCCCCATGGCTAATCCACCAACCTACACAGTTGTGGAGAAAGTGAGGACTGCAATTGCTGGAGATCAGAATTGAGAGTATGGTGCTGGAAAAGCACAGCAGGTCAGGCAGCATCCAAGGAGCAGGAGAATCAACGTTTTGGGCATAAGCCCTTCGCCCGAAACTTCGATTCCCCTGCTGCTTGGGTAGATTTGTATGGCCAATTCACCTGGCCTGCACATCTTTGGATTGTGGGAGGAAACCGGAGCACCCGGAGGAAACTCACGTACAGGAGGAGAATGTGCAAACTCCTCACAGACCTGAGGCTGGAATTGAACCTAGGTCCCTGACACTGTGAGGCAGCAGTGCTAACCACTCAACCACTGTTTGCATTGCCCTTAAAGGGCTTTACATGTAAGTTAATCAATTGGAAAATCTGGGTGATTTACTGGTGGTGCTTAATAGATGGAGACAAAATACCAAAGATGATTTGGTGATGGGTAAAAAATAGTCACTTGGGCTTAAGAACACATGTGTAAGATACAAAAGAATTTAAAAATTGCATATGGGTTCTTGTGGTGCAGTGGTAAATCCCTACCTTACAGCCAGGAGACCCCAGTGTAAGCCGCACCTGCTCCAGAGACGTCCAATAACATCTCTGAACAGGTTGATTAGGAAATATAAGAAAAGCTGCATATAGGGTTCTTGTAAAGCCATAGTAATGTCCATACCTCTAGACTAGGAGACCCCAGTTCAATCCCCATCTGCTCCAGAAGCATGCAGGAACATCTCTGAACAGGTTGATGAAGAAAATATCTAAAACTACATGTAGACAGGTTAATTGGGGTACATAAAGTTTGTGAATTTTTGTTGCATGGAGTGTACACTGATGTCTAATCTAATGTATGTCTTCACCAACATAACTAAAACAAATGACTTGGTCGTTAACCTCATTTTTACTTCTGGAATCTTACTGTATTCCCATTAGTGAATGCATTTACTTCAACAGCAGACTGCAAATACTTAATTACTTGTCAAGTGTTTTGGAATGTTTGAGGTTGTGCAAGGAGCTATTTAAATGCAAGTTGCTTCCTTTATAAAATCATGTAACACAGAAGGAGATTGTTTGGTCCAATATCCCTCGACTTACTCTTTGAAAGCACTGTCAATTTAATCCCATACCCACATTCTTTCCTCACAGTCATCTAGGTTTCTCCTTTCCATTTGCATCTATAATTTTACTTAGAAAGGTACTGTTGAATCTGCTTTGAGTATATTTAAGATAGAGTTGATAGATTTCTCAATACCTGTGGTGTGCAGAGTTTTAGGTATGGGATGAACAGAAGGCATTAAAGCGATTGGTCAGCCATGATTATATTAACTAGTGGAATTGATGGGTTGAAGGGCTTGTTCCTATGTTCCTGCATCGGCACCCTTTCACATAGTTTAATCTAGACCACAATTTATGTAAAAAAATTGTGTTTTGATAATTATCTTAAATTTATCCTCTGGTTACTCTCTCCTATCAGTGGAAACTGATTCTCTATACCTACTCTATTAAAATCACTTATTTGAACCCCTTGAATAAATCTCACCTTCACCTTCTCTGCTCTAACCTACTTTCTATTTACATGACATTCTGCAGGGTACCAGCTGCCTGTCAAACTGACACTATAAGATAGTAACAGCACTGGAGAATATAACTGCAACAATGTATTGCACTTTTAGCACTAAGATAAAGTCTCAAGATTACAAAGACAGGAAGGGTGAAGAACTGAGGGGTGACCTTATAGAGGTTTATAAAATCATGAAGGGCATGAATAGGGTGAATAGCCAAGAGTAAGGGAGTCTAAAATTGGAAGGTGTAGATTTAAGGTGAGAGCGGAAAGATTTAGAAGGGACCTAAGGGACAATTTTTTTTTCACACAGAGGGTGGTGTGTGTAAGAAATGAGCTACCAGAGGAAATGGTGGAGACTGATACAATGATGACATTTAAAAGGCATCAGAATGGGTATATGAATTGGAACGGTTTAGAGGGATATGAGCCAAATACTGGCAAATGGGACTATTAAATTTGGATAACAGGTTGGCATGAACAAGTTGGACCAAATGATCTGTTTTTGTGCTGTATATCTCTACAACTCTATAACAAAGGCATAACCATTGGTTGCTGCAGCAAATGAGAGAAAGTGCTTCGTTCATATTCCACAGTGCATTAAATCCAAAACTGAGTTGTAATTCATGTTGCAAATTTTATATTGTTGCAGATAATGAGAAAGTAACACTAGCCTTGTGATGGAATAGAATCTGGTTGAACTGGTTTTTGACAAGTTACGCATATTTGAAAGTGCTTCCTTTCACACTATGCAAACAACCTGCTTGCATTTGATTTTCATACAATAAACTGAAAATCTGAAGTTTTCATGCAGTCCACTGAATCTTATTTGGAATTTGAAGTGTAATCGTTATCACATGCTTTTTCTTTTAGAAGTGTTGCACTTTGAAATAAAGTAAGCTGTATACAGCAAGCAGAGTGTTTCATTTTTTGAAGCGAAACAATGTCTCTTTCTTTTGCAGAATCGTCTGACAGATGATAATCGAGTTGCACTCCTGGAGGTTTTCTGGTACCGCTTTGTGACAGCATTGTTCGAAAACAATGGCACAGATGTGGATGAATGGCTTAATGTCAGACTGCAACCCTATCTGCTTTTTATCACAACTGATCTCTTGGCTTCCAACATCACCCTGAAAATTCCGTGCTTTCCTTACAGGAAAATGTAAATATACCCACATTAATTTCTAATTATATAGAAATGTTCCTTGCCGGATTCTTGCTCAGTACTAGTTTGGATATTGCATCAACATCAATACTTCCTGTTAAATGTTTATGTATAACTCACTTCAGTTCCAAGTAGGCAACACTGGACTGTAATCAGTTTCTGCTTCAGATGTATCTGGGAACTGCAGCATCTACATCACATTTATCATTGACAGTATCTTGTTGGAATTTATTTGTTTCCACTTGCTAAATATGTAAGAGTAATACAATCATCATCCCCACTAATGTGAATTGTTGATTGAGGAAAATTCATATAACCCTCAACTGAAAAAAAGTCTTCATTTTATTTATTATGTGCAGGGAATTGAAAACAATGGAGGAAACCCAAACTCCAAAAATGTGAATGTTTTGCTGAATTTAACAGCAGAAACACACTCGACTTGTTTCCTTCCATTCTTTCTCTCTCAGCTAGCCAGCTGCCTGTCTGGTCGGCTGCTGGACAGATAAACAAGCAGAAAGTTGTGTGGAATAGTTCTAGGAAATCAAAAGGCCAATAGGCTGTAGTTTGGGGAACAGGCTGTTATCCATGATTGCAGACGACAGATTTGGTGGGTGAGTCAAAGAGAGTGAGGCAAATGGTGTGATTTATAGAAGGAGGCCATATTCTTCCTTAAGGAACATCCTGCTCTATCTCGGTCACAAA
Organism: Hemiscyllium ocellatum; assembly: GCF_020745735.1. Lineage (NCBI taxonomy): Eukaryota > Metazoa > Chordata > Chondrichthyes > Orectolobiformes > Hemiscylliidae > Hemiscyllium > Hemiscyllium ocellatum. Next base: position 51,833,711 of record NC_083420.1, read on the forward strand.
GTGTTTTCTTTAAGAAAACAACACTCGGCTTCTGAGACTCATAGATCTCACCTCCCTTCCCAAGCTCTAAGGACCCAAATGAATGAAGGAGAAAGTGAGGACTGCAGGTGCTGGAGATCAGAGCTGAAAATGTGTTGCTGGAAAAGCGCAGCAGGTCAGGCAGCATCCAAGGAGCAGGAGAATTGACGTTCCGGGCATGAGCCCTCCTTCCTGAAGAAGGGCTCATGCCCGAAATGTTGATTCTCCTGCTCCTTGGATGCTGCCTGACCTGCTGTGCTTTTCCAGCAACACATTTTCAGCCCAAATGACTGAAACAAAGCTTAAACCATGTCCCCAGTTGCAGTGTGGGATACTAATGCACTAATACCCTTTTAGTCCACTTCAATCAGCAACCATATTTCCAAAATTCCTTGGAGTTTCTCTTTTTCAGCTGTAACTCTTGAATGATAAAACTGGAACTCCAGATTGTTTATTATACATCTTTAAACTCTTATTGTTCAGCTCTCACAGGAACTAATATTCTGCTAAAGCAAGGCATTGTATTATAGTCCAAAGATATTAATGGAAGAAGAAAGAGGATTATGGTTAGGATTATTAGTTCAGAACCCTTGATTATTAAATGAGTAACATATCACTATGTTACCATACTCAGTGTGCAAAAGATCACCCATTCCTGTATATCTTGACCAGCTTGTTATCCTTTGGCTATGTGTTTTGTTCTCTAAAAATAATTATGTTAGAGAATTTCCATCAGAAAACCAATTGCCAAAGTCATAGGAAGAAAGAAGTGAAAAGTGCAGAAAAAACTTAATTCCTGTCACTTTGATTTTCAAATCATTCCCACTACAGAATCTCCAAACAAGGTAGATGTGACATTGAGGTATTTTTGGAAATGGCATAAAAGCAGTGCCTCCTAAACTTCCTACCCACTGTGACCCCCGTTTTGAGGCCTACAAATTGTTGTGATCCCTCAGTGAGAACTGTCTGAGTTGGAGCACAGCTGTACAGTGGTGACTTAGTCAGAGAGCTCCACAAGTGACCTTTGTTGCCTCAGAGCGTGCACCCACTTGGACTCTTGGCTTGCACTTATAACAATGTAAGCACCAGAAAAAGAAAATGGGATCATAAATATCAATGTGACATGATTTAATATCATGAAATTTCCGAATGTCTTCACTGTCAGACTCAGCAGAGGAGTGGAAAGTGGGTCGAAGCTTGCTTTTGTTTGTATTTGTAGAGAAAGAAAATTAAAGTTGTGGGGAAATACTAGAAGAGACTTGTTTTGTTTTTCAATTGAACGTTAAGATATTTCAAAAAGACTTCTAATTTAATTTGATTTGACTTATTATTGTCAGATGCACCTAGATACAGTAAAATGTTTTATTTTATTTGCAGTGCAGGCAGTTCATACCATACAAAGTGCATTAGGATAATAGAATAGAGCGAGGAATAGAATGTTATGGCTGCAGAGAAAGTGCACAGACAATGCAATCAACATTAAATACTGGATTAGAGTGGTGCTGGAAAAGCACAGCAGTTCAGACAGGAACCGAGGAGCAGGGAAATCAACGTTTTAGGCAAAAGCCCTCTTTCCTGATGAAGGCTTTTGCCCGAAATGTCGATTTCCCTGCTCCTCGGATACTGCCTGAACTGCTGTGCTTTTCCAGCACCACTCTAATCCAGAATTTGGTTTCCAGCATCTCCAGTCATTGTTTTTACCTACCTGATCAACATTAAATATAAAATTTCAGACATCCATTAAGAAGTCTAGTAACAGATGTTTTTGAATCTACTCGTATGTGTATACAGAACTAATCTTTATATCTTCTGCCCAACAGAAGAGGATGGAAGTGAATATGACTTGCATTAGGTTAGATTCCCTACAGTATGGAAATAGGCCCTTCAGCTCGATAAGTCCACCACAACTCTCCGAAGAGTAACCCACCCAGACCCATCCCCTACCTTGTATTTACCCCTGACTGAAGCACCTAACACTATGGGCAATTTAGCATGGCCAATTCACCTGACCTGCACACCTTTGGATTGTGGGAGGAAACTGAAGCACCCAAAAGAAACTCATGCAGACACGTTGCCCATAGTGGGAATTGAACCCAGGTCTCTGGCACTGTGAGGCAGCAGTGTGAGCCACTGTGCCGCACCAGGAATGGGAAGGGTCTTTGATTATGTTGGTTGAAGAGTAAAAAATAACCTTACAGATTGGACAAATGGAGCTGAAGTTGTCTTTCTTGTTCAATCCAGATCCTTATCTAAATAATGAAAACCCCATCTAGAGTTGTTGATAGGTTTGATGTCAAATTTTATAAATATGTAGCTCTGATATAGTGCCAAAAACATTGTGTTCTGAAATTCCAAGAAAGCCTGGAATTGGGGTATGGTGCACAGTAAGTTTTAAAATCTGGGATGCATCTTCTATCTATCATTATGCTTTTCACACTTGTATATCTAATGTATTTATAAATAATGTATAAAATATGGAAGTGTAAGTTTGGGGGAACATAGGGTTTCACATTGTAATTTGCTTTTCTCTTTCAGCATGTTACACAATAATTTATTTTGTTCAATGTCTTTTTAAAAAAAAGACTTGCAATAATACCTGAAGAGAAGATTAAATGTTAACATATTCTTAAATTTTACATTTAGTGTGAGAACATTGAACGCCCTCTACAGTAACATAACTCCCAAAAAACAGAGAGAAATCTACAATGGGATCAAAATTTATTTACAACAAGGTAATGAAAGTATTTTTTCACTTTTAAAGCATTTTATTTATGTAAGAAATGTATCATAATCTTCGAATTGCTTTGTGACCTGTATAGAATATGTTTTCACCAAAACCAACTCCCCCTACCCGATATCTCCCGTGGCTAATGCACTTAGCCTGCACGTCACTGGACAATGGGAGGAAACCAGAGGAAATCCCCACAGTCACGGAGAATGTCTGAGGCTGCAACTGAACCCGGGACCCTGGTGCTGTGAGGGCAACAGTGCTAACCACTGTGCTGCCAATTTGAAGGCAATGGGAAGATGAGAAGCTGACTTGACACAAAAGTGAAAAACGTGAAGTGTATTGTAAACTTTATGACATACCTGCATTAAGTTAATGATATGTTATTTTCTAAAAATGGATCGAAAGCATTGTATTTATTTGGACAATATTTACAATGCAGAACCCAAACCCAAATGCTACAATGCAAGTGACCCAGTTCTGAACTCCACTGCTTGGTTTGTTGACTACCTGGGACTATTTATGAATGAAATATCGCTGACAGATCTTCAGTCTTTCTTTGATGATGAGACACAGGTAAGTGCTTTATTTGCTTATTAATATAAACACAGATGTGACTACCTCTTGGAAAAATTGATTTGCTATCAGAGCTCAGTTGCAACAAGATGCCAATGTGTGACCAGCCTGCTGTTGAGACCATTAGCTAGATTAGTATTCATATCTCAGTGCTTAAATCATATAGTCATACAAGTGCATTTTTTAAGTCATTAATCATGAAAATTTACCAACATACATTAGGTCAAATCAAGAACTTTTACAAACAGGTCTAGGTATCACTGAAAGATAGCCTCAAACCCAGAACTTGGTAATCAAGAGATCGCCACCAAGAAAACAATTTGGGTATTGTGCTTTGATAGCCCTGTTCTAATTCAGTGCAGACCAAGCTATTTGCTTCAGTCGAATTTCTGGGGTGGGGGGGCGTATTGTTGTTTTTGTTATGATCTGTTAGGAGATCTGCCATTTACAAAATCCTCTAATCTTTCTCTTCATGTTTCTCAGCTCTCTCTCGATGGGCCAAATGGCCTGCTGACACACTGAAGGGATTCTATGTTTTGGATAATATGTATCCAACCAGTAATCAAAATTTCTTTGACGGGTTCAGTTTTCAGTCTTATAAACCCCTTTATTCGGAGATGCAGCCATTAGAAATGTGACTGGCTGTAATGGTGTTGACATTTTTCAGGATATTCTTCACATCTGCCCCCTTTTCCCTTCCCGTGGAAATGATGCGTACCAGAATGAGAGTGTGACCTTTGGATCTGGCTCCCATTTTGCCATTTTTACAGTTCTTCTGCATTTCCCCAACTCCACGAAAGTTGAACCCTTGGTTTCTGTTCAGTGCTACTGCAAAACATTTTGTTGTGGTTTCAGTAAAGAATGTAAATAGTACATTATTTGATAAGTCATTTATATTAAACTCTGCAGCTTCAAGAGTTCGTGGCAAACCCTGAAAACCAGGCGCTTTTTAGGAAACTGATGTTATCCACTGAAATCACAAAATTCTTTATTGACTTGCTGTTGAAAAACAACTCGCTTGTTAATGCTACAAGGTACGTTGAGCACTAACTTTCCAGAGTAAAAATGAAATGATGTTTTGAAAACACTGTGATGTAAAGCCAACTCAGACAAGGTGCAGTGGAGGTTTATTGAAATAGGATGCAATGAGACTAGATAATCTGGGAGTTTTCTCCTTACAGCTGAGATGGTTCAGGATAAGATTTAATAGGGGTATTCTAAATTATGAACAACTTTGATAAATGAAAAATTTTCATTGGCAGGAAGATCTGTAAATGTAAGACACAGAATATTGATGAATGTCAAAGCTTGAAGCAGATTTTTGTTAAAATTTAAGTAAGTTAGTGTTTGTGGAGGCAGATTCCATGCTAATCTTCAAAATAGAATGGGATACTTGCATATAAAGTTAAATATTGCAAGACTCTGGGGAGGAATGAGGGTATGGGACTAACTAACTTTTTCGAAGTGCTGATATGTGCATAATGGGTTGATTGGCCTCTTAGATGAGATTCCCTACAGTGTGGAAACAGGCCCTTCAGCCCAATAAATCAACACAGACCCTCTGAAGAGTAACCCACCCAGACCCATTTTCCTCTCACTCATGCACCTAACACTACGGACAATTTAGCATGGCCAATCCACTTGACCTGCACTTCTTTGAACTGTGGGAGAATACCAGAGCACCCAGAGGAAACCCATGCAGACATGGGGAGAATGTACAAACTCCACACAGACAGTTGCCCAAGGCGGGAATCGAACCCAGGTCCCTGGTGTTGTGAGGCTGCAGTGCTAACCACTGAGCCACCGTACTGTATGCATCTGTATTATCTTTAGTTTGTTGTTTTTGCTGAAGCTATGCAGATTAATCCTTAGTAGGCAATAGCCTTGTGGTATTATTGCTGAACTATTATTGCAGAGACCCAGGCAATATCCTGAGTTTGTATCCCACTGAGGTAGATGGTGGAATTTGAATTCAATAAACATCTGGAATTAACAGTCTAAGATGATCATGAAACTGTTGAAACAAATGTTCACTGATTTCCTTTCAGGTGGGAAATTGCCATCCTTACCTGGTCTACAGGTGACTCCAGACCCACAGTAAATGGTTGCCTCTTACCTACTCCCTTGGTAATGAATTCTGGCCTGGGCAGCGATGCCCTCATCCTGTGAATGAGCAAAACAAAATTAGTTCAATCTAATAAAAGTTATTTAAAAATGTCTTGTCTTACAAGACGCCTGAAAATGATTTAACGAGTCTGAAGACGAATGATAAGTTGATCCAATTGAAATAAATCTGGACAGTCTGGTAGAATTCTTACTTGCCTGATCAAACCATCAATGTCTACCCCAAGGGAATTTGTTAATAAAGTTTTGCCCCACAATCTTTGAAAAGCTCATCAATATGACCACTGCAATTACATCCTTAACTCATAGAGGAATGATATGGAGGTGCTGGTGTTGGACTGGGCTGGGACAAAGTTGAAAATCATACAACACCAGGTTATAGTCCAACAGGTTTATTTGAAAGTACAAGCTTTTGGAGTGCTGCTCCTTCATCAGGGAGCTAGTGGGGCAGGATGCATAGGACACAGAATTTAATTAGTAAAAAAAACAAAGTGTCATAAAACTGATATGATGTATTAGACAAACCTAGATGGCTATTAAGTCTTTAATCACTTAGATGCAGGTTTCAATTGATTAATATGTAAATCCCTGAATGTCTTTTGTGTCGCTGCCTGAGATAACTTAAGGTTTTATCAGTATATAATAAAAAAGGTGACATCTCAGCTCAGACAGTGCATTAAAGGTGTAAAGTTAGAATCTATTTGTGGCCCAACCTTGAGTCAGACTGGTTTTATTTCTAAAGTAGTAATCTATAAAATGTCACATTGACTGACTGCCTACAAATTGTGCGTTTTTTGAACAAAATAGAATGTATCTGCAAATGTAAGTTCACCCCATAGACGTACGTACGTGTGTGTGTGTGTGTGTGTGTCTGTATCTGTATCTGTGTGTGTGTTAGCCTGCTTGAAAAACATTGTACATGAGTGTGACCGGGTATAAATCTGTGAGAGGGAGTGCGTGCACGCATGTGTGAGAGACCATGCATGTGTATGAGAGAGTGACTGAAGTTGAGTTGGAGGATAGTCCATCAAATTATATTCCTTGCACTATAAAGTGTCTTAAACCTCTTTATATTCAACTATGAGGGATCATCATCCTATTACTAATATTAACCTTCAGAGTCAGGTAACACCATTTCACAGGAATATCTCATTGCCTGCCTCCAAGGTTATAGTAAATACTCACAGGTGACATTGTAGAATGTAACAGGTAAAGTTGCCATAATATCAGAGGACCATAGGGCTGCTGTATCTAGAGAGAGAGAGAGAGAGAGAGAGAGAGTTGGTTAATCTGAAAATCACCACACCTCAGGCAAGGGGAAAAATTGAGAAGAAAGGGCCTTCACGGTAACCTCAGGTGGTGCAGGAATTGAACCTGTGCTGTTGCTGTCACTGTGTTGCAAACTAGCCAGCCAGCCAGATGTGAGGATTAGTTAGCTCAGTTGCCCAGATGGCAACTATAATATTGAGTGATGCCAACAGAATGGATTCAATTCCCATGCTGGCTGGGAGTACCTTGGAGGTCCCACCTTCTCAACCTTATCCTTTTTCTGAAACGTGATAACACTCCAAATAAGACAGCATTCGTCATCTTTCTCAAGTAAGAGAGCAGCTCTGAGGTCTGGTAGGACTATGGAATCTTTGCCTAAACTTTACCTTATATAATGTGAAAATTGATCTAGTCACCTATTCTAGAATTTGATTGGTAGAGATCAGAGAGATTCATCTTAGAAAATGATGTGAGCTATCTAAAGTCAGCTTTTAAGACCATACATTTTGACTTCTGAAAACTTGATTAAATTAACTGCAGGTCTTTTATATCTCTGTCAGGAATGCCAGCATTCTTGAAGACAAATTAACCTAACCTATGATGAATCTCTTTTGCAGTTTGCCAGACTCCCTTGTTTGCTTTATTCTTGGTACTGATGCACTTAAGTCCTTGAATGTGCAGCAAATTCTGGCTATAATTAGCAAGGTCAATGATGTCTGTAGACTCACTTCTCCATTCAACGAAACTGGGGATGGATTTTTTCTGAGCGATGAAGGACGAAAGGTAAATCAGAAAAAAAGTTTTTGCAAAAATTACTTTGAATGAGTCTGCCTGTATTATATTAAAATAGAAGATAGTCCATTGTTAAGGACTTTCATTTGTAAACTGGAAATCCATTTGAAGCAGATCTGCTCTGAAATCTTGTTTTATCCTGTCATTATAGTATTTTAGCTTTCCTTTGGTTATTTTATTGAAACCTTTATATTAAATGTATTTAGCATTTTAAATGTTATTAACATGTGACTTCAGTAATGTAGTACAGACTGAGGTAGTTTCTATTAAATAGTTACATTGCATACTCAGTCATTCATAGCCACTCCCAAGATTTAGGGTGACCACATGATATAGTCATAGAACCACATTTAAGTGTTTGCAGCACCAGCTTTACAGCCATTTTAGGTAAAGAAGTTTCTCCTAAGTCCCCTTTTGAAATTATTTGTGACTGTTTTATAGTTACGGACCATGTTTCTGGCCTTTCCTGAAAGCTTCACTCTGTTATTATAATGGCATTTTCTCTATACCTGATCAAGCCCTTGCATAATTATGAAGAAGCCAAATCAGGTCACTTCTCAACCTCCTCCTTTCTGGAAGAGGAACCCCAATCTGTTCATTATTTCCTGATAGGCATAACCTTTCAGTTCCAGCATCATGCTGATAAATCGATTTTGCATTTCAGAAATTGTCTTCATTGCTTCTTTTCTTTCAATATAACACAGAGATCAGAACTGTGTGCAATACAATCTAATAATGCATGTTTAGTAAAGCTCTGCTTTTCAGTTTTATCGCTTTTAAAGAAGGTATCCACAGCTGTGAGTGTACGTTTCGATGGCCTTATGAACCTACATTGCTACCTTTTGTGATTTGGGAGTCATAATCACTGATCTGTTTGTCCTCTGCTTCATTTAGACTGTTTTCCATGAACTATCTGGCCTCTTTATTCTGTTGCTAAAATACTACATGTACCACCTCAAGCTTATATTGAAGTTCATTTTCTCTCAGCAAGTTTATACATGACTTCCTGTATTTTGTAACAATTCTCCCTCACCACGTCCCAAAATTTGTGACGGTCATAAGTTTTGATGTTGTACTCCTAATTCTTGAGACCAACTGTCTTGTGTTCTGAGTTTTTTCAAGGCTGTTTGAGCTGTCAGCTTTTCGGGTGCCATGACAATATTTTCAAAGCTGTTGTGGTCAATTTTGTCGCAATATTTAATTTGGGATGTTTGTGAATAAACTGACTATGTGGTATTCTTAACCAGCCTCCAGATTTTTAGTATCACATTCCTGCAACTTTTTTCAAAGGATTGTCTGCACTGATATATAAGAGTGTGCCACAAGTGCTACTAATCCATTAACCAGGTCAAATGGCCATCCATTAGGTCATTGATAAAATCTCAGTCCTTGGAAATAACTGATATGATCATAAGACCATAAGACGTTTGCGTAGAAATTAGGCCATTCAGCCCATCAAACCTGCTCAGCCATTCAATCATGGTTGATACGTTTCCCACCCCCATTCTCCCACTTTCTCCCTGTAATCCTTGATCCCCTCGATACTCAAGAACCTATCTATCTCAGTCTTAAATATGTTTTATGACCTGGCCTCTGTAGCCTTTCTGTGGCAACGAATTCCAGAGATTCACCACTCTCTGGCTGATCATATATTCAGAGTTTTTAAGTAAAAAGTGAGGTCTGCAGATGCTGGAGATCAGAGCTGAAAATGTGTTGCTGGTTAAAGCACAGCAGGTTAGGCAGCATCCAAGGAACAGGAAATTCGACGTTTTGGGCCAGAGCCCTTCATCAGGAATCACCAAGAGTTCCCTTGACATTTTTCCAATTTACCAGCAATGTGGTAGAAACCCTGAGAGACACATCCACAGAAGGGTCATAGAAAATTCAGCTTCTCTTACAAGATGCAGATACCTTGCCTTAAAGAAAACACATCTCATTTTTATCCATTACCTAATATACAGTGGAGCCCTTAAGCACTCTCTATGAAGAGTGGGGAGAATAGCTCTATTTTCAGAGAATTGATAGATGGATTCATACAGACATCTGAAAGGAATCTCATAAAGTCATAGAGTTATGATGTCATACAGCATGTAACCAGACACTTCGGTTCAACCAGTCCATGCCGAATATAATCCCAAACTAAACTAGTCCCACTTTCCTGCTCCTGGCCCATATCCCTCCAAACCTTTCCTATTTATTTAGCTATCCAAATGTCTTTTAAACATTGTAATTGTGCCTGCATCCATCACTTCCTCAGGAAGTTTATTACAACGCGAACCACTCTTTGTGTAAATAATTTGCCTTTTATAGGGCATAGAATATTACAGTGCAGTACAGGCCCTTCGGCTCTCGATGTTGTGTCGTCCTGTGGAACCAATCTGAAGCCCATCTAACCGACACTAATCCGTTTTCATTCATATGTTTATCCAATGACTATTTAAATGCCCTTAAAGTTGGAGAGTCTACTACTGTTGCAAGCAGGGTGTTCCACGCCCCTATTACTCTCTGAGTAAAGGAACTCCTCTAACATCTGTCCTATATCTATCACCCCTCAATTTAAAGCTATGTCCCCTCATGCTGGCTATCACCATCCGAAGAAAAAATGACTCTCCCTGTCCATCCTATCTAACCCTCTCATTATCTTATATGTCTCAATTAAGTCACATCTCAACCTTTTTCACTTGAACAAAAACAGCCTCAAGTCCCTCAGCCTTTCCTCGTAAGACCTTCCCTCCATACCAGGCAACATTCTAGTAAATCTCCTCTGCACCCTTTCCAAAGCTTCCACATCCTTCCTATAATGCGGTGACCAGAACTGTACACAATACTCCAAGTGTGGCTGCATCAGAATTTTGTACAGCTGCAGCAGGAGCTCACGGCTCCAAAACTCAGTTACTCTACCAATAAAAGCTAACACACCATATGCCTTCTCAACAACCCTATCAACCTGAGTGGCAACTTTCAGGGACACCGAGATCTCTTTGCTCATCTACACTGCCAAGATTCTTACCATTAGCCCAGTACTCTATTTCTGTTGCTCCTTTCAAAGTGAATCACCTCACACTTTTCTGCATTAAACTCTATTTACTGCCTCTCAGCCCAGCTCTGCAGCTTATCTATGTCCTTTCGTAACCTGCAACATCCTTCAGCACTATCCACAACTCCACCGACCTTAGTGTCATCGACAAATTTACTAACCCATCCTTCTACACCGTCATCTAGGTCATTTGTAAAAATGACAAACAGCAGTGGCCCCAAAACAGATCCTTGCGATACACCACTAGTAGCTGAACTCCAGGATGAACATTTCCCATAAACCACCACCATCTGTCTTCTTTCAACTAGCCAATGTCAAATCCAAACCACTACATCACCCTCAATCCCAGGCCTTCATATTATGTATCATGTAATAGCACTCAACATTCAATTGTTTGATAAAGATTGCATGTGTCACTTTGTACAGCAACGTTGAATGTTGCAGAAGTGAAATTAATTTGTGACATTGTTGCAGAATGCCTAATATAAATTGGCAAAAGACTTTACTCTCTGCTCGATCTTCTATTTGATTGTATTCAGTGGATGAGTTGGTGTTGCCCACTTCAGTTCCTGCTATAATGGTGACCAGTTGTTGCTTCTTGGGAATTTCAACAACTCTCTAAGACTGAAACCTACTCCTCTTAATTTGGTTAGGTAATCAGCCATCATCCACAAATAACCATAGGATTATTCTTCATTAAAGAGACAAGCTGTTGTGTAGCTTGACTAGCAGCAGTCCACATTGATTGTAAGGCAAGAAGACACACTTCCTTTAATAATCACATCAAATGCCCACACCATTGGCATCATTCTCCGTCACAGTCTAATTACATGAACTGACCCACCTCTATATTTCTCTTAATTTACAGTTACTTAATTCAAGTTTCTTGACCATTCAGTCTTTTTGGCAAAATACCATCCAGGCCAACCAGATATTCTGAATTAATCTAATCCTATTTGCCAGTATTTGGCAAATATTCTTCAAAACCCTTCCTATTCCTGTACCCATCCAGATGTAAAATAAATTTTATAATTGTACCCACCAAGTGCAGAAGTTCGAACTGTCACTTGAGCTGTAATTAATGTTGAACAATTTTGGAACAGATGCATAGAATGTAACAGTCCAGTTAGAGTTCACTTGGCCCATTGTGCCTGTGCTGGGGAAAGTCAAATCACCCAGTCTAATCCCACTTTTCAGCATTTGGTCCGTAGCCCTGCAGGTTGAGGCATTTGAAGTGTATATCTTTTAAATGAACCGAGTGCTTGTCTCCTCTACCCTTTCAAGTAGTGAGTTCCTAAAAAATAAAACTAGCCTTAAAGTTGTATCTAGACATATTATCCTTCACATTTGCAAAATTTTTATGTCCTTATAAAATAGTATACTCTCCGATTTATTAGGACCAATGTCATGGAAGGTTGACTAGTATGAAATAAATATGGCCAGCCCATTCACAGAATTTGCCTTGCATGACTTCATGCCATCCTTTCTTTCAGCTCGCAATCTTCTTGGTCAGCAAGTTCGACAACTTCTCACTCAGCATTCTGAATAGTTTGGGACAAACAGCTGTCGGGCTGTCATTGTCCCAGATTAGAGGTATTGATGCGAACATTCTACAGGAAGCTCTGCCAAACTTGGGTCAAGTCAAGGGATGGAATCTGGGCCAAGCTAAAGCAATTATAACCAAGTTACTTAAAAATGGCTTCCAGGTAATGGCTGAAAATAACAGAAGAGAACATATTGCTTGGATAATGAGCTGAATAATGAATGAAAATAACCAGTTGTCTAATAATGAGAATGATATAATTATGCTATCTGTTTTGTGTTGCTTTGCTATAATTCCTTGGGGTAATTTTAAATTTGAATGATGGTATAAAAATTATGACTTTGGCTCTGCCACCTTGCCTGATTTTCCTTTTCAATGACTTCACTGGAAAGGACCCTTCACTGGATAGGATTTTTAAGAATGGTTGAAAGTTACCCATTTTACACCACCATCAAGAATTCAAGTTGTCTGTATTTGGAAGGAGAGCAGGGGCTATTAATAGCAAGAGATTGTATTTATAATACAACCACATAGTTCTTTCTAAGAAAGACCTTTTCTATATAACTGCACGGAAATGAACAGATTGCTAATGCACATTCTGTGAGTTTGAAACTTTCGGGTGGTCTCAGTGGGAATAAATAGTTTGTGTAAAATCCTTTGTCGAAACAAATCTCTGGTGAGAATCTCTCCAATATGACATACAGCATGGCTTGTATTAGAAGTGAGTCAAGTATCACTTCTTCTAAAAGATGGCACATAACTTTGAGGAGTATCTGCAGATTTGGGAATGCAATTGCAATATGTTAGTGTAAATTTTGCATGATACAATTGTTTTGCTATTGCTTGACTGAGTGCGTGGTCTATCCCATGAAAATTTAAAACAGAAAGCATGTGCTTTATTCCAATGACAGTATTAATTACTTTATGACTGAATTGGAATGGATTATTAGAAGACACATGTTTGAAACTAACAAGCCTTGTGTGAAATTTGATGCGTTATTTTTCTCACCGCAGACTAATGACATGCAACAAACTGTCAGGAAAAGTAATACTCGAATCATGAGCATTGGTAATCATACAACAAGGAACTGCTATAACACAGTGTGATGTTTGCAGAAACTTGGAGTATATTCTCATTCTGTAACCAGGCTGGTTCATTGTTACATGTACCTGCCTCGTATAGATGTCTAATGTTTAAAGGGATATAAGGGACAATATTCTAAATAGTGTTATGGACCAGGCCAGACCCCTCAAAACATTTCAAGAAAGTAGCCCAGACCCTAGCATTGCTAGTTGTTTTAAGCAGATGTAACATGGTTATTCCAGGATTGACGCAGTTGGCCAACCAGTTAGTTTTAAACAAAGCAGAATTTATTTGCAAGATTACCGAATGAAACACAAACAGAAGAGAACAGAATATAGAATAACTTTACCTATCTGAAAACCCAACAGATTATCCCAACTTAATGATGCTGTTTCAAATTCCTGCAACAATTCCATAAACATCCCTTGGCAAAAAGGTAAAATCCAACACAAGGTCTGACAGGAGAGGGAGAGATTCAGCATGGAACACCTTCTTCCATGGAGCTGTTTCTTAAACTAGCAGCCTCAAAAACCTGACTGCTTACTAAAACCAAACAAAACTAAATCAGAGTAAAGCTGAGCTGGGAGAACTGGCCGCTCTCCTTTCATTGTACAAATGTTTGTTTGAAAGCTTAAAAGCTTCTTCGAGTAGATAAACACAGACATTTTTGGAATCTGTGCCTTTACGGTACCTCTGAAGAAAAACCAAAGGCAACCTAACCTTGTTAAAGAAGCAGCAGCATCATAATCGCTATTGCTCATTTGCAAAAGCATCCAATTTGCAGATTAATTTGTAATTTGTTGACGCAAAATTAGGTGACATCACAGACAGTCTGGATGATAGTGTAAAATTACTAAGTGATATTGGTAGACTGAGTGAAAGGGTACAATTATGACAGATGGAGTTCGATGTGTACAAGTGTTAGGTTGTCCATTTTGGACCAAAAAAAAAGGACGCATCAGGGTACTTTCTAGATGGTACGAATTTAAATACAGTGGATTTCTAAAGAGACTTGGGGGTTCAGGTATGTAGATCTTTATAACATCACAAACAGACACACAAAGTAATTAAGAAAGCTATTGGTATGCTGGTCTTTGTATTTAGATGACTGGAGTCTAAGGTTATGCTGCAGTTGTCCAAAGCCCTGGTTAGATCACACTTGGGACATCTCACCTTAGGAAGGATATTTTGGCCTTGAAGAGCGTACAATGCAGTCTTACAAGAATGATACCTGAACTTCAGGAGTTAAACAAAAATTCTATCAATTAGGCTGATTTTCTTTGGAATTTAGATATTGACCAGATTGGATCCTTCAAGATATTGACAGGAAATGACAGGGTCGATAAAAGAAAAAAAAACAATTTCCTTTGGACAGCGATTCCAGAACTAGGGGCTTAGTCTGAGAATTGGGGAACAGACTGTTCAGGAGAGATGTTGGGAAGTACTTCTACATCCAATGGGTGGCAGATGTTTGGAACTCTCTTGCACAGGTGATAGTGGATGCAGGATCAGTTGTTCATTATAAAACTGAGATAGATTCATTTTTGTTAAACAAACCTATTAAACGATATGGGCTGAAGGCAAGTTTCTGGAGTTCACGATGGACCAGGCTTGAGGGACTGAATGAACTACTCCTGATCCAATGTTCCTAATTCCAAAACTGCTTTAAAACAGCTTTGATTAAGAGATGAAATCTTAGACACTGTTTTGTGCATCTATTTGGAGACTCAGGATTTCCTTTCCTTAATATCAGTCATTGTCTTATTTTATTTGTGGCAATGCCCTTCACTGTATTTGCAGTAGCCCTTTAGAACCCATTTCTTCTGATGGTTAATTGTGTAAATAGCATGTGACATGGAGACTAATCATACCTTTCTGTCCTGAATCTAATTTAAAATTAGGACGACCAGTTGAAGATAAAAAAAACTTGTTATTTTAGACTTAAACTCTTATAACCAATTCAGATGATCTTATAATTATTTATTGTCTTTCAAGTTCAAAATGCCTTCTTGTTCTAAAGTTTAGTGTTCTGACCAGAGACCAGGTGAAATTCCTCAATTTGTTATGGTTTCAGATAGGATACCCCAAACTGGTAAAGTAATTGTTGAGGGCGAATGAAGTGTAATTGTTCTTTATTCACCCACCCCCTCAATTGGCTGCATGAACATTAGAAAGGATTCCTTCCTTTGTGGATACCTTCCTTCCAGCCAAAATGACTTTATGTTTTCGAAAAGGAGCCAATTTAACCAGGCTTTCTTGAATTACAAAAAGAGTGAGTTTATTAATTTCTGCATGCACAAGAAATACTAGCAAAAGACACACACAATAGGGCAGCATGGTGGCTCAGTGCGGGGACCCCCAATTTGATTCTACCCTCAGATGACTGTCTCGCAGTGTCTGCATAGGTTTCCTCTGGATGCTCCAGTTTCCTCCCACAGTCTAAGGATCTGCAGGCTAGGTGGATCGACCATGCTACGTTGCCCATAGTGTCTAGGGATGTGCAGGCTGGGTGGGTTAGCCACGGGGAATGCAGGGTTCTAGAGATAAGGTGGGATAAGATATAGGGTAGGATCCTTGTCGGAGGTTCAGTGTGGACTTGATGGGTAAGTTGCCCATAGTATCTAGATGGATTAATCATGGGAAATACAGTGTGATAGGGTAGGTGGTTGGGTCTGGGTAGGATGCTCTTTGGAGAGTCTGTGTGGACTTGATGGACTGAATGGCCTGCTTCCACACTGTAGGGACTCTATAACACACACGCAAGTCAATCTTAAAGGATAAAATGTTTATTTAAAAATCAATGCTGATCAGTCTCTGATTTGTTTACGAAGAGTACATAGTTGACTGTTGTGACTGTTGCCGTGGAGATTACTGGTAGCATTGATTTCAAGATACTTGGTTTTTCAGATTGGTTGAGATTCTGTAATTCTGATTCTTTTCATCTGTGATTGGATTCCAGCATTCAAAGTGGGAAAGGCTGTTTCTTTTGAAACTGGTTTGCTGAGCAGAGCTAGCGAATGTTCTGCAACATAAGGTTATATTGGGGATAGTTCTTCAATTGTAACTGTCAATTACAGTGTGCTAATGTACACTGCAACAGAGTTGAAACTGGCTTTTTAACCCTTGTCCATTTGTATTCTTCAATGGGAAAAATGTAGTGTGCCAGCAGTGTGGGACATAATCCACAGTGGGTGCCTTGCTGTAGAGCAGGGGTCCATTGGCCTTTCCTTGAATTTGTAGTCCAAAGAGATCATCACTCAGTCTGATTTGACTCACCTTTTCTCCAGCCCTCACTTAAACATCTGTCGTTTGAATCTCCTGTCACATCCATTGTGAGAAAATCTATGGTTCTCGGTCTCTAGGCAGTGTCTTAATTTACATCCATAGTCATTTTTGGCTCTATCAGCCCTCTTTTTAAAATGTTTGGAATTACAAGTTGAAATATGTCCATTGTGTACTTTTGAATTGAGTTTTCCTTGTTTTATTTTCAAAAACTAGGTCAATGATAAAGAGAATTTGCTAAAGCTAGGAAGCTTGGTGGTTGGTATTCCAAGTGATGTGTTCCAAAGTATCAATCCTCAGGTGTTCATCAATTTAATTTCAAATCCAACATTTGTTGAGAATATTGGAGCAGCACCACAGCCGATACAAACCATCTGTGTTCTGCAGGTGAGTGACATGGAATGCATAATTAAATGTATCAAAATCAATGTGCAGTCCTTTCTGCTATAATACAATAGTTGTGTTCTTGTATGACCTTGCACTATAGAAACTTATGCAATAAAAATAACAGGGCTTCCAGAAAAATTATGGTTGGGGCGGAGCACCAAAACATTACTCAATTTCGAGAAAAAAGTTGTATTTAGTTTAACACAAAAGTATGAAATACTTCTCAAAAGGTACTTCACAACAAGGCATGCAAGTCAACTAAACATGTGTTGGGGATGGAATCGTGTTATAGCCAACACACGTATGTGAAAGTTCACGTTTTACAAAGGGTTCACCTATTCATCAATCCTGTTATAGACAATTTGCATTGACAAACACGCATAATAGCAGAAAGGACTGTAAAATTTAATTTTCTTCTTACTGCAACATACGTTTTTCAAATGCTGATGCTCTTGTGTCAAGAATGTTTTCACCTCCAGATGTCGCTCACAAGATGTGGTGTGTTTGCATTTAAGTTCTGTTCTGTTTCATTATAACTCAGGTGTTGCGGAATGTAGAAGACCCTGTCCGAACAGTGAAGACCATTCCATCTGTTCTAGCCAAAGAGGTCCCACCTATGCTGTTAAACTCAAACTTAGGCCTTGGTGATGTCAATGACAAACAATGGGTTTCCAGTCAGGTAAATTATGATTTTTTTTGAAGTGTGAAATGATGCTGATTTGGAAGAATAAAATAACTGATAATTGTATGTTCCATTTTAAAGATTCAGCCAATTCCTCAAAGATAATTTACCAATTTAGGTTGAGAAGGATATGGGCCAAGTGCAGGGAAATGGAATTAGTGTGGATATACATCTTGTTTGGCATGGACTGTTTTGGGCCAAAGGGCCTGTCTCCGTGCTGTAGGACTCAATGACACTATGACTCTAATTCCTACTGAACAGTCACAAAGAATTAATAAAGAGAGGAAGACCAAATGATGAGTTACCAATCCCATATTAATGCGTAAAATCAGGGTGAAAATACTAGAGCTGAATTCCACATTTAAGAGACATAGAGACACTAAAAGTAGAAAAGGCAGTACACAAGGGAAATACACATACATAATTACTTTGAAATTGAGCTAAAATGATGATTCATGTTGGCAAAGGTCTAGCAAATGGAGTGTAATGTGTAAAAATGTGACCTATGATCTTTGTCGCTTAGAAGGACAAATGCAGCAGTTGCATAGGGACACCACCACTTGCAAGTGTCCTTCCAAGCCACTCATCATCTAGGCTTGAAAATATACCTCCTTAGTTCTGAGGGAGAGTCAAGCGACCTGAAATGTTAACTCTGATTTCTCCAGAGATGCTTCCAGACCCGCTGATTTTTTTTCCCAGCAATTTCTTTTTATGTCCCCCTTAATGTTGTTGGGGCAAAGTCCCAGCACTCCCTACCTGACAGCACTGTCTGTCACCACATTCCAACAACTGAAGTGGTTATAGGATGCAGATCATCACCATCTTCTCAAGGGCAAGTAGGGACTGGCAATAAATGCTGCCTTGCCAGGGATACTCTCATCCCACAAACAATTTTTTAAAAAAGTCAGCCAATACAGATATGACTGAACTAGAGTGTCCAAAGTTAGAAAGGAAGACTATAAATACCACAACAGTAGAAGAACGATGTATTTGTATAATGCTTTACTATTCCTTAAATACACTTGAAGTATGTGGCCATTTTTAAAATGTAGGAAATGCATAAGCAAACTCCACACACCAACATCCCACAAACATTAGTCAGATAATGATCAGATAATTAGTTGACTGGGATCTGAATACTAGGCGAAAGTGAGGACTGCAGATACTGGAGATTAGAGTCGGGTGTGTGGTGCTGGAAAAGCACAGCAGGTCAGCCAGCATCCGAGGACCAGGAGAGTCGACGTTTCGGGCAAAAGCCTGATGAAGGGCTTTTGCCCAAAATGTCGATTTTCTGCTTCTGGGATCTGAATACTAGCCAGGACATCATGAAAACCCATCCGCTCCTCTTCAAGGTAGTAGCAACCTCTATGTCCACCTTAGAGAACAGAAAAAGCCTTGGTTTAATTTCATATCTATCCTTCAGAAAGTACAACTCTCTCTCAATACAGAATGCAGCACTCTACATTTTACTGCTATGTTTATTTAGATTGTGTCCAAGTTGCTGGAGTGAGAATTTAATTCACTACTATATTTGCCTGAGATGACACAGATCCAGGCTGACACAGCAGATAACTTATTGGAAAATCTTTAATGCACTGCCCATGGATTTACCTCCACTTATGTGGACAGGTGGAGAATTCTGTGGAAATCCTTTGCACTGTCTCTATCACCCCAGTCTCATGCGACCTCAGGAGCTTCAGTGCTTTTGGTTATGATATTGACATTGCAGGCTTCATCTGTATAGCAGAATGGAGTGTATATGTTCAAAACATGGAATTAATCATCAAGTGAAATTGCCTCTCAAAGATGTCTTAGTATTCAGCATGCAAAAGGTACTAATGTGTTAAAGCAGTTCATCAGTAGCAGATTAATCTTTTCTACGATTTTACCCTCAGGCTGCTGTGTTTTTAGCAAGTGTTGTGAAAAGCAGTGACAATTACGACGCGTGAGTAATATTTACACATGTTAATAGATTGCATGTCAGTCAACATGGCTTCGTAGTTTATGTAAATAGGAGTTAAAAAGTACAGGAAAAAGGAGTTGATGCTAAATCTACACAAATCATTGGTCATGTTGCAGTTCAAATGTTTTGGGCACCTTATTTTAAGGAAGATTTCAAAGTTATGGTGAGGGCATAGAAGAGGTTAGCTCAGGGATACCAGCATTTAAGACCACAGTTTGAGGAGAAATTAATTAAACTCTTTTCCTTGCAATAGATGTTTATGTTACATTTTTGGGACTCAGGTCAGGCCACATTTGAATAATGGACAGTTCTGATCTCCCATCTTTGAAAAAAGAAGAGTTAGAAGAATTAGTAAAAGTTCAGAAAAGATACTAAAAGAGCATTAGAACCGAGAGATTAAAACTATGAAAATGATTAAATAATTGGGCTTGTCTTTCATAGAGAAATGATGTAGAGTTGACCTGATGGAAGACTGTTACATTTTGAAGAGATTGGACAGGTAGATGCAGAAAGAATGTTTCTATTTTTGGGAAAATGCAAAATTAAAGGCATTAAGACCAACGTAGTTAATAATGAATCTAATTTCTTTATCCATAGTTGATGGGAAATGGTCGCAATAAATAGAATTCCTAGAGCGTGGAAGCAGGTCATTTGGCCCATCAAGTCCACACTGACCTCCAATAAGTATCCCACCCAGACACACCTCAGTGGGCGGCACACTGGTACAGTGGTTAGCACTGCTGCCTCACAGTGCCAGAGACTCGGGTTCAATTCCTGTCTCAGGTGACTGACTGTGTGGAGTTTGCACATTCTCCCCGT
This sequence comes from Hemiscyllium ocellatum, assembly GCF_020745735.1. Classification (NCBI taxonomy): domain Eukaryota; kingdom Metazoa; phylum Chordata; class Chondrichthyes; order Orectolobiformes; family Hemiscylliidae; genus Hemiscyllium; species Hemiscyllium ocellatum. The sequence goes on from NC_083420.1 coordinate 51,854,015, forward strand.
GTTTGCGTGGGTTTCCTCCGGGTGCTCCGGTTTCCTCCCACAATTCAAAAATGTGCAGGTTAGGTGAATTGGCCATGTTAAATTGCCTGTAGTGTTAGGTGAAGGGGTAAATGTAGGGGAATGTGTCTGGCTGGGTTGCGCTTCGGTGGGTCGGTGTGGACTTGTTGGGCTGAAGGGCCTGTTTCCACACTGTAGGTAATCTAACCTAAGTACCCTATCCCTACATTTCCCATTGCTAAGTCACCTAGTCTACACATCCCTGGACACATTGGGCAATTTAGCATTGTCAATCCACCCAATATGCACACCTTTGGATTGTAGGAGGAAACCCGTGCTGACACAGGGAGAATGTGCAAACTCTACATAGGCAGTCACCCGAGGGTGGAATTGAACCCAGATCCCAGACAGCAGTGCTAACCACTGACCCACCATCCTCCATTCTGTTGAAGTACTACCCAGCAGTGCTACTGCTGAGCCAGGTTAAAATTTCACAAGCTGTTTTTGATTGTGACCCATGTTGTTGCCCATTGTTTGCTGACATCCCAGAACTGAGAAAGCGAAGCAAGTGGATAGGGGTAGAGTCCTTTCAGCACAGCGGAGCAGGGAATGCTTCATGCACATGGTTTTTCCACTGGGCAGTTGGGTCATGTTAAACATTTTCTTAAAATGTTGTTGTGCATCTGTTAGCATTAGCTCAGAGATTGCTACCTCAAAGCTTGAATCCCCCAAAAGAGTTAGCTGGTGACCCCAGAATGTGGGAAATCCTGGTTTAGATATCTCTAAAGGAAGTTATGACAGAAAATGGAATAGAGAGAGATTGCAAGGATGAAGTAAGTTAGATGGAATAGGAAGAGACTTGTGTGTCATATTAATATCAACATTGATTAGTTAGGCCTTAAAAATCTGTTTCTGTGTTGTATGTCTGTGTAATTGCACGTAATATGTATAAAATGTGAAAGTGAGAACACTGACATTGTGCATGCCCCAAATGCAGACTTGAACTGGCAAGTGGCAAGTACCTTGTGCAACACACAAATGCCAAGCAATGACCACCTCCAAAAAAGAGAGAATGGCTCCTTGGCATTCAATGGTGTTACCATTGCTGAATCATCCACTATCAACGTCTTGGGGTGGGCGGTGGTTACCATACGACAGAAATTGATTGGGCTAGTCATACAAATATAATGGCTACAAGAGCAGGTCAGATGTTCGGAATCTTGCAGTGAATAACTCAACTGATCCCTGACCACCATCCACAAAGCACAAGTCAGCAGTATGATGGAATAATCTTCACTTACCTGGGTGGGTGCAGCTTCAGCAATTGTTGTGAAGCTTGATACCATCAAGGCCAAAGCAGCCGCTTAACTAGCACCAGTCCAAACATTTGTTTGTTCCACCAGCAATACACAGTGGCAGGAGTGTACGCCATCTATAGTATGCACTGCGGAAATTCATCAAGGTTTCTCAGACAGTACCTTCCATGCCCATGTCCAATACCATCTAGGTGGACAAGGGCAGTGGAAATATCACTACCTACAAGTTCCCCTCCAAAGCACTCAGTATCCGGACTTGGGAATATGTTAATATTCCGTCAGTGTCACTGGGTTAAATTCCTGGCACTCCGGCCCTAACGTCATTGTGGGTTTAGTTACACCGGATGGACTGCTGTGGTTCAAGAAGACAGCTCACCACCACCTTCTTAAGAGCAACGAGGGATGGCCAGCGAATGCCGGCTCAGTCAGCAAAGCTCACATCTCCCGAGTAAATAAAAAAAAGTCAGTAAATGTGACAACAGATTCCTAAGTTACGAACTTTGGGTGCTGGTGTTCTAAAGACAAAACAAGCTGCTTCTTGTTTGAAGGAAATGAAATATTCAAATAGGTTGACAATGTTTTTGTCTGTTTCAGATTTTCACCTTCCGTTCTGCAAGGCTTCAGTTGTGGGGCAGTCAAAGATCTGAATTTTACAAACTTCCTTCAGCTTGTGCAAGCAATGAAGGGGAAAGGAGCTATGCTTGATGAAAGTCAGGTGAGGTTATTCATAAAAAGCTCAATTCTATTTCTATTCACTGACCATTAACTTTGAGTTGATTTAAGTGTAAAAGTAAATAAAGTGAGATCCGCACATGGGCATGAGATGGTATGTTTGATGGATCTGGGGATAGAATAGACAACTGGAATTAAATTAGATGATTAATCATGTTCATATTGAATGAAGTGGCAGGTTTTATGGGCCAAATGACCTTCTCTTGCAAATACTTATTTTTTCCTGGAATCTGGAAAGGTGGGGTTAGTGAAAGCACAGAGGTGTGTGCAGCATGTGATTGTTAGCAATACTCAGCCTGTTAAGTCTGGTCAGCACTGAAAATTCCACACAGCCATATTCTTATACTGAACAATCAAATATTGACCCTTATTACTATTAGATTTTTGGAACAAAGTGGTTATTTAACATTTCCTCTGCACTCAAACCCTCCGATATACTATGGAGATTGCAAGTATTGCTAAGACTTTGACTGCAAGTAATATGTCAGATGGTGTAGCCACTTCTATTAAAATACTAATGGGCATATTCAGTATTAGAAGTCATTTCAGGTCATGCAATAAATACTAATGTACTTGGGAATGTCTGTTCATCATAATTAGAGGCCCATCTCCTCCTACCTCTTGGAATTTCGCAATAAATGTATGGAAATTATGCTCAAATGATATTAAGGCAGTTGCCAATCAATTTTAAAATCTAATTTTAATTTCCAAAACCAATGAAATACAAAATATCAATTTCACACTCTAAGACAAAAGTTCGATCCAGTAGATTGTGAATTGCAAGGGGCTTCCAGTACTTTTTGTTCCAAGTTTGAAGATTAAAAGGTATATATAATTGTTGAATATCTCCCTACATATAGCTCAATTAGCATTATCTTTAGGAGCATTGTAAGAAATCCCTTAGAGAAACACTTTGCATGGTAGACCAATTAGTAATTTAGATCACATGGGATTCAGAATGAGCTTGACAATTGGATACAAAATTGCTTGACATAGGAGACAGAGGATGGTGGTGGAGGGTTGTTTTTTGGACTGGAGGCCTGTGCTCAGCAGTGCTCCATAGGGATCAGTACAGAGATCTTGATCAATTGAATCAATGGATTGAAGAATGGCAGATAATTTGGATAAATGTGTGCTGTTGCATTTTGATAAAACAACAAGGACACGACGTATACAATTAATGGTAGGGCCCTGGGAAATGTTGTAGAACAGGGAGACCTCAGGGTACAGGTAAATAATTCTTTGAAGTTTGCATCACATGTTGACCGGGTGGTTAAGAAGGCATTTAGCATTCTTGCCTTCATTGCTCAGTCCTTTGAGTATAGAGTTGGGATGTCATGTTGAGGTTGTATAGGTTTTTATTGAGGCCACTTCTGGAGTACTGTGTGCAGTTCTGGTCACCCGGTAATAGAAAGGATGTTATTAAATTGGAAAAGGTTCAGAAAAGATGCCCCAGGATATTGCCAGGAATGGAAGGTTTCAGTTATAAAAGTAGGCTGGATAGAGTCATAGAGATGTACAGCATGGAAGCAGACCCTTTGGTCAACCCCTCCATACTCAATACTCTGACCAATAAAAGAAAACATACCAAACATCTTCCTCACTATCCTATCTACCTGCAACTCCACTTTCAAGGAGCTATGAACCTGCACTCCAAGGTTTCTTTGTTCAGCAACAGTGTCTAGGACCTTACATTAATTTATAAGCCCTGCTAAGATTTGCTTTCCCAAAATGCAGCACCTCGCTTTCATCTGAATTAAACTCCATCTGCCACTTCTCGGCTCATTGGCCCATCTGATCAAGATCCTGTTGTACTTTGAGGTAACCTTCTTCGCTGTCCACTAAACCTCCAATTTTGGTATCATCTGCAAACTTACTAACTGAACTTCTTATGCTTGTATCCAAATCATTTATGTAAATGACAAAAAGTAGAGGACCCAGCACTGATCCTTGTGGCACTCCATGGATTGGCTGGGAGTTTTTTTCACTGGAGCGTAGGAGGTTGAGACATGACCTTTTTGAGGTTTATAAAATCATGAGTGATGTAGATAAGGTGAATGACAAGGGTCTTTTCCCTAGGGTGGGGGAGTTCAGAGCTAGGGGGGCACATTTTTAAGGTGAGAGGAGAGAGATTGAAAAAGACATGAAGGGCAACTTTTTTATACAGAGTTCACATTTGGAATAAACTTCCTGAGGAAGTGACGGATGTGGGTACAGTTACAACACTTAAAAGGCATTTTGACAAGTACATGAATCAGAAGGGTATGGAGGGATATAGGCCAATTGTAGGCAGATGAGACTAATTCAGTTTGGGAACATGGTTGGCATGGACTAGTTGGACAGAAGGGTCTGTTTCCATGCTGTATGACTCTATGGCTCTGTAACTTTAAAGTGAAGTTACGTTAGTCTTTAACAGACCAAATTGCTTTCTTTACAAGACCCTACTAATGTTTAAAAATGTTATTGTGCTTTGAGTAGATCAATTGCAAAATTGACAAATTTTTCCAGTATCACTGCTCAGATAACTACGTTACGCTGTTAAATGTTCTGATTCTCAACATTGCCATTCAAAATGCTTGAAACAGCATCACCTGCAAGCTAGGTTACAGGAAGCCAAGAGTTTAGTCATTGGTTTCCATACAATAAGGAGAAGGTGCAAGTTGGATTGCTGGGTCAGTGTTGGATGGTCTAATTGGTGAGTACTGTTTGTTTTGGTAAATATTAACTCCCTATTTTGTTTTACAGCTCAGTTGCATGTTTTTCCGGCTAACTTCAAAAGGAAAGCCTCCAGCCATAGAAACATTGCCTGTAGATGTTCTGCTTTATTTTAAGTAAGTTGTTATTTTTGCATATTGCCCAGGAGGTGAAGGACTTGTCAAGGTTATCCTGTTTGAAGTCTGATTCTCCTACCTTAGCCAGTAATTAATCTTAGCTTTGAAATATTTGTAGTGGAAACATGAGGAGTATGTATTAAAATTTTAGTCCATTATGTTATGCACACGAATGTGTGGAAAAATAATAAAATCTTGCAAACTAGATGTGGTTAAACATGGAAAACTAGGTTATGTGGATAGAGTGCAATATGTGGGAATTGTAATACTGCCAATTTTCTTAATTCAGGAACCATTCCTTAGATTTAAAAATTGACCATTTTCCCCTGATATTTTCTGGAGGGAAACCTGGAAATTACGGACAAATTATCCTTCACCTGTTGTCAGGAGATTGCTTGTGTCTATATTGAAGAGTGCAACTAACAGCTTAGATTTTTCAATTAGCGTGGATTTCTAAAGGTTAGCTCAGCCCTGGCAGATCCCATTTTGAAATGATAGCTAAATACAGAGGAACCTCAATTATCTGAACACTGATTATCTGAATTTCGAATTATCCAAACAAGATTGCAAGATGCTCGACTACGCTGTGTTATCCGACATTCAATTATCCATACGTTCGATTATCTGAGCAAAATACTGTCCATCTGTGTCGTTTGGATAATCGAGGTTCTTCTGTACTGGAGAGAGGATCTATTAGTCTTTGAGGAACAGCAAGTAAGATTTGAATGACATTTAGAATAACACCAAGAACCCAAATGATAAACTACAACAAGATATTTAACAAACTGGGGTTTATTCCATGGCATTCAGAACATTGAGTGATTTAATTGTGATTTGATTTGATTTATTACTGTCACATGCACCTAGGTACAGTGAAAAGTTTTGTTTTATATGCAATACAGGCAGATCATATTATACAAAGTGCAAGAGGGCAATAGACCAGAGTGAAGAACACAATGCTACAGCTGCACAGAAGGTGCACAGAAATAAGTTTTCAAGATATCAAAGGGTACAAACAGAAATAGAAATTTGTACTATGTACACTGGCCTGTGAGCTGAAGAGGAGGGCAGACACAGCCAACAATATCAATCAGAACTTTTAGAACTGAAATTAGGAAGCCTCTTTTATACAAATGTCTGTAGAAGTTTAGATCTCTCTTCTGAAAATGACATTTGATGCCACATCAATTTTAAATCTGTGATTCATAAATTTTTGTCAACCAAAAATCAAAGGAAATGGAACAAACGTATGCATATTAAGTTATTTCACAGTCTAGTCAAGATCTCCTTGATGGTATAATTCAATTAGCAGTCTACAGTTGTTCCTGATATGTGAATTTGAAACTTTTTTGTGGAAACCTTCTTTACCTTTAATTTTCAAACATTTAAATTGACATCCTCTTATTCTGGCATAAAGTAATTCTGAGTGTTCACGAACATTTAAAAAACAATGTTTTGAATATGTGTAATAAATGTAATTCAAATCTTTCACCATGAAGCTCTAAGAACTTCAGAACATCTCGAAATTGCAAGACATTCTTCAAAGGTGTTGGAAAATCAAACATTAATCTCTTACCGAAAGGATCGTTAAGGAGACAAAATCTATTGGAGGACGCCAAAATCTGTTTGGTAAGGAAATTGTGCTGTGTAGGCACAGAGTAGGAGTGATAGCATTGATATCCTGGGTGACTGATGGATAATAGCTTCACTCTTCCAGTCAGTCACAAATTGCCATTATTATGACATTACAGGACGTGACTAGGCCAGCATTTCATAGAGTAAAAAGTGAGGTCTGCAGATGCTGGAGATCAGAGCTGAAAATGTGTTGCTGGTTAAAGCACAGCAGGTCAGGCAGCATCCAAGGAACAGGTTTCCTGATGAAGGGCTCTGGCCCGAAACGTCGAATTTCCTGTTCCTTGGATGCTGCCTAACCTGCTGTGCTTTAACCAGCAACACATTTTCAGCATTTCATACCCTTCCCTAATTGTCCTGGAAAAGGTACTGGTGAACCACCTTCAAGAACTGCTGTTATACAGTGCTGTAGGAAAGGAGTTCCAGGATTTTGACCACGTGACAGTGAAAGACAGCAGTACAATGCCTTGAGGAGGCAGATTTAAGACAGAGTTGAGAAAGAATTACTTCTCTCAAAGGGTCATGAATCTGTGGCATTCACTACCCTTCAGTGCAGGGGATGAATACATTTAAGTAAGGGAGATATTTAATTAGTAATACTTTAAAGGGCTATAGGGAGCAGACAGGGAAGTGGAGTTGAGACTGAGTTAAGTTAGTTAAGATTGTATGGAATAGCAGAGCAAGATTGAGGGGCTTTTAACTTACTCCTGCTCCTAGTTCATATGTTCTTATGTTCTAATAATGGAGTGTTGCTTGGAGGGGAACTTGCAGGCAGCTGCTCTCCCATGCATCTACTGTTCTTGACCATTAGGTGGTCAAGCGTGCAGGTTTAGAAGTTGCTGTTGAAAGAACCTTCATTAGTTATTGCAATGTATGGCACACACTGCTGACATTGTGTCCTGTGGATATTGATGGTAATGGTTGGAATGCTACATTTTCTGGTTTGTATTAAGCATCTCAGGTGTTGTTGGAATAGAATAGAATTCCTACAGTGTGGAAACAGGCCCTTCAGACCCACACCGACCCTCCGAAGAGTAACCCACCCAGACCCATTCCCCTACCCCATTACTCTACATTTACCCTGACTAATGCACCTAATCTACACATACCAGAACACAATGGGAAAGTTAGCATGGCCAACTCATCTAACCTGCATGTCTTTAGACTGTGGGAGGAAGCCGGAGCACCCGGAGGAAACCCATGCAAGCACGGCAAAAATGTGCAAACTCCACATAGATAATCACCTGAGGCTGAGTTATACTCAGTCAGGCAAATGGAGCGTATTCCATCACACTCCTGTCTTGTGGATAGTAGCCAGGCTTTTGAGAGTTAAGAAGTGAATTAATCACTGCAAAACACTTCACGTCTGACCTGTCCTTGTAGCCAATTTATTTATACAGGCTAGTACCATTCAGTTTCTGGACAATTGTAACCCCCTATATGTCGATAGTGGGGGATTTAGCGGTGTTAATGCCATTGAACATCAAAGATAGATGGTCATTGTCTGGCACTTGTGTGGAGTGAATGTTACTTGCCATTTGTCAGTGCAAGCCTGCATATTGTCAAGGTATTGCAACATAAGGAAATGGATTCCTTCAGCAGCTGAAGAGTTATGAATGGTGCTGAACTTTGTGCAATCATTAGTAAACATCCCTGCTTCTGATTTTATGGCTGGGTGAAGGTCATTGATGAAGCAGTTGAAGATGCTTGGGCGTAATACACAGCCCTGATGAACTCCTGCAGAGATGTCCTGAGACTGAGATGATTGTAACACCATATGATGAAAGAAGTAGCCATTCAGCCCCTCAATTCTTCTGTCATTCAGTGAATTTGTGGCTGATCAGATAATTCTAAACTTGATTGTCTCACCTCTGAGGAGGAGGAGAATCAACTTTTCGGGCATAAGCCCTTCAGCAGGAATCCTGATCAAGATATAATCCTGAAATTTCAATTCTTTGGCTCCTCGGATGTTGCCTGACCTGCTGTGCTTTTCCAGCACCACATTCTCGACTCTGATCTCACAGCATCTGCAGTCCTCACTTTCTCCTTTCTTACCTCCGCCCCATTACCCTTGATTCCCTTACTGACTGAAAATCTGTTTGTCTCAGCCTTGAATGTGTTGACTAACCCAGCATTTACAGCTCTTTGCAATAAAGAAATTCACAGATTTGCTACTCTCTGAGAGGAATACAAGTCCTCCTCCTCTCTGTCCCCTTGCTCTATCTGTTTAAAATAACTTTAAAAAATCTCATTGTTTATTTCATCAATTTTTAAGAGGGCGTGCAACCATTTAAGCAGCTCCCAACTGTGTTTCGGATGAGACTTTAAACTTTTTTTGTCTGAGCATTCCCCAGAACGTTAGTATTCTTGCTAACTAAGGGGAGCACAGTGGCTCAGTGGTTAGCACTGTTCCCTCACAGCGCCAGGGACCCGGGTTGAGCTCCAGCCTTGGACGCCTATTCGTGTGGAGTTTGCAGATTCACCCCGTGTCTGCGTGGGTTTCCTTCCACAGCCGAAAGATGTGCAGGTTAGATGGATTGGCCATGTTCAATTGCCTGTAGTGTCTGGGACTGTGCAGATTAGGTGGATTTGCCATGCTGAATTGCCCCCAGTGTCCAGGGATGTGTGGGTTAGGTGAATTGGCTATGGGAAATGCAGGGTTACAAGGATGGGTGGGTGTGAGTGGGATGCTCTTTGGGCTGTTGATGTGGAGTCGATGGGCTGAATGGCCTGCTCCCACACTGGAGGGATTCTATAACCATTTTTCCCTTGTTTTAAATTCTACTTTTAACTTCATAAATTCTATTTGATTTCTCTTCTCTCTCTGAAGTGAAGTTTCCATTTCTTTTTGCACCCTCTGCAGAGTTCTTTCTTTTTTTTTTCTGACTGGAGTCCTCTTTTCTGGGGTTCAAATTTTTCTAGTTCAACCTGCTTCATCTTCAGTGAAAAACTCTTGCTAATTCCATCAATTCACCATTTGGTTGACGCTGCTCTTCTTCCAAGGTTAAATCTTGTGCTGTTACCTCAAATGCATCAGCTTTCCTGGACCCAGCTTTTAACTCTGGATCTACTGGGAACTTAGAGTTAATCAGCTGGGTTTTGGATTGTTTTTTCCTTCTGCTCCAACATTTTATGATCTTATATCCAGTTTTAAAGATCAAAATATAGGAGCCAAGTTTCTTAATAAAGGCAATATTGGTTGATTATCAAAACAAATCTTATTCAATTAAGACGGAATAGTTGGTTAACCTACACAGTCAGTAATGTAGAGGTATAAATGCCTCAAATCTTCTCAAAACTCATATAAATGCATTTGTTCTCATTGTCCCCTAAACATCAATGCAAACATATAGAAATGCATTCTCTCTCTCTCTTCCCCCACTCTCTCCCCTGCCCCCCCTTCCCCACTCTCTCTCTCTTTCTTATTCTTCCTTTTGGATGTAAGAAAGATAATTTTGGCTTTCTGAGAAAAGAACAATTTACCCAATGGTTATTTAAGCAAAGTGTGCATCGTCCATCCTATTTCTGGTTAGAACTTGATAAGACCTGACCTTTGTTACTATGCATCAACCCAGTACATTGAATTATGTTGGAGAATTTATCTGACAATTGCCTAGGTACCATACAGACTGGTAATGAACATAAGTCACACAAACCCATGTTTCAATTCATTTTCTGCTAGAATCCTTACCCATAACCCTATGTCCAAACTCCTAAAATAAATCACTTTATAACTGAAACATACCTTGATCATTGGAATTTCAGTGGTAACCTAGCAAGCATAATTTCCATTCTCAGAAAATTTAGCTTTCTGTTATCTTCTTAACATTAGTGAACAGTGGACTTTTTATTTAAAACACATATTGTCCTCTTCAGTGTTATAAAATTCAAAAGCATTTGTGTGGAAAAAATACTCTTCCACCAATGGATTAATACCATTTTCTTGATTCAACTGCAGGGAATTACTGGTACAAATTTGACCAAGGAGAGTATTGCCATACTAGGTGGATTGGTGTGTGACCTCGAGGGTTCAGTCATCAAAGAATCTGATCTATACATCTTGGAGGCATTGAAGAATTGTACCTCGTATGAGGGGAGTCAGAAAAATGCCATTGAAATTCTGCTTCAAAGTGGAGCCAGCATCTATGGGTGAGTTTGAAACTGCGTTGACAAGAAATTGGGCTTGCCCTTGAAATGGGCAATATAGCAGCAAAGTAATTGCCCTGGTCTGTGCTGCCTAGCATCGATTTGGGTAGTTATATATTGAATCTCTTTGGAATTGAGCTCTGTGTGCCAAATGCTCCCAATGTCGCTTATTGATCTTGGCCTGATGAGTTCTTTTAGTTGCAATGGAGGAAGATCTACTGGTTGGGGGTGGGTGAAAGGCAAATTCGGGAATAGATTGGCACAGGAGCAAGATGAGGTCAAGAGCAGCCCACAGTTCTTTGTGGTGTGAACAAAGGAACTCCAACTTAACAGAAATTCGGCTTAAAGTGAAGTTTTTTGAAGATTTTTGATTGATCTTCAGTGGTGGCTTTACTCCATGCTTAGAGAAAATTGAATGGACTTTGTAATGTCTAAGTTCTGTCTAGTTCTGACTTTAATTTTACAAAGCAGGCTACTAATTGGCATTAGTTTTAACTTACCTGGAGAAATAGACTGCTAGCTGTCATATGGATGCAGGTTTCTCAGCCATTTACTCCCCATCAGAATATGGCATCAGGCACGACTTGGTCCTCAGTGACATGGGTTGAGGTATCCGTTTATTTGAGACTCATGGCTCACCATTTTTCAAGCACAGTTGAAATTGATTTGACTTCCTTTCCCATCACCCTTCAGTTGCATGTTATTGAATAGAAGATTTCAATTTTCCTCCTTAATTGTTTCAAATAATATTGCAAACTGCAAGAATGGAATATGGGCATAATTCTTCTACGAAGTTATCTATACAGCAAAAAAAAAATGAGTGCCTTGTGATGCCTTGGTGTCGCCTCAGGTTCTCAGTTATTCTTCGCCAACTTGTGATCTCTTTTCCTGAATTAATTTAGATGGCTATGTGACACAGTTCTGTGGTCATTTCACAGAGCCAGAATAATTCTGCAATTCTGAAAGAAGCATTTCAAGAAAATTTCTATAGGAAGCCATTTTTATGGTAGATATCTCCACTAGGGCATTCAATATGAAACTTCCACTCCTAGAAATGTGTTCTCTAATTCAGAACTTGTTCTTTGTCTGCAGCTCTCCTTCATCTTGGTCATCATCTACAATAGAAGATCTTGGAAATCTTCCTTTAGCCTTTACTGAAATCTGGAATCAAGTAAACAGGGTATGCTGTGATTGTTGAAAATCAAGTCAGAAGTTAAATTCATGAGTCTATGAAGCTCATTTGCAATTTACTGGACTTTCTTCTAATCTCTCATTTGCTTCAGATTCTGACTTCCTTGCACCTCAAGTGCCTTGAGTCATTTTTATGCTTTATAGGCACTAATTTTGCCTATAAACACAAAATAGACTGAAAATAATACTGATTCACACTTAGGAATACACATTGTCAGGTTTTTATTGAACGAGATTCTAATATCAGAAAAAGACTTCTCTAGAATAAAAAAACAGAATGTGCTGAAGAAACTCAGCAGGTCAGGCAATATCTATGGAGAGAGAAAAACAGCGTTAATGTTTCAAGTCTTCTTTCAATTGGACTTGAAATGTTAACTCTCGTTTTCTCGCTTCACAGATGCTGCCAGACCTGCTGAGTTTCTCCAGCATTTTGCTTTTATTTCATGTCTCCAACATTAAACTATATTTTGCTTTTATTTGAAAGACCTTTCTGATTTGTGTGCATTAACCATTATGATAAAGCTGAACAATGAATAAAAGTAGTTCAGAAAAATATAGATTTGTACTCTGTTTTCAAACTGTTTTTGAAAACACTTTAAGATGTTCCTTTCCTGGTTGCAATTTAAATATGGAGAAAGTGAGGACTGCAGATGCTGGAGATCAGAGCTGAAAAATGTGTTGTTGGAAAAGTGCAGCAGGTCAGGCAGCATCCAAGGAACAGGAGAATCGAAGAATGGCCCGAAAAGTCGATTCTCTTGCTCCTTGGATGCTGCCTGACCTGCTGCGCTTTTCCAGCAACACATTTTTCAGCTGCAATTTAAATATGTTTGGGAAAATGTCTTCTCAAACTTTCTAGAAAAATGTATGGAGGAAATTACTTCCAAAAGATTTTTCACAAATAAATTTGTTGTGTTTTACATTGTGACCAGGACGATTGTAAGATCTGCTACTCATGTATCGTAAATCTTGATTTGGACCAGTTTCCCAGCGTGTCATAATGTTGCAGTTTGACTTTGATGAAATTATTTGTGTGTGTTCACTGCTAAGTATGATTTTCATAAACAGCCTTGCATCTCACATTATCTAAAACATGAACCATGAACCTGAACCATGTTACATAGTAAAGCCACTTTCCAGAAATAGCAGAGTGATCAATCATCAATGACTTATAGACGAAGCCACCTTACCCACCCTAAAATATGTTCTTGGCCTCTCCCATAGGCCAAGAAATGATTGTGAGTAAGCTATAACAAAAATAAAAATTGCAGGAGAAACTCAGCCAGTCTTCTGAAGAAGGGTCACTGGACTCAAAACATTAGCTCTAGTTTCTCTCCATAGATGCTGCCGGACCTGCTGGGTTTCTCCAGAAACTTCTGTTTTTGTTTAAGATTTCCGGCAGGCTCTCATTATACAGTATTTTATGGGAAATCTGTGCATTGACGCACCTTACGATAACAATCATCCACCTTCACTCTTCCATAATCCCAAAAGCCTTTGAGGCAGGATCAGCTTCAGCTAGACCACAAGCAGACAAGCCTGCAAACTATCATTCCCTGCCTCCAGTATTCCAACTGTGCTCTGATCCCTCCTCTCACCCAGAAGAGAGCCTGGTAAGGCTGCTGAACAGAGTGGCCTGCATACAGATTTCCTTTCTCCTGAAGTAACATTAAGTTTCCCTTGAAGTCCACAGCACATGTTAAGACGTCAAGTCACTATCCTGACTCCAGGTCACATCTGAGCCTTAGGTGGATAGTTGATTTGAACCTGACAGTAATAGCTGCACCAGCTAAGAAGGATGAAGTTGGATGACTCCAGTGTTTGGAATCCATTGGTCCTTTCCCTGTCTGTATGAAAGGTCAACATACATAATCTGTTAAAGATTCAGTTTACTGACAAGCAGTAACTTTGACTAAATGTTAAGCATGCCATGGATGGTAAGATAGTGTCAACTTCGAAAAGTGAATGGAATTTCTGTGCTTGACTCTCATTTCAATATCCATGGCAAACTGGTACCTCCAGGCAGTATACTACTTGGCAATAAAAGATCTGCTAGTTTCTGTATGAAGCTTGCTAGATGCAAAGGCTTAGGCAGGATTTGTTATAGAGAACCACATTTGGCATGACTCCCTAATGAGACAACCCAAACATCTTCCGACAAGTCTCTTCCCACACACCCCTTTCCACCCCTGTTGCTCCCCACCACAAGCCGTGATATTATTTGGGTATGTAGTAGGAAAAAAATAACTGTTTAACAGTAGCTCATTACCTTGGGTACAATTTTCATTAAAGTTCCAAGCAAGTTGTATCACTAGTTAATCAGTAGGTGCCCATGCCTAGGTATTAATTCTGGAACATTTTTCAATTACTGTGCTCCACACAGGATATCCTAATACAAGCTCTCCCAAGATTCATCAAGAAAGTGAAGACATTAATATCACCCAATGAAACGCTGGCATTCATAAATCAGCTCAACTTAAGAGACTCAAACGAAGGAGCAAGTACGTAATCAGGCCATGTGTATAAGTGATTGAAAAGTTGGTGTTACCTATACAGAGATTAAGCATGCATATGGATCAATATTTCCATGCTGTCAATCTTAAATTCATGAGTCGACATCAGCCTGGTAGAGTCCATTGTGAATTGTGTTTATTAGGAATTTTTATCCCGCACATCAGGTGTACTAGCTGTAAGAAATGAGAATTTATTTTGGGGGTAGCAAAATGTTCTGTCTTTAATGTTGAAGCCTTTGAAGATGTGGTTATTTTCCCATGCTCAAAAAGTCTGAGAGGAGGTTTCAAATTTAGGATAACAGACAAGGGAAACCTGTTCCCATTAGCTGTATGTACAGGGCTAGAGCAGACAAATGGTAGCACAATGGTTAGTACTGCTGCCCCACAGTCGCCAGAGACCCGGGTTCAATTCCCCACCTCAGGCAACTGTCTGTGTGGAGTTTGTACATTCTCCCCATGTTTGCGTAGGTTTGCTCTGGGTGCTCCGTTTCCTCCCACAGTCCAAAAATGTGCAGGTCAGGTGAATTGGCCATGTCAAATTGTCTGTAGTGTTAGGTGAAGGGGTAAATGTAGAGGAATCTGTCTGGGTTGGTTGCTCCTCCGTGGGTCGGTGTGGACTTGTTGGGCCGAGGGGCCTGTTTCTACACTGTAAGTAATCTAATCTAAAAACAGGTGGGGCAGGTAAAGAAGAGTTTAGTGACCTCCTGCTTAGAACAGGTGAAGGTGGCGGAGCAAAACGTGATCAGAGATTTTGGTAGGAATTTGGATGAGCATTAAGCTTGCAAAGTTATAGGGGTAGAACAAAGATATGGTACAGACTAGGTTCTTCCAAACGAGATGAAGTAAAATTGATATACTGAATGGTTTTCTTTGGTGCTGTGAGTGAATCTATAACCTGAAATAATTTTGTTGGCTATTTACGCTTTGTGGACTTTGTGCTAAACCAAGTTACATAGGATGAATTTTTATCAGTGGCTTAGAATTTTCAGCATTACTGAAACTGTCAACATTACTGTGTGAAACTTACAATATCTTCTTCTGTCCTCACACATATGATTAAATGCAAGGATCTGGATTATTATCGATGATTCCTTGCTCCTCCAAAAGACATGTGTTTAAGTTGTTATAGATGAAAATTAATCAGAAATTACTAAATTGATGTGAATGTTTTATGTTGTTAGTCCCACTGCAAAACTGTTGAAAATGTTACACCTTGTCAAATGAAATACAATTTGATTTTGAATAGTATGCAAAGTCATAACTCTGCTGAAAGATTTCCTTACTCCTGAATAGCTACATTTTTATCATTTGTGGACTGTTAGATTTCTCCATTTTATGACAAAAATTTTCTGTCTTTTATTATAATGATAATCATGTTTATTAGAAGTTTGTTTAAGAAATATCAACTTATTGTAATATAATAGAAGGTGAATGATAATCCTGGTTAGCTGTCTGTCAGAGTTGTTTTCTTACCTTTCAGATTGCATTCCTGTTGGGAAAGATTAACTCTTTACTGCAATGCCCAATGCATCTTTGTTAACAGCTTTCTTTGAGATTAATGGTGACCAGCATAAACTTTCCACTATTTGCAAAAACCCATATCAACTTGTGTACAGAGGAGGAGGAAAGATTTTGCATTTATTTCATGGCATCTCAGCCCTATCAAGTAACTACGTTTGGTCCAGGTTTGAAACAATGTCCCATCTAACTTCTTAGGTGGACCTAAATGATCCCATAACAATATTTTGAAAAAAAAAACAGGGAGTTATCATTGCTGCCTTGACTAGCACTTACTCTTCAATCAACATCTGGGAAAAAGAATGATTGATTAGTCATTGACATGTGGCTATTGTGTGTTTACATTGGCTGCTGTGTTTCCAAATTTCTGTATACTTCAAAATAATTAATTGGTCATAAAGTGTTTGGGATGTCTTGTCCCATGAAAAGCACTATAAATGCAAGTCTTTTTTTCTTCTGTAGTACCGGAACAATTTGTTCACTGAGGAATATAATTTCATATTAAGTTTATTCAATAAACTGAAATATTGTATCTTTATACTTCCAGACTGTACAATGTTAGCACCAGAAGCCATAGATGATCTGACACCTGCAATCTATGATGCATCCATGTTAGATGTATGTTTGAGTGACCTTGTGCTGGAGGACAATGTCTTCCAACTGGGAGCTTTTGCCTTTGACCCTGCTCAGCTGATGATTCTGAAAAAGAGACTATTACAGGTAACAAGCGTGGCATGGCACTTACATAGCAAAGTGGCCATAATCATTTTATAAATTATGGTGAATTCATACTTCAGAAGACAAAATGACTGATTTAAAATAAAACAATTATTGAAAAGGTTCGTATGAATTATTTAAACGTTATGATAAGGACTAAAATGGAATGGAAACCTCCATGCATTTTTAAGTGTTTCTTGTATTTACTCTGGTCCCTAACTCCATTAACAGTATTAACTGAGGCGATGGAGATAAGAGCCATGAAACTGAAGGCAAGAATGATGATTTGTAAATTGAGGCATTGTTTGAATAAGAGTCATTGTAGATCAGTGAGCATAAGGTGATGGATAAATATAACTTGAAACCAATTCGGATACTGACAGCAGAGTCTTAGGTGAAATGAAGTTTATGTTGACCTCAAGATGGTAAACGCCAGAGAAGATAGGAATAATGAAGTGTTGACGCATGGGGAAAGCCAAGTAATGGTGTTGGAAGTAGATGGTCTTGATGATGGAGAGGGTTCAAAGTGAAGCTTAGTGTCTACAAGATGCTAAGGTTGCAATTGTTTTGGGTCAGTCTCAGACAGTGGCCAGTTAGCAGAATTATTTTGGGGATTAGAGAACAGTGTTTACGTGGAGAGAAATGACAGTTTGCTTTCAGTTTTTCCGATAACTAATTGAAGGTAATTTCTAGTCATCCACTGCTGGATGTTGGACTAGCAGTCCGACAATTCAGAGGCAATAGGAAGTTGGAGCCACAGTTGAGTATTTTCAGTGTTGTGGAATGTGATGTGTTTTCAGATTATGCCACCTTGGGAAGGGACAGTGTTTCAGTGAGAAATCGAAAAGGGGACAGCATAGGGTTCCGAGGAATCCAGATGTTGCAGTGGAGAAGAGTGGAAAGAGAAACCATTGCAAGTGATTATTTACAGTTTGATAAATAGGAATATAACAAGGTGAGCACAGTCCCACCCATTTTGACAATGGTGGGCAAGTAAGAGGAGGATGGTTTGGTAACTATGCTAAAGACCATGTTGAAGAGGATCGAGGGGACTGTCATATTCACAGTCACAAATTACTTTTTGTGACTTTGGTAATGGCTTTGCTGTGGCAGAGGCAGAAACCGAACTGTTTGATTGTCAATTATTATCCTCTTTAAAATGTTTATTTTCTACAGAGTATCCACTAAGCTTTGCACTCTGTTACCTCACTGCAATCTATTGCACTGTTTATCATTTTCTCTACGCAGATGTGGTCCAATCCATATGATCACTTCTATGTATCTGGTGTTCCATCTGTGTTTCCCTTTTCAGTGCTGCTCTCTGGAATCCTGTATTAAGTCGATGACATCCAATTCTCTCCTTCCACTTCCTCTGTTAACTTGACAAATGCTGCCACCATCTCCAGCTCTCTCTCTAACATTAAGACATCTACAAGCTAAACTTTCTTCCATTTTCATGTTTGCAAAATAGAAGCAATTATGCAAAGAGCCAGTCTCAACTTCATCTTTCTCCTCACTCAGACATAGCCTGGAATTGCAATGCTGTGGTGTAATGTTCAGCCCTGTACCTGCCTGTTTTATCAATCTAATTTATTTTTTCAATACTTCTGTAAAGTCACCTGCATTTGTCTCTATTTCTCACTTTCTAAAATATCATGTGTTTCTCATTATGTTAGTATGTCTCCAATGCTTTCTTTGTTTGTTTCCCAGCCTTTATTGTTTATACAAAAGGTGAAGGATCTCATCACATTTTTTCTCGTGGAAGAAGTTTTACATTAATGATTACATATTCTATATTTACATTCTGTCCCTTTTATTTCTCCCTTGTTTTCCACTCTTCAATTGTTTTATTAATTCATGGGACAAACACATGGCTGGATGGGCCAGCATTTATTGCCCATCCCTAATTGCCCAGAGGGCAGTTAAGAATCAACCATATTGATGGGGTCTGGAGTCACGTTTAGACCAATCCGGGTAAGTATGGCAGTTTCCTTCCCTAAAGAACATTAGTGAACCAGATGGTGTTTTCTTGACAATTGACATCACATTCATGGTCATCATCAGATTCGCACATCCAGATTTGTATTGAATCAAATTCCATTGTCTTCCCTGGTGGAATTTGTCTTTATCATGTTTATCTTTTATCTATGAATTTACATTGGATTAAATATCCCAGTGTACACTTCCTTGTTTAGTTGTGTGCCTCAGTAAATATTTTTTAAAAAATGCACCATCTCTTACATATCTGTTCATTTGTCAAAGTACTTACAAATAGCATAATGAACAGGTAAATCTGGCATCAGAGCTTTATAAATGCAACAAAAAAATAAACCAGTTTTAATTTTTTAGGACTTCTCTCACTCAGTGGCTGAAATGTATTATTTTGTATTTCTTGAAACAGATATATCCCAATGGCTTACCGGAAAACCAGATTCAACTGCTGGGGAACATATCAACTGTGTTTAGTGTGGTCGATGTCAGTCTTTGGAATATCACTGAGGTTGTGACACTTTCCGCGTTAATGATGCAGCAACTGGAAAGCCGAATGGTAGGAGAAACCAGGAGATTATTAAGTAAAATGATGATCATTGGCTCAACTGAGAATTTTGTACTAAAGAAAATTTGACTCCAGCTAGTTTTGGGGACAGAATTAATATAACCTGGGCAAGCATTAAGGAATTGGAGCAGAATTTTTACAATAGGCATTGCATTCCTTTATGGCCTCAAGGGGTAAGCCTGAAAGTGGGTATGAACCCTCACTTCTACTATTTTGTCATTTTGGAGATGACCGTGATGGACATTAGATATCCTAGGAAATTCCACAAGTTTCACTGACATAGGGGTTGTGATACCAGCGATTCCCATTGCCCTTTAGAGAACATAACACCAAGATGGGACCAAGAGCAGAGTAAAAGGTTGACGTTGGACATGTGGCCCACACTGGCCCATTTTTCTCATCCCCATTGGAATATCATATGAGCTTCTCCCACAGGCTACGTGTCTCTAGCGCACAACTTCTTGACCCTGTAAAGACCCTGAAATCTCGGGTGAATGCAGAAAAGGAGACACATTCATGCCTAGCAGCAGCCCACCTGCTGGAGAAGTAAACCATATGCAATTTCTGGACTCGGTCCTTGCCAGCGTCTGTGACCTTTTATTGTGATATTAATTCTAAAGTTTACCAAATCAATGTTAATTATAAAATAACGAAGCTGTAGTTTGCACTTAGTTTGCAAACTCGCTATAACCTCCAGCATTTCACTTCATTGGGATAATCCAAGAAATATAGCACTTTACTATACTCAATAAAGCAGTGAGATTTGAGTATTTGCATAATGTAACTATAGTGCAATAAGACTGCTCTCTCTTTAGAGGGAGATGACTGGTGGTTTTTTTAACGTGAAGGTTGTCATCATACCTCCAGCAAGGGGAAAGGTTGAAAAGCAGAGACCTTTATAGTAACTTCAGCCAGTGTGGGTTCAATTCAATTGGCACGACTTTGCAACATAAACCAACTGTTCAGTCAACTGAGCTAACCAACCCCCAGCGATAGACTGAAATAGCAAGCAATGCAGAAACAGGTTGTAAGGGGGCTGGGATACAAGAACAAGGAAGCTTCAAGCAGTTATAGTGGGCTTTGTGAAACAACATTTTGAGTAATGTACACAGTTCTCTTGTTCTGTGGCATGAGTGGACTAATGAAATAAGGTGGCAAAAGTGAGGACTGCAGATGCTGGAGATTAGAGTTGAGAGTGTCGTGCTGGAAAAGCACAGCAGGTCAGAGAGCATCGATGAGCAGGAAAATCAACGTTTCAAGCAAATGAAGTAGAATGGGCTGACGTTCACTGAAAAATGAGAATGCTCCATGGAATTGTACAAAATTCTTGAGGAGCTCCTAACAGGATAAAAGCTGAAAGGCATTTTGTCCTAGTTATAAAGCCTCAATTTGTTAGGTTAGGTGGTCAGCTACTTCAGGGATGAGAAAAAGAAATATTTCTTCAATTAGAGGGTTATGAATGTTTGAAATTTTTGATCTTTTTGGTTGTGAAAGCTCAGTCATTGAGGGTTTCTTTTAAGACTGTGGCAACACTGACGAGAACATTTAGCCAGGCATGCAAATGGGAAAAGGATGGGAAAGTGGAGCACATTTGAAAGTTCAGTCGTGATCTTACTGAATAGCAGAGTGATCTCAAAGAGCATCTGATCTATTCCTGTTTTTATTTTGTATAAGTCTTTCATCTCTGGACGTGAATTTGAATCGAGCCCCAACAAAGCTTTGAAGAATTAATTTCTCTGTCAGTGTGTAGTTCTAAACAAAATGAGTTAGTTCTTGACTTTGCGAAAGTGTGGGAATGCCAGCAAATTGATATCTCTTCAATTTACATCTCTAGCACTTCTATTGAGATTGAAGTCAAAATGCAATTTTAGGAATATGTTGAAATAGTGTTCACATATATAATTGGGAAAGGTCAACAATCTTAAAAAATGATGCACATTGAATTGAATCTAAATTGAATTTATTGTCACGTGTATTGAGGCACAGTGAAAAGCTTTGTCTTGCGAGCAATGCAGGCAGATCACAGAGTTATGTAGCATAGAGTGGAGCTTGACACACTCCACTCGTTCCACCTCTGTGCTGTTGATGTATAGGGAGGGCATGAGTAACATCCCGCCGAAAGTCAATAATGAATTCCTTGGTTTTGCTGGCATTGAGAGCTAGGTTGTTCTTAGTGCACCATTTTTCCAGGTCTTCCACCTCCCGTCTATAGTCTGTTTTGTCGCCATTTGAGATTCAATTGACTTTGGTGGTTTCATCAGCGAACTTGTAAATGGCATTAGTCTGATATTTGGCAATGCAGTCATGGGTATACAATGAGTCAAAATGGAGGCTGAGTACGCACCCCTGGGGGCTCCAGTGTTGAGTGTTAGTGAGGGTGAAATATTGTCCCCAATCTTTGCTGATTGTGGCCTGTGGGTCAGGAAACTGAGGATCCAGTTGCAGAGAGTGGAGCTTAGTCTGAGTATAGTAATCAGTCTCGAGGGATAATAGCGTTGAAGGCTGAACTGTGCTCAATGAGTAGGATTCTTACGTAGCTGTTTTTGGTGTCAAGATGTTCTAAGGAGGAGTGAAGGGCAAGTGATATGGCATCTGATGTGGATCTGTTGGTCCGATAGGCAAATTGGAGTGGATTCAGATCAGAGTGATGCTGGAAAAGCATAGCAGGTCAGGCAGCATCCGTGGAGCTGGAAAATCGATGTTGCGGGCAAAGGCTCTTCATCAGGAATAGAGGCAGGAAGCATCCAGAGCCTCTAGAGGCTCTGGAGGTTTCCTGCCTCTGTTCCTGATGAAGGGCTTTTGCCCGAAATGTCGATTTTCCAGCTCCTCGGATGTTGCCTTACCTGCTGTGCTTTTCCAGCACCACTCTGATCTAAACTCTGGTTTCCAGCATCTGCAGTCCTCACTTTTGCCTAAATTGTAGTGGGTCAAGAGTAGTGGGGAGGCTGGAGTTGATTAATGTGACCAGCCTTTCAAATCACTACATGACCACCGAAGTTAGGGCCACTGGGTGCTAGTCATTGAGACATGCTGCATGAGCCACCTTAGGCATAGGGATGATGTTGGCCCTCTTGAAAGAGACAGGGACAGTGTCTGCTGCAGGGAGAGGTTGAAGATGTCCAAGAAGACCTCTGCCAGTTGATCTGCGTATGCTCTGAGTGCAAGGCCTGGTACTCCGTCTGGTCCCATTGCTTTCCTTGGATTCACACGAAGAAAAACTGATCTGACCTCTGATGCAGTGACTGTTGGGATAGGTTCATCAGGATTTGTTGGAATAAGTGTTACCTCTCCACTGGAATTCTACTCAAAGCATGCATAGAAGGCGTTGAGGTGATCTGGGAGGAATGTGTCATCATCTACTATCTTGTACTGTCTCTTCTTAGAACCTGTGATGTCATTCAGTCCTTGCCATAGTCGCCGGGTGTCTGTCTGGGTCTCTAGTTTGGATCGGTATTGGTTCTTGGCTGGCTTAATAATCTTTTTGGTAACATGCTTTCTGAATTTTAAAAATTTCTTTCAATAGGTGAAAGCCATTATTGAAAGATATCTTCAGTTGGGTGGAGTTCTAAACGCAGTTTCTGTACAAGCTATTGGTGGGCCTAACCTATGCCTTCTGAATGAAAGCCTGTTGGCAACAATTTCAAACTTAACGTAAGTGTTTCATTTTTTTTTGCAAATATACTGATAGCAACTATTTCCATTTTATTGGACAGATTTCATTGAATGCAATTGTACAAGGTATTTTACAGTTGGGGTTCAAACTCAAGCAGAGGTTTGAGGGAACTAAAGTGATAATTAAAGACTAGATCAAGAAAATGCATATTAAGGAAACGTTTAAGATGAGGAAATGATGTGATAAAATGGAGAGGCTTAGGGAAAGAACTGGGATAAGAGGACAATTTGTCTACCATTGATTGTGGAGTGAAGTGGAGAGGACCTTACAATTACTGGATGAAGAGATTCTGAAATAGAGACTTATTGGACTTGAAAGGTTTCTCTCCCCACAGATGCTGGCAGAACTGCTGAGTTTTTCCAGCATATTCTGTTTTTATTTCTGATTTCCATCATGTGCATTATTTATTTGGAGATTTCACAATTGATCTGAACCAGAAGAATAGAAAATGAGAAACAGGATGTAGGACTGGAAATAATTTATAAGTTACAAGGCCATGAAGGCTTTTGAAGATAAGGAGCCTGGAAGCACAGTTTGAAGCTGGGCTGGAGTGTGACATGGTACAGGTGCTATCCTGGGAATTTGGTGTAGAACTGGAAGAAGATTCTACTTTACATAAATCTTATTCAGCCACTAAGTGTTCAAAGGTTTTAATTAAGTCAGCTGGTCGGTGATTGTTTGCTGAATATTAAAGATTTAATCCTCTAGACGTGAGCAGTAGTTGAAATCCATACTTAATCAGTTAAGCCACTTGGAATAACTACAATGAACAGTTGAGCGAAATTTCTCAGATTGCAACTGAATTAGTTCAATGAAACACAATAAAGACTGCAAGGCAGTTGTTGCTTGTGTGTAATAGTGAACACCAGTGTGTTCCATGGCAACCACAACTGACTGCCGTTCAATGAACTTCGGCTCAGAGTAGATGAGCTGGAGTTGCAGAAACTGCAGTGCATCAGGGAGCACCATAGTTACTTGGACACCTTATTACAGTAGACAGTCATCTCTCTAAACCAGTAACTTCGGATTTGGCCTGTGGCTAGGGACAGGAATTGTGATTGTAAATGGGTCATCCAGAAGCTCATAATAGTAGAGTCTCAGCCCTTGCAGTTTCCCAATAGCTTCAATGTTCTTGTGAATGAGAATAAAGATTGTAAGGGTGATGAGCATGCAAAGTGACCACAGCACAATGTGGTGGTTAAAGTGGGAGTAGTAAATAGATGTGTCTTAGGGAATAATGTGTCAGTACGGTGAGTAGACAGACCATGCTTTCTGCAGCTGAGAGCGTGAATTCTGAAGGTTGTGTTGTCTGCCCAATGCCACAGATAAGGTTACATCCTCAGATCTGAAGAGGCTAGAATGGAATCGGAAGGATCCAGTTGTCATGGTAAATGTAGGTGTCAAAGACATAGGAAGGACTAAGAAAGAGGCTCTACTGAGGGAGCAGGTACTAAAAAACAGAACCACATGCAGTCTGTGAATCACTACTTGAACCATGAACAAATTGGTGTTGAATAAGTATAATCAGAAAGTTGAATGCATGATTCAAAGATTGAGATGGAGAATGTAATTGAAACCCAGTACAGTGTAAAGAGGGAGTTGTACCATTGGGATGGGCTTCTTATGAAATAAAAGGAAGTAGCTGAGGGCATAGTGGATGAATTGACTTTAATTTTCCAAACTTACTGGAATTCTCAAAGGAGTTTGGAAAACTGCAATGTAACACCCATATTCAAGGGAGGAGAAAAAAAAGAAGTTTGACCAGTTATTCTAACAAATTGTTACAGGTTATGTGGAAAATTATAATACAATCAGATAGAATCTTGTCTGAGGACATAATGAGCAGGGTGGATAAAAAGGCATCAGTAGATATATCTTTTAGAAATCCAAGTACTCTTGATCAAGTTCCTCATAAAATGTTTCTGCATAAGATAAATATTGTTGTGGTTATATATGAGCAAAGATTGTCTAATGAACAGGAAACAGAGAATTGGGATAAATGGGTCATTTTAAGTTCCCCAAAAATAGCATCAAGTAATTGCCTGAAGGGGTATCCAGATTTGACAATTTCGTTTTCTCCTTCCAACAGCACGTTGCAGTGCCCATACTGCCTTTGCATTAGAATGCAATTCTTGCTCCACATATTATACAATACATGTCTCTCACAATTGCAGTTTGCAACTCATATTAATAGTGTTGAGTATTAGAACAAAGAAACATGATACTATTCTGAACTAATCCCATTGGCCTGTATCTCTCTATTGTCTGCCTGTTCATATATCTGTCTAAATTATTCCTAAACTTTGTTATCGTATCTGCTTCTTCAACCTCCCTGGCAGTGAGTTCCAAGCACTTACCAGGCTCTGTAAAAAACATTTTCCTTGCACATCTTCACTAAACTTTTCCTCTCTCACCTTAATCCTATGCTGCCTTGCATTTGACTTTTCCACCTTGGGAAAGCAACTTCACTGTCCATCCTATCCAGGCCACTCATACTTTTATATGCTTCTATCAAGTCATTCCTTAGCCTCTAACCCTCTAGAGAAAACAATCTAAGATTGTCCAATATCTCCTTTTCGGTAATACACTCCAAACCAGGCAACATCCTGGTAAACCTCTTCTGCACCTTCTCCAAGTCCTCCACATCCACATCCTTCCTACAGTGTGATGACCAGAACTGGGCACAATACTTCAAATGTGGCCTGACCAAAGTCTTAAGCAGTTACAACATGACTTTCTAACTTTTAAACTTAATGCCCTGACTGACAAGTGTGCCATATGTCTTCTTTACCACCTTTTCCACTTGTGTTGCTACTTTCAGGGAGCTATGGACTTGCACCCCGAGTTCTCTCTGGATATCAATACTCCCAAGGGTCCTGCCATTTACTGTATACCTTCCTCTTGCATTCGACTTCCCAAAATGCATCACCTCACACTTGTCCAATTAAACTGCATCTGCCATTTCTCTGTTCAGCTTCCTAGCTAAGCTAAATACCGCTGTATCCTTTGATATCCTTCCTCACTGTCCACAACTATGCTAATTTCCATGTCATCTGCAGGCTTACTCATCAGACCACTAACATTTTCATCCCAATCATTTATATATATTACAAACAACAGAGATCCCAGCACTGATCCATGCACAACATCCTTAGTCACAGACCTCCAGTCAGAAAAGCACCCCGACTCCTCTATCTTCTATGTCATAGTTGATTTTCTATCCTACTTACCACATCTCACCCCGGAGTACATGCAGTTTTCTGTTCTGGATCAGCTTACCTTGAGAGACCTTGTCAAATGCTTTAGTAAAGTCCGTGTAGACAACATCCACTACCCTTACCCTTGTCAATCATCTTCGTCACTTCCTCCAAACCTCAACCAAGTTTGTGAGACAAGACCTCCCCCGCATAAAGCCATGCTGACTATCCCTCTCCAAATAGAAGTAAACCCTGTCCTGAGAATCTTTTCCAATATTTTCCCTACCACTAGGGGCAGCATATTGGCTCAGTAGTTAGCACTGTTGCCTCGCAGCGCCAGAGATCCCTGGGTTCGATTCCAGCCTCAGGTGACTGTCTGTGTGGAGTTTGCACATCCTGTGTGGGTTTCCTGTGTGCTCTGGTTTCCTTCCACAGTACAAAGATGTGCAGGTCAGGTGAATTGGCCATTCTAAATTTCCCATAGTGTTCAGGGATATGTAGGTTAGGGGCATTAGTCAGGAGTAAATATAGGATGATAGAGTAGGGGAATGGGTCTGGGTGGGTTACTATTCGGAGGGTCAGTGTGGATTTGTTGGGCCGAAGGGCCTGTTTTCACATTGTAGGGATTCTAATTATGCTCATGTAAGGTTTATCAGTCTATAATTTCCTGTTGCCTTTCTTTTACATTGGCTATTCTCCTGTCTTCTGAAGCCTGGCCTGTGGCTAAAGGCGATGCAAAGATTTCTTTTAAGGCCTCCACAATCCTTGCCCCTTCCCCTATCATGTCCTGGGATCATATCGATCTTAGTGTTTTCAAAATAACCAATACTTTCTCCTTCTTCGTATTGACATGCCTTAGAATATTAGCAAACCCCTTTCTCATCTTACCATCATCCATGTCTTTCTCCTTGATAAATATCAATGCAACGAAACATCTTAAGAAGCAAAACCATCATCGTTATATCCCTCAATTGAACTGAGTGGAAATTTTATTAATCCAAATTATAATGGGCATTCACTTTTCTGGGCAGTTTTGTTTTAGCTTCTTCAGACAATCTATATATCCATTTTGCAGGCATTTGGTGGGATGGCATATATTGTATGGAATCTGTCATCCTGGTTTTGCCATACATTGCTTAGGAAGTGATACCTTAATGTGTTGGAACATGGCTTAAAAACATGTGAGCCTAGAATAAAGTCTAATGCTGTAAATGTTCTTTTGCAGGGATGCAGGAGCACTGGATCTCTCAACATGTATGCAGTCACAGAAAAATCTGTTGTACAATCAAGCATTCTCTGCATTGAGATCTCAGCAAAGCAATCCTATCCCTTACTTTCACATGCTGAAGCCATACATAGGTAAATGAACACATGCTTGTGTGTCATTCAAGTTTAAACTTAGAAATGACAATCAACATCAATTCGTAATGCTTAGGTACATTCCTTTCTCCTCTGTTGTACCAGAAGTGGTCATTTGCCTGAAGTGAATATTAGCATATAGTGCAATTCCTTTGGGCAAGAATGTCAATGTCCAAGTTCCAGTTTTTTTTTGCAAATATTGACATTAACTTAAACTATAAGGATTATTTATAGCATTTTCAAATTTTAAAAAATCATCTAATTCTTGCTTATTGATCTATCTAATCTATTTATCTATCTAAATTGAGCCACCCAGCCCTGCAAAGTGTCAGAGTTGCTTTGGCAACATATGCTTTCACATGCATTTATGGTCTAGAACTATGGATAGTGATGAAAAACTCTTCAAATACTTTCCATTGCATCATTGGCCAGAAATCTCTCTTGCTCTTCCTGCCTGCCAATGGTGTGTTGAAAGTATTTGCAAGTTAATACTGAACCTATTTGTCTGATTATGAATGCACCTTGCTTGACCATCAAGTCTTGGAGTAGGACAGAGATTCTGCCTCAGAAGCAAGGACACTGGTGCTTGCAACCCACAATTTCCAAGTGATTTCATTGGAACAAGGGAAGAAAAATCAGCAGGAGTAGACCATTCAGCCCTTCCAGTCTGCTCTGCAATTCAATATAATCATAGCTGATTATCCAATTCACCACTCTGTTCCTGCTTTCTCCCCAAACTCTTTGATTCATTTAGTCATAAGAACTGTATCTAACTCCTTCTTGAAAAAATTCCATGTATTGCCTTAACTACATTCTGTGGCAGTGAATTCCACAGCCTCACCATCCTCTGCATAAAGAATTTTCTCCTCATTGGTCCTAAATGTATTCCTTGTCTTCGAAAACTGTGACCCCCTGGTTCTGGACTCCCCAGTCATTGGGACCTTCCTTTCTGCATTTACCCTGTCTAATCCCGTCAGAATGCCTTAGCTTTCTATGAGCTTACACTTCATTCTTCTAAACTCCGTGAATTTAGTCATAACTGATCCAATCTTTCTTTATTTGTCAGTCCTGCCATTGAAAGCATCAGTCTGGTAAGCCTTTGTTGCAATCTCTCCATAACCAGAATATCCTTCCTCAGGATTGTCCTCAAGATCAGAATTGTACACAGTACCCCAGGTGTGGTTTCACCAAGGCCTGTACAATTTCAGCAAGGCATCCCTGCTGTGTATTTGAACCTTCTCATTGTGAAGACGAACATACCATTTACCTTCTCCATTGCCCACTGCATCTGTATGCTTACTCTTAGTGACTGGTGTTCCTCAGTACACCTCCGCCTTTCTTAAACTATCACTAATCAGATAATAACTTAACTTCCTAGCTTTTGCTACTCAAGTGGATAACCTTGCATTTTATCCATGTTATATCTCCTCTTCCATGCAATTGCCCACTTATTCAACTTGTCAACTCAGAAGGAAGTGTCAGCTGCTTTATTGCATATGATTAAGACTGAGTTAGACAGATTTTTAGTGTGCAAGTGTTATGAGTGGAATTGAAGCCACAGTCAGATCAGGCCTCATTTTATTGAATGGTAGAGCAGGCCCAAGGGGCTGAATAGCTTTCTTCAGCTCATGTCACATTCTGATGTTCTTACGAATGTTATTTCTTTTACTTAAGGTGGTATCCCACGGGATGATCTTGAGGTACTTGCAAATAACTCAGTCAATATGGATTTTGCAACCTTCATAAGCCTGAATCCTCAGGAAGTAAAGGTATAGTTTGCCAATTCAGATTTGATTGCCAAGGTTGTTTTGAAAAGTGTTTCAACTACTGGCAAGATTTTTATGGGGAACTGTGTTGACAAATTAATTCTCTGACTGACAATATCACTGTGAGTTCCATCTGATTTTAACCATTCTGCCAGATTTGGAGGGAAATAAGTAATAGTTGACACAGCTAGGTGATGGGACTGAGATGCTGGAAACTGGGTCAGTGGAGGTGCCCAAGTGAAAATCAGCACCTTTCCTAACCTCTTCTGGATTTGATCCTGTTCTGTTGTAGGATTGACTAGATAGAAAACTCATTGTCCTTCTCTTGTCAGGCCTTAAATATAATTGCAATTGGGCTCCATTAATATGATTGGGACCTTTTGGTTTATTTATTCATTAATGGGATCTGAGTGTTGCTGGCTAAGCCAGCATTTATTGTTCATTCCTAATTAGCCTTGAGAAGGTAATGGTTTTCTTGAACGGCTATAGTTTTTTTGGGTGCAAACAGTCTGATAGTGTTTTTAGGAAGGGAATTCAAAAGGACAGTTGGATAACATTGTAAAAATGGGATGCTGGAAGTTCCAGAGATGAAAATTATCTTGAGGCACTTTAACTGCAAATCTATTTAATTTCTATCTAATTAAATGTTGCCCCCCGTTTCCAGTTGAGAGCAACAATGCGTTTCTGGAAGATGCTGATAAAACACATGAAGAAAATTGTGCAGTACACAAGTTCGGAGATTTGCTAGATAGTATAAGATTGTCACTTGGAACTGATGCTAATTGACATTTTTGTAGACATGCTTCAGTTGTCAGTGGAAAAGTCATGTTAAAGTGTCCCATTCTCTTGTTATTTGCATCCAGGAAACATTTTATTTCTTTGAATGTATTTGCTGAATTTACAAAGATTAGTCTAAGATATGGCAATGCATATTATCATTAGGAGACTGATTTTAATGAGGTGTTTACTTTTCTTATTTCAGAATTTGAGTGCCCAGAATCTGATCGACTTGCTTGGATATTACCTTCCAGCTCTTCAACGTGGAATCAATGAAACTGTAGTGAGGGTCTGGGTGAACTCACATTTACAATCTGAAGTCCAGAAACTGGGTTTGACTGGAGGAATTCCAGATCCTACCCTTGGTATGCACCTTACTTAACAAAAAGGAAGTACTATAGACATATATTCTGTGGGATCCCAATCCATAATAATTAGTGAAGGTTTGGCTTCTAAGTTATTTTGAATAACACGACTGTGTGCTCTTTTATGATTATTAGATTTTCCTAAATAATCTGTTTTAATTATTTCTAGTCTAAATGCAGTTGGTTATTTTTATGTCTTGATCTTGCTAGTTTATTCCAGCAGCATATCTCATTTTTGTTTTATTTTATATTTTAGAATCAATTTTCTGTGCTGACAAAGACAGGTAAGCGCTAAGGCAATTTACTTTAGCAATCCCACTGTCAATCCATTTGCTAGTGATTCCCAATGAGAAGATGTTTGGCATATAATTTGTGAGACAAATTTGGTCAAAATTAAATTCCTAAATATTCACCATTTTTTAAGTATCTTTTTATAAGTTAGCTCCTCTTGTGCTGGTAGAGTATGTGCACAGGTACATTTTGTGGTCACAAATTGTGGACTGTTCAATCTCTGTCTGTGAGCTTAAACTGAAGGAACATATTTATTTTCAATGAAGCAGGTTAGTATTATATTAGAGTAACTCAAGTGCTAACAAAAGCTACCAACATGTCCTGAATGACTAATACCTGCAACTGCAGAAGGTGTAATACCTTATAGAGGTTTATAAAATCATGAGGGGCATGGATTGGGTAAATATACAATGTCTTTTCCCTGGGGTGGGGGCATAGGTTTAAGGTGAGAAGGGAAAAATTTAAAAGGGATCTAAGGGACAACTTTTTCGCGCAGAGGGTCGTGTGTGTATGGAATGACCTGCCAAAGGAATTGGTGGAGGCTTGTACAATTACAATTAGCATTTAAAAGGCATCTGGATGGGTTATGAATAGGAAGAGTTTAGAGGGATATGTGTCAAGTGCTGGTAAATGGAACTGGATTAATTTAGAATATCTGGTCAGCATAGACGAGTTGGACCGAAGGGTCTGTTTCCATGCAGTACATCTCTACTACTCTTATGACTCTTTGACCTGTCCTGTTTACTTCTTCCCTCCTCACTATCCAGAACTACAGATACACCTTCCAGGTGGAGCAAGCGCTTTACCTGCACTTCACACAGTCTACACTACTGCATTTGCTGCTCACGATGTGGCCTCCTCTACATTGTGGAAATGAAGCATAGACTGGGTGACCGCTTCGCTGAACACCTACACTCTGTCTGCAAAAAGCTTCCAGTTGCCTTCCACTACCCTGTCCTCTGGCCAACATCCCTGTCTCAGGCTTACTGCAGTGCTCCAGTGAAGCTCAGCGCAAGGTGGAAGAACAACAACTCATTTTCTGCTTGAGGACTCAATATCGAGTTCAATAACTTTAGGGCTTCAGCTCTCCCATGACCTTACCCCAATCCCCACACACAAGGCCTTGTTGTCATATAGTCTGCTATTACACATGACCCATTGTTAGCCACTAACAGTACCCATTAATAGCTATTCACTCTCCTAGCCAGATCAT
Source organism: Hemiscyllium ocellatum (assembly GCF_020745735.1). Taxonomy (NCBI): domain Eukaryota; kingdom Metazoa; phylum Chordata; class Chondrichthyes; order Orectolobiformes; family Hemiscylliidae; genus Hemiscyllium; species Hemiscyllium ocellatum. Next base: position 51,885,803 of record NC_083420.1, read on the forward strand.
TATCCACTCCTTTGTCTGTCTGACTGTTCTTCTCTCTCTTTGGGCTCTATCCCCACCTATCATTTACTCCTCATCCCCTTTCCCCACCCTATCTTCTGCATATAAACAGACATTTCCTAGCTACTATTTGGTTCTAAGGAAGGGTCACTCGACCCGAAATGTTAACTCTAATTTCTCTCCACAAACGCTACCAGACCTGCTGAGCTTTTTCAGCAATTTCTGATTTGGTCCTCAATGACTCATATTGATTCAAAGTGAAAAGATTCTAGTGGCTGTCATAAACCAACTACCTCAACACTGCAGAACAATCCATGCAATTGGCCAAAATAATACCACTAAAACTGTACCAGAAAGGCTGTAATTGTGGATATAGATAAAATAGTAATTGTGCAAATATTTTCATGTAACTTAATCACTGGTATGTTGCGAATAGCACTGTTCAGATATGCCACGATCTATGCTCCAATCAAGTAAAGTTCTGTCACTGAAACTGGAGCCTAATATCATTTATCTTCAAGTATCCACGGAGAACTTTCTCTCCTAAAGAGCTATGACGTGGAGGAGCTTGTACTGGACTGAGGTGGACTAAGTTAAAAATCACACAACACCAGGTTATTGTCCAATAAGTTTATTTGGAAGTACTAGCTTTTTGAGCACTGCCATTTTGTCAGGTAGCTGGTCATAGGACACAGAATTTATAATAAAAGACCAAAGTGTTATACAACTGATACAATGTTTTGAACAAACCTAGATTGCTGCTAAGTCTTTAATCACGTAGAATGAGTTGTAGGTTTTGATTAATTAATCACGAAGGAACAGTGCTCCAAAAGCTTTTACTTCTAAATAAACCTGTTGGACTATAACCTGGTGTTGTGTGATTTTTAACTTTATCCAAAAGAGCTGACAATGTAAATAGCTGTTTGAAGATGGAATCCCTACATTTCATTTGAATTCTGTTAATGAGATGTTCAGAAGTTTTACTTCTGAGGTAGTGTTTTTTTTAAATAAGTCTCAGTTTATCCTTTTAATTTTCTCCTTATAGTTCGGCTGTCAATAATTTCCTGATCGAAGTTAAAAGGAACCAAATCTGCAATTTTAACATTGTAGAATATGCATGCTCTCAGGTAAGGTGTCTCATAATTCAGAGTTCAGATGGAAATGTAGGATCTGGATATGTATTTCAATTTGTGAAGGACATGAGTTAAAGGTAGTGGGTTAACAGTGTTTAAAAATAATGCATACAGAAAGGTGAGCTGTCTTTCATTCATTCATAAATTTTGTTGACAGCAAAATATATTCTCAGTCTTAGCAATTATGTGTGTATGTCCACATTAACCAAAATTTCCAAAAACATTTATTCCCATTTCAAGCATTTGTTCTTGAGCGTGATCAACAATGTCGAGATGATTAAGTCAAAAGAATGATCTGTTGAATTTTGATGCAACAACTTTAGTGCCGATATTGAAATAATAAGCCCTGTTTCATTATTACCAAACCCCTTCAAGACATACTAAGAAGATAGTCTAGACCCTAATTTTTGCTTATTTTAAAAGTAAGTGTAAGGTGTTGTGTTCCAGATGCAACTCAATTGGACAAACTACTAGGTTTAAAACAAAACACACTTTATACATGAACTCTAATTCAAGACAAAATAAAAATAAAATAATTGGCTTAATTATGACTCTATAGAAATGCTATACACTATATATATATATATATATATATAAATAATCACAATTAACTTCCAAGATAGTAACCTCCCATAAGCACACCATTGGCAAAGGCAAAGTCAGTAAAATAGATTGTCTCACATGAAATTCTAGCAGCAGGAAGACAATCTCCAGCTGTTAGCTCTAACGGAGAGAGGAATAAAAGCTTCCACATCCACCTTCAAACTCCCAACAACTGCAGAAAGCTAAAACTAAAAATCATCTTTCTCTACCCGTTCAGGTTGCTTCTATTCATCCATCTTTAAAGAAAGCCCCAAGGCCTCACCTTATTGACTCTGAGCATTCTGGACCTCTGTCTCAACTTGCTTCGTTAAAAAAGACAGGACAAAATACACCTCTTAAAGCCATAATATTATCACAGAATGGTATCTGTTGAATTGACAAACCCTTGTATAGATTATAGGACCCTGCTAATGACTCCATTAATGTACTATTAATGTGCTGTTACCATGAATGTTCATTTTAATAAATGATAAGTAGAATAACACAGTATGACTGGGTTCTTGGTGACAATCTAGCCAAGATATCTGAGATGATACTGACAGAAGAGTAAAAAGTGAGGTCTGCAGATGCTGGACTCCTGATGAAGGGCTCTGGCCTGAAACGTTGAATTTCCTGTTCCTTGGATGCTGCCTGACCTGCTGTGCTTTAACCAGCAACACATTTTCAGCTCTGATACTGACAGAAACCAACATTTATAATATGTTGGCAGTACTGGTTTCCAACACTTCAAGAGTGGAAGGCTGTTCCATTGTTGTCAGTTTTAGGATGGAAAATGTTGAACTTCATCAGAAAGGAAGAAAAGGTGGATCTTTTCAATATTCTTTTAAAAGGGTCCAAGTCACCATTCACGGTTAGGGTTAGGCTGTAATACCATCCTTGTGCTCTACAAGTTGTCCCATGATTTGTCATGTTAATTGCCAAACTAACCATCTGGTATCTGCCAGATCCCTCAAAGATAGGAGCTACAAATCACAGGGATTGAAGTTCCTCCTTGAACCATTGTCATCTGCATAAGTCATCATATTTGAACTGAACAAAGACCACAGGAAACACCAGGCAATGTCAGGATTCATTGTAGCTGGGTACTCAACTCTGTGGCCCTATCACTACAAGCCTGTTAGACCTACAGTGGAAAGACTTTGGAAATGGCAATGACTTTCAACCCCAGTGAACTTATGGTGTTCCTTTACATTCTGGAACATGTTCGATTTCAAGAATTGACTGAATTCTCAAAGTGAAGGCTGTTACTTTGAGGAGAAAATAGAAGGTTCAATGAACTGTAGATAAAGCAATACTTTTTTTTAATGTTCACTTGTTAATTTTTTCTTATAAAATTTGATCATGGAATTGGCAGTGGTTGGTTATCAAAGCCCTTATTGCCCTTGAGAAGGTAGTGAGCTTTGTCCTTGAACGACGTCAGTCCTTGTAGCCACTGCTGGATCCAATCAAGAATTTTGTTTTCTGTTATGTAATGCCTCAACCCATCTCAATTTTCATATCTGATTACTTTGCAGACTGATCTACTGAAGATACAGGTAGACAGTGAAGTTTTATCTTCCATATTTGACTGCTTCACTGGCCCAAAGGTTCTGAATACCTCAGATGAAATAGCACTGACCGTTTTCCTTCAGAAATTTGAGGAAACCACACGGAATGAAGCACTGGACAAGTTCAACAACAGGGTAACTAAATTATTGGTTGCATAAACTTGATTTCTAATCACTTGAGGTTTGAAGATTCGGTTATATAACATAGCACAGGAAAAGGCCCTTTGGACCATGATGTTGTGCTGAACATGACACCAAATTAAACTAATCCCTTCTGCTTATTCTTGGTCCATATCCTTCCATTCCATGCATATTCATGTGCTTATATAAAAGTCCCTTAATGCCCCTGTTGTATCTGCCTCCACCACCAGCCCTGGCAGCACATTCCAGACTCCTACCACTCTTTGTACAAAAAACTTGCTCCTCACATCTCCTTTGAACTTCCCCCTCTCACCTTAAATGCATGACCTTAGTATTAGACATTTCAACTCTGGGGTAAAAGATTTTGACCATCAACCCTATCTATGCATCTCATAATTTTATACACTCCTATCAAGTCTCCCGTCAGTCTTGGCTGTTCCAGAGAAAACAACCCGAGTTTTTCCAGCTTGTCCTTATAACTCATTTGATCAAAATATTTACTGTGTTAAAAATATTTGTTGGAATCGCTGCAGAAACATACACCCTCATACAAAGTCAGGAATGACGGAATGTAATCATTAAATTAGCCTTGGGCTATTTAGGAAGGCAATTTAAGAATCACTTTTTCCACACAGAGAGTAACAAATATGTTTCAACTCCCTCACCTATTGACGCTACATGTTCTGGAATTTTTAGAGTTTTCAAGGCATTTTCTTTTGTTTTTTAGTAAGAGTCTCAATATGTTGGGAGTCAATATGTTGACTCTGATTTCTGTCCACAGATGCTGCCAGATGTGTTAAGATTTTCCATCAATTTCTGTTTTTGTAGTCAGTATTATTTCTGAATTTGCTGCTGAAATATGCTATTTTCACAATTCATTTGTTGAAAGTAGAATCATATGGCACAGTAGGAAGCCATTGGGCCTGTAGTAGTCTCTACAGGAGCAATTCATCTCCTGTCGCTCACCTGCCTGGCCCTGCAAATTTCATTTTTTCACCTGATGGTAATCCAATTCTCTTTAGACCAAAAGGAAATCTGCCTCCACCACCAACTTAGATATTCAGATTCATAACTGCCTGAAAGGGACAATCCGTATTGTTGGACTATAATTGTGAACCTGCATTCTTTATCTTGTGAGCTCTGTAAACCAATCTGTTAAATGTGTGCTGATAAATACAGAATACACGCATCAACTTTGCACAGTAGGTCTGAAGTAATGACTCCGAGACAATTTGATTTCGTTATGCTGCAGCATTTCAACACTCCCATTAGCCAAAACACATATATTGATGATCACAATAAAATAATAAACAAGGGATTTTATCATTAGCTCCAAAAAGGTGGTTGTAGCATCAAAAATGATAGATATGTTTACATATATTTTGGCAGCTAATGAAAAGGCATCGTACATTGCATAGCTTGTGATAGATAAGCTTTGAAACCAAAAACAGGCAGGGATTAACGAATACACTGAATATGATTTTGCATCGCTGGCATTGCACAAACTCATGGTTGTTCATGGCTATGAGTGGTCTGCTCTGTTTGAACATGTTTTAAACTCCCAGATATCTTGGCAACACAGCCTGCTTGCTGGCAGTGTGTCAGTAGCTACACATGCTGTATCAGGTGAATATAACCCCAAACACACATCTCCGAGCTGAATGGCTGGGGCCAATGTTTAATATGAAGTAAATGTATTAGTTGTAAAATGGGGGATTGATTAATACATGAAGTAGAGGCTTAAACATGCATTTTTGCACTGATAAATAGAATAGTATTAAACATAAAGTAAACTTGTAAACTGCAATTTATAGTCCTGAATTTTTAGAGAAAATGCCAGAAACTTTAAAAGTCATGTGATTAAAGATGTGATTTATTTTATTTATAGTAATGTAATGCATACTAGTATATAAATACCTTTTCAGAGTTTGAATTTCACTCAGGAGTACACTAGTTTCGGTCTATTTTTGTTATGGGTATAAGAAAGAGTTAGGTCAGGCTTTTAAGAAAGCTGAGTTTGGAACCAGTATGTGTCAGAGAGAGCCAGTGACTATGAGGATCATGGAGTGTTAATCCTCCAAGAGTCCTATAGTCATGTTTAGCTACTCTCTTACCATATAACCATAGAAACTCTTGCTGTTTGTTTTTACATTTCTTACCAATTTACTTTCATAACCAATTTTCTCCCACTTTATTAGCTTTTCAGTCATCTGTTACTGGTTCCTAAAACAGAATGCCAATCCTCTTGCCTATCACAAGTTTCCACCATTTGGTATTCCGTAGGTTTTGATTGGAAACTTGCGTTTACTGCCTTTGTTTATCCTTTTCATCACAGCCATTCTGTTGACCAGATGATTTTTGCTGAACATCCTATTTTAAATATCTCCCTCCGCTCACTTATTGACATTTCTATGCGTCCATTCTTGTGGTCTGCTTTAGCCAACTCTTTCTTCACACTCTGTAACTGTCCTTATTTAAGTTGAGGACACAGCAGAGAGTTACCAGGATGTTGCCATATAAAGAAAGGCTGGATAGGCGGAGACGTTTTTCACTGGAGCATAGGAGGTTGAGAAGGACCTTATAGAATTTTATTTTAGGATTACAATCCTTACAGCGTGGAAACAGGCCCTTCAGAAAGAAGTTCATACTGACCCTTTAAAAGTAACCCACCCAGTCCCATTCCCCTATCCTATATTTACCCCTGAATAATGCACCTAGCCTACACATTCCTGAACACTATGGGCAATTCGCCTAACTCACCTAACCTGCACATCTTTGGATTGTGGGAGGAAACCAGGACACCCAGAGGAAACGCAGACACGGAGAGAATGTGCAAACTCCACACAGCCAGTCGCTCGAGGCTGGAATCGAACCCGGGTCCCTGGCGCTGTGAGGCAGCAGTGCTAACCACTGAACCACTGTGCTGCCCTAAAATAATAATAATAATAATAATAGTTTATAAAATAATGATGGATATAGTTAGAGGTAATGGTAGCTGTCTTTTCCCTAGGGTGGGGAATTTCAAGACCAGGGGGCAAATTTTTAAGGTGAGAGGAAAGAGATTTAAAAAAAACATGAGGGGTAATTTTTGTACATAAAGAGTGGTTCATGTGTGGAATGAGCGTCTTGAGGAAGTGGTGGATATGGATACATTCAAAACATTTAAAAGAAATTTGGGTAAGTACAGGAATGGGAAAGGTTTGGAGGGATATGGGCCAGGAGCAGGCAGGTGGAACTAGTTTGGGATTATGTTTGGCATGGGCTGGTTGGACCAAAGGGTCTGTGTCCTTGCTGTATGCCTCTATGACTCTATAACTGACTTGCTCTCCCTCAAACTGAATTTCAAATTCTACCATCTCCTGCTCATTACCTCCTAATGGATCCTTAAATATGAGGATCTCTTACTTATCCTGTCTCATGACACATTACCAGATTTAGAATAATCTGTTTCTGTGTAAGTTGTGCAAGAAATAAGTAATCCTTGATGCACTCCATAAATTGAACTTCCATTTTGTCTTTGCACACTTGATTAGTCCAGTCAGTATACAGATTAAAGTCACCCATAACAATTGTAATGCCTTTCTTATCTGCCTGCATTATTTCCTGATTTATATTTTGTCCCACATTGAGGCTACTCTTCAGGGGCTGCGGACAACTTATACCTATGACTTCTTTCCCTTATTATTCCTTATTTCTACCAAAACTGATTCCACATTGTGATCAATTTCATCCATATCAGCAGCCACCACCACACTGAAACTTTCCTTCATTAACAGCACTATCCCACTTCCTTTTCCTTATCGCCCATTTTTCTGAAATATTGGATATACTTGAATATTGAGTTCCCAGTCCCAGTCTCTCTGCAAACGTGTCTCAGTAATAGCTATTAAGTAAAATTCATTTATTTCTACTGGTGCCATCAACTTTTTTTGTTATTTGTCAACGTGATATTGGTGTCAATGCTATACTCACATTTATTGCTCATATCTAATTGCCTAGAGAGCAGTTAAGAGTCAGCCACATAGCTGTGAGTAGGGAGTCACATGTAGCCCAAATCACATATGATTATCAGATTTTCTTCCTGAAAGGGCATTATTGATTTTAACTCTTGATGTTAATTGTCCCTTGCCATTTTCTCTTAGATGTGAAATTTTGGTAATAGAGACAGGGCTACACCAGAATAATTTCTTCCCTATCCCACCGTCCATTATTTAAGTACCCATTCTGTCACTAGCTCGCTGTCTCTCACACACGTGCACACACAAATACACACAGACACACAGACACACAAATGTACATGCATAACATCTGTAAATGCACACACACACACAAGCACAACACATATATTTACACGTACGTGCATGCGTTCAGACACAGGCACACACACACACGATCTTGAATTATTCTTCACTTGCATGGCTTGCAGGCTGCATTGAATCAAGACCCTCAGTATTCAAGTTATTTCAGGCTTCACCATTCAGGAGCTGGAGACCTTGCTCCCAATGAAAGTGCATCATCATCTCTATCCAAATGTCACCAGCTTTGGCTCAGCTTCTACAACTTTGTGAAGTGCCTTGGGATGTTTTTTTCTGCAGTTAAATACAAGTTATTGTTGTTGATCATAGGGCAGATCCTCCTTGATTGATAATGTTAGTGAAGCCAATTGCCTCTGATGCATAAAAAAACCCAATCAGCTTTGAAATTTTTAAAGAACACTCTTGACTCAGAACTTGGACACATGTTATTGCTTGTTTCAGACCCTGAACACATCATTGATTCCTTTGATAACAAAGATCACGTTCATGAATGCTCTGTGGGAGATTGTGAAGACCAATGAAAACTTAACCAATGCAGATTTCCTGAGGAAATGGTTCCAGGAGAGATTCAGACCTTTCATTGCTGGTATTTCTCAGTCAGTGCTGAATGGCTTTCTGATGAGGAACATAACCTGTGATGGTTTCCAGATTATGTAAGTGTATCATTCTCCATTACTGTACTTCAACTTTATATAGTCAATGGGAAGAAGAACCATGTCGTTATTACTAAGTGATGTACAATATAATTGTAATATTTTTGTTTTAATACTTGGTCATTCAGATTATATTTAGAAATGTAAGCTGAAAGCATTGGAGCCCTATCTCCATACCTTCTTTATTTTGCTTTTTATTAATATGATGTTATTGCCATTATATTATAAATCCAAGAAATAAAGCTCCAGTTGACACAACTAGATTTTCCATTTAAAGAATTGTGGTTGTGATGGAAAATCTGGCTGTCTTCTGAACTGGAGAATCTTCTCAAATATTTGGGATTTGCTAATCAATTAATTGCTCCAAGCAATTAGAAATTGTAAATTGAAATTAAATTCCAGATGATTTCATTTTAAAGTGCTATTCTGAGGGCATTTAAATCAGTAGCGTTATTTGGATTGTTTTTGTTCAGTTCTACGATAAAAACCTACATGACAATGTGAGGCTTGTGTATAAAAGAAACTCCACTCAGTAAGAAAGGACTCTCGGGTGTCTGTCATTTGCCTCCTTGAAAAGAAACTTTTGAAATGCAGAACATCGATTCACAGGTGAACAGATTACCAGATACTGCTGAAAAATTCAACCTTTTTGCCCTAAAATGAAGAATAATTCAGTAACTGAAAATCCAGGAGTTTTGAAATAAAGTAATGCAGCGCTTCAAAGTGTCCACCACTGGTTGCTTACAAGGATGTAGGATTGCTATAGATTTGACATCTAATTGAAAACTTTAATATTTCTTTCCTGTGCTAGTGTACAAGGACTCAGTTATGGTCTGAGGGAAATGCCACCAGAAACAAGAATGACAGTGCTGCAAGAGGGGGTTCTTAATTTTCTCAACAGCACAGGTAAGTATGAAGGTCAACTGTATATAAAGAGCATGGTGCAAATAATTGTTGGCAAAATGAGCCATAATTTTGAAAAGCTTCTACTGCATAAGATACAGGATGAATATGTTCAACATTAAATGGACTGGCCTCAGTCCTCACAGTCATTTGATCTTCTTGTAAAAAGAATTTTGAAGAGTATTATTAACATAGAAAAATTACAGACCAGAAGGATTCTATTTTATCCATTCTGTCTCTCCAAGTTGTGTGTGTGCAAGTAGTTTTTTTTATATATGTGATGAGTTTCCTTTCTTTACCACTATTTCAGACACACCTCCAATTACCTTCTGGGAGAAAATACTATCCCTCCCCAACTTTGCCAGCACATTTTCAATCCTCCTACCAATTGCTTTCAATCTCGGCACATGGTTGTTGATCCCTCTACTACAGAGAAATAGGTCATTCCAATTCATTCAATTTAGGCCCTGCATAATTTTATAAAATCAGAAGTCACACAACATCCTGACAACATCCTTGTAAATCTCTTTTTGCTGGTGTCATCACTTCTGTCCTGTAATGCAGTGACTGGGACTGTATGCAATATTCTATCTGTGGACTAAAGAGCTAATAAAAGCAATTCTAACGTTTCCTCCCAGCTCTGATTCTCTGTGCCATTTGCCACAGTCTCACTCTTAGACTGGAGCAGATTGAGGCCAGTCACTCAAAAAGAGAAAAGTATCCCCTTATAACTTCTTGTACCTTCAAGTAAAACAAAGATTTCCGAATGCTGAAGATCTGAAATAAACAGAAACTGAAATTGAAGGAGAAACTCAGCAAATCTGGCAGTATCTGTGGAGAGAAAACAGAGTTAATACTTTGAATGTAGTGACACTCCTTCAAAAAGAAGCCAGGGATGGGTCCTAAATGTCATATTCCACTGTGTCCCCAGTCCCACACTGGGGCTGGGAATTTTTAATTGCTGAGTTGAAATGTGGGGGTGGAAACCATTGAGTGGGACACACCCCTCCAACACTAATGAGACAGCCCACCGAATCAAATGATCATCTACACAGTGGAGTTTTCTGTACATTGCTTCCTGGATAGTGTTATCTTACCATTCCTGAAGATGCAGGTAAACCGGATGCTGTCTGCTATGGTGAGTAGCAGGACTCTTATACTGGCTGGGGCTGCTGGTGGGGACTTAAGAGAGAGGAGGAGAATGGAGCCATAGAAAGGATGGTTGGAGAGTTTCGATGACCACCTCACTTTTGCACCTTATCGCACTTAAAATGGTGCAGATTGAGGCCAGTCTGTTTCATAAAGGCAGAGAAGAAGAGTCCTATTGGACTCAAAATGTTAATCCTTTTCACAGATGCCTGTGTTCCTCCAGCAATTTCTGTATCTGTTTCACTCTGTTTAATTGTCCAGAGAGCTGCCACCTACTAGCAACACAGTTAATCCGTGTGGTGATGTGAATGGTATTAACCATTAACCTTAATTAGTGGGGCATCCGGACAGCAGTTACTTCCCCCCCCAAGTTTGGAAACCTTAGGGCTGACTGGAAAAATACAGTCAGAAGGTCCAGTCAGATCTCACCCAGAATTTAATTGCTAAGGTGGTGAAGGGTTTGGTATCTCCCTGCTGCTGATTTGTCCAATAAATTGCCTCTCCTTGGGAGGGTAAATGCTGACTTACATGTTTAAATCAGAACATCCTTTAAGATAGTTAAAGATGAATGACAAATCCCAACCAAGAAAGGTAAAATTTAATAAATAGTATTAAAACAGCTAAATTAGCTGAAGTAATTGCCTCAACATTGCTTCTGAATATGTACCTGAACCCCTATGTTCCTCTGTTCTACAATATTACCCAAGGCCCTACCATTAATTGTATAAGTCCTACTCCTGTTGTACCAAACTGCAATAGTCTCAGGGGAAAACTTGAAACAGAACTTTAGAAAATCTTGTTTGATGCTCCAGGCTATTTTCACCATTGTGTCATCATTTGTTAGGAAATTTCTGATTGAGTAATGAATGGCTCTACCTCTTTTAGTTTGCTTTAGTTTGGCTCTCAGGAGTTGAAGACAAATTATTCTTGTTTGCCCAAGAAATATAACTGAAAAGTAACTGAATACTTTCTGCTTTTCACAGCGTTTTCTCTTAATTGTTACAACAAAGACAGTTTTCTTCGGTTCTTGAAGAATTCATTCCCAAAGTTCGCCAGCTTTCTAACTCTGAAGGATGTATTTAATCTGGCTCCTCCTGGCATTGTAAATGAGGTAAAAACAATTTTAAAAAATGATTTCTCTTGAGTAAATCAGATGATATAACTGTTGGTTAGCTATTCCAGATCAACATTGATTCCTTGATCTACCTCTAGCCGCTATAATTAATTTGGCAAATTTCAATGTGCCTATATTCGCATTCCAGACGTTATCTTTCTGCATTTGGTCACTGTGTTACAAACCAAAAAGAAATATTTGCTTTCCATATCTTTCAGTGTCCTGTGAGTGGCCATAGCATAATTTCATGAGCTGAATACAATTACATCTAGAATTCTGAGCCAAGTCTCCTGTCATTGTGTCAGAGTATGACTCAGTTAGGAATAATATCAGTGAATAAAAGTTGACACTATAAAAAACTGACACAAAGTCCTGTTAATTATACTTAGTTACTAAAATTATGCTATCCTTTTATTAGCTTTTCTGGAGTTGATAAATAAGAAATTTCAGAGATTCTGTATCAATTTAAGTAAAATAAATATGCAAATACCCTTCAGAATGCCTGCAACAGTTTTTAAATAAAGCCAAGCAGAGGATTATTAATGTGAATAAAGCACACAGAAAACACATCTTTGCTAAACATTGAAGCAAAAACCAAAATGGAACTATCTGGAACCTGAGGAACAGGAGAATGCAAATCTCAGTATTTCACGAGCGTCTTTACCATTTTAACATGTTATTACCACTCAAGATAGTATTGCACTAGCAAAAGAAGAATCAGCGGTGGTGAATTTCCTTAATCATCTTCATAGAGCCACATTCTGGCCTCAGCCTTGTGGGAAAAAGTTTGCAACCATTTGAATGCAAAGAGATTTTCAGTTCTCTTAGCACTCTGAGTTCCACTCATGATATCACTTTGCCTGCTGCTTGCATTCACTGTCTTATTAGTTGCAGTTTGGCTAACATCAGTATTTCTACTATAATCAGCATCACCATCCCTATCATCAGTCAGTTCCATGCAAGCTACTAGGAGAGGACCTCATTGGAGTAATTGACTTTCTTTAAAGACCTTTGTGGAAAAGAATGAAAAATGATTCAAAGACGATTATTTCTGCTAGACATTAAATGACCATTATACTATGAGCTCTTAGTGTGCAATGAGATTGCACTGAGAGGATTCAAGCTGCATTGTCTGGATGACATTGATATTCAAATGATTCAGGCAATGCTTCTTTTTTCAATGAGGATAATTGTAATGAGGGTCCTTGCCAGGATTGGAAGTTTGGTATATAAGAACAGCCTGGCCAAATGATGTCCCTATTGCCCAGTTCCACCCTCCCACTATGCCATCTTTGCAGAATTGGGATGGGTAGAGTTGTAGAGGTATACAGCATGGAAACTGACCCTTTGGTCTAACCAGTCCATGCTGAACATAATGCCAAACTAACTTCTCCCGCCTGCCTGCGCCTGGGCCATATCCCTCTAAACCTTTACTCTACATGTACCTATCTAAGTGTTTTTTTAAAATGTTATAATTGTGCCCACATCTACTATTTCCTTACGAAGTTGATTCCACATGTGAACCACCCTCTGTGCAATAAATTGCCTGTGATGTCTTTTTTAAATCTCTTTCCTCTCACCTTACAAATGTACCACATAGTCTTGAAATTCTCCATCCGAGGGAAAAGACACCCACCATTAACCCTATTTATATCTCTCATTTTATAAACCTCTCAACCTCCTACACATCAGTGAACAAGGCCTTTCTTTATAACTCAAACCTTCCATATATGGCAACATGCTGATAAATCTTTTGAGAAATCTCTCCAGCTTAGTAATATCATTCCTGTAACTGGGCAACCAGAACTGGACACTACTCCAGAAGAGGCCTCATGATGTCCTATACAACCCCAATATAATGTCCTACTCCCTACACTCAAGTGTCTAGCAATGAAGGCAAGTGTGCTAAAAGCCTTTTTAACCACCCTGTCTGTATGTGATGCAAATTTATGTACCTGAACCCATAGATCCCTCTGTTCTGCAACACTACCCAAGGTCTTACCATTAACTGTAATGGGGGCATAGTTCTACCCCTATTTGTTGGACCAAAATGCAACACTTCAAGTTTATTCAGATTGAACTCCATCTGCCATTTCTCAGCCCATTGACCTACTTGATCAAAAATCCCTTCATAATGTTAGAAAACCTTCTTCAGTGTTCAGTATGTCCCCAATTTTGATGTCATCTGCAGACTTACTGACCATGCTTTCTATATTTTCATCAAATCATTTATATAAATGACAAACAAAAGAGGGCCTAGAATTAACCCTTTGGAACACTGCTGGTCACAGGCCTATAGTCCGAAAAACAATGCTCTACCACCACTCTCTGTCTCCTGCCATCAAGCCAATTATGTATCTAATTGGCAAGCTCACTGAATCTCATGTAACTTAATTTTACTAATTAGTTGACCATGTGGTTCCTTGTTAAGTGTTTTACTAAATTCCAAGTAAACAACGTCTACTGCTTTGCCTTCATCAATCTTTTTGGTAAGTTCCTCAAAAAACTCAATCAAATCTGTGAGACATAATTTTCTTCGCCATGCTGACTATCTGTAATCAATTATTGCCTCTCTAAATGTCCATAAATCCTATCTTTTAAAATCACCTCCAACAATTTGCCCACAACTGAAGTTAGACTCACATGTCTATAGTTCCCTGATTTCTCCTTACAACCATTTTTAATCAAAGGTACAACATGAGCCACCCTCCAATTATCAGGCACTTCACCTGTAGTTATAGAAGTTGCAAATATTTCTTCAGAGCCTTGCAATTTCCTCCCAAACTTTCCACAATGTTCTAGAATACATTCAATCAGGTATGGAAGATTCATCCATCTTTATATTCTCTAAGACCTCCAGAACTTCCTCTTTGTGAAGTGTTTTTAAAATATCAATATTTATTTCCCTGCCTTCTCTTGGCTCCATTTCTTTCTCCATTGTAAAACTGTTGTGAAATATTTATTTAGTATGTCTCCCACCTCTTGGCGTACAACACAAAGATGATTTCCTTGATCTTTAAGAGGCCTTTCTCTAGTTACCCTCTTACACTTAATGCATTTGTAGAATCTCTTTGGATTATCCTTAACCCTATCTGTCAATGCTATCTCATACCCCATCTTTGCCTTCCTGATTTCTTTCTTTAGAGTGTCTCCAAACCCTTTATATTGATTTGTAGCAAGTAACCAATGAGGCTCATAAAGAGTTTACTTTTTGTCTCTTTAACATTCAATGTTGCATCCAGTCTGCTTCTGTTTAGATAAAATTATAACATAACTGTATTGTGATTTTGCAGTTGGTGAATAGCATTGATCCCAGAGAAATGGCTCAGGCACTGAGCAGGCCTGGATTCATTAACGACAACAGATTATTGACCATCGTCTTAATCCACATCGAACCCACCAGGAATCTGGCTGCATTTATCAATCAATTCATCATCGAAACACAAGACGTGAGCTACAAGTGTTATCTATAGTTTTAAGAAATCATAAAAAAATGCATAGTAGCTGTAATGGTCTCCCAAAATGATATCAGAGCAGTTTACCAATGTTTTGCAGTGCAATTTTTCTGAAGTCTGACTGCTTCAGTATTGGGAGGACAAACAAGCAAGTAGATGTGTTGCTTGCACATTAAAATAAGCAGATGATCTGGTGGGCAGGAAGAATTTTTCTTTTCTCCATTTCAGATCCACAAGCCAGCTTGCTGACAATAATTAGCTGCAAGGTTCAAACTTCCAACCATGTAATGTCCTAACTCTTCAAAATCAAATAACGCTTGGTTACTTCAACTGGTCGTAAGTTTTGGGCCACCTGAAAGTTTTACACCATAAATTATGTGGTGACTCAATCACAGAAGCACAGTAGTTTTACAGTGAAAAAGGAGGCCATTTGGCTTGAGTTGCCTACCCCTATTCTATTACCGAGTACCAACGTCCTGCCTGTTCTCCATATCCTTGCATACCATTTCTATCCAAGTAATTATACAGTCCTCTCTTGAATACTTCAATTGAACTGACTGTATTACATTTCCAGCAGTGTGTTCCATACTCTCACTATTCAAATCTCCTCTCAGCGTTCTATCCATGGAGAACAGTCTCAACTTCTTCAATATATTGTCAAAATTGAAGTTTCTCATTCTGGGAACCATTCTTGTAAATCGTTTCTGCACTCTCTTCAGTGCATTCTCATCTGTCCTGTAATGAACCGCCCACAGCTGTATACAGTACTCCAATTAATATCTAACAAGTGTGGATGTAGGTTTGCTAGCTGAGCTGGAAGGTTCATTTTCAGATGTTACGTCACCATACTAGGTAACATCTTCAGTGATCCTCCAGATGAAGCCAAGCCTAATCAAAAAAGTGTCTTGCATAAGTTCAGCACCTCCATGCTCTTGTACTCTGTATTGGATTAGTTATCTTATCTGTAGCACTCATAGCACGACTGCAGTCAGATAAGGGCTCATCCACAGTGGGTTGGGGGTAGATAGGTGCAACTTAAAACTGGTGCGTCAGAATCACAATGATAATCTCAGTCCCTTCTCAAATGTGTGTGTAGCAAATGCTCAGGTCTAGTTTCCTGTTTCGAGAACCTAATCTTGCCTCACAACTCTAGTCGGTGGAAAAATATCATGATGCAAACTGAAGGAATTTGTGTTACCTTAAAGTTTGAATACATAATTTTGGCAACTGTTTCCTTTTTCAGAGCGATCTTTTAGCTGATGTTATAAAAGGGTTGGAGCATGAGTTTTCCAGAAGCCTGTCTGGAATTGATGATCTAAATGTGAAAGAATGGATTAGCGCTGTACTAGTTCCAGCTCTGCCTGAGATCACCAGCACCGTCTTCAATTCCAATAACAGCATTGAAATTCCATGTTTTGCATTTGAAAAGATGTAAGTGTTTTTTTTCTATTCTATCTTCAACTAAAATGTGTATTGTTCTGTGCAGAAGGATCATAAATGGGATTCTAAAGAAAATAGACTATATCTCACTAGAAGGCGACTGACTGTGTGGAGTTTGCACGTTCTCCCCGTGTCTGCGTGGGTTTCCTCCGGGTGCTCCGGTTTCCTCCCACAGTCACAAAGATGTGCTGGTCAGGTGAATTGGCCAAGCTAAATTGCCCATAGTGTTAGGTAAGGGGTAAATGTAGGGGTATGGGTGGGTTGCGCTTCGGCGGGTCGGTGTGGACTTGTTGGGCCGAAGGGCCTGTTTCCACACTGTAAGTCTAATCTAATATATAAAAAAAGATATCGTATTCATTGTGATATAACTGGGTTACATATGTTTAACATTAGCATACGTGCAACTTTCACCATTGCCTTATTGCGTTTCCATTTTGTCTTTGCTGACCTCATTCAAATGTAAATGATGTGAAGTCCCTTGACCACAGTCCATTCATTCTAACCATTTGTCGTCTTAAACTCCTGCTCCACTTTTATGATTCACAAACACAATATTCGCATTCACAATATAGGATTGAACAAACTGAACAAGTATGTTCCTGAACTTTACATGCTGCCACATATGCAGCAAAACTGAGTTTTTAATCATCAGTCAGTCCCACAGCTGATTGTGAAACAAAAACAGAAACTGCTGGAAAAGCTGAGCAGGTCTGACAGCATTGCAGAGAGAAGTCAGAGTTAATGTTTCAGGTCAGGTGACCTTTCTTCAGGACTGTCCACTTCTCTCCACAGATGGTGCCAGACCTGCTGAGCGTTTCTGTTTCTGATTTACAGCATCAGCAGTTCATCCGGCTTTTACTCAGTTCAGTGTTCCTATTAACCAATTGAATTAATGTGATTTTAAAAAGACCAAAAAAGGGTTATTGTTATCAGCATCTTACATACACTGCTGCACCAAGCCCTGCGGATGCCCCTTAATACTCAGATTATCTAATACTCTTACATATATGCTAGTTAAATTTGTATGTGAGATGTGTGTTGTTGGATGGTGTTGACAAAGGTAGCAATGGGGGCAGAGAATTTCACATCCTTTAGGAATATGTGATGAATTATTACATCTCTATTCTAGGACTTATTAGTTATGTAAGGTTACTTCTGATTTGATAAATAATATGTAACATACAATTTTCTGACAGGTGGTTGAATGTGTGGGTTATTTTTAGATTTGTTCTTCGGTAATGAATACCTCTAGCAGTGCTGCAATTATTGCTTATTCCTTCTGAAATAAGTGAAATATTGAATAAGCAAGTTATACACAAACAGGAAGGCACTTCTCAGAATACCACTGAGAATCATTTTAATTCCTAAATACTTGGGGACATTGTTAATTCTAGTGGTTTGTGTATCTGAAGTACCTCTGTTTATTTTCCACAGTGTTATGGCATTGAGTTTATTCAAACAGCAGCAGAAGACTGATGATCAGGAAATTATTTTTGATAATTTGTTAAATTATGCCAAAGGTAATGATATAAACAAAACTTTCTGCCTATTCACTTCATGTCATGTATTTGATCTTCAAACTGATGTGTATTTGCTCCCAGTACCATTTTTCATTTTCCTGTCCCAGAGCCACTATCATAAATATATTTCTGGTTGGCACTGCTGCCCCACAGCATCAGGGACCCAGGCCTTTCACCCTTGCGTGACTGTCTGTGTGGAGTTTGCGCGTTCTCCCTGTGTTTGCATGTGTTTCCTCCGGGCACTCTGGTTTCCTCCCACAGTCTGAAGATGTGCTAAATTGTCCATAGTGTCCATGGATCTGCGGGTTTGATGGATTAGCCATAGCAAATGCAAGGGTACTGGGTGGTGGTGGTGGGGGTGGGGGGGCTGGGGGGGTGCTTGTTCTGCATGAAATGCTCTTTGGAGGGTCAATGCAGACTTGATGGGCTGAATGGCCTCTTTCTGCACTGAGAATTCTATGATTTCTCCCTGTTCTTCAGAATGTCTTATAGTTTAAGACACCTCTAATATGTTCCAAAACTTCTTGCTGAAAATTACAGGTCCTATACCTTCATTTTCGCATGTTAAGCTCCACTGTGTCTCATACCTAAGTAAATAGTTCACACATTATTTTCCTCCTATTAGCTGTTTTTCACCATTTACAGAATATGAGAATGATTGTCAAGTCTATCCCCATTAGTGCTTGAGAAGATGGTTGTGAACTAACTTCCTACATACAAAGGGCAGCCAACTAGACTATTTCAGAGGGCAATATTCATCTATATTTCTGAACTCAGGAGGCTATGGAGTGAAATTGGCAATCTTTCTTTTTTAAGGAAACAATTGGATTTGAATGAAAATCCAATTGTTACAAAGTCACTGGTACTGATACTAGTTTTTTTTATTTCAGTGATATTTAATTAACTAAATTAAAATTATCTAGGAACAGTAGACAATAGGTGCAGACGTAGGCCATTCAGCCTTTTGAGCCAGCACCACCATTCATTGTGATCATGGCTGATCATCCTCAATCAGTATCCTGTTCCTGCCTTATCCCCATAACCCTTGATTCCACTATCCTTAAGAGCTCTATCCAACCCTTTCTTGAAAGTATCCAAAGATTGGCCTCCACAGCTTTCTGGGGCAGAGCATTGCATACACCCACCACTCTCTGGGTGAAGAAGTTTCTCCTCAACTCTGTTCTAAATGGCGTAACCCTTATTATTAAACTGTGTCCTCGGGTTCGGGATTCACCCATCAGCGGAAACATGCTTCCTGCCTCCAGAGTGTCCAATCCTTTAATAATCTTATATGTCTCAATCAGATCCCCACTCAGCCTTCTAAACTCAAGCGTATACAAGCCCACTCGCTCCAATCTTTCAACATATGATAGTCCCGCCATTCCGGGAATTGACCTCATGAACCTACACTGCATTCCCTCAATAGCCAGAATGTCTTTCCTCAAGTTTGGAGACCAAAACTGTGCACAATATTCCAGGTCCAGGGCCCTGTACAGCTGCAGAAGGACCTCTTTGCTTCTATACTCAATTCCTTTTGTTATGAGAGCCAGCATGCTATTAGCTTTCTTCACTGCCTGCTGTACCTGCATCTTGCTTTCATTGACTGATGTACAAGAACACCTAAATCTCGTTATACTCCCCTTTACCTAACTTGACTCCATTTAGGTAGTAATCTGCCTTCCTGTTCTTGCCACCAAAGTGGATAACCATACATTTATCCACATTAAACTGCATCTGCCATGCATCTGTTCACTCACCTCGCCTGTCCAAGTCAACCTGTATTCTCCTAACATCCTCCTCACATTTCACCCTGCCACCCAGCTTTGTGTCATCAGCAAATTTGCTAATATTACTTTTTAATACCTTCATCTATATCATTAATGTACATTGTAAAAAGCTGCGGTCCCAGAACTGATCCCTGCGGCACACCACTGGTCACCGCCTCCCATTCCGAAAGAGAGCCATTTAGCTCTACTCTTTGTTTCCTATGAGCCAACCAGTTTTCAATCCATGTCAGTATTCTGCCCCTAATACCATGTGCCCTGATTTTGCTCACTAACCTCCGATGTGGGACTTTATCGAAGGCTTTCTGAATGTCCAGGTATACTACATCCACTGGATCTCCCTTGTCCATCTTCAGAGTTATATCCTCAACCAATTCCAGAAGATTAGTCAAGCATGATTTCTCCTTCATAAATCCATGCTGACTCTGACCTATCCTGTTACTGCTATTCAGATGTGTCGTAATTTCGTCCTTTATAATTGACTCCAGCATTTTTCCCACCACTGAGGTCAGACTAACTGGTCTATAATTCTCTGTTTTCTCTCTCCCTCCTTTCTTAAAAAGTGGGACAACATTAGCCACCCTCCAATCCACAGGAACTGATCCTGAATCTATAGAACATTGGAAAATGCATCCACGGTTTCTAGAGCCACCTCCTTCAGTACCCTAGGATGCAGACCATCAGGTCCCGGGGACTTATCAGCATTCAGACCTAACAGTCTCTCCAACACCATTTCCTGCCTAATATAACTTCCCTTCAGTTCAGGTCCTTCAGCTGCTATTACATCTGGGAGATTGCTCATGTCTTCCCCAATGAAGACAGATCTAAAGTACCAATTCAACTCTTCTGCCATTTCTTTGTTTCCCGTAATAAATTCACCCGTTTCTGTCTTCAAGAGCCCAATTTTAGAGTTAACCACTTTTTCTTCTTTTCACATACCTAAAAAAAAACGGTGATCGGATTTGAGCTCACATATCTTGTATTCAGATGCAGGTATCTGATTTACTCATCAAGCAATGTAACTACTTTGCTATTGTTCTCGATATTGTGCGAGTTCACTACCTAAGTGGCAAAGGTGAAAGCCATCCTTGTTACATGATACCAGGTTTTCCATGAATTTATTTACATGTATTAATGTCTGGTAAAATGAAAGACTGCCCAGTTCTGAACTCTGCTGGTCAGTATGGGTTGGGTCAGTATTTGGTCAGATTGTGTTTGTCCTCATAGGCAGGATGTACCTGTGCAGTTTTCCACATTACTGGGTAGATGCCACTGTCACAACTGTACTGGTACAGCTTGGCTTGTGATCAAGCTAGGGCTAGACCACATGTTTTCAGTACTATTGCCAGAATATTGTCAGGACCCATAACCGTTGCAGTATCCAATGCCTTCTGCTATTTCTAAGTACCGTGAAGAGTGAATCACAGTGATGGATGGCTGGTGTTTGTGAAGCTAGTGACCTTGGAACTGGACTGAGATAGGTTATGCATGGCACTTCTTCTGAAGATAGATAAAAATGTTTAAGCCTGGTCTTTTGCGTTGACATGCTAGTTGCCCCCACCCCCATTTTGTGAATCCTCTCATCCAATGAGATTAGTTATCCACCACCATTCCTGACAGGATTACAGAAATGCAGACTGTATGAGAACCTTTAAGCTAAAGGAATGTTCAATTATAAAGGGTCAGACTATTTATATCCAACTTTTGAGGTTTATCAACCAAATATTTATCCTTTACAGATTTTCCAAAAAAATCTTTATTGCAATTAATGTTGATTTTCTGACATCAAATGCCATCTGCCCTTCAGGAAGGGGACATGTTATCTTTACCCAAACTGGTTTGCTTGTGACTACAATCCTACACTATCCGCATATTTGGGATCATAATCCTGAGGTAGACACTACTTCTGTGTCAGGAACCTATAGTTGGCCAGAATGGATTATCATCTATTTCTAGGAGTCCAATCCAATTAAGAACAATTAAGAGCAGCACAATGGAAGGCCCAGTAGTAGGGCTTACAGGGTGTTACTTGGTGTCACTCATTAGGAGATGTAGATACTGCACACACAAGCAAGAAACAACAGTGGGACCTGACTGCATCAACAGGGGTTATTGAAAACAATGCATGGCCATGACTTGTGTAGACCCTTCATGAGGTGGCTGAGCCTATGGCTATCGCATCACAGTATGCTGGGGCAAAAGTGTGCTGTTCTTCAACCAAGCAGCAGCCTCTCCTCAATATTGGACTCTAGTCTCAGCTGGGGGAGGGGTCCGGGCTTGCCACCAACAGGCAACATGTGCAGTTGCCTTCTGGAGTGGCTTAGAGATAGGCTAAATTGGCTATTCATCTCTGCCTGGGTTTGTTGCCCCTACTGTGTTGACCACTTGCAAAACCCTGGGGGATATGGGCCAAACGCAGGCAAATGGAGCTAGTTCACTAGCTAGAAACCTGGCGTGGAGTTGAGTTGGGGGGCCTGATTCTGTGCAGTATGGCTCCATGACTCTATCTCTCGAAGATGGGCATGATTCAATTGGCTGATCAACAAACCAATTGCCTGTTTTCTCCCCCAGATCTTCATGCCTCTCTTTGGCCAAGAAAATTCAGCCCCAGAGGCTTCACTGTTAATATACTTCAGCCTCACTGTTAATACACTTCAAACAACTAAGTCTGTGTAACGTACACTATCCACGTATCCACATCTCAAAGCAATCTCAAAAGTGACTTTTAAAAATTTTAAGCATCAGTAGAGACAAAACAGCAAAAAACACCCCACCAAAATATCCATATTATTTATAAGTTAAACTGAGATCTCAAACAGAATAAAGACTTTTGTTAGCAACGCTTTTGATTAGTTTGATACTTGTGTTAGACTTTTAATGAGTTATGAATGAATAGTCTGATCCATCTCATCCTGTTGCAACTTTGGGCTCTCAAATGCCCAAGCTAAATTAGCTTTTTATGTATGACTAGGATAGTTGAATAATAATATTTTCCATTATTTTCCAGCATTCCCTCTTCACTGTTATAAAAATGACAGTTTTATCAGTTATTTGAGGAATTATTTCCAAGGATTCCTTGACTTCCTAACTCTGAAGGATGCATTTTCAATTATTCCTCCTAACCGTTTAACTGAGGTAAGAAGAAAATTATTTTTCTTAAGAAACTAAGTGAATCTGAGTGTCTGTCTTCTTGGGTGTACACCTATTTCTTGTTCACGATATAGTCAGTACAGAGCTTCCAATATATCCATTTTAGTTTCAATCCCAGAATTCAATCAGTATCACGAAAAGAAAAGGAAAGTCTTGCCTGAAATCTGGTGTTCAGTTAGATTTGCTATTTTCTAAGATAGCACAAGAGATACCTGCTCTGGTTCCTGTGAAATATATCAACAGAGAGGACATATGAACCCTAGTTCTACTCATTATCTCCACTTTCGTTTGTTATTTGTATAAATGATTTAGTTGAGAATATAGGAGGCGTGGCTAGTAAGTTTGCAGATAACACCGAGATGGTTGGTATAGTAGACTGTGAAGAAGATTATCTAAGATTACAAAGAGATCATGATCAGTTATGTCAAGTGGCAGATGGAATTTAATTTAGATAAGTGCGAGGTGCTGCATTTTGGGAAAGCAAATCTTCGCAGGACTTATACACTTAATGGTAAGGTCCTAGGGAGTGTTGCTGAACAAAGAGATCTTGGAGTGCAGGTTCATAGCTCTTTGAAAGTAGAGTCGCAGGTAGCCAGGATAGTGAGGAAGATGTTTGGTATGCTTTCCTTTTTTGGTCAGAGCATTGACTACAGGAGTTGGGAGATCTGGTGGTGAGGGAGCAGCGGTGAAGGAGGCCCAGGAACTCCATGTCCTCGGCAGAGTGGGAGGGGGGAGTTGAAATGTTGGGCCAAAGGGCGGTGTGGTTGATTGGTGCGGGTGTCCCGGACATGTTCCCTAAAGCACTCTGCTAGGAGGCGTCCAGTCTCCCCAATGTACAGAAGACTGTATCGGGAGCAATAATGATGTTATTGGATGTGCAGGTAAAACTTTGATGGATGTGGAAGGCTCTTTTAGGGCCTTGGATGGAGGTGAGGGAGGAGGTGTGGACGCAGGTTTTGCAGTTCCTGCGGTGGCTGATGAAGGACTTTTGCCCGAAACGTCAATTTTACTGCTCTTCGGATGCTGCCTGAATTGCTGTGCTCTTCCAGCCCCACTAATGCAGAATCTGGTTTCCAGCATCTGCAGTCATTGTTTTTACCAAGGTGCAAAATTTGATCTACTGTTGGGAAATAAGGCAGGGCAGGTGACTGAGGTGTCAGTGGGGCCAGCGGCCATAATTCTGTTCATTTTAAAATAGTGATGGAAAAGGATAGACCGGATTCAAAAGTTGAAGTTCTAAATTGGATGTTAGGACGGAGCTACCGTCCCCGGTGTTCGTTTGAAGGAGAGAGACACTGGATCTGATTCAAAATATAAGCTTTTACTTAGAGAGAGAGACGTCCGTAAATACAGTGAGATATTTACTGCTCACTGGAGAAGGCGCGTTCTGATCTATTGTTCTCTTTGTCTAGCTTTTAGCCCCTCACATCCCAGTGCTACATCCTTATTTGGTAAGAAGCGGTATTCTCTAATAGTATTGGTTCCAGAAGAGATAAGATTCAGTTACCTCAGTATGAGCTACGTGCAATCTAACACGGTTTCAATGTCCTGTTATCTGTTCACCCTCCCTGTGGCCCCATTATGCCATCAGTGTTTCAGTCTGTTCTTAGTGTAACATAATGGCTTACTGTTGTCTAGTGAAGCTAACAGTTTCCAGACTTGCTAGTACTACCTTACGTGAGCACTACCTAACAATAAAGTTTCTGAACACAACCTACCCTTAATAATGCTTCCTAACACTCCCTCCCTTGGCCTCGAAAGAGGCCACACAAAATACAGCAATTCGCGCGCAGCAGTCAGGACCCGGATGGTCGGTGAGCGCCCCTCCATCGCTCCTCTGCAAGGCCGACCAATTGGCTCAACCGGGCTTGTCTGACTCTAGGGAGATATAGTTATAGTGGAGAGGAGTCCCTAAGCAGCATACAACTACAGAAAGCATTCCGCGACGCAAAATCCCTACTCTATGCGCTTCTCCAGTTCGCATACAATCGTTAAGGCACGAGAAGCAGTGAAATAATACATAACAGGCGTAAGCACTTAAAAGTTGTAAACATATACAAAAAGCCACCTCAAAACTAACAAAACGATTACTGAGTATGATAACAAAAGCGAAGAGAACCAGAGGAAAACACAAAGTGGATGAGTTAGGACGCCTGCAGAATGAAGCTCTGCTGTTCAAAGAACACCCAATTGTACAACCTCCCAGTAAAATCGGTCGTATTATACCATGACACCTTAAAATAAAATTTCAAACTACTGACATAGTGTCAAATCTTTTTGCAATAGGATTCAATGAGCTCTCCTTCCTTCCTAAAGGGTTGTTGTTAAGTCGGTTCTGGAAAATGACACAAAACTGGCATTTTCCTTTGTCAAAAATACAGTGAATACAATGTCAAACTGCTGGGTCCACGATTTTCCTTATATCAAGCTGCTTTGCAAGCCAGAAACTTGACCAGATTCCCGACACGGATACAAAAGCCAGGCATCTGCTAAAACCACATGACCACAGGCCATTATTCTGAAGGTCAATGCACGACTGTGCCTGTCTTAGGTTGTCCCTCACTCGAGGAATCTTACCCGTCATTGGCTAACCAGTCACCTTCACTTGACCAATAAAAACCCACATCCATTTTACAGCTGTCAAGTACGGACACGGGCAGTGGTAACTGACTTATCATTGTGAACAGTGGCTGTCGAGACCAATCGAAGCCATTTAGGAATACCAGATGATGGCTAGGAATCTCTTGAGTGAACAATAGTCTCTTGAGTCTCGAGGCATATAGCACTTCACAATCTCTAACTGCAGCATAAAAGCACAAATTTACCTGTTGTCAATTTGAACGGGAAAGAGAGAGAAAAAATACACAACTAGGGGGTCTCTGCACCTCAGCCCTCACATTCTGAGGCCCTAATACGGGAAGGATTAGAAATGAGAGATACAGTTATAAAGTAAAATCATAAGTTGTCCCGCGCTTCCCTCTCAGGCATATCGCCTCCATTCCCTCTGATACCGATCCCGTAATCTTTCCATGGGGTGCCCCCATCACAGGCTCCTCCAGCCCCGCTGCCTGGTATGCGGGTGGGGGGTTATCCTTTCCCGTCAGGGCATGGTCGATCGTACGTGTCACAAGCGTCCTGATACATGGTATACAACAACAACCACAGGTAATAAAGATAGCAACAGAAACCAAGGGCCAGCTGTCCCAGCACAGTTCCCCATCTACCGAATGTGCTATTCAGCCAATCTATCACTGGGTTTTTTTTTCCTGACTGCTCAGAAATGATGCCAGTTGTCGTTCCCCTCCATGTCGTTATCAAAAATCATAAGCGGAATGGCTCTTTCTTCGCTTTTTAGATCAGGGCACTCCCGCCCAAAATGCCCTACCTTTCCACAATAATGGCATCCTGCCTGTGGAGACCTTCGTCTCTGCCCCTGTCGCTCAAACTCTCTATCAAATGCTCCTCCATGTCTCTCCCTACTCCCTTTCTTCTCTGCCCTACATGCTATCACTCGCTGCTTCGGTTGCTCACGTTTGGCTGCATTCTTCCCCTAATTAACTCATCAACCGCAGCTACCATCATTTATGCGTTCTGCTCCTGTCACTCGCCCTTTCTCTCTTTACAAACACTTTCTGTGCCCCTCCTAACAATGCGTGATGACAAAATGTTCAAGAACAAACCTTTCAGCTCAGTGAGTAAACTTAGAACCTGAGCTACATATCTTCTTAAAAAAAACTGCAAATACACTTCCTTTCTGAAAGATAGTCCTAATTTACTAAACTAGGTAAGATTCACCTGTGATCTGTTGTTGAATCTCAGAAGAGATTAGCGTCTGGTATTTGTACTGTAACCCATACCCATTATCCATTCACAAATTAATTACAGACCCATAAGCTCCTCCTTCAACAGGGGTAGGGTCATCTTCCAGTTTTTTTGAAATCTTGTACTAAATTCATATCCAGTACTTAATAGTGAACAAGGGGAATAAGTCTCTTACTCTTAACCACAACTAAAATTTAGTTAATGAAAAGGCTAAAGTTAATCATAGCTGTCTTTGTACAGCCTACTAGGTATGTGTCCAGATGCTCAATAACGAAGACCTGTTCAAAGTATTAAAAAGGTTTTAGCCACCATCAGATCTGCATAAATGAAAAAAATGAAGAGAAAGTGCTTGACTTGAAGTCTGTAGGAATATAAATGCAACACAGTGGTATATTACCAATATGGAAAAAAATCCAACTGATTTCTTATCTCATCTTTCCTAGAACCGTCATAACCAGGTTTGGAATTGTGGAATTAAAATTAGGTGTTTGACCACAGTTGTATTGGGCATTGGCACAAAATCTGCTTGACCAGGACTGAATCCCTCCTGTTAGTGAATAGCTGTGAAAAGTACTATAAAACAACCAGAAATTTAAATCCAGACTTTATAATACAAAGATATAATATTACTCTATCATCCAAGCATCTTTAAGACTTAAAATTTATTCCTCTTCAGAAAATCCCATTTCCCTCTAGAACTAAATTTCGAATCAACCTTGTGCAAACAAACCATTTAGCAAGATTGATACCATAATGATGTCATTCACTGTAGAGTGCGAAGCTTGAACAGATAGAGCTTCAACACCCATACCACACAATCAGAATCTAAGCAAAACCGATGGCAGAATATTGGCATCTCAAAATCATTGATTGCTGAGGCTAAAGCAGAAGCACGATGGATCATGTAAAAATGCTTGCCTGCAGGTCCTAGAAAAGACAGACACAGAGACCCACCAAACTTCACCCACAAAAATAAATATTAAATTGAGAGAGAAAAAAATGCTGTTTGATTATTTTGATAAACTGCGAACAATTCCGGATGGTGCAAATGTCTTGTTAACACAAACAAAAGATCGAGAAAATAGAGATCCAAAAGTAGTTTTCTTAAGTACTGCTGATCAATCATTACTCAATTAAAATGCTTTAGGTCGTAAAAACAATCAGAGCTGTCTTACAACAATTCGTCAATTCAAGTTAAAAAACTTCTAACGCATGCACAATGGTCGAATCCAAGGTCACAGATAATAACCATGGAAACATTCGTTTATAACAATTACCCACTGTCGAACGAAACTTCGACTGCCCCTCATATATTGCTTTAATGTAAAAATAAAAGAGGTTAGTAAGAAAAGTAGTTAGGGAGTCATGACTCATAAAAGAACAGAAGTTATTAGCCCTAAAAAATCATGTTAAGCTCACATAAAAAGAAATCAATTTAAACAGCAGTCCTGGAATTCAAGCTCTAGAAACAAAACTTACTCCTTCAATCACCAACAAACCAATGTGCATTCAAACCAAATCACAAAGGGTTAAATGTTTTGCTAGCTATACACGTGCTCTCTCTCTGTTTGCACAGTCCTTTGTGAATCCCCTTACCCCTAACCCTTATTTCTCGCATTCCTTCTATCTATCCTTCTCTCTTGGTTTCTCTTCCCTTTGTCTTTTTTTTTCCTTCCATTTTTCTTTATCTGTCTCTGTTTGTTCTGAAACTTCAGTTCGTTATTTTGGTTAAAAGAAAAATTAACTCTGTCTGCAACTTGACCATGAAGTCACTGTCAACATAATACTGGGTCCAGGGCACTACATATTTTGGCTCTATATTGTTTTAATTTTAAAAATATCTCAATGTCGCTTATACAACTGTGAATTAAACTCAATGGGAGTTTAGAAAAAAAACACACACAGACCTGGCTGTCGAAGCCCATTGAGAAAAAAAATCACAGAAATTCACACCCACTTGAGAAAAGCAATCAAACCGCCAGCTGTGCAAACAGAAACCCCTTGAAAAAAATCATTATAAACCACAAGCAATTTCACGCCGGTGGCAATGGAAACCAGAGAGAAAAGAAAAAAATTGAAAGTCAATGACTGCCAAACCATAAAAATATATACATTAAAACATATTTACAATTTATTTGGAATTTGTACTTGCTATGAACTGACACAGGGAGTACATAAAAGGGAACTTTATAGGTTCAGTAATTATACCAAAGTTCAAAGCTTTCTTTTCGTAATGTTTTAAAAAACTTTACTCACGCAAAATAGAGTGTCTGAGCTATAGCTGAATCCCATAATACAAATACTGTAATATCTGGACTAGAAATTGCTTCGCTTATAATCCTTATCTGCAGCTTTAATACTATATTTTGAAATTGAATCAACAATTATTAATTTAGAACATTAATTATTAAAATCAGTTTGTATTTCATAACTGATTACTAAATTCCATATTAATTTAGTTGCTTTACTGTCCTGATTCCCACAATACAGACATCCCAAGCTTTTCTTTTGGACCCTATCCAATAAGATGCACTCTAAACAAGATATTCTTTTGAAATATTAATTTTGTTTTCCGACGTGTTACCTGGTGTGATAAATTTTGAGCACGATTACCTACTGTCTCTTCTATATTTATAAGAACATTGGAATAGTCGGATGGAAAACTTTTTTTATAATAGAACATAATCAAATCTGCCCTGTCTATCCCCAGCTAACTCTGCAGTCTCAATAGTGGGCAGCATTAGTAAGTGGCTCTGGAATCGTGCCAATAATTCCCGTAGATAGACGTCCTCATCATCTATTTTCGTTGACAATTTGATTTTACTAAAAACATTCTCCTTTGCTTCCTCTTTTCTCTCTGTCAAATTATCTTGAATGTTTGATTGAAATTCGTCAAAATCAGCAGCTGTAAAAAACAGTTGGTCATCTGCGGGGAATCCGTTTCTGCTCCTCCACAGCTTAAGATTCTTATCCAGATTCTGTATTTCTCTTTGAGTTTCTTTAAATGTAATATATTTTATTCAATAAGTTTCTTAATGTCTTCTAAAACCTTCCCTGTCTGTGTTATCGGGTTTGTCTTTACAGGTGCTGGGTTGGACTCATTATATTTTAACTCCGGGGGGATGTACACAGACGCTACCAAACAGTTCAAATCCAATTGTGGTATAAAAGTTACCACAAATTTGGTCTTCCACCCCAGTGACTCAATCGTGTCCTTACTTATCCCCTTGGTAGGGGGTTTGCCCAAGTCAATCACTTGGCGTACTAAAATATTAAGAGACTCTCGGAGACCCCCTAGTATATTTGTCATTAATGCAACATTCTAAAAAGTCTCCTTAATCTTTTTATAATAAGTTCTTTTTGATTTAAAGCCTGTCCTAAGACTAGGTCTAAAGTTTCTTTCTGTAAAGCTACACAGTCCAATAGCAGTCGACCCGCTAGGGTCGTATTCCCACCTAGACTGAGTCTCCACCAGGGAACTCCAGGACATTCTGTCCTGAGGTAGCGCAATTTTGGTGGTCCAAAATTTAATTCCTCCATCTTATTTTCTCTTATCTGACTCTAAGCTTGCCCCCCCTTGTTTCTGTTTCTATCTTTCTTTGACACTTTCTCCTTTTTCTCACTGTAAGCTGTTGTCAAAAATAAATTTTTTCTGCTGTCCACCTTATACTACTTTCATTTAAACATAAAATTTTCTCTCAAAAAATGGGGTTTAACCTTATCAGTTACCAACTAATCTTTTCTCCTTTCTCAATATCTATTAAAATTCTATCCTGAAAGAAAATCACGTTAAGTATTCATAAAATTGCAATAAAAAAAACACACTGAATCAAATGACAAACAATAAGTTTCAAACATAAAACCATTAACAAACAGATGAATTCAAGCCAGAGCACAAAGTGTTAAACTGTTTGTCAGCTGAGAAGCCTTCTGTTCACAGACAGACACACTGATAAAGCTTGCAGCAGTAAAATTCTCTCTCTTTTTGAGATATGACACACAGTTTCTTAATTTCACAGACCCACTCAGAATTCTTTTTTTTATATATATCAGTTATATCAATATTAGTTACCGACTAGTCTGTTCTATCTCTACTGAATCTCACTAAAATCTCCAATCTAAAAAAAAATCATGTTAAGCATTTATAAAAGATCACATTCAAAAGCACTCAAGGGACTCAAGTTCTGGGTGATAACACTCAAACATTCATTCACTCACAAGCAGATGAATCTAAGCCAGAGCACAAAGTGTTAAACTGCTTGTTAGGTGAAAATGCCGTCAGCCAGTCTCTCTCTATTACACAAACACGCTGCCGGCGCACACACCATGCACTCTCTCTCTCTCTCTCTCTCTTTCACAGGCACTGTCAGCTAGTGATCAGCGGCATTCACACTCTCTCTCTCTTTCTCCAGGGCAGCAATACAAACTTCTCTCACAGACTTTCGCACACAAACTGTTCTTCTCCCACACACTTTTACTAACACCACAATACTTGTACATGCATACTCACTCCACACAGTCAATCTGTCACTGTCCCTGGTCCGCGGTCTTTGTCTCACGCTCCCACCACGGAACTCCTGGGCGTCGGGCGCACAAATGCACCACCTCGACTCCCGACAAGACCAGTCCTGATCAGCGCTCGTCCTCCGGTCAAGGGAAGTAAAAAATTTTTTTTTTTTACTCACCAGTCCTTACTGCAAGTTGGGAAGCCTACGCTTAACCCGGATTCGTACTGCGCGGGGGGAAGCATACGCTTAACCCGGATTCGTACTGCGCGGGGGGTAGCCTACGCTAAACCCAGATTCGTTCTGCGCGAGGAGAAGCCTACGCTTAACCCGGATTCGTCCTGCGCGGGGTAAAGCCTAAGCTTTACCCATAAAAATACTTTCTGCGCCCACAAAGGGGATTTTTCTCTTTAAAACACTAACCACCTCTAGGAATTTCAGTGCCCACCTAGAGGACTTTTTTTTTCTAAAACACTACCCACCTCTAGGACTTTCAGTGCCCACCTAGAGGACTTTTCCAAGACAATAATACTCACCACCCCTAGGAATTTCAGAAACCGCACGGCCGGGATGACCCTTCACCTAGGGGACTTTTCTTCATAAATAAACGGTCCGACTCTCTCTCGGGCTGCCAAGCCCACAATTTTGGTTGGCAAAGAGTTGTGAGACGCCGAGCAAATAAGAATTTAGCGTATTCAAATCCCTACTGGAGATCTTTTTTGAAAAAGGCGCCTCCGAGCCTGATTAGAAGTGGCCGGCCGTTCGGCGACCTCTCAATCCCTGCCAACAGGCGTGTCTCCACTCCCTTCACACGTTCGGGGTCACCAAATCTGTTAGGACGGAGCTACCGTCCCCGGTGTTCGTTTGAAGGAGAGAGACACTGGATCTGATTCAAAATATAAGCTTTTACTTAGAGGGAGAGACGTCCGTAAATACAGTGAGATATTTACTGCTCACTGGAGAAGGCGCGTTCTGATCTATTGTTCTCTTTGTCTAGCTTTTAGCCCCTCACATCCCAGTGCTACATCCTTATTTGGTAAGAAGCGGT
Source organism: Hemiscyllium ocellatum (assembly GCF_020745735.1). Taxonomy (NCBI): domain Eukaryota; kingdom Metazoa; phylum Chordata; class Chondrichthyes; order Orectolobiformes; family Hemiscylliidae; genus Hemiscyllium; species Hemiscyllium ocellatum. Next base: position 51,918,083 of record NC_083420.1, read on the forward strand.
AGTCTCTAATAGTATTGGTTCCAGAAGAGATAAGATTCAGTTACCTCAGTATGAGCTACGTGCAATCTAAAATGGTTTCAATGTCCTGTTATCTGTTCACCCTCCCTGTGGCCCCATTATGCCATCAGTGTTTCAGTCTGTTCTTAGTGTAACATAATGGCTTACTGTTGTCTAGTGAAGCTAACAGTTTCCAGACTTGCTAGTACTACCTTACGTGAGCACTATCTAACAATAAAGTTTCTGAACACAACCTACCCTTAATAATGCTTCCTAACATGGAGAAAGGCCAATTTTGACGGTATTGGGCAAGAAGTTTTGAAAGCTGGTTGGAGGCAGATGTTTGCAGGTAAAGGGACGGCTGGAAAATGGGAAGCCTTCAGAAATGAGGTAACAAGAATCCAGAGAAAGTATATTCCTGTCAGGATGAAAGGGAAGGCTGGTAGGTATAGGGAATGCTGGATGACTAAAGAAATTGAGGGTTTGGTTAAGATAAAGAAGGAAGCATATGTCAGGTATAGACAGGATAGACCGAGTGAATCCTTAGAAGAGTATAAATGAAGTAGGAGTATACTTAAGAGGGAAATCAGGAGGGCAAAAAGAGGACATGAGATAGCTTTGTCAAAGAGAATTAAGGAGAATCCAAAGGGTTTTTACAAATATATTAAGGACAAAGGGTAATGAGGGGGAGAATAGGGCCCCTCAAAGATCAGCAAGGCGGCCTTTGTGTGGAGAAAGTGTGAACTGCAGATGCTGGAGATCAGAGCTGAAAAATGTGTTGCTGGAAATGCACAGCAGGTCAGGCAGCATCCAAGGAGCAGGAGAATCGACGTTTTGGGCATAAGGCCTGAAGAAGGGCTTATGCCCAAAACGTCGATTCTCCTGCTCCTTGGATGCTGCCTGGCCTGCTGTGCTTTTCCAGCAACACATGTTTCAGGCCTTTGTGTGGAGCCACAGAAAATGGGGCAGATACTAAATGAATATTTTTCATCAGTATTTACTGTGGAAAAGGATATGGAAGATATAGACTGTTGGGAAATAGATGGTGACATCTTGCAAAATGTACAGATTACAGAGAAGGAAGTGCTGGATGTCTTGAAACGGTTAAAGGTAGATAAATCCCCTGGACCTGATCAGGTGTACTCGAGAACTCTGTGGGAAGCTAGAGAAGTGATTGCTGGGCTTCTTGCTTAGATATTTGTATCATTGATAGTCACAGGTGAGGTGCCGGAAGACTGGAGGTTGGCAAACGTGGTGCCACTGTTTAAGAAGGGTGGTAAAGACAAGCCAGGAAACTATAGACCGGTGAGCCTGACCTTGGTGGTGGGTAAGTTGTTGGAGGGAATCCTGAGGGACAGGATGTACATGTATTTGGAAAGGCAAAGACTGATTAGGGATAGTCAACATGGCTTTGTGTGTGGGAAATCATATCTCACAAACTTGATTGAGTTTTTTGAAGAAGTAACAAAGAATATTGATGAGGGCAGAGCAGTAGATGTGATCTATATGGACTTCAGTCAGGTGTTTGACAAGGCTCCCCATGGGAGACTGATTAGTAAGGTTAGATCTCAGGAAATTCAGGGAGAACTAGCCATTTGGATATAGAACTGGCTCAAAGGTAGAAGACAGAGGGTGCTGGTGAAGGGGTTGTTTTTCAGTTTGGAGGCCTGTGACCAGTGGAGTGACACAAGGATCGGTGCTAGTTCCTCTACTTTTTGTCACTTAAATAAATGATTTGGATTGAGCATAAGAGGTATAGTCAGTAAGTTTGTAGATGACACCGAAATTGGAGGTGTAGTGGACAGCAAAGAAGGTTACAACAGATTACAACAGGATCTTGAACAGATGGGCCAATGGGCTGAGAAGTGGCAGATGGAGTTTAATTCAGATAAATGCGAGGAGCTGCATTTTGTGAAAGCAAATCTTAGCAGGACTTATACACTTAATGGTAAGATCCTAGGGAGGATTGCTGAACAAAAAGACCTTGAAGTGCAGGTTCATAGCTCCTTGAAAGTGGAGTCGCAGGTAGATAGGATAGTGAAGAAGGTGTTTGGTATGCTTTCCTTTATTGGTCAGAGAATTGAATATAGGAGTTGGGAGATCATGTTGCAGCTGTACAGGACATTGGTTAGGCCACTGTTGGAATATTGCGTGCAATTCTGGTCTCCTTCCTATCTGAAAGATGTTGTAGATGTTGTGAAACTTGAAAGGGTTCAGAAAAGATTTACAAGGTTGTTGCCAGGGTTGGAGGATTTGAGCTATAGGGAGAAGCTGAAAAGGCTGGGGCTGTTTTTGCTGGAACGTCGGAGGCTGAGGGGTGACCTTACAGAGGTTTACAAAATCATGAGGGGCATGGATAAGATAAATAGACAAAGTCTTTTCCCTGGGGTCAGGGAGTCCAGAACTGGAGGGCATAGGTTTAGGGTGAGAGGGGAAAGATATAAATGAGACCAAAGGGGCAACATTTTCACGCAGAGGGTGGTACGTGTATGGAATGAGCTGTCAGAGGAAGTGGTGGAGGCTGGTACAATTGCAACATTTAAGAGTCGTCCGGATGAATAGGAAGGGTTTGGAGGGATACGGGCCGGGTGCTGGCAGGTGGACTAGATTGGGTTGGAGTATCTGGTCAGCATGGACAGGTTGGACCGAAGGGTCTGTTTCCATGCTGTACATCTCTGACTGTATAATGCTTTAAAATTTGCATCACATATAGATAAGGTGGTTAAGAACACATTTAGCATGCTTGCCTTCATTGTTCAGACCTTTGAATTTAGAAATTGGAATGTTATATTGAGGTTGTTTGGGGGATCTTGTTGTGGTCTTTTCTGGAATACTGTGTCTAGTTCTGCTTGCCTGTTAAAGGAAGGCTATTATTAAGCTGGCGAGGGTTCATAAAATATTTACCAGGATGTTGCCGAGGATGAGGGTTTGAGCTATAAGCAGAGGCTTGAAAGACTGATACACTTTTTATCAGAGCGTAGGAGGTTTAAAGGTGATGTTATCGAGGGTGAAAAGACCATGAGGGGTATAGATAGAGCAAATGGTACATGTCTTTTCCCTACAGTGGGAGATTTCAAGACTAGGGGGCTTATTTTTAAGGTGAGAGGAGAGAGATTTATAACACGGAATTAGACGAGTTTATTTTGGGATTATGGTGGGCGTGGACAAGTTGGACCAAAGGGTCTGATTCCGTGCTGTATGACTCTACAACTTTTACTTCGTGTCAAAGGAGCTCATTGTTTGTAGCTGAGGTCACCTCTGAACTCTCTAGAACCAAATTTGTATAGATCACACTACTCTCCATTACTGGGTATTGCAACATTTGTGGTGATTAGTACAAATTAGAGTGGATAATCATATATTAACAAGATAGAAAAGACCCATTTCTTGGGTCTTTTCTACTCTTCTGCATCTTCCTGGCATCTGTACTTCAGATTTAACAGACAAGTTCAAACTCTCGTGCACCTTCCAGATCATTTTGTTACTCTTCATTTTTAACATATGTTTGCTGTTTTTGCATCCCTGCACTCTTTCCTTTGAAAGGATTGGTAGGCTGTCTAATGTCCTGAAAGATGGTGATGGGAATGTTACTTCATAGTCACTGCAATCTTTATATCAGTCTACAGAGTGGTTAGTCTTCTGGCCGTGGAATTATAGTAGAAGTGTTTCATGGGTTCCCACAATCCTTAAAGTAAGTAGGGGTTCATGGTAGTAGTCATGAATATTCTATTGGAAGGCAAACTATGTTGGCTTTCACTGTTACCCATATAGGAGTCATAGAATCATTGAGATGTACAGCACGGAAATAGACCCTTCGGTCCAACTCATCCATGCCGACTAGATATCCCAACCTAATCTAGTCCCATTTGCCAACACTTGGCCCATATCTCTCTCAACCCTTTCTATTCATCTACCTATCCTGATGCCTTTTAAATGCTGTAATTTTACTTCCTCTGGCAGCTCATTCCATACAGGCACCACCCTCTACGTGAAAATGTTGCCCCTTAGGTCCCTTTTATATTTTTCCCCTCTCACCCTAAACCTATGCCTTCTAGTTCTGGACTCCTCCACCCAGGGAAAAGACCTTCTCTATTTATCCTATCTATGCCCCTCATGATTTTATAAACCTTTATAACGTCACCACTCAGCCTTGGATGGTCCAGGGAAAACAATCCCAGCCTATTACAACTTCTCCCTATAGTTCAAATCCTTCATAGAGTCATAGAGATGTGCAGCACGGAAAGAGACCCTTCGGTCCAACCCATCCATGCCGACCAGATATCCCACCCAATCTAGTCCCACCTGCCAGCACCCGGCCCATATCCCTCCAAACCCTTCCTATTCATATACCCATCTAGATGCCTCTTAAAAGTTGCAATTGTACCAGCCTACACCACTTCCTTTGTCAGGTCATTCCATACCCGTACCAACCTCTGTGTGAAAACGTTGCACCTTTTATATCTATCCCTCTAGTTCTGGACTCCCTGACCCCAGGAAAAAGAGTTTGTCTATTTACTCTATCCATGCCTCTCGTAATTTTGTAAACCTCTATAAGGTCACCCCTCAGCCTCCGACACTCCAGCAAAAACAGCCCCAGCCTTTTCAGCCTCTTCCAATAGCTCAAATCCTCCAACCCTGGCAACATCCTTATAAATCTTTTCTGAACCCTTTCAAGTTTCGCATTTTTGTCAGTCTCAGTAGCTCCTGTTTTCTTCTCTGTAGGTAGCTTGTTGTCTTTTCGATAACTTTTCCTGACTCCACATACTAAGTTTAATATCTGTTATGTAAGTGCCCTTATCAAAGGTCTTTTGAAAATCCAAAGATAGCTGAAGATGAAGGAAACCTCTTCAAGGTGACAAGAACACCACACCACAAGGAAACTACCACACTGTTCTGAGGTTGCCACTCCTCCTCCTTCAGGACACCTGGCCTAGGTAGTCAACCCAGAGAAACCTGGGCTTGAGATGTAGCTGTGACAGCTTGTCCTGGTGTAGGTGCCATTTCCGCACCGCCAGAGGCCTCCTCCTTCACCTGCTGCTCCCCAGACTTCAAAAAAATCAAAGAAAAATTGAAAATGAAAGAGGAAGAGCTTAAACACAAAAGGATAAAACTGACAGGAGCGGACCAGCCCCAGGCTCAGCCCATCTACTGCACTGCCATCTTGAACTATAAGAATAATGGAATTGTGGACCTCAGACACAATTATCCAAAGGGACAATGGGATGCCGGCTGGTGGGGAAGCGAGAAAGAGATGTAAGGTCAAAGACCTGAAGCATTAATGCAGTTCTTTTACCAAAAGAAGTTGACAGACCTGAAGAGTATTTCCATTGTTCTTAGTTTATACATTGGTTTCTCTGTGACAGCAGCATTTTACTTTTATGTGTTAGGTAAATGAGAGAGAGGTACTGGAGAGAGATTAGGGAAATCGGAGGAAGAAGTACTAAGGTTGTTAGAGTCTGCACCAGCCTGTCGGGCAAGTGTGACCTCCTGTGTTACTGCTTTTGTTAGGGCTATGAAGTGAATCACTTTGATAGGGCCCTGTATGTTCGAGGCGCTCTCTGCAACTTTTTTGTCAAACAGGCCCAGGTAATGGTGATTGCTGTGCCACTCCTCATCCATCTGGTCCCGTCCAGACAAACCAACAATAAAATGGACTAAAGCATGTATAAAATCATAAAATAACATCATAAATGGGATAGCAAAATATCTGGTGATTTCGTGATTTGCGGTTCCAAATTCAGCTCTGCAGGAGTTCCTGGAAACTAATCCTCCAATCCCACCAATATTGAAAGCTAGTACAAAACTGCATACAGCATTGGAATTTGAAATTGAAGTGTAATGTGTTGTGCTTGGTGGCAAAGGAGTGTGACTTTGAACTTTTATTTCAGCCCTACTATGCCTGTTGTGCAATGCATGGAATGTATTTTTCTTGATCTGTGTCCAAACGTTGGTTACCTGGAATGATGTGGAGAGCTACCCAACTTCTTTCTGACGTCTATAATGTCCTGCTCCTGCAGAGAGGCAGAGTGAAGTTGCACCCCATGAACATTTGGTGTACTTTTACATTTGAAAAATGTATTTTTTCCATGTGAAATCTCATTTAACAAGATTTGTCTCAGAAGCACCCAATGTTCATCTGTTGAATACTCAAGATGAATATGTTCCCGTTATATTTTACAGGTGTTGAACAGCATTAGTCCCAGTGAACTGGCTGATTTACTGAGTAAGCCTGGATTCATCGATGACTTTGAGATCCTGACCAATATCTTAATCAACATCCATTCCATCCAGGATCTGAATTTATTTGTAGGAGAATTCATCACCAAAATACCAAATGTAAGCTGGAAGTGTTTCTTTTTACTTTTGAAGTCACGGCACTTCGCAGATCAATTGTAATGTATTTTCCAAAACTATTTCCATTATATTGGAGCTGACCATATGGGGTGCATTGTGCGAGAGTACCTGGCATGGATCTGTTGCCCATAGTCTAACATATAAATGATTTTGCTCGGTACTCAACGATTGTGGGATCTTTGGGCGGCACGGTGGCACAGTGGTTAGCACTGCTGCCTCACAGCGCCAGGGACCTGGGTTCAATTCCCGCCTCAGGCGACTGACTGTGTGGAGTTTGCACGTTCTCCCCGTGTCTGCGTGGGTTTCCTCCGGGTGCTCCGGTTTCCTCCCACAGTCACAAAGATGTGCGGGTCAGGTGAATTGGCCATGCTAAATTGCCCGTAGTGTTAGGTAAGGGGTATATGTATGGGTGGGTTGCGCTTCGGCGGGTCGGTGTGGACTTGTTGGGCCGAAGGGCCTGTTTCCACACTGTAAGTAATCTAATCTTGTTATTCTTGACCCACTTTAGGTGCACGAGCCCCTTAGTTGGCTGAAATTTGGGACTGTCCAAAAAAAGCTGACTCCAAGTATCATTTTTCCAACTATTAACTGCCCTGTGAAAACTAACCTTGCCCTTACTTATCCATGATGTGATTTTCTGAGCTGTTTTCCCACAGTTTTGGCATTGAACTCACGCCCAGTTAAGGGAACAGCAGTGGGTGGGACAAAATGGTTAAAATTCACTATCAAAATCAGGAAAATGTAGTTTCAACCCTTTTATTACCTAAAACTGGTCATAACAAGTACTTAGTTGAAGCTCCCTATTTTGGAAAACTGTTCACTCATTAATCTAATGAGTAGAAGGAAAGTATATGGCAATTTGAGGGAATTTGTGTTATCATGGTAGAATTGTAATATTTTGCTGTAAAGTAAAACTGTCTTCTTCTTTGCCAGATTGATACCTTAGCTTCTGTCATAATCGGTCTGCAGTCTGAAGTTCTGAAAAGCCTCTCTGGACTCAGTGAAATAGATGTGAAAGAATGGCTTAAAGAAACACTACTTCCATCTTTGCCGTTGATCGTCGAAACCGTCTTGACTTCCGACATTTCCCTGAAAATCCCATGCTCCTCTTTCGGAGAAATGCAAGTTATTTTTATGTTGAACTGAAATCCCTATAATTTGTTGTTGAATTCAATAATCTTAAATAGTACGAATCTCTCACAATCAGCATACACTCCAAGATCACCCCTATTGCATTCCTGTGTTGAAATCAGATCGTACATATTTGTCACAACATTCACACAGAAACTTTTGCATTTACTTGATACACACACACACACACACACACACAGTGGTAGGTTACTCGTATATTCAAACACTAGTTGGCATTTTCATGTTTACTATCCAAGAATTCGGTTAACCCATTGTATTTTTGGGAATGAAGTGAGAATATTTCCATTTATTTCTTAATGACATCCAGTATCTCAAAATTAACGTTTTACCATGAGTCAATCTCTCAAATAACCTGTCAACATTGAGTGAATAAACTTACATCAAAAATGATCAGTTGGACCTCTGTACCTTTTGGAAACGAAATTCAGCCAAAGATTCAGAACATTTAGGAATGAATGAGGGCAAATAGATGAGAAAAGTTACTACTTGTAACAGAATAGTGTTTTCTCTTCGAGGCCAATATATGATAAATGGACAGGAGTGATAATGAATGTTGGCTGATTAAATGAAGGCAAAGGAGGAGATGCCTTTAAGCAGAGAGAGTAATGTGTGGGGTTGCAAGTTTTGTTGGTCTGAGGATTGCTGTGCAGTTGAACACTGAGCAAGTCAAGAGTACAGGGTTGACTTGGTGCTGACACTCACCTCTCCTGTTCTTAAGAGGTTTCAGATGAAGTCGTAATTTACATGTTTCTAACTTTTCAGAATGTGCTTTCATTAGAATCATTCGGTCATGGTGGCCCTGAGGTTAAACCACCACCAGTCATCTCTCTCTAATGAGACAGTAGCCCTATGGTCTGGTAAGACTATGGCAACTGCGCTGGATGATATTGACAAGACAATACTAGATTGAGTGATACTGAAAAATCTTAGAGATGTTTGATGAACTTTCACAATTCAAATGTTAGTTATGAAATGTTACATCAGTATGAGAGAAAATGTAATGTTTCGTTTTTTAATGAATCAATGTGTGCATAATTTTTATTTGTTATTGGGAAGTGACTAGCATTATATTTACTATTTGTCCACAGTTCTCCTGGGAAAGAGGGATAGACCTTCTCCCTGAACATCCAGTAGTATAGGATAGAAAATTCAGATTTGTTTACAGTATGCTTGTGTGTGGCTGAGGCATTCTTAATAGTCATTTTTGAACAGACCTTATATTTGAAATTTCATCATATGTTGTTTTGATCAGTTCACAAATTAATTTAGAGTAAATGAATTAACAGGTATCTAAAGAGTTAAATTACACAACACTTTCCTACACAATTCTTAGAAGTAGATCTGAGAGCCATTTCAACTTGGCATGTTTTGATGGTTAACTTCAGCAACCTGTTTCTGATGTATTTCTGTTTATTTTCTACAGTGTCTCAATATTGAGCTATGCTAAAGATCTGCTGAGTAAGAGTGATCAAGAACGCATATATAGAAAATTATTGCATAGAGCTAAAGGTATTAAAATACATTAATATTGATAGCTGTTTCTGTTTAGTAGTTTATGACACCTTGTGGTTCAATGGTTTTTCAAAACATGTGCGTTACTCTTCCAAAGAGCACTTTTTATGTTCCATCAGAACAGTCATACAAAAACATCAGTTTTTATGTGTTTTTTTTCTTTAAAATATCTTTAAGCTAAGGCACCCATCACATATAAAAACAATGTAGCAAAATGCTGGTCTACATGAGATATTCCCTCATGCTTAGCAAAACTAGCCTCTCTTATAAGTAGAATCTGTGTCTCCTTATAAATTAGAGTCGCATCAAAAGCTCAACGGTTTGGTGAGTTGAGTTAAGGTAGATCATTTACATTCAACAACTGCATCGAACATCCAACTAAAATTTACTCATTAATAGAATGTCCAAAATAATCTTCATCAGCAAGTACTTGTAAATGTTCTGATACATATATAAAAGATTCCTCTGGAAAGGGATCTGTCAGACTCTGACCTGATCTCTTCTGCATTTTATAGTAGCCCTGTGCATTGGCCTGAACTTTTACTTTTGAGTAGGGAGGGCAGCATCAGGGTAAGTTCCCACTCCACAAAGCCTAACTTTGGAGAAAGCACCTATATGGTCAGATTCTCATTCCAATGGGGTGGATGCCAAGTGGAGTCTGACCCGCCACCTTTTAAATACAGTGCAGAGGAAGCCACATAGTCTGCTGGGTCAGGAGTTTGTTTATGTCAGGTGCTGGCCTTGGTAATCCAGGATTTAGTCCTATTTATAACCATAGCAACAAAACAAAAAGGACTCTGGTTCTCACTACCCAAAACCCTGGTAACCACACCACTCTGCATATCCTAACCATGTCAACAAATAGCACTTCAAGCATCCCCCCCCCCCCCCCACCACTCCCTCATGGTCTCTCATGCCCGCCATGCCAACTCTACTCCCCTCTCGACTGCCCTATAGCTAATCTCTTATTCCATCCCTTCATAGTCATTATGAGATCTTGGTTTCAAGTCATGTCAACCCATGGCCCTATGCGCCAACTTTTGTTTTTACACCCTTCATCCAATGTCCACCTCGGACAAGTAAATATTAAAGTATTTATTATCTATTCAAAAATAAGGTTTTGTATTCATTTCCCTGTTGCAAAGAATTTGTAACAATTTGGAGCTGTCAATTTAACTGTGAACTACCAGATACCTCACTGTGCTAACAACAGTTTGTTGAATCAATCATGCTGCTCATGTCCCATGAAACAGGCTTATGTTAACAGACAGTGAAATAGCAAGTCGTGATTTGTTTTCAATTGTAAACTCTTTTTAAACTAAAGATCAGTTTAAACATCTCAAATATTTGACAGTTTAACTGAACCTATCTAACTTTCACACATGTTCATGTCTACTGTCACCACTGTACTGGGGCACTCTTCCATCTTATAAAGTCTTACCTGGACCTGTTCTGAAGGGATATCTGGACTTATCCAAAAGGGTAGTCAAATAAGTCTGACAGCTTTAGGCCTCTTCAAATAATTCTGACAACTGTAATCCATTTTTTATCAAAGATTTAGATTTCATGTCATATTTGGGGCACATCATGAATAAAAATCAGATCTGCTAAAAGACAATTGCAGTTTGTAGCTCCCTCTATGAAAAATGCAAAATCTACTCTATTCTTCTAATCCTGTCCCCCGCCCTTCCTCTCATGAGTGCTAGGTTCAGGAACAGGACTTGGGGCTCTCACTCTACTTTGGCTAAACTGGATGCCCATTCCCACAAAAAAAGTAGTGCCTGATGATTGACTTCTAATATGTTCAAAACAACTGAGGATAAGCAACATGCAGTACTCACATGGGAAATATTACCAAAACATTTAGCCTCATTTAAGGCCTTGAAATAGAATGAAGTAATCTTTTGACTGATATTTTTGGTTAGCTGAACTTTGGTGATAATGGCTGTTAGAAATTTAAGAACTGTTTATTAAATAGTTCCATTAGTTTCATCCTGTTGCACAATTTGAGCTTTCTTCGCCCAAGGAATGGTGGCATTAACTACCACAGAAAGCAGAACTGGCCAACACATTTTGTGATATCAAGCAGACGTTGGCTTGGGGCTAAAGGGATCAGAGATAGGAGGGAAAGCGTGAATAGACTATTGAGTTGGTAATTAGCCACGATCATATGTAGCAGGCTTGATGGACCGAATGGCCTATTCCTGCTCCTATTTTCTATGTTCATGAGTAACTAACTTTTTTTAACATGGTTATTAAAAAACTTACTGAACATTTACTGCTTTTTATCTCCAGTGTCCACTGCCATGTGTTTTGCAAACACCAGTTTCATTCTGTACCTGAAGGACTATTTCCAAGGTTTTTCCAACTTTCTCACTCTAAGCGATGCATATTCACTGATTCCTCCTGGCCGTGAACGTGAGGTAAAAAGCAATTTAATTGTTTGCTAAACTGAGATGGGTGTGAATGTGTATTTAAAAACCAAGTTTGTTTGCTTAGCCACCTGCTGCTAGAACAATGAGTGGAATCTTCGGCCATAGAAGTGAGTTTTCAGCTCTGAGCATGCTCTTGCTGCTGGGAAATCTTCTTGTCAATGGCTAATTAAGAGACAAGACAGGTCTGAGGTCCAGTTAGAACATCACAAGGGTGGTTGAGGCTACAGGCTTATGGCTGAGATTGTGAAAGGATGCTGCCTGAGTATTTGAGCTGGTTGCTGCCATATTTGGAGGGAGGAGAGTGAGGAGCATTCTGTGGCACCTTCTGTAAAAGTATTTAATGGAGTAAAGAAATGACTGCAAGGCCATTCCTCTGGCAGTAGAATTCCTCCACAAGCTGGCAGGTGGCTACAAGTGTAGCTCACCAATGGCTGCAGTTCCTGTGGGAATCACATAGCCTCATGGATTCCCCAGACCTGCCAGTCACAAGGTGCCACCTTTGAGGGGAACTCATTTGCCACCAGAAAAACTGTGGCAAAGTGTCCAATTAAACCACAATAGACACTTTGTTCTGCAAATCATGTCACCGCTTGGTTCCGGCTTATTCAGCACTGCGTGACCTGTGGAACCAATGGTCTGACTTGTATTTCTCTGAAATTCATCATTGAATCCATCATCTTTCTGAAAATGGGAAGAATCCGCTCTTTCAATCTGATAATTTTATGACAAAAACAATTCCACTTCTAATCCTAGAGCATCCTTGGTTAAATTGTGGATGCAAGGATCACAATATGCGTGGCATTGTATTTTCCACCCAGTGTGCCTGGTATTCAGTTATACTGAAATCAGTGGAACTGAGTACTGGCAAGATGTAAACCGATAACTAATGCATTGCCATGTCTTCAGTGTTCTCTTCCTCATCCATATCCATCTTTTCGGATTCACTTGTAACTCCTGAAGGCTAAAGAAAAACTAATTTGAGCTATTATACTTTTGATATACCTTCACCAACTTGAATGATGTGCAATGGAGATTTTTTTGAAAACTTCAAACAATATCTGAATTTAATTTATGAAAGATGAGCAAGCGAATAACTTATCAGTAATTTTGTTTTTACACGTTTAGACAGTCGTTTATAGATTTGAGAGTCACACCCATTTTACTTGTTCTTTACAAAAATACTATTTGGCAAATGCATTCTCAGTTTTATATCTGTTTTAATAAAAATAAATATGAAAATAAATGCACCTTGAAGACCAGAGTGACCTTTTCTTTAAAACAAAAGAGCCATGCTAAGGACTGTTAATGTGAATAATGCAACCGAAAATGCCTGAAGAACAGATACATTGATGGATTGGAGGGGATTCAGATTAAAGAAGCAGAAGACTTCACAGTGACTGGTAAAGGGGGCAGAGAGAGAGGGAACCGGCTCAAGGACTTGAGACATGGAAGGAGAGAGAAAGGGAATTGAAGGAAAAGGATATCTGAAAAGTTGAGGGCCACCTCTTGGGGAGGTGTGAAAGAGAAAAGCAGGATACAGATATGATACAGGATCAGAGAGAAACAGAGTAAGAGAGATAAAGAGAATGAATTTGGAAGAAGAGAAATTATCCCCTGAAATGATTACTGGCACTGTTTAGATTTAAAAGCTTCTTACCCCATTATCTCTCCTGGAGTTTGTGTGTCTATTGCGCTTTGGTGACTAAATATTGATAAACCAGCACAGCATCTCTGTATTTTGACACAGTAGGGGTAGGTATGCATTTATTTGTTTTTTGGAGTCTGCTTCCAGATATGCATATAGCTGAATAATTCTGTGTTGTGTTTTACAGGTCCTGGATAGTATTGACCCAAGAAATTTGGCTGATGTGCTGAGCACGCCTGGGTTCATTGACAGCAGTGTGATTCTAGTCAGGGTGTTGATCCACTTCCAATCCGTCGATAAATTAGTGATACTTATTGATCAATTTTTCAAAAAAATCCAAGACGTGAGTTTCAAGTGTTACTTTTACTTTTAAGATCGTAGGATGTAATGCAGATAAATTGTGATGGTTCTACCAAAATAGAGTCAACTACATCAGAACAATGTGCCTGATGTCTAAGTGTCGAATTGACCAGGAGTGTAAGCAAATGGATCTGTTACCTGCACACGAGTAAATGGAAGAGTTTGCTGGGCGCAAGTGTTTGGAAATTTGCCTTTCTCTACCTGTTTCAGATCCGCAACACCCTCACTTTTTTTCTGATTAATGCACAGTTTTAACTCTGACTCCATAATTATAATGGCTATGATATACCACACGAATGATAATCACATCCACAACCACATTCAGAGAGGAAAACTCAATGACAGTGCGTAGTGATTTTCAGAAATGGGAGACATTGCAATTAATTTTAGAGGAGTGAAGTGACCTGTACAAGTTGGACAGTTGCATCTGAACAGAATGGGGTCAATATCCTCACGAGGAGGTTTGCTAGTGCTGTTGGACAATTTTAAACTAGTTCAGCAAAAAGATATGATCCTAGCAAGTAACTGATAGAGGTGAGAAACTGAGTTGGAATTAGAAGGTAGAATATGATTGAGTCTGGAAGGTAGAGGAAATGTAAACTAGATCAGAAAGAGATGAGTTTAGCAAGGCTGAATGGAATTTGTTTGAATGCAAGGAGATTGAAAACGAAGGCAGACAAGCTGAAAGCACAGATAGGTAAGTGGGAGTATGATATTATAGCTATGACTGAGACTTGTCTCTCAACACTTTTGGTTGTAGAGTATTGGGAGAAGATAGATAGAGGAATAGAAAAGGAGTGGTTGGGAGTGGGGAAATGAGGCAATATTAATCAAGGAATCAACAACAGCAGGGAGAAGGAGTGATATCTTGGAAGAATCACCAAATGAGGCCATATGGGTAGAAACAAAAATTATCGTTAAAGTTTAGTTAAATTTCAGAGTAAATTAAGAATAATGGAGCAGCAATAGTAGGGAATTTTAACCACCGACATATTTACTGGGGTAATTGCAGTGTGCAAAGTAGGAAGGGAAAAATATTCTAAGATTGCATCCTAGAGAACATTTTTGGACAGTATTTAGCTGGCCAAAAAAAATGACAAGGCAGTTCTGGTCCTAATAGACGTCAGGAGGTGAGTCTGGACATGTTGAAGATTTAACAATATGGCAGCCAATTTGGAGAAAGTGACCATAACTGAATTAAATATAGGATATTCATGAAAAAGAATAAGGATAGGCGGGAAATGAAAGTTCTAAATTGGGGCAAAGGCAAATTTTATTAAGATGAGACACAATTTGGCCCAAATGGACTGGGAGCAGCAAATTACTTGAGGTGCTGGAATCTGTACTGAAAACAAAAAATGCTGGAGATCATAATGGGTCAGGCAGCATCCATAGAGAAAACAAAAAGCTAACGTTTCGAGTCTAGATTACTTTTCATCAGAGCTTCCGTTCAGCTCTGATGAAGAGTCATCTAGACTCAAAACTTTAGCTTGCTCCCTCTCCATGGAAACTGCCTGATCCGCAGTGATTAGATTAGTTACAGCGTGGAAACAGGCCCTTCGGCCCAACAAGTCCACACCGACCCGCCAAAGCGCAAACCACCTAGACCCATTCCCCTACACCTAACACTATGGGCAATTTAACATGGCCAATTCATCTATCCTGCACATTTTTGGACTGTGGGAGGAAACCAGAGCACCCGGAGGAAACCCACGCAGACACGGGGAGAATGTGCAAACTCCACACAGTCAGTCATCTGAGGCGGGAATTGAACCCAGGTGTCTGGCGATGTGAGGCAGCAGTGCCACCGTGCCACCCACGAAGTCAGTTTAGACTGAAAAAAAAACACTATGATAGCCAGGAATCAAACCCGGGTCAACTGCTTGGAAGGCAGCTATGCTCACCACTATACCACCATCCCCCTGCTAGCAAATCTCCAGCATTTTTTTGTGTTCAGGACTGGGAGCAGCTACTTGCAGATGCAACTGTGTCAGAGCAGTGGGAGGCAATCAAGGAGGAAATAGTGAAAGAACAGGGCAATTGTTTTTCCTGTAAAGGCAAAAAGGGTGGGACCAAGGCCAGAGAACGCAGGATGTCAAGGGACATAAATGTTAAGATGAAGAAAGAAAGAGACTCTTGTGTCAAATAAGGGGTCTCAATAGGACAAAATCCTGGGAGGAATATAAAAAAAGTGCTGGGGGGAATTTAGGGAAGCAAAGAGATGCATGAAGAAGCATTGGTAGGTAGAATAAAGAAAACACAAAGGGATTTTCAAAATATATGAAGCATAAGACACCAGTGAAGAAATGAGCAAGGCCTGTTAGGCTATCTGTGTGTGAACCTGAAGGTGGTGGGCACAGTCCTCAATGAGTACATCGCGTCGGTGAAAAAAATGACATAGGTGCAGACATACGAGTGAATGATTGTGAACTATGAGAAGCAATTAATTTAGAGGGAAAACCGAGGTAGATTAGATTAGACTTACAGTGTGGAAACAGGCCCTTCGGCCCAACAAGTCCACACCGACCCGCCGAAGTGCAACCCACCCATACCCCTACATTTACCCCTTACCTAACACTACGGGCAATTTAGCATGGCCAATTCACCTGACCCGCACATCTTTGGACTGTGGGAGGAAACCGGAGCACCCGGAGGAAACCCACGCAGACACGGGGAGAACGTGCAAACTCCACACAGTCAGTCGCCTGAGTCGGGAATTGAACCCGGGTCTACAGGCGCTGTGAGGCAGCAGTGCTAACCACTGTGCCACCGTGCCGCCCACAGGTAGTAGCAGATCCTGGCAGTATTTTCAAATCCTCTCTGGCCACAGGTATGGTGCCAGAAGACTGGAAGACTGCTAACATTATCATTTTATTAAAATTGGGTTGAAGGAAATTGCAGTCAGTCTAACCTTAGTGATGGGGAAGTTATTAGGAGTGTCCTGTCCCTCAGAATTCTATCTGTGCTTAGAGAGACATAGGTTAATCAAGGATAGTCAGCATGAATTTATGAAGGGACGGTCCTGTTTGAGAAGCCTGATTGACTTTTTTTTTGATGAGGCAACCAGGAATATGGCTTGGAAAGGGTGGACGCTAGGAAATTTTTTCCATTAGGCGAGGAGACTAGGACCCGTGGACACAGCCTTAAAATTAGAGGGGGGTCAATTCAGAACAGAAATGCGGAGACATTTTTTCAGCCAGAGAGTGGTGGGCCTGTGGAATTCACTGCCGCAGAGTGCAGTGGAGGCCAGGACGCTAAATGTCTTCAAGGCAGAGATTGATAGATTCTTGATGTCTCGAGGAATTAAGGGCTACGGGGAGAATGCGGGTAAGTGGAGTTGAAATGCCCATCAGCCATGATTGAATGGCAGAGTAGACTCGATGGGCCGAATGGCCTTACTTCCACTCATATGTCTTATGGTCTTATATATTGGAAGGATGTGATTGCACTAGAGAGGGTGCAGAGGAGATTGACCAGGATACTACCTGGGCTTGGAGGTTCTGAACTGCAAGGAAAGAATGGCTCGGCTGGGGTCGCTTTCTTTTGAAGGAGGAGATGGAACGAGATAGAAGAGTATAAGAATATCAGAGGCATACATAAGATGGATGTGAAGGCATCTTTTCCATCAGTAGAGATGTCAATAACCAAAGGACATAAATTTCAAGTGAAAGAAGAGAAGAGTTGTAGAAAACTTTATTCATCCAGAATGCGAGTCTACAGCTTACTATCTGAAAGGGTGGTTGAGTCATAAACTCTTGTAACATTTTGGCAATGGTTAGATCTTCACTTGCCTTGCCGTAGGATCCAGGGCTAAGAGCTGTAAAATGTGCAGTGTCGTCAGAAACAGAAATGTAAATTGCTCAGCAGGCCTGGCAACTTCTGTGGAGAGAAATCAGAGTTAATGTTTTGGGTTCAATGATCTTTCATCAGAATTCCATCAATTCCTAATTTCCAGCATGCACAATTCTTTCTGTTTTTATGTAATATAGTCAGATCCTTGTTGACCAACATGGACACCATAGGCTAAGTGGCCTCTTAGGATTGATTCTCTACAATATGGAAACAGGCCATTTGGCCCGACATGCTCACACCGATCCTTTGAAGAGTAAGCCACCCAGACCTATTTCTGTCTGACTAATGCACCTAACACTACGGCAATTTCTCATGGCAAATTCACCTGACCTGCACATCTTTGGATTGTGAGAGGAAACCAGAGCACACAGAGGTAACTCACGCACACAGAGGGAGAATGTGCAAATTCACACAGACAGTCTTTCTGGTGGTAATCAATCCCAGGTCCCTGGTGCTGTGAGGCAGCAGTGCTAACCACTGAGCCATGTTGGAAACTCTGTGGAGAGGAGATGCGATGTATAGTAATGGCTATCATTATAACTGGCGCATAAAATACCGGAAGATAACTTAAATCCTTCCAAAATCTTTTCCTAGTTGTGAGTAATGTTCAGAATTATTTCTGGTTTAAGTTAACTGATTTTTATGAATAAGTCTGATAATTTGAAAGGCAATATGTGGCACGATGAGAGAATTTGTTTTACCTAAGTCTTTTTAAAAAAAGTTTTGTTTTGGTTTTCAGAGTGAATATTTTGATGATGTGGTAGAAGAGTTACAGAAAGAGTTTGACCGAAGTATGTCTGGAGTCAGTGATATGGATGTGGACGTATGGCTCAATAACACATTGATTCCATCCCTGCCATTAATCACAAAGACTGTTTTGGCTTCCAAAGACAGCCGGAGATTTCCATGTCCTCTCTTCAAACGAATGTAAGTATAGTTTAATGCATCTTCAACTGAAATGCTCACAAGTTCATGTTACTCCCTGCATGATTCAAGAACCATTCAACTGAACACCTCTGTAATTAACTTCTGTCTAATGAGAACATGCATCACATGGAACTGGAGCATATATGTAATATGTAAGGGTCCACAGAACTATTGCAATCATCTTGATTTGTTTCCATTTTTTCTTTTCTCTTCACTTCCAAACATATATTGTGAGAAACATCTCTGGGTGATCGCACAGCCTCCGTAATGATGAGCTGTAGACTTAGATGCACCCTCTAATAAGTATTGCTGAGGGAATCTTCTTAAGCTTTTCTCATTCTCATAAACAAATATTAGGAATAAGAAGACTAAAATGCCAGTAACTGTCCTCTTTTATCCCAGTCTGAGATGATCAAATTTCCTCTCTTGGAGTGGAGCCATATCTGCCTTTTAAATGAGGACTGCTTAATGTCCAGACACTGTAACACTCTGAATCAGATGGACAATTTTAGCATGGATGGCTTTTGCCAAGTAACTGCATCTCTCTTTCCTCCCTCTCCCCTTCCCCATAGATTGTAGGACATGAGAGGAGTAAATTGGAAGACCCCCAAGGTTAATTTTGAAACAAAAACAGGGAATGCTGGAGATATTTAGCAGATTCGGCAGCATCTGTGGTCAGCAAAACTCAGAGTTAGTGTTTTGAGTCCGGCATGGTGCTTTTTGCTGCTTTGGAAGAAGCAGAGAAAGAGGCTATTCAGCCTGCTGTTTCCATGCTAGCTCTTGGCAAGAGCAAATCAGCCCATGTCATTCCCACACAGAGTTGTTTTCTTGCTCTTTTTTTTTGTTGCCAAAGTACAACAGCACTTGCAACCCCCCTCCATCTCCCCCTTCCCCTTCCCCCAAGAGAATGTTTGGCTCTGATTCTGTAGAGGTGTAACCCCTCTGGTCTTTATAGTCCCTATCCATTAGAATTAGTCCAAAAACCTTGTGAGTCAAATGCTTTCCTACCTGCACTAGCTGTCAGGCCATGTATCTCTTGTTCTAGTTGATGCTCACTGGGGTGTAATGTGGAAGTTAAAGTAAAGGTCACTTAAAGATTATGGCAACTTTAAGTGACCTTTACTTTAGCTTCCACATTACACCCCAGTGAGCATGGGGCTGCTGTCTAATGAGAGAGAATTGACTGGTAGTGATTTAACCTGCAGCTCACCATACCTCAAGAGAGGGAGAAGTTTTAGAAGAATAGGGGTGATCAAATTATGGTATGCAAGATGATAACAGGTGTGTATAAAATAGATATGGAGCGGATGCTTTCTCTTGTGAAGCATTCTAGGACGTGAGGTCATCGTCTTAGGATAAGGGGCAGCAAATTTATAACAGAGTTGGGGAGAAACTACTTCTCCCAAAGGGTTGTGAACCTGTGGAATTCGTTACCCCAAAGTGCTGGGACAGTGAGTAAACTTAAAAAAGAGCTGTACAGACTTTTCATTGGTAAAGGTTGAAGGGATATGGACAGAAGGCTGGAAAACAGGGGTGAGGAGCATGTCAGCCATGATTGAACAGCAGAGCAGACTCAATAGGCTGGAATGGCCTAATTCTGCTCCTATATCTTATAAGGTTGAGGAAGAGAGCTCTTCATGGTGACTTCAACTGGTGCTAGAATTGAACCCTTGATGTTGCTATCATTCTGCGTTACAGACCAGCTGTCCAGCCAACTGAGCTAACCACCCATCTTCCAATGTGGAACTTGCTACCATTTGAGGAGGTGTCTGTTGGTCACTTTCCTACTCCTCTTTCCTCCTACTTCCTACAGGGATATCTGCTTATCCCTGTTTCTACCTATGTAGAAAACTGACATAATTCATTACCTCTGGTTGTTCAAATTCATTCCTCAAAAAGCTCCAAAGCCATTTGACAACAACATTAGCCTCACACTAAAGAAGCAATCTTTCATTCCTCAAACCATTATTCATGTCCATGGGACATAAAAGCACATCATTGTTTCCCCAACTATTGAACCCAATGTCAATTGCTGCTTTGCCAGTTTTCATCCTGCCCCTATATATAGCTGAACCCCCCACTCAATCTGGCCGCCGTGCTCTAATGAATCATTATCCTCACATGTATTATTTGCTTGGCTCTGCTTGTTTGCCTCTTGACCCCTTTCTGCATATTTTTAAGTATAAGGTGACCATCTCCAGAAGATATTATGGAAGGTATTAATTATGAAAGGATATTATACCATATGGGGAAGGAATGTATGATGTCCATTCTTCTGATGGACTGATAGTGTCACACTTTTTGTTGTTGGAAACTTTTTTGTGGTTTTCTTCGGCAACCCTGCAATTATTGCCCCAACTCATTTATTCAGAGATAGCGTAATATGGCCATAGAGCTGTACAGCATGGAAACACACCCTTTGGTCCAACTTGTCCACGCTGACCAGATATCCTAAATTAATCTAATCCCATTTGACAGCATTTGGCCCACATTCCTCTGAACCCTTCCTGTTCGTGTACCCATCCAGATGCCTTTTAAATGTTATAACTGTACTAGCCTCCACCGCTTCCTCTGGCAGCTCACTCCATACACGCACCACACTCTGTGAAAAAGTTACCCCTGAAGTCCTTTTAAGTCTTTCCCCTCTCACCTTAAACTTATACCATCTAGTTTTGGAATTCCCTACCCTATGGAAAAGATCTTGACTCTTCGCTCTCTCCATGCCCCTCATGATTTTATAAATTTCTATAAGGTCACCCCTCAGCCTCCAACACTCCAGGGAAAATAGCCCCAGCCTATTCAGCCTCTCCCTATTGCTCAAACCGTCCAATCCTGACAACATCCTTGCAAATCTTTTCTGAACTCTTTCAAGTTTCACAACAGCCTTCCTATGGCAAGGAGACCAGAATTAGTGCATTATTCCAAAAGTGGCCTAACCAATGTCCTATGCAGCTGTAACATGATCTCCCAAGTCTTATTCTCAATGAATGACCAATAGAAGCATTAATATACTGGTGGGAAGATTTGCTAGAGATATTCGGGAGGATTTAAACTAGTAAGGTTGCAGAGTGGGACCCAGGGAGATAGTGAGAAAAAGAACTACCTGAGATTGATGCAGTTGGGAAAAGGAGCAAGTCAAACAGTTAAGGAAGGCAGGAACAAAGCAGAGAACGAGGTAGGACTGATAAATTAAACTGCATTTATTTCAGTGCAAAACGCCTAACAGGTAAGGCAGATGAACTCAGGGTGTGGTTAGGAATATGGGACTGGGATGTTATAGCAATTATAGAGACATGACAGAGACAGGGATATTTATTCCCAATTCTTCTGCCTCTGCCGTGTCTGCTCCCAGGAGGACCAGTTCCGCCATAGAACATATCAGATGGCCACCTCCTTTAACGACCACAATTTCCCCTCCCACGTGCTTGAAGATGCCCTCCAATGCATCTCATCCACTTCCCGCACCTTGAACCCAACCCTTCCAACTGCAACAAAGACACAACACCCTGGTCCTCACCTTCCACCCTAACAACCTCCATCCATCATCCTCCTCTATTTCCGCCACCAACAAATGGCCCCCACCACCAGAAATATATTTCCCTCCCCACCCTTTCTGGAAAGGCCATTCCCTTGTCAGACCTCCAACAACCCACCCTCCCCTCCTGGCACCTTCCCCCGGAGGAATTGCAAAACCTGCGCCCACGTTTCCCCCTCACCTCTGTCCAATGCCCCAAAGGAACGTTCCACATCCATCAAAGCTTCATCTGCACTTCTACACGTCATTTACTGTATCTGTTGCTCCTGATGCAGTCACCTCTACATTGTGGAGGCAGGATGCCTTCTCGCAGAGCGTTTAGGGAATATCTCCAGGACACCTGCACCAATCAACCCCAGCTCCTGAGCCTCCTCTATCACCACTCCCTTACCACCTGATTCTTGGAGGAAGAACGCCTCATCTTCTGCCTTGGGACCCTCCAACCCCATGGCATCAATGTGGATTTCACCAGTTTCCACATTTTCCTTCCCCCATTTTATCCCAGTTCAAAACATCCAGCTCAGCATTATCCTCATGACCTGTCCTACCTGCCCATCTTCCTTCCCATCTGTCTGCTCCAACCTCCCCTTCAACCTATCACCATTGCCCCACCTCCATCCACCTATCACACTCTCATCTACCTTCTCCCCAGCCCCATCCCCCTCCCATTTATCTCTCCACCCTGGATACTCCCAGCCTCATTCCTGATGAAGGACTTTTGCCCAAAACGCAATTTTCCTGCTCCTCGGATGCTGCCTGACCTGCTGTGCTTTTCCACGCTCCCAACTCTAATCTCCAGCAATTGCAGTCCTCACTTTCGCCTCAGGGGTAATCAGGACTGGCAGCTTAATGTTCCAGGGTATAGATTCTACAGAAAGGATAGAAAAGTGGGCAAAACAGGAGGGAGAGTGGTGTTTTTGATAAGGGAAAACGTTACAGCTGTACCTAGGCAGGATATTCTGGGGAGTACGTCCAGAAGTTATTTGGGTGGAACTGAGAAGTAAGAATAGTCAGTGGGTAGTTGAGAAATAAATTTGTCAGGAGATCTCAGTTATCTGTAAGAATAGTAGGGTGGTAATGCTGTGGGATTTTAACTTTCCAAGAAAGAAGATAAACCTTGGGCAATACAGTCACTGTGTTGCTGGGTCTCTCACAATGCTTTTAAGTAGTGACTTCATGTTTACCAGCTGTTTGATTGTGCATGCAGAGGAGCTAAAAACGACCTCACCCTTTATATGAATTCTCACCCTGAATATTTTAAACTATTTGAGTTCATTTCAAATTAACAGGTTGACATTACCATTTGAATAAATTTCACCCTCCACTGTGAAGATGATATCATTAATTCTGGATATCTGTAGATCTGAAATGTTCCTTTTTCTTCTATACAGAGTTGATATACTGAGCTATTTCAAAGATCAACTGGAAGTCAGGGATCAAGAGGCTGTATATAAAAACTTATTAGCATACCATAAAGGTAATGAAATAAAATTTGATCTTTTATATAAACATAGCTGTTCCTGTTCAGTGATTTAATCATCTTGTGGTTTGATTAATAGATGAATTTTCATATCTATGATGTCCTCGTTAATACTTTTCTAATCTCAGAATAATTCAATCTTCTTATTTTTAGCCAGTTTTGCTTCAAAAGATTATGTGTTTACATGCCTGCAATTTCAAACCTATTTTTAGAAACTAAAGGACATTGCGAGATAGTCTCTTGTGCTCGTACTATCAGCATCTCTAAAGAGAGGAGTATATGCTTCTTACAGGCTGGGTTTTGCCATTTGAGTCTTAAACTGGCTCCTATCAGTGCAGGATAGATTTACTCCTTTAACAACTTAAACCAAAAGTCTAGAGCAACGCTTAACTTGTAGCATTTTCAATCCTATTTTGACCAATGAAGATATTAAAGGTAAAAGATGTGTTGAATGAGGGTAGACCACTTGCCTTCAACAAATATTGTTCAAATTAAAATTTATTTGGACTTTAATGTTTTTGTTAAAAATCTGCATGCTCAACTAATGGTGGATGTTTTGATATGAGGTGGAATATGCCTTTCATGAGAGGAGATCTGTCAGCCGTACCTGATCTGTCTACTGATCGTTTTGGTCCTACCTTATGTAGTTGACTTTATCGCAGATTTTCGCCACAACGGAGAAGGGGATTGCAGAGGCAGCTGGCCACATAAAGTCAACAGTTGTCTCCATATGAAATTGCATTTTGGCACCCCTTTAGATGAAACTTGGAATTTGTAGACTAGAGCAAGACTGAAGTTTGTGGTGTTTTGTTTTGGATGTACAGTTAAGCCCTTTGGAGAGTTATGGTGCCCTTTTAGGTCTGGTCTTGGGACACCTTTGAGGATGGTTACATGTTCTTTTGGGGAAGGAAGGGACTGTGTGCAATTGCTGAAAGAAGGCATAAGTGTACTTGAAAAATGTATAAATCATTACAATCAAGCTGATAGTTGACAGACTCATCAAAATCAGATGTCAACACTGTCAGAAGGAGCTGTCAAAGGGAGATGCGTAAAGCATCAACCCACATAAAAGGCCTAACCATTGTTTTTCTGAAAAGGTAATGACTGCAGTGTTTAGAAAGGGTCTGTTAACCTAAGCTTGCCAGTTTCCATCATTGGATTACAGTTGCATGACTGATTCCGCAACCGTCTGCTATGAGTTCTTCTAAAGTTGCCTATCCCAATATTTTATCCAGGCCGATACCCCAGGCCAATCACAGGTCTGGACTGCCTTTTTAAAGGTCAGTTTCAAGGAGCTGGAATTCTTCTGTCTCTGTGCATCCAACTGTGACCCAAAATCAGGGTCTCTAAATTTCCTGAACACAAGGGAGGTAATGGCCTAGTGGTACTATCATTAGACTACTAATTCAGAGACTCAGGTAATGTTCTGGGGACTCGGTTTCAAGTCCCACCACAGCAGATGGTGGAATTTGAATTAAGAGTCTAATGATGACCATGAATTCATTGTCAATTTTCAGTAAAAATCCAGCTGGTTCACTAATGTCCTTCAGGGACAGAAACTACCATCCTTACCTGGTCTGGCCTAACGTGACTCTGAACCTACAGTTACATGGTTGACTCTTAACTGCCCTCTGGGCAATTAGGTTAGGCAATAAATGCTGGCCTAGCCAGCGACACCTCATCCTGTGGAAAAAAATTGCAGGTAATTGATATATAATGCCTTGTTCCTATGTATTTTTAAAAACATCAAGCCACATCTAGGAACCAACTCAATGGAAACATCTCAACAGAATATGCTTGAAACTTCAGCTGATGTCTCAAATCAGAATAAAGACATTTTTTTGACTGATGCTTTTGGCTAGTTTAACATGTGCATCAGTCCTTGTCAGAAATCTGGTGACTATTTGGTGCAGAGTTGCCCCTGTTAAAGGAGTTTAAAAACTTTCAGATAGTCCATATATTACAGCATCCAACGCTTTATCGTTTTGGCTAGAGAGAAATTCTGGAGGAAAGGATGAATGTATGAATTGAAGTAGATTGGATACTCAAAAGACACGAGAGAAAAAACATCAAGTTTGCCTGCACCAAGATATGAGGATAGTTGCTGAAACAGAAAGGAAAAGGTCTGCATTTCACACATACACTTAACATATTGCAAACAAAGCTTGTAAACAAAGTTGAAAACCAAAAGATAGTTGTATGTGGCCTCAGCAAACAGAGGTAAAAAAAGACTTACCATTCATTTATGAAGCAGCCAATGTGTACATACAGCAAATCCCTCCAAGCAGCAGTATGATAATGTTTTGAGTATACAACGTAATCATGTGGTAGTAGGATGAGAAGGTTAGTGAAGGGAATTAAATTATGTACTCCTCATAGTAGAGGTCTCATGACTACAGCAGACCAGGAGACATTTTTCCATGATTGTCTTTCAACTCAAACATCTCCTTTTTGATACTTGCCATTTAATGTCAACCACTGTATAAAACAAATCTGGCAAACAGACAATATATATTAAAGTGTGTTCAAAAGCAGTTGTTGCCAGGCTAATGATCCTTTTCTGTGACAGTAATGATGACAAATTATCTGTTTCATTCTGTTGCATGATTTGGGTTTTCCTTTATTCATGTCAACTCAAGATGTTTCTTGTGTGAATAAAAATATTGAAATTAATGGAATATTTTTTGTTTTTGTTTCCAGCATTCCCTCTTTATTGTTATAACAACAGCAGTTTTCTCCTTTTCCTGGGAACATATTTTCAAGAATACATTGTTTTTCTAACACTGAAGGATGTTTCTTTGCTGGTTCCTCCTGACCGTGTGGCTGAGGTAAATGAAAGTCATCTGTGAAATAGAGTGGAGAGGGCTATCTTTTTCCAGATCAACTTTAACCATAATAAGTGTTCAAATGGCACCTTCCTCAATGATCTAAGTGACACAGTGAACTCACTAGGAAATAGGAATCCAAACTTCCAGATTATTCTGCAACATATTACTAGAAGGAACATTGAAGTCTTGTTACTATAATTGAATTGAATTGAATTTATTGTCATGTGTACTGAGGCACAATGAAAAGATTGGTTTGAGAGCAATACAGATCACAGAGTTCAGTAGCATAGATAAGTGAATAATAGGTAAACAGCGGCAAAAACAAAAACACAGGTACAGGCGAATGTGAAGAGTTTGTGAGTCCATTCAGTATTCTAACAACAGTAGGGTAGAAAACTGTTTCAAAATCGGCTGGTGCCAATTTATAATGTTTCTGGACTAGAGTTAGACTGAAGAGTTGTTTTATGTCCCCAGACACTGCTGTTTTCCTTGTCTAATTATGAAGTATTCTGCAAAGTATTAGGTCAAAGAAATAGTTGGGTGGATTGCATAATACTTCCATTGTTTGCACAAGTTTCACATTGTCTTCATTTTCTGTGATGTGGACTTCAAGCCAGTTATGCCACAGTGACATGGGGTCACAGCTATAAAGAATAACATGTATGTTTGTGTGTGTGTATGTGTATATATACGTGTGCACAAGACATGAACAAATATGTAGTTGAGTGTCTATATATCTGTCCCAGACTGTGCCTATGTGCATAATATATTGTTATAATCCCAATTTATGATGTTTCTGGATAAATCAGATCCCAGAATGAAATGAAGCCTGATAGATCATATTTTGTTTTTTTTTAATATGGCAGTCTTTCACTGAATCATTACACTAGGCTGGTGATATAGTTTTAACAATAAAACCTATGTATTACGCAAACTGTTTCAAAACCCAGGGGGAGAATGTGTTCAGGCTTCTATGCCTTCTCCCCGATGGTAGAGATTATAGAAAAGCATAGCCAGGGTGGGATGGATCTATGAGAATGCTGGTGACAGCGGGTCTGGTAGATGGATTCTATTGATGGGAGGTTGGTATTTGTGATTGTCTGGGCCACTCTCTGTAAGTGGCTCCGATCTTGAATGGTATAGTTGCCATATCACATAGTAATACATCCAGACAGAATGCTCTCAATGGCGTACCTATAAGAGTTGGCAAGGGTATTTTCTGTCATGCCAAATTTCCTCAGCTGCCTAGGAGGAAGAGACGTTGTTGAGCCTTTGTAACCAGTGTGTCCACATGAAGAATCCAAGAAAGCTTGTTGTGGATGACCACTCCCAGGAGCTTGACGAACTCCAGTCGTTCCACCTCTGTACTGTTGAAGTGTAGGGGGGCATGAGCAACACTGAAAGTCAATAATGAGTTCCTTGGTTTTGCTGGCATTGAGAGCTAGGTTGCTTTCAGTGCACCATTTTTCCTGGTCTTCCATCTCCCATCTGTAGTCTGTTTCATTGCCATCTGAGATTTGACTGACTTTGTGGTGTTATCAGAGAACTTGTAAATGGCATTTTTTAAAAAGATAACATACACATAAAGTCCAAAGATTTGCAGGTTAGGTGGATTGGCCATGCTAAATTGCCCGTGGTGTTGAGGGATCTTTAGGTTAGGTGGAGCAGCCACAGAGATACAGAGGACTGTAGGTACTGAAGAGTCAGAATCGATAAGTTGTGGCGCTGCCAAAAGCACAGTAGATCAGGCAGCACCTGAGGTACAGGAGAGTTGGTGTTTCAGGCAGGACCCTTCATCAGGACTCCTGCATTTTTCCCATAACCCAACTGATTAAGAACCTTTCTATCTCTGTCTTAAATGTCCACAAGGACTCTGCTCACAGCTCATCTGTGACAAGGACTTCCAAAGACTCTCAACTCTCTGAGAGAAGACATTCCTTCTCATCTTAGTCTTAAATTGGCACCCCTTTATTCCGACACTATGCCTTTTGGTCCTTGACCCTTCCATGAGGGGAAATATCCTGTCAGCATTTACCCTGTCAAGCTCCTTAAGAATCCTATTTTGGTTTATACAGATCACCTTTCATTCTTCTACATTCCTGTCAGTAGAGTCCCCATCTGTTTAATCTTTTTTTTAGATTAGATCAGATTCCTTACAGTATGGAAACAGGACCTTCGGCCCAACAAGTCTACACTGACCCTCCGAAGAGCAACCCACCCTGACAAATGCACCTATTATTTAGCAATTTAGCATGGCCAATTCACCTAACCTGCATATCTTTGGACTATGGGAGGAAACCGGAGCACCTGGAAGAAATCTATGCAGACAGGAGAAAATGTGCAAACTCCACGGAGACAGTTGTCCGAGGTGGGAATTGAACCCGGATCCCTGGCGCTGTGAGGCAGCAGTGTTAACCACTGAGCCACTGTGCTGCCCTCCATTGTTCATAATGACAATCCCTCTATATCAGGGATCATCATAAGACCATAAGACAAAGGAGAAGTTAGGCCATTTGGTCCATCGTATCTGCTCCATTATTCTATCATGGCTGATAAGTTACTCAACAATTCTCCTACTTTCTCCCTGTAATCTTTGATCCCTTTGGCAATCTATCTATTTCAGACTTAAATATACTCAATGGCCTGGCCTCCTCAGCCTTTTGTGGCAGTGAATTCCATGGATTCACCACTCTCTGGCTGAAGACGTTTCTCCTTATCACCATTCTAAAAGTTCATCCCTTTACATGAAGGCTATGCCTTGGGGTCCTCATCTCTTATGCTAATGGAAACATCTTCCACTCTGTCCACGCCATTCAGTATTCCTCTGTTGGTCTGTGTAGGCTTCCCAATCCTCTGGCTTCCCACTGCCCTTTGTCATATTATATGTTTTCTCTTTTGTTTTTATGCCATCCCTGACTTCCCCAGTCAGCCATGGTTGCCTCATCTTCCCTGTACCATGCCTCTTTTTCCTCGTGATGAATCTCTGCTGTGTCCCCTGAATTACTCCCAGAAACTCCTGCCATGGCTGTTCTACTGTCTTTCCTGCTAGGCCCATCTCAAATCAATTCTGGCCAGCTCCTCCCTCATGCCTCTTTAGTTGCCTTTATTTAACTATTGCCATTACCAGTGATTCCCACCTTCTCCCTCTCAAATTGCAGAATAAATTCAATCATGGTATGGTCACTGCCACTTAAGTGTTCCCTCACCTTAAGCTCCCTTATCGAGTCTGCCACATTGCACAACACTAAATCCAGTATTGCCTGTTCCCTAGTGGGCTCTACCACAACCTGCTCCAAAAAGCCAATTTGTAGACATTCCACAAGTTCCTTTTCTTGTGATCCCCTACTAACCTGATTTTCCCAATCCATATTGAAATCCCACAAGATTACTGTAATCTTGCCTTTCTTACATGCCTTTTCAATCTCCTGGTGTATCTTGTGCCCCACACTCTGACTACTGCAGGCCTGTATATAACTCCCATTTTCACCTTTGTGGCTCCTTAACTCTATCCACACAGATTGTACATCATCTGACCCTACATTGTTTCTTGCTTTTGATTTAATTTCATTTCTTACTAATAAGGAAACTCCTTTGTTAGGATGTATATCCTTGGATATTTAGTGCCCAGTCCTGATCCCCTTGCAGCCACATCTCCCATACACATTATACCTGCCAATTTCATTCTGCACCATCTTTGTGAACCTTCTCTGAATGGCCTCCAATGAAGTAATATCCTTCCTTAAATTAGGGGACCAAAACTGCTTTATGATTAAAGGGAATTGACAAAGTAGATGTAAAGCAGATATTTCACCTTATGTGGTAATCTAGAAGGAGAGGTCATAGTTTTAGAATAAGGAGTAGCAGATTTAAAACACAAGATGAGGAGGAATTACTTCTTCAAATATTTATAAAGGTCAAAGTGAACACAGGTCCCTCAGAAAATGAATCTAAAGTGATAGTTACAGGGAAGAACGAAATAGCAAGAGGAGTTAAACAGATATTTTGCATCAGTCTTTGCGGTGAAAGATATTTCAAAAGTCCAATGAGAACAAAGGACAGAGTATTATTCAAATGGAGAAAGACTGCAGAAAACTCTAGATGTGGTTTCACCAGGACCTTGTACAGGTGTGTTAAGACTTCTCTACACTTATGATTAGATTACTTACAGTCTCGAAACAGGCCCTTCAGCCCAATAGGTCCACACCAACCCTCCGAAGAGCAACCCACCCAGACCCATTCCCCTACATTTACCCCTTCACCTAACACTACGGGCAATTTAGCATGACCAATTCACCTAACCTGCACATCTTTGGACTGTGGGAGGAAACCAGAGCACCCGGAGGAAACCCACGCAGACGCAGGGAGAAGTTGCAAACTCCACAAAGACAGTAGCCTGAGGCAGGAATTGAACCCGGGTCTCTGGCGCTGAGAGGCAGCAGTGCTAATCACTGTGCCACCAACCCCCTTGAAATAAGGGCCAACATTCCTGATTCCCTGCTGCTCCAGTGTGCTAGTTTTCTGTGTTTGATGCACAAATTCTCCCAGGTCCCTTTGTGTTCAGTTTTCTGCAGTCTTTCTCCATTTGAATAATACTCTGTCCTTTGTTCTCATTGGACTTTTGAAATATCTTTCACCGCAAAGACTGATGCAAAATATCTGTTTAACCCCTCTTGCTATTTCGTTCTTCCCTGTAACTATCACTTTAGATTCATTTTCTGAGGGACCTGTGTTCACTTTGACCTTTATAAATATTTGAAGAAGTAATTCCTCCTCATCTTGTGTTTTAAATCTGCTACTCCTTATTCTAAAACTATGACCTCTCCTTCTAGATTACCACATAAGGTGAAATATCTGCTTTACATCTACTTTGTCAATTCCCTTTAATCATAAAATCAGAGCATCCCAACAGTGTGGAAACAGGCCATTTGGCCCAACAAGTCCACACCGACCCTCTGAAGAGTAATCCACACAGACCCATTCCCCTGATCCCCTATTACTGTACATTTCCCAAGACTGATCTACCTAAACTACATATCCCTGAACACGGTGGGCAATTTAGCATGGCCAATTCGCTTAACTTGCACATCTTTGGACTTATATCTTATATTTTTCAATTAGACCTCCTTTCATTCGTCTGAACCTATAGAGTACAGCCCTAAGATGCTGTTTCCCTTCATAAAACAGACCCTCAATCCCTAGAATCAATCTCATGAACCTCCTCTGAAATGCCTCCAAGGCAACTACATCCTTCAAGTATGGGGAACCAAAACTATACTCCAAATATGGTCTCGCTAATGCCTTGTACAGTTGCAGGAACATTTGCCTACTTTTATGCTCTTTCCCTTGAGCAATAGTTGCTATGATTATGTTTGCCTGCTATACCTACATACTAGTTTTCTGCAATTCATGCACAATGACACCCAGATTAAGCTGCACCTAAGAACTGTGACATTTTTCTCCATGTAGATAGTAAACTGCCTTGCTATTCTTAGGACCCTGCAATTATCTACTTTAAGCTCCATCTGCCAAATTTTGGCCCATTCACCTAGTCTGTTCCTATCTACTTTTTAAAATCTCTTCATTGCAATTTACTTTCCCATATGTTTTAATGCCAGCTGCCAATTTGACTAAAGTACTTCCTATCCCTGCATTCAATCCTTAAGATTGTAAGTAATTGATGCCTGAGGACTGAACCCTGTGGCATTCCTACTAATTACATCTTGCCAACCAGAAAAACATCCATTTGCTCCAGCTCTCTGCTTTCTATTAGTGAACCAATCCTTAACTCAGGAGAAAGTGGGAACTATAGATGCTGGTGATTAGAGACACTGGAAAAACACAGCCGGTCAGGCAGCGTCCGAGGAACAGGAGAGTCAACGTTTTGAATGATGAAGAGCTTATGCTTGAAACGTCGACTCTCCTGCTCCTCGGATGCTGCCTGACCAGCTCTGCTTTTCTAGCACCA
The DNA here is from genome assembly GCF_020745735.1 of Hemiscyllium ocellatum. Lineage (NCBI taxonomy): Eukaryota > Metazoa > Chordata > Chondrichthyes > Orectolobiformes > Hemiscylliidae > Hemiscyllium > Hemiscyllium ocellatum. Next base: position 51,950,125 of record NC_083420.1, read on the forward strand.
CACTTTTTGAATCCTTAACCCAAGCTAATGTATTAACCCTAACCCCATGTGATCTTAGCTTATATATTAACCTTATGAGCAGCACCTTATCAAATACCTTCTGGAATCAGGATGAACTGTAGCTGCAGGATCCCCATTATCCATTTCACTCGTTACAACTTTCAGAAATCTAGCAAATTAACCAAATATGATTTACTTTTCATAAAACCATGCTGACTCGGATCAATTATATTTTGACTTTCCAATTGTCCTGTATTACTTCCTTAATAATGCCTTGTAACAATTTCCCGATGACAGACGTTAAACTGACTAGTCAGTGGTTTTCTACTGTCTGCCTTGCTCCTGTTTGAATAGGGGTGTGTAGTCTTGGCCTCCTTACCCAAGAAAATATGTGCCCGCCTTGGAGTGAGTGCAGTAAAGTTTCATTGAACTGGTTCCTGGGCTGACAAAATGTTTGGATAAGGGGATGGTGGGTTGACTTGGCCAGTATTCACGGGAGTTGAGAGGACTGAGAAGGGATCATATTGAATCATTTAAAAGTTTGAAGGGGCTGGACAGGCTGAATGAGGGAGGATGTTTCCTCTGGCTTGGGGGCCAGAACCAGGGGTCACATCCCTAGGACACCCGATTGATTACTTTTGACCGAGATGAGAAGAAATGTTTTAATTCAAGGGCATTGAACTATTTTTTATTCACCAGGAATGTGGGCTTTGCTGGTTGACCATTCTGGTTGTCGTTGAGAAGGTGATGGTGAACTACTTTCTTTGAACGGTTGTAGTCCATTTGCTATAGGTTAGGTATGCCCATGTGCTATTAGGAAGAGACCTCTTGGTTTCGGACCCATTGAAGGAACAATAATGTGTTTCCAAGACAGGCTGGTGAGTGGCTTAGAGAGGAACTTGTTGGAGGTGGTGTTCCTTTATCCTATGATAATGTGTTTGTGGGTTTGATATGGGGAAGTGACGGCCCGATTGTACTATCACTGGACTATTACCTAAAGGGCCATGAAATATTCTGGGAACCTGGGTTCAAATCCTACAATGGTGGATGGTAGAATTTGAATTCAGTAAAAGAATCTGAAATTAGGAGTTTTAATGGCAGCCTTTTAGGGAAGGAAACTGCCATCCTTATCTGGTCACGTGACTCCAGACCCACAGTAATGTGGTTGATTCATAACTTTCCTTACGATTGCGCAATAATTGCTGGCCTAGCCAGTGTCACTCTCACCCTGCAAATGAATTAAGGTGCTGTGAAAGAGCTTTGGTCTGTAGATTCGGAATCTGTCAATGTTTCCACAAAAGAGGATTTTGGAGGTCACAACATTGAATATATCGAAGAAAGAAATAGGTTTCTTGAGGCTAAAACTGTAAATAAAGGTTATGGAAGGAGAATGGGAGTTTACTGTCAAAATAGAAGATCAGATAACCTTGTTAAGTGTTGCAAGGTCTGTTGCTCAGAAGCAGGTGCAGGTATGAAATTTCCTATTCTCTCCCATCACTGATCTGCATTTGAGAAAGATTTTACACCATGTGATTCCTTTCATATTCGCGTCCCACTGAACATTCAAGCATTTTATCTATTCTGACTTGGACAAATTAATTTTTGGCTCAGTGGTATAAATGCATGCATCTATTTCATCCAGCAAATAACAGTTAGTCATTGACGTACATGGTTTTGAAATTCTCTATTGTATTTGTACAGGTGCTGAGTACCATCGCTCCAAGTGAATTGGCTGATCGGTTGAGAATACCTGGATTCATTAATGACAACATGACTCTAACCGTTGTACTTCTGAATATCAAACCCATCCAGAATTTGGCTGCATTTATAGATGCTTTCACCAATGCAACGCAAGATGTGAGCTCAAAATATTACTTATACTTTAGGGAGTGCAAGAATTAACACAGACAAACTTTAGTGTTTAACATTCCAAAAGTACCAAACAATCAAAGGGCAAAAAGACAAGAGGGAACTAAATACTAGAGGGAAAGTAATGGGGCTAAAGATCAACAAAACCGATTACCTGATGGGGTTCCAGGCTATTAAATGGAGCTACCGAGATAGTGGATGCACTGATAGTGATCCTCCCAGAACCCTTAGATTCTAGAAATGTGTTAATGTATTGTCAATGTGACACCTCTGTTCAAAATGGGAAAGAGTTGAAAAAAGGTAACTCTAAGTCAGTTACCTTAGTGCCTGTTTGGGAAAATGTTAGCTGTTTTTGGATGTAAAAACAAAGCATTTAGAAATGCATAATATGATCAAGCAGAGTCAGCATAGCTTCATGAAGGGAAATCATGCCTGACAAATTTATTAGAATTCTTTTAGGGAGGTATCAAGCAGGATTGTAAAGGGGAAACAGTGAATGTAACTTATTTGAATTTCCACAAGGGTTGACATTAAGGACACATTTTCAGGAAGGCAGTCTGTAACTACTGGGGAAAGACTACAGGAAGCTGCGGCACAGAGAGATTTGTGAGTCCTTGCAAATGATTTACCAAAATCTAGCATTGATGAATGTTGGTCTTCTGAAATAAAGGGAATGGAGTCTCGAAATAGCGAAGTCTTGCCAAACCTATGCAAGGCAGTAGGAAGACCATACCTGAATTATTGTGGCGAAAGTGAGGACTGCAGATGCTGGAGATCAGAGTCAAGAGTGTGGTGCTGGAAAAGCACAGCAGGTCAGGTAGCATCCGAGGAACCGGAGGATCGGTGTTTCGAGCAAAAGCTCTTCATCAGGAATGAACCCTTCCTGCTGAAGGGCTTGTGCACGAAATGTTGATTCTCCTGCTCCTCAGATGTTGCCTGACCTGCTGTGCTTTTCCAGCACACACTCTCGACTCTGAATTATTGTGAAAAGTTTGGAGGCAGTTCAGAGAGTGTTCATTAGGCTGATCCTAGTTATGGAGGGATTTTCTTACGAGGTGAGGTTGAGTAGATTGGACTTGGGGTTCATTGGAGTTTAGAAGAATGAGTGTTGACCTAATTGAAACATACAAGATTGAGGACTTGACAAGTGTTGATGCAGAGAGGTTGTTGTCCCTTGCAGCAGAGTCTAGGACCAAAGGACATAAGCTCAGAATTAGGGGTGCCCAGTTACGATGGAGATGAAGAGGAATTTCTTCTCTGAGGATAATGAATCTGTGGAATTCTTTATTGCAAAGGGCTGTCCAGGCTCGATCATACAGCTTATTCAAGGCTGAGGATAGACAGATTTTCAATCAGTAAAGAAATCAAGGGTTACGGAGAAAAGGTAAGAAAGTGGAGTTGAGGATTATCAGCTTAGCCATGATCTTAGTGAGTGGTGCAGCAGACTCAGTGGGCTGAATGGCCTACTTCTGCTCCTACATCATGGTCCTCAGGTCGATTTGCTGACTGGAAAACTGGCAGTTTGCTCCTAATAGTTTTTCGGCTAATTCCTAGATCTGTTACATGTACTGGCTGTGCTCATAATTGACCACATTAATGTTTTATGCTCAAATAGTTCACTCCTGTACCTAATTTGTAGAGACACATTTTTGACAGCTCTGTGAATTAGTGTGCTCAAGTGATCAATTTGATATTTACTTTTAAAACAAGCCTATTCTCTTTTCCATTTCAGAGCAATATTTTATCTGCTATCATAGCAGGTTTGTGGCCTCAGTTTACTGAAAACCTGCCTGAACTCAGTGATGCAGAGGTGGATACATGGCTTAATGCTAGATTGGTTCCATACCTTCCATTTATCACCACACGTCTTTTGGTTTCCAACAGCACTCTCAGAATTCCATGCCTTACCTACAGGAAAATGTAACTATACTCCTAATCTTTTCTTGTACTGAAATGGTTATAATTTCATATGTTAGTCAATATAAGCAGCACAGATGAGTGATACAAGTTTCCACTGTCTAACAACCAGAATATATATGTTACACATTGTTATCTACCAATTTCATTTGATTTTGAATTTGTCCACTGCACTTCCGGATATAAATGCTGGGCAGTCACCTGGGTCATATTCTGTTCAATATGTTGCTAAAGTGTTGACCAAGATGCAACCTTTTAAGCCTCACTTATTCAGAATCACCATAATACTGTCCTTTGAGAATATTTTCAAAATGTGTTAGGCTGACCAAGTGTATTCTCAAGTATTCAGGGAGGTGGTGATATGGTGACAATGCCATCCAGGAATCCAGACTAATGTTCTCCAGAAATGTTTTTAAGTTGCACGTAGCAGAAGGTGAAATTTGAATTGAGGAAAAGCTGGAATTCCAAGCTAGCTGATTGATGACCATGTAACCACTGTTGACAGTCATTAAAAACCCATTTGGTTCAGCAATGCTCTTCAACTTTATCAAAGACAATCTGCCATTCTTCCCTAGTCTGGCCTTCATGTGTTTCCAGAACCACAGCAATGTGGTTGACTCTCAAATACCCACAGAAATGGCTCAGCAAGTTACTTAATTCACCAGACTGTGACCCAGAAGTAACAATAGTGAATGAAACTCAACAGACCACCTAGCAATTTCCTAAGCACTGTAAAGACCAATGGCAAACACAGTTCTGTGAAGTCTTCCTTACCACCATCTGGAGACTTGAACTAAAGTTGGGAAATTCATCCTCTAGGCTAGCTAAACAACAGCTTGGCAATTTCTGTAAAGTGTAATAACTGAGTATGATTATGTTCCAGACACCACCACCATCATCATTCATGAGTATATCCTCCAACTGACAGGACAGACCCACTAAAGTTGGCAGCGCAGTGATATAGTTAGGATGGGGTTGTCCTGGTAATCCTCAACATTGATTCCATGCTCTATGAAATTAGAGGAAGAACTGAGAGTGGCAAGGGCAAAGTATTATAAAGGCACTTCATGTTTCATATTGCTTGAAGGATTGTGAAAAAACTGATTTATTTCAAGTTTTTCAGAAAAACCTGGAATGGTTTACTTATATTCTTTCATGGGATGTGCTTATCGTTGGCTGGGCCAGCATTCATGACCCATCCCTAGTTGGAAGGGAACTTGCAGTTGGTGATGCTCCCATGTCTCTGCTGCCCTTATCCTTCTGGATGGTAGCTGTTGTGGGTTTGGGAAGAGCTGTCTAAACAGCCCAGAGAATTTCTGTAGTGCATCCTGTAGATTGTACATGCTGCTGCTTCTGACAGTCAGTGGTGGAGGAGTGAGTATTTGTGGATATGATTCCAATCAAGCAGACTGCTTTTCCTGGATGTTGTCAAACTTCTTGAATGTTGCTAGATCTACACTCATCCACAAAAGTGGGATATATATCATCAAATTCCTAATGTGTGCCTTGTAGATAGTGGACAGGCTGTGGGGAGTCAGGAGGTGAGTTACTTGCAAGATTCCTAGCCTCCAAATTTGAACCATGGTCATATTGAGTTCAGGAACTGAGTGGCCCTGGCAGAACCCAAACTGAGCATCAGTGAGCAAATTATTACTAAGCAAATGCTGCTTAATAACATTATTGATGACACCTTCTGTCACATTACTAATGATTGACAGTAGACTAATAGGGCAGTAATTAATCAGGTTGAATTTATCTTGTTTCTTATGCAAAGGCAGTTTTCCACATTGTCAAGCAGGTGCCAGTGGAACAATTTGGCTCAGCACAGAGCAAAGTCTGAAGCACAGGTGGCAGTTTGTCATTCAAAACTGGATGTGTTAGGACAGCAGACCCTATCCCTAATCGGTTGTTTGTGGAGTCACTTAGCTTTGTTTATCAAATTCTGCCTTTGCAGTTTGGTACACAATTGTTTTGTAGCTTCACAAGGTTGACATGTCATTTTTAGGTATACCTATTGCTGTTCCTAGCATGCCTTTCTGAACTCTTCATTGAACCAGGTTGTATCCTGTCTTGATGGTATTGGTAGAATGGGGAATATGCCTGGCCATGTAGTTGTAGATTGTGTCGAAGTACAGTTCTGATGCTGATTGCCAAGCGTGCCAGTTCTGAATTGCCATATCTGTTCAAAGCGATAATGCCACACAATGTGATGTAATGCCTGTACAGTCTTTACTCTGTCACCTTTCATTTTCTCTCTGTGTGTTGGAACTGATGTGTGTGTGAGAAAATGAGAGGAAGTGCAGCATGTAGAGGAAATGGGGGATTAGGTGTTTCTGCTTTTAGTTTCATATAAATATCCATTTCTATTCTGCTTTAAAATTAACTTCACAAATTAAACTAGATATGAAAATTCAATTCTAAAATTTTGTTAAATTTCACCTTTTAGTGTCAATACACTGAACACCCTCTACACACGTTTAAATGCTGAACAACGGACTGAAATCTACAAGGGGATCAGGACATACTTACAACAAGGTAAACCTTTGAAAGTTTTAGTTATGGGAAAACTACATTTGCTGTTACCTTCGTAAATGATAAAAGGGGAAAGGAGAAGGCAGGGCTTTCTCTGCTGGTCACCATCCAGTGAACTCTGCTGGAATTGTTGCAAGAGTGGATGCTGGTGAGTGAAGGATGTGTCGTGATTGTGAATCATCGTTCAGTTGAATATTCTGCTGGTATTGAACACAGGCTCACGTATTAGGGCAATTGTTCGCAAAGAAACTAAATGAAATAAACAAGTCACTTTGAGGAGCTGAGAAAATTGGAAACGTAATTGGAAACATGTCTAATGATGGGTGTGAGTTGATCGACAACTCTTACTTCCTGTGTCAAGATCTCAGAGAGACACGTCCTTTGAAAGCACTTAGAATTGAATTTGTGGCAAATATTTATAATGGAACTGGGTTGCAGAATACATTTTGTCACACTTGGTTGCTTGCATTAGTGTCCAAGTGATTAGTCTTTTGTTGCAAGCCTTTCTCTATATTCGTGTCTGCGCGAGGGCGAGCAACTATCCTGCGACAATTGAAATTGGCATTAAACATTGTCAGTTTTGTTGTTTTGATACTGATCTTGCTTTTACTAGAAGTCTCACCTCCTAAATCAAATGTACTGCACCGAGCCTAATGGTGAATCAAAGGGGTGCAGCCATGGGCTCAATTAAAACCTATTGCAGTGTATGGAATTCAAAGCAATTTTCCTGAGAAATCTAAACACAAAGTCCAGAAATACATAAGTGAATGTGATCATATTTATTGGATAATTTTTCTCTGTTGCCCAGCACCTTGCAACATTAGATGCACCCGGCAGTGATAGAAGCTAATGTTCAAAGTTTAAATTGATGGAGGGAAATTTGATAAGAGGCACAGTGTGTTGATGATTGACTGACTGTTTTATGTCTGGTTATTGTATTAGGTTGAATAGATCCTATTCCTTCGTCCCTCTATCCCTTGAAGTTTTAGGAACGATATCAAAACTAGAGGCTTTATGTTTTCATTTGCTCAAGCACTCTGGAATATCTGCTATTTCTGAGTTACTTTTAATGTAACTCTGTGCATTATATATAAACAGCATAGTTTTTATTGATCATACAAGAAAAGGAATATTTAATGGAATTCAAAAATAGTATTTGTATTTTATGGCAATTGAAAATCATTAGGAATAATGTGGCTCAGTCAGTTGTGATTGGAATTAGGAAAGGGAAATAAAGCAATGAAAATTTAGTGTTAATGCTTTAGCAATATTGAGCACGTTAGTCAACTACTCATGGAACCAACTTTGTTGATTACATCTCAGCTCATGTTTATAAACCTACCTCTAAGCTCTAATAATACAATAAGATCCTTGCAATTCACTGGCAATTTCAATATACTTTGTGGGTTTGGAGATGGGAGAGATAGAATATGTACCTTGTCCATCAATTATGGATTGTAATTATGTTGTGTGATCACTTATGACTACATTCAATACAATTTGGAACTATGCATTGTTATTCAGATGTAAAGTGAAGCTAGGGACATGCAAACACTGTTCCAAATTATAAATATGAGCATAAGATTTCTTTTCATTCTTTTGGATCAGTCACCTTAGAATCAGTGGCAACAGCACCACTGAATGCTTAAAATACTTAAGAATGGGAACTTTTTTATATTTAAGTAGTGAGCTACTATTTCCATGATTGCACTAAGGTCTAGCTCTAATTTTTAGATTATATCCCCCATACACACTAACCAATGGAATTAGCTTCCATCAACCCTGTCTGTTCCCCTTAATAGCTTGAATTCTTCAATCAATTGACTTCAATCCTTCTAAATTTCAAGCAATACGAATGTACTTTGTGTAATTTTTCCATGTAATTGAGTCTACAAGCTCTAATTATCATATTGATTGAACATACTGTGTTTAATTACAAACACTCTGTACAAGGTCACTCCAGCAATCCTAAGATGTGACATGCAGAATTGCTCCATGTAAGTCCATGATGTTTTAATAATCCTGGATCTGCCACATGTTTGTTTCTAGGCTTTCACTATCTATAAATAAAGAATGGATGACCTTATTTGTGCCCATATTGAAATCTGTTTACCACAACTTTGCCCATCAATTTAGCAATGTCTCTTTTTAATGTTTTATACCCATCTATTATTGCTTTCTTTTTGTAATTGGAAAATCAAATATCTTTATATTCCATCATCTGTTTTATATATATGTATTAAATAGCAGAGGTTCTGGAACAAATTATTGATGGACACCACTCGTAACATTCTGTTAAATTGATTACCTGGCCATTACCTTTACTCTTTGCCTCTGCTGCTCAACCAATTTTCTAACCAGACCAGGGCTATTTGCTTTCACTGCAAAAAATACCCCAGGGATCATTTTGATGAATAGCTAAGTACATGGCATGCAAAAGATGAAATGCGTTTATGTTTATACATGTTTAAATTAGTTTTCTACAGATGGATTTTAAAATGTTCTAATCTTTATGTAACAATGTTTTGTTTACTTTGTATAACAGGTCCCAAACCCAAATGCTATAATGTGAATGATCCAGTCCTGAACTCCACCGCATGGTTTGCTGAATATCTGGGACTATACTTAGCCCAAATGTCATTGACTGATCTTCAGTCTTTCTCTGATGATGCAGCAGTTGTACGTACTTTCATTTTACTCTGTTAGAATCACCATTCAGTTCACTTGTGTGAATAGAAAAATGAATCATGACTGACCTTTAGTTGAGATTTGGGAAGTGTGGTGTGAAAGTGGTCTCCTGAATAGTTAACCAGTCCAATTGTATCTCAGTAATTTACCAGTGACTAATTTCCTGTCCAAAAAAGGAAGTCATTGTGAAGTGATAGTAAATATGTCAGGCCTAAGGTAAGTGTGTGGACAGGTGAAAGGCCTTCTGGGATAGTCAATGGTGACAGTCCTTTTGAGATGTTTCCTCAAATGATAGTTTAAATGTCTTTTTAATAATCAGCGATAGCTTCCAGAACAATCTTTTCTGAGTTAAGATAATAATATGGTCCTATATATAATCATATATACGCACACATGCATATTATATCAGAAAAATCATGAATTATAAGTTCAAAATGGGTCAGGCATGGAGTGGGTTTTGAACCCATTCTGCTTTAACTGTCTGGCTGCCTATCAATATGGTAAATCGAGTTTAAATTTCACTCATCATTATTTATGTTGAAGTAAGTGTTTCTAATTTCTCTCAAAACCTGCACAGCTTAGAGAATTTGCAGCAAATGAAGAAAACCTGGCTCTTCTGGAAAACCTAGCGTTAATAAATGAAGTCTCCAAAGTCTATATTAGTTTCCTGGTTGAACACAATCCGAATTTTAATGCTTCAAGGTATGAATCCGATGATTTGGCTTTTGAGTAATATGTAAAATGAAAGATCTTGTTCATTATATAAATGGATCTGAAATAAAAACACTGAATTCTAAAACAGTGATAGATATGAAATTTCTCTGATTTGCAGTTAAGCAGTAATTCAAAATCAAATTATTTTAATTCAAAGGATTAATCCATTAGGAAACTCAAACATGTCTCTATGTGATCACATTATTTCAGTAACTGAACCTTGTAAATGAAATAATTCCCTGCATTTTAAATTTGCCCCATTAGTTAGTGTCAGAAACAACCTCTTCTACTCTCGAAAGAGAAAGAAATGGAAAGCTGAAATATTTTTCATCTCCCTCTGTTGGTCAATAGTTTGCATGTGTATGTTTTTCCATTACCTGCTGTTGCACTTCAGTTCAACAAATTCAGATTATTCCACCAGGCCTTGCTTGCCCTTTTATTTTGTTCTTGACTGGTCTCGATTGGAGTGCCTTTTCAATCTCTTCGTTTTTATCACTGCAACGACATCTGTCTCTTTCTCCCTTCTGCCTCGATTTTCAATGGGGGCTGATATTAAGCTGGGAAACTGTGCAGTCTTTCTTTCGTTTCTCACTGCCTTCACAGAACAAACTATTGGCCCATGGGAAAAATTCTACTCAAGTGGAATAGTTAGGTGTTGACTTCTTTGAATGGTGCAGACTCAATGGGCTGAACAGCCTTTTTCTCTGCTGTAGACCCCTAAATGAAAACATGCAATTGTTATTAAAGCTCTGGATCCGAATCCTGGATTGGCATCCAGTGGAGTACTTGCATTTGGAATGTGTGGACACCTCCCTCTCTTAAAATGTAATATGGGATCCCATTAAAGCTTACAACCACATAGGACCGATAGTCCTGTTGGCTGGAATAATGGCAGTCATGGCCATTGAAGGAGTGTTGATAACACAGCCAGTCAGACTGTTAATTATCTTGTTCACGCTGTTACCAAAGTGCATTCAGGAAGATTGTACAACTTTTCTGTCAATAATCACCATTTTTATTTTAATGGAGAAGAAGCCTCTGTACCAATTCTTGCAAAATACAATATGTTTATGGCGATTGTGTGCATAAAATGTCCAGAAAGCTAAGGTGCATCCTTTACTGCAAAAGGTTAATCTGAAGTACAATTTCACTCACTGTAAGTTCTGTTTAAACTTGTAAGCCTTTCTTTGTTACCTTTACATCTGGCATTGGGCTGTGTTTATACTGGTTGCTTCTATTAAAATGCTTGTTCTGGTAATCTAAGATGATTAATGTTTTTCTTGCTTTCTGTTTCTGTTGGACCTTTCGACTACTGTTCCTATGAGAAAAATTTCAGTAAAAAGAAATAATTTGTATTTCAGATATGTGTACAAGTATTAAAATGTACTGCATGTGCAATGCATCATTTTAAGTGCATTATGAATGGCCCATGTGCTACATACAAATACTAATTGCAATCTTCTCTTGCTCTTTCAATATTTAAGCATTGAGTGTTCAGCTTCCAGCAGTACCTTATTAATCCATTAAAATATGAGTGGTCCTGACTTCCTGCTAGTCTTGCCTGTTCCTTTTGCCACCTTTGAGCTGTGAACTGCACTGCGAACTCACTCATTTTTATAACAACTCCTTGCACCTCATAGTTAGGTGTTGCATTATGAGACAGGTATCTCATCTCATTTTTAGTGCCACAGTGATAGCAAATAGTCATTTGGTAGTTAAGAATCAAGCATTGCTGAAGAAAAGAAACATTTTGTATAAGTTTTGCATGTTGTATTCATCAGGACAGTTTGCAAGAAATAGCAAAGTTTACAAAAACAATATTTATTAATATTGTTTTATATTTATTTAATATAAACGTGAATATTCAGTATTTATATAAGTATATTGGTGGAGACATTGCCACAAATTATCTTGAATTGTCCTAATGAGGGCGAGATGAATGGTTTCAACAAAATGCCTTTTTTCTGCAATACTCAGAGTGATAACAATGAATCCACTACAAACACTAACTGGTAACACAATATACTTTTAAAACAAAACTGTTGGGACTAGATTTGGTGATATGATTTTCTTTGTTGTTTGTCAAACATCAGAGTAAATTGTCTAGTGATTGCAAACAATATGTGTGCATTTCTACACAAGTGAGTTCCAATTATGTAGTGGCTTTTCGCAATTTCAGCCCTTGCCTGGACCACCAGCATTCAACTTTCTAATGAGCGCGCAGCTCCATGGTCCTCTTGAAGTATGGTCAACTTTACTGTTCAATTACATTGAGAATGGACTCATGCCATATATTTACCATGGGACTATGACCATGGCCCATCAAATCTATGGGTGTTAATGTAGCTGGGGTTTGGAGGGTTGGGTGTACTTGAATTCCAAGATCATCAGAGACTCATGGAGGTGTACTGTGTCCTTTGAGGACGTATGTGGAAAAAGCATTTGTCTGTTGGTAAGTTAGTTACGTTTTTATATGCCTGGAATTAGAGTAGATGGAATTTATGGTAGATTGCAATTGAATTGATTTTTAGCAGATTTTGAATAGATATATTTCTGGTACATTTGATTTATTAAAATTACTTTTGGTAGTCTTGTAATTGGTAGAATTTGTAGGTTGAGTGCGCTTCTGGAGATTTATTGATACAATTTAGATTTTCTTTTGGAAGTATTAGACTGAATTTGTTTATTTCAAATTTGATTGACAGTCTTTATTCTTGTCGAATATATTGGGTAGAATCTTTTGTTGATTTATTGTAATTGGAGAGAATATGAATTTGCTAGATTTTGAGTAATTTAATCAATAAATAATGACCGTAGATGGTAATCAAAATGCAATTAATTAAAGACTTAACCAATGAGAATGAAGAAAATTCATGAACACACTGAGAGGTGAATTTCCGAAGACAGATTCGATCTGCAAAGCAGGTTTCAGAAACTCTGCCGTAAAGACATAACACCACTACATTAGTCATTTGATAAGATTTAGTTCACTGGCATGTTCTCAATGCATTTAGAAGACATTGCTTTGAAAATCACCTTTCAGTTGATTCATCAATTAAGCAGGACATAGTACATCATTTTAAAATGCCAGGACTTGCAAAAATGTTTCACATTATGCGGTTGATATAACCAATATCATCATTTCCACCCTTTCAAAAATGGAATATGATGCCCTGCAAAAATCCTCCAAAATCAATCTTATTGTATCAGTAAGGCACAGAATTTCGTTGGCTTGAAAGACAATACATCTTATGACTGATGTTCTTTTGCAGGCTGCCAGACTCTTTGCTTTGCTTCATTACTGATACCAATCTGCTTCAGTCCTTGGATGTACAGCAAGTCTTGTCTCTGACAGTAAGAATAAACCAAGTCTGTGGGCTTAATACGCTTCCGAATGCAACTGCCAATGGAACAGTACTGGCGGAAGATCCAACTGATGAGCAATTGAAGGTACATGGGGAATCACCACTTTAAAATATTTGAGTACGCACTCAGAGAGACACATGAAGGATGAATGCTATTTTTGTATTTTTTTGCAGCTTTCGATTGCTATCGTGAGCAAAATCGACGTCTTCACAGTGAGCACGTTGAATACTCTGGGACAAACAGCTGTTGGATTGTCAGTGTCACAGGTTGGAAATATTGGTGCGGAGACTCTGCAGAATGCGCTGCCAAGCCTGAGTAAAGTCAGAGGCTGGAATGTGGGCCAGGCCAATGCGATTGTCATCAGGTTACTCATAAATGGCTTCCAGGTAAGAGCTCGATAAATCTGAAATGAATGCATTATATTCATAAATGGCTGAATATCAATGTCGAGAAACAGATCATTGTGGCATTTGAGAGGAGATTAGTTTTTTGGTTGGTGACCAGAGGTAATTTTTTTCCCATTGTTTTGGGTTCAGTTCCACTGTCAGACTTTTGAAATGATTGAGAGGCAACTAAAGAATGCTGCCTTTGTGAAACAAACTTGAGTCCCTGGGTATGTTTTCTGTAAAAACCCTTTTGAGGTTGTGGTATAAAAGGAGCACCAGTTTAATATTCTCACACAGTCCACAAATATTTAAGATATAATGTATCAAACAAACAAGCTAACGTATTCTCCTTGTTTTCATCAAATCTGTTTTCCCTCTGGGAAGAGAAAGATGTGTATTTCAGCTGGGAATATGAGCAGAACGTGGAAAAGATGAGAACTTGAGGATTTCTGGCACCTTTTATTGATTTTCTTTTCAAGGCATCTGCAAAGTGGCTGAGAACAGATTTATTCCCAGCCTGAAACCAGAATATTTGAGAAACCCTACTAAATGAGCAGATTCATTTTTATTGCTGTGCTGAAATGTGAGAGAGCCTGGATGTGTTTGGAATTGATGGTTTGGGATTCCACATTTTGTACTATGACATGAAAGGTAGGGAACAGGCATGACCGTGTGATTGTGTATTGACAGCTTTTGATTTACTGCTGCTTTCTAACTAGGTTAATGACCCCGAGAACCTGCTGGGGCTAGGAAGCTTGGTGTCCGGTATTCCAAGTGATGTGTTCCAAGACATCAATCCTCAGGTGTTCATCAACATAATCTTAAATCCAACGTTTGTTGAGAATATTGGAAGAGCACCACAGCCAATACAAACCATCTGTGTTCTGCAGGTGAATGATATGGATTATACAGTCAGCTGAAGCAATATTGGTCCAAAATCTAGTTTCTTTTTGACTGCCGTATCCACTTATTTAAAATTTAATTCTCTTCTGTAAAGATTGCTTGCACCTCCCAATATTGCTGACAGGGTTTTGGGGTATGTCTGGGCTGAAGACCTGTTCTGTTTCATTATAACTCAGGTGTTGCGGAATGTAGAAGACCCTGTCCAAACGGTGAAGACCATTCCATCTGTTCTAGCCAAAGAGGTCCCACCTGTGCTGTTAAACTCAAACTTAAGCCTCGGTGATGTCAATGACAAACAATGGGTTTCCAGTCAGGTAATCATTTTGACTCTGTGACACTCAGTAATAATGCTGAGGGAGTTAGAGATACAGTGTGATTGAAAAGTGTACATTAATTTAAAGATTAATATAGACATCAGATCAGATTGAATGCTCCACAGCACGCTTCGTCGGTCAGATTGTGTGAATGTTAACAAAAACCTTTAAGTCCTGTTGAATTATATTTCCATTTTGCCTGGTCTATTTTGGTTTGCTCTGGATCTCAATAACCCAAACAATTCTAACAATGGAATATATCCAATGTCCTTCATTAAAGCAAAACATGCAGCAACAAATACTGTAAACATCTTGCCCATACAATGCTTACAATCACAAGTTTACCCTTTCACATGGACTTGTTCAAAGATCAGAGCAGAATATGTGATCAGCCTGTTCTGTCTGAACTTCTACTCACTGATCAGTGCCCCTCTCCAAGCTAGTTGCAGTTTTACTAAGTCAAGCTGATTGTACTCACAAAGAATCTCTGCATTTGCACACTCGATGCTAACCAGGCTCCAGCAAATGGTCAGTTTGACAACAGTCAACATCACAGTTTGTCATGTTTTCCACCCAACGGGTTTGATCAATCAACTCATTAGGACATGCTCATGTCTCCTTGCAAAGACACCTATCTCTTGCCTTTTATGATTTTTGATGTAAAACTTGAGCTTGTCCTCAGTGTTCATCACTTGTATGTCTCGCGTTATCTGTATGGCATTTACATAACATGACAATCACAAATGCAGCTGTTAAATACTCACATTGTCATATCGGATTCAGTGTGTGTGTTTAAACAAAACTTCAGCTTTTTCAGAATTACTGGAACAGTTCAGTCCATTATTGCTGAGTTACAATGCTTCAGTCTAAACATACATTTCTTCACCTTAACACGAGCATTTTAAAAATCATTAGTTGGTCATCAGGTTTCATATGATTTCTCCTTCTCATTTCATTCACCTTCCATTTTCATCTAACTTCATTTTGGGGCTAACCCAGCAAATGTTCGATTGATTATTTAGACTCGGTTGTGTGTATTAATGATCTCAATACTTTTCTCCCACAGGCTGCAGTGTTCTTTGGAAATGTGATCAAAAACAACAACAATTTTAAAGAGTAAGTTACTAACTTGACCAATATATCTGTTTCCTTGATAATTTCTCTGCCTACACCATGATTTGTAGGATGTGTTGTCCATATGTGAACATGTATCTGATAGAAATCTTCCTACAAGAAGATAATCATGCCAATTTGAAAGTCCTTATTCCACATCCATGTCTGTTTTGACTGTTCATATTGTCTCAGTACCTTAGTTTGAAGGAAGTGAAGTGTTTAGAAATTAATGAATGATTCCATGATTTATTTCAGATTCTCACCTTCTGTCCTTCAAGGCTTCAGTTGTGGTGCAGTCAAGGACCTGAATTTTACAACATTTCTTCAGCTTGTTCAAGCAATGAAGGGGAAAGGGGTCAGGTTTGATGAAAGTCAGGTGAGATGTTCCACAGCAATCACATTGGAGACTAGTTTGAGTGTATGACCATACAGTGGCCATTGTTATAGATGGATTAATTGATCTCAAATAAATGACCATGTTGTGCAAACTAAGTCTGATTGGAAAATCCTGCCCCCAAAGATCATCACTTAGATCAGAAATGTTTCCATCAAGGAATGAAGGAAATGTATGACAAGCAGGCATGATCAATTTTGACCAAATAACTAATTGTGATTTCTGCGTGTGCTATGCTGCTATCAATGAGATTTCCCCATTCACCTGTTTAATGTCAGACTAACTTATGTTAACAAAAGTTCTGACTGGACTTTGAAGTGGAAATTAAGCCAAATATTCAATGACCGAAATCTGTGAGTAGCTGATTTGAGTTCAAAGTTTGGCTTGTGTGGCGGTCCAATATTGGATGTTGCAAATAACCTCCAATAACGTAACCAAAGAGAATTCCCCTATTTAGCCAACATTGAGCCAAAATTGTAAGGAGAGAGAAATTTCATCAATTTGTTGTGTTTCTGTTCTCAGCATGTTTTGCTGGTTTCTCTTTTCAGCTGAGCTGCATGTCTGCAAGACTAACTTCTAATGGAACCACACCAGCCATAGAGAAACTCCCTGTGGATGTTCTTCTATTCTTCAAGTATGTTCTATTCCATTGCAATGTTCCATGATTGGTTTTTGAATGTACTTTGATGATGCCTATTTCCCAGGTGTAGAAGGATCTTTTTGTCTTTCAAGAGACATATAACCAGAGTCCAATTATCAAACGTCTGCAGGAGGCAGAGTTCAGACCATTTTTCAAAACTGTGAGATTTCCTCATGTCCTGGTAGCTCTATAGGTGTCTTCATTTCACTGGGACAATAACTGGAGGAGAAAGATGAAGTAACATTATCATGTGTGAGACACAATTATTACAGAAGGAGCTGGAAAGTGGCAGCAAATGAGAGAACATTCAACATTGACATTGAATTCTGCTAAGTCTCAGCCGTCCAGGCGGAGGTGACCTGTATGGGTGTCTTTTTCAACAATTGTTTCGATATGGGGTTTGTAATTTTAGGCATATCCTGGATGAATTTCTCTGTGAATGAACAGTTTTAATGAAACAAGACAGGAACACAGAACAAGACACAAGGCTGATTGAGCCAGCAACACTTCAATGGAAATATTTCATGACTTTATTTAATATTTTCCCATCAATTAACATTTGAGAATGAGATGCTGGAAAAAATCTGAGATCTTTCCCTGTTAATCTCTGCGCAGGAGGTGTAGGCATGTTCATTTGGCAGAATCGGCATTTGTGTCTGTGCTGGCACTTGTAAATAGACTAAAGCTGGGAGAATTAGCACAGGAGCTGTTGTTGATAATGTAGTTCATTCTCCTCACTGTAACCTGAATAAACTTCTGTTTACTTTTGTAGCTCAGTACAGTTCAGGCATTCATCCAACTGCAAAACATTCTTCAAATTAGTTGGGAAATCAAACATTGACATCTTGAGAAAAGAATCAAGCAGAAGACGGAATCTATTATATGATGCCAGGATCTGTTTGGTAAGGATGCCATGCTGATATGTCCTACAAAGTGCTAAGAGAAGCCAGTTGTACCTTGTGACCATGTAATTTCAAGCGCAATACCTGACCATTGGTGCCTCAGGCCATTTGAGAGCTAACTCTTCAATAAAACTAAAGGCGAAATGATAGTTACATTAAATCACTGATAACATTGTTCTCTTTACTAGCTCTGCTGGTTGGTCAAACCTTCTTCCCTTTATTTACTACAGCTAAATCCTTTCAAACCGGTCTGTTTTCACTTTGAGTTTTCTGCGTCAGTGCATTGGTTCGAGTGTAGGACACACCATTCAGGGTGTTATGTCGTTATGTTGGTGAAATACTGTCACCAAGTATAACTGAGATGCAGCTGACATGATTGTACATGCACCTTCAACATATCTGTACACATTACCTTTTCAATATATCTGTAGTTTCAACAGAGTTAAGGGAAGCTGACAACAATAAGACTTACTTAAGCAGCCGTAGAAACAGTTGGCTGGATGTGGATGCGAACAACAGCATCATGACAGACAACACATATCAATTTTTCAATGAACTGATAAGCTCCTGAAGATCTCTTGTAGTTTGTGAGCCGTAGCCCATGTACTGGGAAGCTGAGAGACTAAGGCTTCTGGGAATGAAGACATATTCCATTCTGACGCTTGGTGCTGCACTTTGGGAATTAGTTACTTATCTGCAACGACCTGATGCCCTGTCTACCTCTCTGAGCGACTGGGCCGTGTGTACATTTGCTCCCATGTTTGCCGATAAGGCCACATCAGTGACAGAGCCGAAGAAATTTTGTAATAAAAGAGCAGCTGATCTTCAGTCAGTTTCTCATAATCTTGAATTTCTCAGTGAGTTTTATATCTAAGCTATCCAGTCTGAGTAATGGACATGAATGAACACTCCAGTGTTCATCAGTATCAGTATAGTGTGTGTTCATTCTGCTGAGGTTCCAGTCTGTGCAAATAGAGAGCCCCAGAGTCAAAGGAAAATCTCTCTCTGGCAAAGTGAAGAAAATTACCATCATGCTACTTTCTGCAGCTTCTGTAGTCTTCAAGGTGAACTGAATGTTATTTATTTGTGATGCTGCTGAACAGAAATTGCTCATGTTTCCAAACATTCAGGGAATTTCTGGCAGGAAACTGACAGAGGAGAGTGTGACAATCCTGGGTAAATTGGTTTGTGACCTCGAGGGATCCGTCATCGCAGAATCTGATATTTCCATCTTGGACCCATTGAAAACATGTCGCTCGTATACAGACGATCAGAAGAAAGCCATTGAAGATCTCCTAAAGAGAGGAGTTAGCAGATACGGGTGAGTGTGAAATGTTCACCTAATTCCATACAGACTACAGCCAGGTTACTCCATTTCATGCCACTTGTAATGCTGTGAATTTGTACGGGGAATGTAGATAGTGACTTTGCAACAAATCCCATGCACACGCGAGTGAAAGCAGATGGAATGTAGGAATAACAGACCATTACCTTCTAATATCAGACATACATGCACACTTTGGAAAATAAGGTGACTGTTACTGATAGTGCCACGTGATTTGATCAGTGACTGTTTGATTATCTCTAATCCAGGTCTGTATTTCGCCAACACTTGCATTGTGGATTTGTCTCGAGATGGTCAGGATGGCAGAAGGCCATCTTTTGTTTGAGAACTTCCTAATTCTCTCAGCACTCTCAGTGACATGTTCCTTAACTCAGTTTTTCTTTGTCTGTAGTGTTCCTTCGTCATGGTCTTCATCGACAATCCAAGATCTCGGAAACCTTCCTTTGACATTGACTCGCCTCACGTGGACTCTAGTAAACAGGGTATGGTTAATATGGTTGAAAGTTGATTCAGCTACTTAAATTTGTGAGACAGTAGCCAAGAAGAATTATTTAGTTGCAATATAAAAGACTCTACCATTCAAGAATTTTCTTGAGAAGCAAAATTCATGTACTTAGTCACATAATCACTTTTCACCCACTCAAAACATTGGACCCTGTAGATCGATAAAAAGTGTTTTAATCCACTATGATGTACATGCTGCCTCTATTAATATGAATGAAGATACTGACAGTTTGTCACTGTCTTAACATGTGATTAAGTCATGGAGACATATACCATGGAAGCAGACTCTTTGGTCTAACCTGTCCATGCTGACCATAATCGCAAACAAAACTCTACCCACCTGCCCATATCTGTCCAAATATTTCTTATTCATACACTTATCCAAATGTCTTTGAAATATTGAAACTGTACCCATATCCATCATTTCCTCATTCCACACATGAGCCACTCTCTGTGTGAAAAGATTGCCCTCATTTCTTTTTTGAATCTTTCTCCTCTCACCTAGTCTTGAAATCCCCCATTGAAGGGAAAAGACACCTATTGTTCACCTTATCTATACCCCTCATGATTTCATAAACCTGTATCAGGTCACCTCTCAACTTCCTGTGCTCCAGTGAGGAAAGTCCCAGCCAATCCAGTCTCTTCCCTATGACTCAAACCTTCCATTCCTGGTGCATTCCTGGTAAATCTCTCCTGAACCGTCTCCGACTTAATAATACCCTTCCTATAACTGGGTGATCAGAACTGGGCACAGTTCTCCAGAACATCCTGTACAATGATATTCATCCTTTTCTTCAGATCTGTATTTGGAGATTCATAATTTGAGTTGAATCCATTAGGGATTTGTAATTATTGTATCTGTGAAAGTTGTAGAAGCTCATTCAGAACAGAGTGGAGCTGCTTTAACCACTGCAGATTTCTTTTGCTGAAGTTAGCAAGTGAAAGTTCAATTTAATTTGGGATATTAGAGAGTCTGATTTATTCTTGAGGTAAGAACTCCCTCTCACCCTGCAGCCATCATTCCCTTAGTGAAACACTGATGTGTTCTGGCAAGTGTTTTCGTCACTGAAGAATATATTCTTGATAAAGTTCATGCTGGAGAAGTATGAACTGTGATATGAGAGTTTTCTGGAGAAATCCTACAGTGTTTCCATTTTGTCCAATGCAGGTTGTCATCCTTGAAGCTCTTCCAAGTTTTGTAAAGAAAGCAAAACGTTCGAGACCTCCATATGAGATCCTGATCTTTCTTAAACAGCTCAATCTGCGAAGATCTAACAATACAGCAAGTATGTTGATAAAATGCTGTCTGTGTAAATAAAATGTGCTTGTAAATCAGCAGGAAGTGGACAAGTCTGGTCTTTAACAATGTGTTACAGCTTAGGTTCATGAGCCTGAAATAGAAAGGGAGGTTTTCAAAAGCCTTTCATTCTGTCTGTCTGATGGTTCAGTATGCTGTGGTCTGTGGGATATAATATCATTGAAGTGTTAGATTGGGATATAACGTTGCAGAGCCAAACCCATGGAGAAGAACATAAGGTGGAGCAGCAATTTGTGTGTTGCTGGCAGTGTTCTATAGTTAGGTATCTGCTTAATGCTTAGAGTGCGTCCATGTGACTATGAGTTGAGTGGTCACTTTGCAGGTAGCAAGGTAGTTTCCATTCACTGTACATTTTAGCAAGAGATACTTAAATGTTCTTTGTCAACAGCAGGTCAGTCATGCTTGTTATGTCTTCCTGACGGCACTTCTCTAGTCTGGGATGGCCATAGAAAACTGCTGATTTAGATTAGATTAGATTACTTACACTGTGGAAACAGGCCCTTCGGCCCAACAAGTCCACACCGACCCACCGAAGCGCAACCCACCCATACCCCTACATTTACCCCTTACCTAACACTACGGGCAATTTAGCATGGCCAATTCACCTGACCCGCACATCTTTGGATTGTGGGAGGAAACCGGAGCACCCGGAGGAAACCCACGCAGACACGGGGAGAACGAGCAAACTTCACACAGTCAGTCGCCTGAGTTGGGAATTGAACCCGGGTCTCAGGCGCTGTGAGGCAGCAGTGCTAACCACTGTGCCACCGTTTCTATTTGATGTTTTGAGAGCAAAATTACCAGCAAACAGAAACGTTTGATCTAATAGAGGTTTGTATCTCCAGATTGCACCGAGGGCTTAATCGCAGCAGAAGACATTAATGACCTGACCCCTGCAATCTATGCCCCATCCCAGTTAGATCTCTGTTTGGGTGACCGTGTACTGAAAGACAATGTGCTCCAACTGGGAGCTCTTGCATTTGATCCAACTCAGCTGGAAATTCTGAAAAAGAGACTCTTAAAGGTATGTGACCATGATGTAAACAGTGATAAAATAATCCTTCAGCTTAATATGTCGCGTGCTTTGTGTAACTGCAATTGCAAACATTTTGAACAGTT
Source organism: Hemiscyllium ocellatum (assembly GCF_020745735.1). Classification (NCBI taxonomy): domain Eukaryota; kingdom Metazoa; phylum Chordata; class Chondrichthyes; order Orectolobiformes; family Hemiscylliidae; genus Hemiscyllium; species Hemiscyllium ocellatum. The sequence goes on from NC_083420.1 coordinate 51,972,149, forward strand.
GTGACGTAATAAAGTTGAAGAACTTGACCACTACCATCTCGAGTACAGAGAAAAGTGGCCACATATTTTATTTTTCTGTCACAAATGGAGAAAGTGTGTTGGCATGAACTGTGTAAGGATGGAGAACAGTTCTTCAAATGGTATTGTAAAAACGTTTCCATCAGTTTTGTCTCGATAGTGTGGTTTGAACAGGGAAAGGGAATAATGAGTCATTATTAGGTCTCAACCTATTTTATCCTGAACTGTGGAAACACTGGAAACTTAGAAAATAGGAGCAGGACAAGACCATTCATCCCAAATGCACTGCACTGCCACTCAGCAACATCATTGTCAAGGTTTTGTGAGATTAACCCAAAATCAATCTATTGCTAAAGGTTTCTGACCTAAACTGCAATCTGAGTCTGGATTTGATGATTACAAAGAACTTCTCAAACACTGTCTGCATTTGATTATTTTTGATTTCTTGACACAGATTTATCCCAGTGGACTACCCGAAAAGCAGATTCAACTTTTAGGGAACATATCGACTATGTTTAATGAGACTGAAGTCAGCAGCTGGAATATCACTCGAGTTGGGACACTTTCTGCATTAATGAAGCAACAGCTGGAAAACACAACGGTACTGAAACGAGGAGAATATCCCTGTTAAATGATTGTTATCTGCAGAGATATGATAACGAGCTTGTGAAAGATAGCTGAAAATTACTGTCACAAATGTCAAAGATAACATTCTTTCTTGAAGCAAGACCCCTCTGTCCAACCAGATAAGATTGAACAATTTCTTCCAAATTGATTGCAGTGTTTAATTATTGATAATTACAAACTGTTGTAACTGAGATTTGAGGAAAATAATTCATCGTATAAACCAAAATTTATTGATGAAAATCTTGTCTAAATAGAACAAAAACTGCAGGAGCTTTATTTGAATATTGCATTGTTCTAAATTTGAATAATTGAGTAATGAAAAGCAAGTGCCTTAATTTTGTAGGTTCTACTTTGTAACTATGCATTATGGATATATCTTTCAATAGATCATATCCATTGTAACGAGATATCTCCAGTTGGGAGGAGAACTGAATGCAGTTTCTGTGAAAGCTATTGGTGGAGCTAACTTGTGCACTTTGGATGAACAGCAGCTGTCGATAATTTCAAACTTGACGTGAGTGTTGTACATTTTCATTGCTGGTTTCCTGTCGAGTAGAATGTGATCAATTCGAACAGTATCAAAATTGCTGCAATGTAGTTGTGAAGTCATTGGCTTTTCCTGGCATACATTGCTTTTGTGCACAATCCAATCAATAGGCTATTAAACTATGAAAAGCCTCACAACAGCAACTCTTCCCTCAAGCCACTAGATTATTTCATCAGCCCATTCTAACATGATTTGCTGAATTAATATTGTAGTAAAAGTGTGAATTATTTTGGAGATATTTTCTGATCAACCAATTCATAGATGTTATTACACAACCCTGGAGTAGGCGGGAATTGAAGTCACGCCTACTGGCTCAGAGGCAGGGACACCACCACAGTGCCACAAGGGCCCCTTGAGTCATGTCAGAAGATGTGATTTCCAAATTGGCCCACCTCACTGTACCACAATAAATAATTGGGTAAATCTTTGGGCTGGGAATGCACTGTCAGTTGGCGATGCAGAAGCATGAAAGAAAACTAACATTGGAACCTTCCTCCCACAGGGATGCAGGATTTCTGGATCTTTCTCTGTGCACCCAGTCTAAGAAAGACTTGCTTTATCAATTCGCATTCTCAGCATTGAGGTCTCAGCGAGATAATCCAATCGCCTACTTCCAGCTGATAAAGGCCTATATTGGTGAGTCAAATGATTCAGGAGGAACCTCATCAGCACTGACATTTGATGGGCGGAGTTTCTGCTGATCTGATCTGGAGTTCAGTCTCGCTCACTGTTGGCACCACAGGAGCACACTGAAATTCAGGAGCTCAGATTGGCAGAACTTCAGGACCCAAGTTTACGCAGTTTCTGTCTGAGCAGATAAGATTGAATACTTTCCTCCAAATTGATTGCAGTCTTTAATTACTGGTAATTGTCAAATGTTGTAACTGAGATTTGAGGAAAATAATTTATTGTATAAACCAAAATGTATTGGTGAAAATCTTGTCTAATTGGAACAAAAACAACAGGAACTTTATTTGAATGTTGCATCATTCTCACTGTAGTCAGACTGTAATTTAACTTTCCGAGATGGTTAAACATTCAATTGACACGTTTGTGATGTGTTGATTATATCTTGAATCAGTTAGTTACAGTGCTCTTACATTGAATGAAATCAACAGAAATAATGTGAAGAGATGTGCAGCCAGTGCAGGGAAATGGTGTTAGATCAGGAAATCAGGAATGACCTGTGTAAATAATGGAGTGGGCTCAGAGGTCTGAATGGTCTCTTCCTGCTCCTATTTCTTATGATCTTCTGGATGCCTGGCATCATCTCTGCTGTTTCAGAAGGGAACCGGATGCACTGTTGCAGCAAATCCATCACTTTTCCAAGTCTTTGTAGACTGTAGTAAGCCGAGTGCAGAAACCAATACAGCATCCATCAAGTGTGGAATGAGTGAGCAAGATGATGCAGTGTTGTATTTGCACTCCTGGAGCATCCCATGATCTCTCCCACACTTCTACTTGAACATGGGGAGTGACAGCAGTTACCCACCCATCAGAAACACATCCACATTCCAGTTAGGGCCTGATCCCAAGCAATTGTCTCAGCTTCTGTTCCTGAATGTTTTACATTTTCTCCTCATTTGTCAATTGTCTCTATCGAAATTTTCTCCCAATTTTGTAACATGCCATTGGGCCCCGGGCAACTAAAAATTGTCTCTTTGTCTTCAGGTGGTGCTGCAGCTGATGATCTGAAGTTTCTTGCAAATAACAGCATCAACATGGACTTTAAAACCTTCATCGGGTTGAATCCGGAAGAAGTCAGGGTACGATTGTATTGTTCTGATAATATTTTAGTATGGCAGTGATTCCATTTCCATTTTTATGTCTCGTCATGCCTCATCTTCGTTCCTGTGCAGTGTCCCTTTGAGCCAGAAAGGATACAGCTGATTGGTGCTGTTGCTGTGATTCAGCTGATGATCCCACTGTTAGATCATTCAGTCTGGCTGCACTTGCTATCACCCAGGACCATGTGCATTGGCAGTGACAGTCTTCAAATACCGTTGTGATTGAATCCTAACAAGCATGTTAAAAATAGAAAATTTATCAATTTCATTCTTGAATCTGTTGATTGATTCTGCCTCCCTTGCACTCTGGGGCTGTGAGGTCCACAGATTCACAACTCTTTGAGAGAAGTAGTTTCTCCCTATCCAAGTTTTGAACCTGCCTCCTCTAACTCTGCTTCTATCATCTCTTGTTTGAGACTGTCCTACAATTGGGAACATCTGTTCAGCATCCACCTTTTTCAATGCGCTTTAGCATTTTATATCCCTCAATCAAAGCCTCCTCATTTTTCTGAAGTCCAACAAGCATAAGCCCAAACTTTGAAACTTCTTTGTACAGTAGTTTTTTCAGCCCTGGAATCAACCTGGTGCACCACCTCTGCACTGCCTTCAGTGCCACTCCATCCTTCCTCAAGTAAAGAGACAAAATAAGGAAAGCAAAAATTATTGGAAAAGCTCAGTATTTGTGGCGAGACACCAGAGTTAACATTTCAGGTTCAGTGACCCTTCGTCAGAATGCCCCATTTATTGTGGCCCTCAGCTTCTGTTAGTCAACCAATCCTCTGTCCAAGCCAGTTGTCTATCCTTAACCCCGTGGCATCTAACCTTCTGTTTCGGTCTTTAATGCAGCGCCTTGTCAAATGCCTTAAAGTAATACAATGTCTATAGAAGGCAATTTGAAAGATCTTATCACAAACCTGAAAGCACCCTAGTCTGCTCTTGAACCATTCACAATTGAAATTGGTTGTGAGTTTGTGTTTATTGGGTGAATGTGGTTGGCATTATCAAGGCATTTTGTTATGAATAAGAACAGACTGGCGGTGGAATAGGGGGTCAGCAGGTATTTGTTTGTGATATGAATCCCTGTGGACATCTGCTGTTAAGAACACATGTAAAGATTATCTCCAGTTCTACTCTGCTCCACCAGGCTTTCTGCAGAATACCAGCAGCTACTTACTGGGACAGCTTGCATTATTACCTATAAAATAGAATATTCTCTGATGGATGTAAGATATGTACCTAATATTTGTAGTTACTGTGAGTCACCATGGTTAAGGTGTAAATGATTCCCAGTGGATTCATTATGTCATATGTTGTGTCTGTTTCAGAACCTGACTGCCCAGGATCTGATTAACCTGCTTGGAATTAACCTTGGGGATCTTCAGCGTGGCGCGAATGAAACTGTTGTGGTTGTCTGGGTGGCCGCACACCCTGAGTCTGAAGTCAGGAGACTGGGATTGACAGGCGGAATTCCTGACATTTCACCAGGTAATGGCCTCACTGAAGTCAGGAGGTACCCTGCACAAATACCAGTTGCGTTTTGCTGTGCACGTGAAATCCTCCACAATACGTTTAGAACATTTTTAGCTAAGCTGTGGGATCCATGGTTTAAGGGGCCAGCATTTACTGTTTTGCCAATTAGTTCTGTCAAAACATGTGTAAAATAATGAGTAAGTTGTAGTCTGGAAATAAAGAAGCCGACCAAAGTTAACATTTCAGAGATTTCATTTTCTCCAGATCAGTTGTAAATTCCACTGTAGGTCAGATGAATTATTTATCGCCTAACTGAATATAATGATGTCTGACTAATAATGATTGAAAATTACTTGTATCACCATTTAACAAGAATCATCTTTCATTTTCAGAACCGGGACCTACTGATAGGGTAAGGCAGACTGAATAATCTGTTTTCGAATGTGTCAATCTTCCATCCAGTTTCTGGACCATGTGTCTGCAAAGCCAATAGTTTGTCTGAATTGCTGTGATTTAAGTTGCACAGTGCTTGTTTTTAAACTTGTGTGTGTTATTGGTTATGGGAAATTGTTTAAATTGTTTTTATGACCTAAAATAGTATTAACGTACATACATTGTTTGCACGCTGCAATCATAGTACAAGTTTAAGATGGTTCTGTACAAAAATAACATTATGCTTTGTTCTCCTTAGCCTGGTAATACCACAGATAACGGTGAGTGCCTTTCGTAAATTTGTTAATTTTGACAGTTATTTGTTGCTGAGATCAATCCTACATATTAAGATGTCTTTTTCACTTTTCAAACAGAAACAGCGCTGTGCCGAGCTGTGAACAGGTGAGAATTTGTGGAGAACACCTTTTCTCCAATCAGACCATGTTGCAGTGATCTGCTCAACCTGCTGATAAATGCCTTCAGTTTTCAGTGCAACGACTCAGAGCACACAGTGTGAATGTCTTAGCATTTATGTGAAAACTCAAATCATAAGTTTGATTGGTTTAAATTAATGTGTCGTGCTGAGTGCTCAATCCAATTGTTCTGTTGTTTGTGCCTGAGTGTATTTTGATTCCTAAGAGAAGGTTTATTTCTTTCTCCCAGTTCTGCTTTGAATAATTTCCTGATTAATGTTAACAAGACCCAACTGTGCAATTTCTACATTAAAGACTATGCATGTGCTCAGGTAAGCTCAGTCATGTTCCACATTTTATACAGAAATGTCTATGTCAGTTTACATTCAAATACAGTAATGATTTGCAGAACTTTTCACACCAAAGACAGAATTTTATTGATATGATGATAACATTGATGACTTGAATGAGTTGATTGGCACACTGTATACACCTATGTCCCCTGATGACTTCCAATTCTATATTATCACCTCTCTCTTAACATCTCGACGCTTGCACTGGGATATTTATTGGTCTTTCGAATCCCATCTGGTCAGTGCAGTGCTTTTGGGAAGGACATGTGCCATCCTGATCTGGTCTGGACTATATGTGACTCCAGTCCCACAGCAAAGTAGTTGACTCTCAACTCTGAGCAATTCGGGTAAAAAATGAGGTCTGCAGATGCTGGAGATCACAGTTGAAAATGTGTTGCTGGTTAAAGCACAGCAGGTTAGGCAGCATCCAAGGAATAGGAAATTCGACGTTTCGGGCATAAGCCCTTCATCAGGATTCCTGATGAAGGGCTTATGCCCGAAACGTCGAATTTCCTATTCCTTGGATGCTGCCTAACCTGCTGTGCTTTAACCAGCTACACATTTTCAACTCTGAGCAATTCGGGATGAGCAATAAATGCTGGCCAGTCCTGCGACACTCACATGCCGGGAATTAATGCCTATATGTATGTGTAAAACATCATAAATACAATGAATAAAAGCTTTACTTTGAATGTGTTTCTTTTCAGACTGATCTGCTGCGTTCAGGTTTAAGTAGTGATGCCTTGACAAGTATATTTGAGTGCTTTGTTGGTCCAAAGGCTCTGAACAGGTCAGATGAAGTGGCACTGACTGTGTTTGTTCAGAAACTTAACAGAGCCACTTTGAATGAGGCACTGGATGACTTCAACAACAAGGTAAATCGTTTTCAGCAAACATTATGTACAAAGACATGGAAACAATCATAACACAAACAGAAAATGCAAATGGCCAATCAAGTCTGCTCTGCCATTGAATGAAATAATGGATGATTTCATAATTCTCAACATCATTTTCCTGCATCATCCCCAAACCCCTTGATTCCTGCACTGTTTCAAAACCAGTCTGTATCACAATCTTGAATATACTTAATGACTACGCCTCTTCAGCAATCTAAAACTATAACAGCCTATGTCCTCCACATGTTCCTCCATTGTCACTCAATCTATTTGATCCAATGCATTGTTGAGAAACATCCTCCTTTCTTATTATATTAGACGTATGGTGATGTGTGAAATTTGTATGAACACAATCTTGGACAGCTTGCCTTCTGTGTTCCTTAAATTGCCACTATTCCTGAGAAGACACTTGGAGTTAAAGCCCCCCACCCCCAGTATAACTGTGCTGGTGGCATTTACACCTCTCTGTAAGTGTTATTGCATCCATCTCATTCCTTCCCGTAGTCAAATCAGTTCTGTCCTTGAACATTCTGAAATGTCCTCTTTCTCCAGTGCTGCAATGCTCTCCTCATCAAAAACCCCATTGTGCTACCTTTCTTCCTTTCCTATCTTTTCTGAATGCTTTGTCGCCTCCTACATTTCACACTCAGACCTCCTGTTTCTCCAGCCATCTTTCTGTTATTGCTGCAGTATTCCTGTTCCCATGTGGTAATCTATGACCGTAACTCCCCAATTCACCATAGACTCACTGTTTTCTCATACACGCAGAGCGATGCTGTTGTGGATTTCCTTATCTGCTCCTTTTCTCCGACACCACCTGTTAACTTATTCTTCTCTATTTTCGGGCTATCTACCTCTCTCAGTTTCCTGCACTCTGGTGTTACTTGTCAATATTCTCTCTGAGCTGCCCCACTGCGATTGAGTCAGTTTAAAACCCAGCACCAACAAAACGCTGCACAAGGAACTCAGTCCCAGCTCTGGTCAGATTCAAACCATCAGGCTTGTATAGGTACCATCTCTTCCACAGCTCATCCTAATGTCCCAGGAACCTAAAGCGTTTCCTCCTGCACCATCTTTCCCTCCAAACATTCTCATTTTCCTGTTTCTGTATTTGCTTATTCATGGCGCCAGGATAATTACTGCCGTTGAGGTCCAGCTTGCTAATTTTCTCCCTAAGATTGAAATTGCGATTGCAGGACTACAGCCCACTTCCTAACGATGTGCAGTCAGTATGATGGGAAACCCCATGGATTCTGGGCCTTTTCAGCTTTGATGTAGGTTTTAAAATTTCCACCTATTTTCTGATCAATGTGCTTGGAGCTATTGTGATATAGCTCTGGAGTAGGTGGGACTGAACCCAGGTCCCCTGTCTCAGAGATAGGAATGATATCACTGCCCAACAAGTGAAATGACCCTTTAGAGTCTGGCATCCCATCACCAGTCACCCATTATTTACAAAGACATAGCTTTTGACAGTGAGTACAGTGAAAGCTTTGTAATGTCTCTTGGTGTCTTCTTAGGTACAGGGTACCTCGGTTCAGATAGTTTAAGTGTTGTTACAGAATTAAAATATTTTAAAAAAGAGAAGCATGGAAATGCAGAGTTTAAAAAGTCTAGAATGATAATAAAAAGTATCTTTAAAAGTCCAAAGATGTGCGGGTCAGATGTATTGGCCATGCTAAATTGCCTGTAGTGTTAGGTAAGTGGTAAATGTAGGGGTATGGGTGGGTTGCGCTTTGGCGGGTCGGTGTGGACTTGTTGGGCCGAAGGGCGTGTTTCCACACTGTAAGTAATCTAATCTAAAAAAAAGTGCTCATGTTCGAGTTGTTTTTCACTGAGTCCATACCTGCCGGACGTCAGAGCACGAGGCCTCGCTGCTTCCACACACCGGGCTCCAGCCCACAATCCACCTTTGGGTCTCGTGCCCCTGGCCAGCCTGGGCTCGCACTGCTCCCACGCCAAGCTCCACTTCTGAGATTCGGCACATGCTTGCTCTGCTCCCATTCCGGACTCCAGCCTGTGGCTCCTATTCTCTGACTTCCTGCTGGCTGACCTCATGACAATCCCAGCAACACGTTTCCTCCTTTAATTTCTGCACATGTCAATTTCTGTCTTGGGAAATGAATCCAAGGAAATGTTACCTTTTCCCTACTGCATGTCCTGGATCTCATGCCATGTGACTGTTTGTTAGTCTCAAGCTATACTCTCTTAACTGCTGCCGAGCACTATAATAGTTGTTTGAGGCATTGATCTTCCCTACACCGTGAATTGGTGCATTACTGAGTAGCATCTGAGCTTTGAAGCTGTTCCTGGAGTGTGGTATGAAGCTTCTTGGTCACTGAGCTTAAACACACCTCATTGCTTGTTTCAGACCCTGAACACATCATTGATTCCATTGATGACAAAGATTACGTTCATGAATGCTCTGTGGGAGATTGTGAAGACCAATGAAAACTTAACCAATGCAGATTTCCTGAGGAAATGGTTCCAAGAGAGACTCAGGCCTTTCATTGCTGGTATTTCCCAGTCAGTGCTGAATCGCCTTCTGATGAGGAACATAACCTGTGATGGTTTCCAAGCTGTGTGAGTGTTTCCTTCTCTATTACAATAATTTATTTCCTTGTGTTTAATTATAACAATGACCCACAGCAAATCTATTTAACTATAAATGGCAAGGGAGCACATGTGATTTAAAGGATCCCTATACATGGTGGCGAATCTCAAGAACCATGCTCACATCAGGACCAGGGGATGATGACTATCAGTGTGTCAATGCTTCTAGACAGAAAACTCATGTGTTTTATCGTTATAATTAAAAATACAGTAAGATCTTGGAACTCATTGAAATATTGCAACTCTCAAGGCTTTCTCAGTCACCTGAGGGATGAGAAAATAACTGATGGAATTGCACTGCAGTAGGAATTAGACCATCTGAAAGAGGACGTAGTCATTTAACGAGCAGACATTTATTAACTTGTTTTGGTGATGATCATTATGAAAGGTTCATTTCTATAATATAGACACTGGAAACAGCTTTGATTGACTGACAGTAGAGCTGAGCATCGACTGTTGTTAGGGAGGAATTCTGAAATTGTTCTCGTGACAGTTTAAAGCCAACAGTAGATTTAATATCTCAGAATTAATGTTGTAAATGTTTATTCATCCAGTACCAAAGGCCTGAGCAATGGATTCAGGGATATGCCACGTGGAACAAGAGTGACTGTGCTGAGAGTCTGGATTCTTGGTTACCTCAACGCTTCAGGTAAATCAAGTTGTGAGTCAACAGAACAGTAAATGAAGTTCTGATTCCAGATACTTGGTGCTAAATAACTCAAGGTGTGTTCTCCTGATTTTTAATTATGTATCACCTGGTTAGAATTGATGAAAAGTTGACATTTACATTTGCAAATATGTTTTGTTTTTCTCCCAGAATTCCAACTTCGCTGTTATGAAAACAACAGTTTTGTTCTGTACTTGGACGTCAACTTCCAAAGATTTCGCGAGTTGCTGACTCTGTCAGAAGCAATTTTTCTGCTTCCTTCCAATCGTGTTGATGAGGTAAAATCAAAATGATTTCTGTTCTGGGGTGGGATGTAGATGGCTCTCTGGGTTTACTGGTCACTATTGTGGGTGGCACTTCTGCCTCACAGCGCCTGAGACCCAGGTTCAATTTCCGACTCAGGCGACTGACTGTGTGGAGTTTGCACGTTCTCCCCGTGTCTGCGTGGGTTTCTTCCGGGAGCTCCGGCTTCCTCCCACAGTGCAAAGATGTGCGGGTCAGGTGAATTGGCCATGCTAAATTGCCCGTAGTGTTAGGTAAGGGGTAAATGTAGGGGTATGGGTGGGTTGCGGGTCGGTGTGAACTTGTTGGGCTGAAGGGCCCGTTTCCACACTGTAAGTAATCTAATCTAATCTAATCTAATCTATTATTTACCTTACATGACAGTTGCAGCTACAATGATTGTCAAGTTTAGTCATAGAGTTCGACAACATAAAAACAAGCCCTTCGTCCCACCATGTTAATGCAAACCAACAAATACGGAACTACAGTAATCGTGTTTACCTGGAGAGTCATAACGTATGTCTTTGTTTTGTTTGAAACCTGAGAGGAATCCTCACTTGTGTTACTGAGACGGTGGAGAGAGTCTGTGCATTTAAGAGACAAGCTTCCAAATTATTGGCTTTCCATAATGTTTTGCAGACTTACTCTGATTTAATTTAGGCATTTGATTGCAGTGCACAACCTGCTCCTGGTTATCTGAATGAAACGATGAACTGTGTTTGTTTTTTCAGGTATTGAATGTCACTGACCCCAGGGATGTGGCTGATGTTCTGAGTAGGCCTGGCTTCATTGACAACAACAATATTCTGACTGCGTTCTTACTCCGTATCCAACCCATTCAGTACCTGGCTGTCTTTGTGGATGAATTCAATCGACAAACCCAAGTAAGTTGCAAGAAAGAAATAAAAAATATACAGGTGGATATGGAGAGGTTCTGTGAATAGGCCAAAAGGTGGGAGTTAGAAATGAACTTGGTTGAGTGTGAGGTTAACCATTTTAGTCGAAAGAATAGAAATGGAACTCATTGTTTAACTTCTGAGTGCTTCATTGCAGAGGAATCAGGGTGTCCTCATATTGCCGAAAACTAGTGTGGAGTTACAGCAGGTGAGAAGGAAGACAAATAGAATGTTTGCATTCATTGTGAAAGGAATAGTGGAAGAAATCGAGCATAAAATAGAGAAACATTGCTGCAACTGTCGAAGGCATTAGTGAATCCTCACCTCATGTGTTGGATGCAATTTTCCCACCTTTATTTGTTGAAGGATGTATTTGCATTGGAGGCAGTTCAGAGTGGGCTCATTAGATTGATTCCAGATACATGGAGTATGTCTTCTGAAGAAAGAGGGAGCTGTTTCTGTCTGTACCCTCTTGAGTTTAGAAGGCTGGGAGGATATCTAATTGAGGTATAAGGCAATTAAAAGAAGACGTGTCCTCTTGTGGAGCAACTTAAAATGAGAGATCATAGTTTGAGCACAAGTAGTAGTGATCTTTCAGCAGAGATGAAGAACAATTACTTTTGTCCAATGCTATGGAATCCACTATGACAGAGTGTGGTGAATAGATTTGCCTTCTGTTTGATTTCAAAATCAGGATACAACGCCTTTCTTTCCTCAGAAGTCTAATTGTGGTTGTAAGCAGTGTTCAATCTTAATCTTCACTTCAGGAAGGCTAATCCTCATGAATGGATCCAATGGTAGAATCACAATGAGGAAATATTTGACAACATCTTGTGTTTGCAGCATTCAGTTTTGTTTCCTTTTCCCTTTTGCAGGGTAATCTGCCAGCTGCTAATCGAGCTGCCATCATAGAGGGTCTGTGGCCTCAGTTCATCAACAACCTTCCTGTACTTAATGACACAGAGAAGAATGAATGGCTTAATGTCAGACTGTCTCCATATCTTCCATTCATCAGCACCCGGCTTTTGTCTTCCAACAACACGCTGAGAGTTGACTGCCTTTCCTACAGGAAAATGTAAGCTCAGTCAAACTTGTTCTGAATATATCCTCAAAGCAGGGAATTTCTGTCATTCCCCATGTCATTTGTTCCCCTGGATTAGAGAGCTCATAATGTCAGCAGAGTGCTGCAGATGAAAGTCTGTGAAATGGCATTCTTGACATTACCTAGACCATTGAATGTCCATGCAGCTATTGTGGACATGAAGGGGATGGGAGATGAAAGCACAACATGCTGAGTTCACATTTCAGCTCTGTGTCCTTTCATCAGAACTGAAGCATAATTCAGAATAAAATTGGTGCAGAAAGAATGTGAGAAATTACCAAGCGACAAGAAAGAAAGACACAAAACAGAAATGGTGTAAAGACTATAGTGTAAAGGTTTTCGCCTCAGTGTTGAGAACAGAATGCTGTGATGTGCACAATTGGATGACAAAACACGTTCCTTGAGCATGCGTTGATGCTCATTTGTCCAGTGCAGTTGCCCACATTCAGTAAGGAGTGAGGGCAATGGGGAGATGATTCAGGTGGGTTCGCAATCTCGCTAAGGCCCTGTTCCATGAAACATATTCCCATGTAATTTTCCCTCCTCAGCACCTTGTCCAGCACCATATCACGGATGACTTCATTGAACTGCAACTTTAACTATCTTTCTCTTTGCAATGATACTGCCAGACCTTCTGACTTTTCCAGCATTTTCTGTTTTTGTTTCATATTTCCAAAGTCTGCATTATTTTTGTTCTTTATGAAATGAATGAAGACACACAGACACACACACATAGACACGTGTGGTCTTGCACAGCTGCACAAACATGTTAGACTTATTGTTTTTTTTGTTTTATGAGCATAAGCACTAGCATCTAAGACATCAGCTTTAACACTTTAAAAATCAGGCTTTAGGGAGCTCATGTTGTAGAAGTGAAAACAAATACTCCGGCAAATTATATTGCATGATTTCTGGATAGTTACCTAATTCTCCATTCCTAAATTCAGTAATGATTTATATCACTCTTCATAATCCTAGCAGGACAAAATGCAAAAACCTTGAACTAAATCTCCTTTTAATCTCTATATTTCGTGCAGACCATGGCATAGTAGATTAAAGTGCACAAAGAATAATATTAGACATACAGCAAACCTTTTATTAACAGGCACCTGTGGGACCAGAAGTGTGTCAGTTGATCACATATGTGCTGATGAAGGGCTTATGCCTGAAACATCAATTCTCCTGCTCCATGGATGCTGTCTGACCTGCTGTGCTTTTCCAGCACTACACTCTGAACTCTGATCTCCAGCATCTGCAGTCCTCACTTTCTCCCAGTTGACCACATATTCTAGTTGATAAAGAGAGCTACAGAATCATTGTATAGAGACACACTAAGTAGTAGAAATGTAATGCAGGAGTTTTGCACATCTCTGTTATACATTATTTGCAGTATAAATCATTCAAACAGTAATGCAGCTTTGCCTCAAATTAAACCTATTGGCCTGATCATTTTCTCTCACACCCTGAAATGACTGCCCAGATATTGTGAAATTGCAATAACACACTAAAGTTCTGGTGTTTCAAATATCTAATTTTTGCTGGATTCTCAGGAGTGCTGGTTCATAAGATCCTGGGTTAAACAAAGTTTGCTTTCCTTTTTATTTAATCCACAAAGCTTGTATGTTGCTGCTTGCTTTTTGTTGTACAGTTATGAGACCTTCCATTTCCAATGCATTGTTTTAACGTGAGTCTGTGGAATTGAAGTCTATCTGAAGATGAAATTCTAAAATGTTGTTGTATTTCCTCCTTAGTGTGCGAACTCTGAGTGCTCGTTACAGGGATTTTACCCCAAACAAGCAGAAGGAAATCTACAATGGCATCAAAGCTTATCTACAACAAGGTGACATTAACATACTTTTGGTTCAATGTCTTTGAAATAAGCAGATTATTATTTGTCTGATTCAAGGGAATTGAAAACTCAGCCAGGGTTGTTGCAGCCTATTAATACCCAGAGACCTTTACTGAGACCTACACCTGAAGTGATGGATGGTGAGTAGAGAATTACAGGAGCAGCCAGGATGCCACCAGTGCACCCTGTTTGGGTTCATACGTGATAAACGACAGAACGGTCTGAGGCTGCAGACAGCTATGGGTCTATACCCCACTGAGAGTCATTAAAATGAGTAAGGAAGAAAGATTGTTTTCAACTTTACATTGATTCTGGAGGAGAAAGCTGAGAACCTCTATTGTCAGCAGTACCGGTGAAGAGCTTGTAACATGTTTTCAAAAGTATAGCTCTCCGTTTTACTCAGAGTTGATGTGGAGTTTTTTTGGCATAACAGGTCCCAAACCCAAATGCTATGATGTGAATGATCCAGTCCTGAACTCCACTGCCTGGTTTGCTCAATATCTGGGATTATATATGAACCAGATTTCACTGAGTGATCTTCAATCTTTCTTTGATAATGAAACACAGGTGTGTATTACCCTTCTTATTGTTAAGTGAATGATTGTGTTCTCTGGGAAACAGACCTTTACTCAAGGATCCAGTTAGGCTAACATCCAATTGCTTGACCAATACATTCCAATATGTTTGGTAATATAGGAGTTTGCTTCCAACAGATGTAATTCCAAGTTTAAGTCTAGCATCGCACTGATAATGAATCAGCCTATTTGAGATCATGGCTGAGGAAGTCGTGCAAATTGAAAGATGAATTGTCAACTTCCGATCCATCTAAAAGTGAATTTTGATTCCTCCTGGCTTTTACACTGAGAATTTGCCAGTGATGACACTGTGTGCATTTGGTGCCAATTGTGTTCGCAGTGATTGTGGGTTGCAGCAACACAAGCCAGAACATTTCGTTATTTAACATGTGAAAGAACACTGAATCATTGCGGCTAACAGTTAAATTCCTTCCAATCTTTGCACAGCTTCAAGAATTTGTGGTAGATTCTGAAAACCTGGCACTTCTGGACAATCTGACACTATCCACTGAAGTTTCAAAGTTCTACCTCCAGTTGCTGCTTGCCATCAATCCGAATGTCAACGTTTCAAGGTATATCTTAGATGATGCTTATTTTCCCAACATTGGTTTTGAATGGGAAGGTTGAGGACATAATCCTTCTGGAACTGAATCAAATGCAGTGAAAGTGCACAGTCAGATATTTGAGCAGGTATGTGGAGAAGGAGCAGCGTTGGCAATTTGGAACAATCTGTCAGAGGCCGAAAGGTGAAGTTGGGTTGGTATGGGAGAGACCTGCCAGTTCAGTGAAATGGTCAGTCAGATTCGGGTAAAGTTATTAATTGTTTGAACTTTGTTTAAAAAGAAGGCAGTTTAGAACTTAAGGGTTAAAACCAACTCTCCCAGTTTGTGAGCAGTGAATCCTTGCAGCAGTTGTGACCTGAGGCTGCTTGTGCTGATGATATTCAAATAGTAAATATGCAAATTACTGATAGCAATGAGTGAAAAAGGGCTGGAGAGAAGGAGAGTTCCTCATAAAAGCAAATTACTGTGGATGCTGGAATCTGAAACCAAAAGAGAAAATGCTGAAAAATCTCAGCAGATCTGGCAGCATCTGTAAGGAGGGAAAAGAGGTGACGTTTTGAGTCTGATCCTTTGTTAAAGCTTTGAGAAAGGGTCAGTTAGACTCGAAACATCCGCTCTTTTCTTTCCTTACAAATGCTGCCATACCTGCTGAGATTTTCCAGCATTTTCTCTCCAGAGAGTTCCTCATCTCTGTGTGGAAACAAGTTCTTTCAACTTGGAAATAAACAAAATAAATTTTCTGTAGAAATAGACTGAGGAACATTATAGAAATTTTGTTGATGGAATAGATGATGATATTCCCTAAAGTGTCAAATGCTATGACAATTTCACTTGGAGCAAACCTTAATGTATCGATCAAGTGTGAACTGAAGTGAAAGGTGCTGATACGCTTTGTGACTGATGCTCTTTTGCAGGCTGCCAAACTCCCTGGTTTGCTTCATTACTGATACTGATCTGCTTCAGTCATTGGACACACAGCAAGTCTTGTCTGTAGTAGCAATAATAAACCAAGTCTGTGGACTCAACATACAACCAAACACCACGTCCAATGAAACAGCACCAGTTGTAGATCCAACAGATGAACAACTGAGGGTATGTGGGGAAAATAATCAACTGCAGAACATTGAACTGCATGCTGTTAAGAACATTGTTACCAAGATGCTTCATGTTAAATATTGTTTTGGAGAAGTTGGGCATTGAGAGACTCTGTGCTTTATACTGGTGCCTTCAATATTTTTTTATTGAAGCCAGCCTGTGCAGAGAGAACATTTTTCTCTTCTTGAAGAGTGTCTTTTTGTGTGTGTTCATGAATATTTATGGAGAAAAGCAATTATGCTTCTATATTTCTGACTGTGTATGTAAACTAATGATTGCATCTTTACTCAGTACGTTTTGTTTTGATAAACAGGTGTTTATGAAAAAACCTGGTTGAAATATATATTTGTTTAAAATCTAATTCAAATATGGTATTTAATTGGTCATTGTGGAAAATGGAAGATGTATTTTTGTGTAAAATAAAAGAAAGAACTGCAGTTGCTGGAGATCTGAGCCAAAAACTGAAATTGCTGATGAAACTCAGTAGGTCTGGCAGCTTGTGTGGGATGGAAGCAGAATTTATAGTTGGAATTTGGTGAATTGTCAGTATTTTGATGTAGTAATGCACTGAGTATTGGGACCAGAGTGATGGGGCACTAGTCCATCCTCAATAGGATGAACACAATGTATTAATGTTCCTTATTCAATTTCTTTTTTCCAGACCTCAATAGCTATCGTGAGCAAAATCGACATCTTCACAGTGAGCACTTTGAATACTCTGGGACAAACAGCTGTTGGGTTGTCAGTGTCACAGGTTGTAAATATTGGTGCGGAGACTCTGCAGAATGCGCTGCCAAGCCTGAGTAAAGTCAGAGGCTGGAATGTGGGCCAGGCCAATGCGATTGTCATCAGGTTACTCATAAATGGCTTCCAGGTAAGAGCTCGATAAATCTGAAATGAATGCATTATATTCATAAATGGCTGAATATCAATGTCGAGAAACAGATCATTGTGGCATTTGAGAGGAGATTAGTTTTTTGGTTGGTGACCAGAGGTAATTTTTTTCCCATTGTTTTGGGTTCAGTTCCACTGTCAGATGTTTGAAATGATTGAAAGGCAACTAAAGAATGCTGCCTTTGTGAAACAATCTCGAGTCCTTGGATGGAAATTTCCTGTAAAATCCATTTGAAGTTGTGGTATAGAAGTAGTACCAGTTTAATATTCTCCCACAATCCACTAATATTTAAGATATAATATATCAAATAAATAGGGTTAACGTCCATCAAATCTGTTTTCCCTCGATTGGGAAGACAAAGTTGTGTATTTCAGCTGGGCATATGAGCAGAAAGTGGAAAAGATGAGAACTTGAAGATTTCAGGCACCTTTTATTTATTTCTTTTCAAAGACGACATCTGCAAAGTGGCTGAGAACAAATTTATTCCCAGCCCGAAACCCTAATATTTGAGAAACCCTATTAAATGAGCAGATTCATTTTTATTGCTGTGCTGAAATGTGAGAGAGCCTGGATGTGTTTGAAATTGATGGTTTGGGATTCCACATTTTGTAATATGACATGAAAGGCAGGAAACAGGCTTGACCGTTGATTGTGTATTGACAGCTTTTGATTTACTGCTGCTTTCTAACTAGGTTAATAACGCTGAGAACCTGCTGGGGCTAGGAAGCTTGGTGTCCGGCATTCCAAGTGATGTGTTCCAAGACATCAATCCTCAGGTGTTCATCAACATAATCTTAAATCCAACGTTTGTTGAGAATATTGGAAGAGCACCACAGCCAATACAAACCATCTGTGTTCTGCAGGTGAATGATATGGATTATACAGTCAGCTGAAGCAATATTGGTCCAAAATCTAGTTTCATTTTGACTGCCGTATCCACTTATTTAAAATTTAATTCTCTTCTGTAAAGATTGCTTGCACCTCCCAATATTGCTGACAGGGTTTTGGGGTATGTCTGGGCTGAAGACCTGTTCTGTTTCATTATAACTCAGGTGTTGCGGAATGTAGAAGACCCTGTCCAAACGGTGAAGACCATTCCATCTGTTCTAGCCAAAGAGGTCCCACCTGTGCTGTTAAACTCAAACTTAGGCCTCGGTGATGTCAATGACAAACAATGGGTTCCCAGTCAGGTAATCATTTTGACTCTGTGACACTCAGTAATAATGCTGAGGGAGCTAGAGATACAGTGCAATTGAAAAATGTACATTAATTTAAAGATTAATATAGACATCAGATCAGATTGAATGCTCCACAGCACGCTTCGTCGGTCAGATTGTGTGAATGTTAACAAAAACCTTTAAGTCCTGTTGAATTATAATTCCATTTTGCCTGGTCCATTTGGTTTGCTCTGGATCTCAATAACCCAAACAATTCTAACAATGGAATATATCCAATGTCCTTCATTAAAGCAAAACATGCAGCAACAAATACTGTAAACATCTTGCCCATACGATGCTTACAATCACAAGTTTACCCTTTCACATGGACTTGTTCAAAGATCAGAGCAGAATATGTGATCAGCCTGTTCTGTCTGAACTTCTACTCACTGATCAGTGCCCCTCTCCAAGCTAGTTGCAGTTTTACTAAGTCAAGCTGATTGTACTCACAAAGAATCTCTGCATTTGCACACTCGATGCTAACCAGGCTCCAGCAAATGGTCAGTTTGACAACAGTCAACATCACAGTTTGTCATGTTTTCCACCCAACGGGTTTGATCAATCAACTCATTAGGACATGCTCATGTCTCCTTGCAAAGACTTCTATTTCTTGCCTTTTATGATTTTTGATGTAAAACTTGAGCTTGTCCTCCGTGTTCATCACTTGTATGTCTCGCATTATCTGTATGGCATTTACATAACATGACAATCACAAATGCAGCTGTTAAATACTCACATTGTCATATCGGATTCAGTGTGTGTGTTTAAACAAAACTTCAGCTTTTCCAGAATTACTGGAACAGTTCAGTCCATTATTGCTGAGTTACAATGCTTCAGTCTAAACATACATTTCTTCACCTTAACACGAGCATTTTAAAAATCATTAGTTGGTCATCAGGTTTCATATGATTTCTCCTTCTCATTTCATTCACCTTCCATTTTCATCTAACTTCATTTTGGGGCTAACCCAGCAAATGTTCGATTGATTGTTTAGACTCGGTTGTGTGTATTAATGATCTCAATACTTTTCTCCCACAGGCTGCAGTATTCTTTGGAAATGTGATCAAAAACAACAACAATTTTAAAGAGTAAGTTACTAACTTGACCAATATATCTGTTTCCTTGATAATTTCTCTGTCTACACCATGATTTGTAGGATGTGTGGTCCATATGTGAACATGTATCTGATAGAAATCTTCCTACAAGAAGATAATCATGCCAATTTGAAAGTCCTTATTCCACATCCATGTCTGTTTTGACTGTTCATATTGTCTCAGTACCTTAGTTTGAAGGAAGTGAAGTGTTTAGAAATTAATGAATGATTCCATGATTTATTTCAGATTCTCACCTTCTGTCCTTCAAGGCTTCAGTTGTGGTGCAGTCAAGGACCTGAATTTTACAACATTTCTTCAGCTTGTTCAAGCAATGAAGGGGAAAGGGGCCAGGTTTGATGAAAGTCAGGTGAGATGTTCCACAGCAATCACATTGGAGACTAGTTTGAGTGTATGACCATACAGTGGCCATTGTTATAGATGGATTAATTGATCTCAAATAAATGGCCATGTTGTGCAAACTAAGTCTGATTGGAAAATCCTGCCCCCAAAGATCATCACTTAGATCAGAAATGTTTCCATCAAGGAATGAAGGAAATGTATGACAAGCAGGCATGATCAATTTTGACCAAATAACTAATTGTGATTTCTGCGTGTGCTATGCTGCTATCAATGAGATTTCCCCATTCACCTGTCTAATGTCAGACTAACTTATATTAACAAAAGTTCTGACTGGACTTTGAAGTGGAAATTAAGCCAAATATTCAATGACCGAAATCTGTGAGTAGCTGATTTGAGTTCAAAGTTTGGCTTGTGTGGCGGTCCAATATTGGATGTTGCAAATAACCTCCAATAACGTAACCAAAGAGAATTCCCCTATTTAGCCAACATTGAGCCAAAATTGTAAGGAGAGAGAAATTTCATCAATTTGTTGTGTTTCTGTTCTCAGCATGTTTTGCTGGTTTCTCTTTTCAGCTGAGCTGCATGTCTGCAAGACTAACTTCTAATGGAACCACACCAGCCATAGAGAAACTCCCTGTGGATGTTATTCTATTCTTCAAGTATGTTCTATTCCATTGCAATGTTCCATGATTGGTTTTTGAATGTACTTTGATGATGCCTATTTCCCAGGTGTAGAAGGATCTTTTTGCCTTTCAAGAGACATATAACCAGAGTCCAATTTTCAAACATCTGCAGGAGGCAGTTTTTAGACCATTTTTCAAAACTGTGAGATTTCCTCATGTCCTGGTAGCTCTATAGGTGTCTTCATTTCACTGGGACAATAACTGGAGGAGAAAGATGAAGTAACATTATCATGTGTGAGACACAATTGTTGCAGAAGGAGCTGGAAAGTGGCAGCAAATGAGAGAACATTCAACATTGACATTGAATTCTGCTAAGTCTCAGCCGTCCAGGCGGAGGTGACCTGTATGGGTGTCTTTTTCAACAATTGTTTCGATATGGGGTTTGTAATTTTAGGCATATCCTGGATGAATTTCTCTGTGAATGAACAGTTTTAATGAAACAAGACAGGAACACAGAACAAGACACAAGGTTGATTGAGCCAGCAACATTTCAATGGAATTATTTCATGACTTTATTTAATATTTTCCCATCAATTAACATTTGAGAATGAGATGCTGGAAAAAATCTGAGATCTTTCCCTGTTAATCTCTGCGCAGGAGGTGTAGGCATGTTCATTTGGCAGAATCGGCATTTGTGTCTGTGCTGGCACTTGTAAATAGACTAAAGCTGGGAGAATTAGCACAGGAGCTGTTGTTGATAATGTAGTTCATTCTCCTCACTGTAATCTGAATAAACTTCTGTTTACTTTTGTAGCTCAGTACAGTTCAGGAATTCATCCAACTGCAAAACATTCTTCAAATTAGTTGGGAAATCAAACATTGACATCTTGAGAAAAGAATCAAGCAGAAGACGGAATCTATTATATGATGCCAGGATCTGTTTGGTAAGGATGACATGCTGATATGTCCTACAAAGTGCTAAGAGAAGCCAGTTGTACCTTGTGACCATGTAATTTCAAGCGCAATACCTGACCATTGGTGCCTCATGCCATTTGAGAGCTAACTCTTCAATAAAACTAAAGGCGAAATGATAGTTACATTAAATCACTGATAACATTGTTCTCTTTACTAGCTCTGCTGGTTGGTCAAACCTTCTTCCCTTTATTTACTACAGCTAAATCCTTTCAAACCGGTCTGTTTTCACTTTGAGTTTTCTGCGTCAGTGCATTGGTTCGAGTGTAGGACAAACCATTCAGGGTGTTATGTCGTTATGTTGGTGAAATACTGTCACCAAGTATAACTGAGATGCAGCTGACATGATTGTACATGCACCTTCAACATATCTGTACACATTACCTTTTCAATATATCTGTAGTTTCAACAGAGTTAAGGGAAGCTGACAACAATAAGACTTACTTAAGCAGCCGTAGAAACAGTTGGCTGGATGTGGATGCGAACAACAGCATCATGACAGACAACACATATTATTTTTTCAATGAACTGATAAGCTCCTGAAGATCTCTTGTAGTTTGTGAGCCGTAGTCCATGTACTGGGAAGCTGAGAGACTAAGGCTTCTGGGAATGAAGACATATTCCATTCTGATGCTTGGTGCTGCTCTTTGGGAATTAGTTACTTATCTGCAACGACCTGATGCCCTGTCTACCTCTCTGAGCGACTGGGCCGTGTGTACATTTGCTCCCATGTTTGCCGATAAGGCCACATCAGTGACAGAGCCAAAGAAATTTTGTAATAAAAGAGCAGCTGATCTTCAGTCAGTTTCTCATAATCTTGAATTTCTCAGTGAGTTTTATATCTAAGCTATCCAGTCTGAGTAATGGACATGAATGAACACTCCAGTGTTCATCAGTATCAGTATAGTGTGTGTTCATTCTGCTGAGGTTCCAGTCTGTGCAAATAGAGAACCCCAGAGTCAAAGGAAAATCTCTCTCTGGCAAAGTGAAGAAAATTACCATCATGCTACTTTCTGCAGCTTCTGTAGTCTTCAAGGTGAACTGAATGTTATTTATTTGTGATGCTGCTGAACAGAAATTGCTCATGTTTCCAAACATTCAGGGAATTTCTGGCAGGAAACTGACAGAGGAGAGTGTGACAATCCTGGGTAAATTGGTGTGTGACCTCGAGGGATCCGTCATCGCAGAATCTGATATTTCCATCTTGGACCCATTGAAAACATGTCGCTCGTATACAGACGATCAGAAGAAAGCCATTGAAGATCTCCTAAAGAGAGGAGTTAGCAGATACGGGTGAGTGTGAAATGTTCACCTAATTCCATACAGACTACAGCCAGGTTACTCCATTTCATGCCACTTGTAATGCTGTGAATTTGTACGGGGAATGTAGATAGTGACTTTGCAACAAATCCCATGCACACGCGAGTGAAAGCAGATGGAATGTAGGAATAACAGACCATTATCTTCTAATATCAGACATACATGCACACTTTGGAAAATAAGGTGACTGTTACTGATAGTGCCACGTGATTTGATCAGTGACTGTTTGATTATCTCTAATCCAGGTCTGTATTTCGCCAACACTTGCATTGTGGATTTGTCTCGAGATGGTCAGGATGGCAGAAGGCCATCTTTTGTTTGAGAACTTCCTAATTCTCTCAGCACTCTCAGTGACATGTTCCTTAACTCAGTTTTTCTTTGTCTGTAGTGTTCCTTCGTCATGGTCTTCATCGACAATCCAAGATCTCGGAAACCTTCCTTTGACATTGACTCGCCTCACGTGGACTCTAGTAAACAGGGTATGGTTAATATGGTTGAAAGTTGATTCAGCTACTTAAATTTGTGAGACAGTAGCCAAGAAGAATTATTTAGTTGCAATATAAAAGACTCTACCATTCAAGAATTTTCTTGAGAAGCAAAATTCATGTACTTAGTCACATAATCACTTTTCACCCACTCAAAACATTGGACCCTGTAGATCGATAAAAAGTGTTTTAATCCACTATGATGTACATGCTGCCTCTATTAATATGAATGAAGATACTGACAGTTTGTCACTGTCTTAACATGTGATTAAGTCATGGAGACATATACCATGGAAGCAGACTCTTTGGTCTAACCTGTCCATGCTGACCATAATCGCAAACAAAACTCTACCCACCTGCCCATATCTGTCCAAATATTTCTTATTCATACACTTATCCAAATGTCTTTGAAATATTGAAACTGTACCCATATCCATCATTTCCTCATTCCACACATGAGCCACTCTCTGTGTGAAAAGATTGCCCTCATTTCTTTTTTGAATCTTTCTCCTCTCACCTAGTCTTGAAATCCCCCATTGAAGGGAAAAGACACCTATTGTTCACCTTATCTATACCCCTCATGATTTCATAAACCTGTATCAGGTCACCTCTCAACTTCCTGTGCTCCAGTGAGGAAAGTCCCAGCCAATCCAGTCTCTTCCCTATGACTCAAACCTTCCATTCCTGGTGCATTCCTGGTAAATCTCTCCTGAACCGTCTCCGACTTAATAATACCCTTCCTATAACTGGGTGATCAGAACTGGGCACAGTTCTCCAGAACATCCTGTACAATGATATTCATCCTTTTCTTCAGATCTGTATTTGGAGATTCATAATTTGAGTTGAATCCATTAGGGATTTGTAATTATTGTATCTGTGAAAGTTGTAGAAGCTCATTCAGAACAGAGTGGAGCTGCTTTAACCACTGCAGATTTCTTTTGCTGAAGTTAGCAAGTGAAAGTTCAATTTAATTTGGGATATTAGAGAGTCTGATTTATTCTTGAGGTAAGAACTCCCTCTCACCCTGCAGCCATCATTCCCTTAGTGAAACACTGATGTGTTCTGGCAAGTGTTTTCGTCACTGAAGAATATATTCTTGATAAAGTTCATGCTGGAGAAGTATGAACTGTGATATGAGAGTTTTCTGGAGAAATCCTACAGTGTTTCCATTTTGTCCAATGCAGGTTGTCATCCTTGAAGCTCTTCCAAGTTTTGTAAAGAAAGCAAAACGTTCGAGACCTCCATATGAGATCCTGATCTTTCTTAAACAGCTCAATCTGCGAAGATCTAACAATACAGCAAGTATGTTGATAAAATGCTGTCTGTGTAAATAAAATGTGCTTGTAAATCGGCAGGAAGTGGACAAGTCTGGTCTTTAACAATGTGTTACAGCTTAGGTTCATGAGCCTGAAATAGAAAGGGAGGTTTTCAAAAGCCTTTCATTCTGTCTGTCTGATGGTTCAGTATGCTGTGGTCTGTGGGATATAATATCATTGAAGTGTTAGATTGGGATATAACGTTGCAGAGCCAAACCCATGGAGAAGAACATAAGGTGGAGCAGCAATTTGTGTGTTGCTGGCAGTGTTCTATAGTTAGGTATCTGCTTAATGCTTAGAGTGCGTCCATGTGACTATGAGTTGAGTGGTCACTTTGCAGGTAGCAAGGTAGTTTCCATTCACTGTACATTTTAGCAAGAGATACTTAAATGTTCTTTGTCAACAGCAGGTCAGTCATGCTTGTTATGTCTTCCTGACGGCACTTCTCTAGTCTGGGACGGCCATAGAAAACTGCTGATTTAGATTAGATTAGATTACTTACATTGTGGAAACAGGCCCTTCGGCCCAACAAGTCCACACCGACCCGCCGAAGCGCAACCCACCCATACCCCTACATTTACCCCTTACCTAACACTACGGGCAATTTAGCATGGCCAATTCACCTGACCCGCACATCTTTGGATTGTGGGAGGAAACCGGAGCACCCGGAGGAAACCCACGCAGACACGGGGAGAACGAGCAAACTTCACACAGTCAGTCGCCTGAGTTGGGAATTGAACCCGGGTCTCAGGCGCTGTGAGGCAGCAGTGCTAACCACTGTGCCACCGTTTCTATTTGATGTTTTGAGAGCAAAATTACCAGCAAACAGAAACGTTTGATCTAATAGAGGTTTGTATCTCCAGATTGCACCGAGGGCTTAATCGCAGCAGAAGACATTAATGACCTGACCCCTGCAATCTATGCCCCATCCCAGTTAGATCTCTGTTTGGGTGACCGTGTACTGAAAGACAATGTGCTCCAACTGGGAGCTCTTGCATTTGATCCAACTCAGCTGGAAATTCTGAAAAAGAGACTCTTAAAGGTATGTGACCATGATGTAAACAGTGATAAAATAATCCTTCAGCTTAATATGTCGCGTGCTTTGTGTAACTGCAATTGCAAACATTTTGAACAGTTGTGACGTAATAAAGTTGAAGAACTTGACCACTACCATCTCGAGTACAGAGAAAAGTGGCCACATATTTTATTTTTCTGTCACAAATGGAGAAAGTGTGTTGGCATGAACTGTGTAAGGATGGAGAACAGTTCTTCAAATGGTATTGTAAAAACGTTTCCATCAGTTTTGTCTCGATAGTGTGGTTTGAACAGGGAAAGGGAATAATGAGTCATTATTAGGTCTCAACCTATTTTATCCTGAACTGTGGAAACACTGGAAACTTAGAAAATAGGAGCAGGACAAGACCATTCATCCCAAATGCACTGCACTGCCACTCAGCAACATCATTGTCAAGGTTTTGTGAGATTAACCCAAAATCAATCTATTGCTAAAGGTTTCTGACCTAAACTGCAATCTGAGTCTGGATTTGATGATTACAAAGAACTTCTCAAACACTGTCTGCATTTGATTATTTTTGATTTCTTGACACAGATTTATCCCAGTGGACTACCCGAAAAGCAGATTCAACTTTTAGGGAACATATCGACTATGTTTAATGAGACTGAAGTCAGCAGCTGGAATATCACTCGAGTTGGGACACTTTCTGCATTAATGAAGCAACAGCTGGAAAACACAACGGTACTGAAACGAGGAGAATATCCCTGTTAAATGATTGTTATCTGCAGAGATATGATAACGAGCTTGTGAAAGATAGCTGAAAATTACTGTCACAAATGTCAAAGATAACATTCTTTCTTGAAGCAAGACCCCTCTGTCCAACCAGATAAGATTGAACAATTTCTTCCAAATTGATTGCAGTGTTTAATTATTGATAATTACAAACTGTTGTAACTGAGATTTGAGGAAAATAATTCATCGTATAAACCAAAATTTATTGATGAAAATCTTGTCTAAATAGAACAAAAACTGCAGGAGCTTTATTTGAATATTGCATTGTTCTAAATTTGAATAATTGAGTAATGAAAAGCAAGTGCCTTAATTTTGTAGGTTCTACTTTGTAACTATGCATTATGGATATATCTTTCAATAGATCATATCCATTGTAACGAGATATCTCCAGTTGGGAGGAGAACTGAATGCAGTTTCTGTGAAAGCTATTGGTGGAGCTAACTTGTGCACTTTGGATGAACAGCAGCTGTCGATAATTTCAAACTTGACGTGAGTGTTGTACATTTTCATTGCTGGTTTCCTGTCGAGTAGAATGTGATCAATTCGAACAGTATCAAAATTGCTGCAATGTAGTTGTGAAGTCATTGGCTTTTCCTGGCATACATTGCTTTTGTGCACAATCCAATCAATAGGCTATTAAACTATGAAAAGCCTCACAACAGCAACTCTTCCCTCAAGCCACTAGATTATTTCATCAGCCCATTCTAACATGATTTGCTGAATTAATATTGTAGTAAAAGTGTGAATTATTTTGGAGATATTTTCTGATCAACCAATTCATAGATGTTATTACACAACCCTGGAGTAGGCGGGAATTGAAGTCACGCCTACTGGCTCAGAGGCAGGGACACCACCACAGTGCCACAAGGGCCCCTTGAGTCATGTCAGAAGATGTGATTTCCAAATTGGCCCACCTCACTGTACCACAATAAATAATTGGGTAAATCTTTGGGCTGGGAATGCACTGTCAGTTGGCGATGCAGAAGCATGAAAGAAAACTAACATTGGAACCTTCCTCCCACAGGGATGCAGGATTTCTGGATCTTTCTCTGTGCACCCAGTCTAAGAAAGACTTGCTTTATCAATTCGCATTCTCAGCATTGAGGTCTCAGCGAGATAATCCAATCGCCTACTTCCAGCTGATAAAGGCCTATATTGGTGAGTCAAATGATTCAGGAGGAACCTCATCAGCACTGACATTTGATGGGCGGAGTTTCTGCTGATCTGATCTGGAGTTCAGTCTCGCTCACTGTTGGCACCACAGGAGCACACTGAAATTCAGGAGCTCAGATTGGCAGAACTTCAGGACCCAAGTTTACGCAGTTTCTGTCTGAGCAGATAAGATTGAATACTTTCCTCCAAATTGATTGCAGTCTTTAATTACTGGTAATTGTCAAATGTTGTAACTGAGATTTGAGGAAAATAATTTATTGTATAAACCAAAATGTATTGGTGAAAATCTTGTCTAATTGGAACAAAAACAACAGGAACTTTATTTGAATGTTGCATCATTCTCACTGTAGTCAGACTGTAATTTAACTTTCCGAGATGGTTAAACATTCAATTGACACGTTTGTGATGTGTTGATTATATCTTGAATCAGTTAGTTACAGTGCTCTTACATTGAATGAAATCAACAGAAATAATGTGAAGAGATGTGCAGCCAGTGCAGGGAAATGGTGTTAGATCAGGAAATCAGGAATGACCTGTGTAAATAATGGAGTGGGCTCAGAGGTCTGAATGGTCTCTTCCTGCTCCTATTTCTTATGATCTTCTGGATGCCTGGCATCATCTCTGCTGTTTCAGAAGGGAACCGGATGCACTGTTGCAGCAAATCCATCACTTTTCCAAGTCTTTGTAGACTGTAGTAAGCCGAGTGCAGAAACCAATACAGCATCCATCAAGTGTGGAATGAGTGAGCAAGATGATGCAGTGTTGTATCTGCACTCCTGGAGCATCCCATGATCTCTCCCACACTTCTACTTGAACATGGGGAGTGACAGCAGTTACCCACCCATCAGAAACACATCCACATTCCAGTTAGGGCCTGATCCCAAGCAATTGTCTCAGCTTCTGTTCCTGAATGTTTTACATTTTCTCCTCATTTGTCAATTGTCTCTATCGAAATTTTCTCCCAATTTTGTAACATGCCATTGGGCCCCGGGCAACTAAAAATTGTCTCTTTGTCTTCAGGTGGTGCTGCAGCTGATGATCTGAAGTTTCTTGCAAATAACAGCATCAACATGGACTTTAAAACCTTCATCGGGTTGAATCCGGAAGAAGTCAGGGTACGATTGTATTGTTCTGATAATATTTTAGTATGGCAGTGATTCCATTTCCATTTTTATGTCTCGTCATGCCTCATCTTCGTTCCTGTGCAGTGTCCCTTTGAGCCAGAAAGGATACAGCTGATTGGTGCTGTTGCTGTGATTCAGCTGATGATCCCACTGTTAGATCATTCAGTCTGGCTACACTTGCTATCACCCAGGACCATGTGCATTGGCAGTGACAGTCTTCAAATACCGTTGTGATTGAATCCTAACAAGCATGTTAAAAATAGAAAATTTATCAATTTCATTCTTGAATCTGTTGATTGATTCTGCCTCCCTTGCACTCTGTGAGGTCCCCAGATTCACAACCCTTTGAGAGAAGTAGTTTCTCCCTATCCAAGTTTTGAACCTGCCTCCTCTAACTCTGCTTCTATCATCTCTTGTTTGAGACCGTCCTACAATTGGGAACATCTGTTCAGCATCCACCTTTTTCAATGCGCTTTAGCATTTTATATCCCTCAATCAAAGCCTCCTCATTTTTCTGAAGTCGAACAAGCATAAGCCCAAACTTTGAAACTTCTTTGTACAGTAGCTTTTTCAGCCCTGGAATCAACCTGGTGAACCACCTCTGCACTGCCTTCAGTGCCACTCCATCCTTCCTCAAGTAAAGAGACAAAATAAGGAAAGCAAAAATTATTGGAAAAGCTCAGTATTTGTGGCGAGACACCAGAGTTAACATTTCAGGTTCAGTGACCCTTCGTCAGAATGCCCCATTTATTGTGGCCCTCTGCTTCTGTTAGTCAACCAATCCTCTGTCCAAGCCAATTGTCTATCCTTAACCCCGTGGCATCTAACCTTCTGTTTCGGTCTTTAATGCAGCGCCTTGTCAAATGCCTTAAAGTAATACAATGTCTATAGAAGGCAATTTGAAAGATCTTATCACAAACCTGAAAGCACCCTAGTCTGCTCTTGAACCATTCACAATTGAAATTGGTTGTGAGTTTGTGTTTATTGGGTGAATGTGGTTGGCATTATCAAGGCATTTTGTTATGAATAAGAACAGACTGGCGGTGGAATAGGGGGTCAGCAGGTATTTGTTTGTGATATGAATCCCTGTGGACATCTGCTGTTAAGAACACATGTAAAGATTATCTCCAGTTCTACTCTGCTCCACCAGGCTTTCTGCAGAATACCAGCAGCTACTTACTGGGACAGCTTGCATTATTACCTATAAAATA